>NC_135493.1:104321092-104984664 GCF_052094955.1 Ictidomys tridecemlineatus
GTTCCCATTTAAAAATCATCTCAAAGAGCATCTAAATATTTGCCTTAATTCAAAACATCTGGTTTTAACATCATTTTTCCTACTCTTGAACTTTGTTTCAAGGTTTCTCCACATGGAAACATATTTAAGACATATTATCCATGAGAATTTTCTACGTTTTCAATCATAACCCCTACTTCATTCCACCACTGTGAGGTAAACTGGCATTATTTTAGGGCAAAATTTTACAATAGCAAAGTGTGGCCTAGAACACAGAAAGAAGAGGTGAGAAGACATAGATCTCTACTCTGTCCTCTATTATTATTTGATACTCTGCCTCACAAGCTTCTTATCCTGTGTTTTCAGCTACCTCTTTCTTGGGAATCTTTTTCTCCCTTCCATCTGATGAAAAGTTTTACTTCAGGGTCCTAGGACATAACCACAAGGTTTATAGAGAAGATGATCTTATACTACGAAGCTTTTCTTAAAACCTGACAACAAACAAAAGGTATAAATATGATTCTACTTTCTCCACCGATTCATTTAAATATCAGAAAATAATAATCAAATTTAAGATAAGAAAACTAATGGCAAACACAGGTAAGTTTGAAAAAAATATTGATTATACTAAGCCTGGCTTTTTCAAGTTAGGATGATATGAAGTCTGCATTATGAAACTCCAAGTTTCAGACAAGTTTTATTTTTTAAGTAATGAAGGAACAGATTTTGGAAAGAATACAAAACATAAAACTAAAACCAAAGAATATAATCAAAAATTAAAAATAACTGCATGAATGAAAGTCATTATATGCAAGTTTCTATGTAAAGCATCAATTTAGTCAAGCATATGTTCTTGTCTAAATCAGAATATGTCAACAATGTAATCACTTAGGTAGTGATCATAAGAAAGAAAACATGATAAATACTATTCTATACCTACAAGCTGTAATTCAGAACACAAACATTAAAACTGAAACAGAATTAAATATCCAATCCAGGTAAAGCACAAGGATACAAGGCCACTAATAGTTTACTAATTCTAGACTAGATATAAAGAACTATTGAGGATTTAGGAATAATAGTAGGATGAGTTTGTAAAGGGTCTAGATATAAGGTCTAGGCCTTGTCATTAAAGAATACATAATTTAAACTAGTGAAAAAAAATCTTTGGTAGGTCCTGAAAGGATGCATCCAACAAAATAGCACCACCAAATATCAACCCAAAGAAGCAAAACTACTATTGCAACACCCCCATATATGCTGCAGAATGAGACTCTCTCCAATTAGCTAATCGTTGCATCTCAAACGATTAGAGCTAGTTGTACAAAAATTGTCTCATTCAGAACATGCTTTGAGAGGGTTTACAAGATCCCAATGGAGCTTCCAAACTTGCTTTGTTTTTCTAATTGAAAACTTAGAAGGTAATAACCTCCTCTCAATTCATAGAAAGCCGGAAACCCTAGGATACAAAGCAGTTTCCAAAGAAATTTAAAATAAAATCATGTATCATTAAAAATTGAACAAAACAAACCAAGCACGTCTCCCAAAGAAAGCAAAAACATGCCTTTGAAACAAACAGTAAGTCACCACTGTTCATTGCAGAGTGGCATGTCAGTTATAGAGTGGCAGAATGAATGTGCAAGTTGCCAAATTGAACTAATTCATGTTCTGAATTAAAATAAAACACCCTCAATGTTGTAGGCCACTTCTATTCACTAGCATTCCTAGGGTTTGCTGTGATCTGTCTTGGGAGAAATGCAGGCATTGCACAGCTGCTTTGGCTTATGCCTTGCTCCTCCCAGGCATCCTTCCATGCAGGATTCCTTTACTGTACTGCATCTAGTCTTCCTTCATGGAGTGACCTACATATTCACATATGTGCCCAAAACACTCAAGGATAAGGAGGAGGGGAAAGTTGTACAATTCTCATTAAAAAAAAGTAACTGAAAAACTGCTCTTTAGAGCAAAAGAAGAAATCAAGATCCACTTTCTTGTGTTGCCTCAGTGCTTTAACTATTACAATTCCAGCAGGGAATTGCATACAACAATCATGAATGGTCAGGTTACCCCAAGAGCTAAAGATAAAACTTTAATTCCCCTTTTCCAGACAAATGTAAACTTGGATAAAACTATTCATTTCATGTAAGCTAAATGCATTCATTTGCTCATGTAACAAATGGTCACAGAATACTATTGCAACGTCTGGAGTGAAGGCTTGTAAAGGGTATGAACTAAAACTATATAAAGATCTTTCCTCAAGGAATTACCAGTATCAGTGAAGAGTTATGACAAGCACATAAATCGCGATGGAAAAATAGAGAGTGCTGTGATGAGATTCATCAGTGTTCTTAAATCCAGCACTCAAACACAAATATGTATTAAGCACTAATTATGCAATGACTCCTTTAAGCACAGAGATTCTAACAGACATATACATAAACATGTATAAGATATTTTTACACTCAATGAGCTTTTACTATTCAGTTGGGTAAATATAAAACAGATGTTAAAAATGCAGTAATCATATATCCTAATCGCTGCTGAATCCTCAGCACCTGGCATATAGTAGATCCTTGATAAAAGTGGGTTTTATGAATGGATAATTAATTGTGTGCATACTTTTGTGTGTACATGGGCATGTATACATATGTGGTAATACATATACAAGTTAGCATTGTATAATAAGTGAAATGTGACATCTGTAAAGTTTTCCTCCCTGTGTTAATTAAATGTATTTCACAGAAATTTTCAGGAGAAGATAATCTTCCATTATAAGCACAAATATAGAAGACATTTGGGAAAAAAAACTTCAAGGACAAAAACTTGACTTTGGGAAAATGCTCTCTGGGAAAGCTCTCCCTAAGAGATGGGTTTTGTTCCACAGCAAAGATTTTTATTCCAGATGTAAAGTAGGTCAGTCTGCCAAACCACAAAAGATACACCCACATATGTATTTGACAAAGGAAAATATACACTGGAAATGCGACAGTAGCTATTAATTCTTAAAAGAATTTTAAGTTTAATAAAGCAGCTAGAATCACCTTCCACCTTACCCTATCCACTGTATAATCAGTTACTACTTTTATTACTTCCAGTTTTTAATAGTAATCAAATCCATTTCTCTTCCTTTCTATTGCTACTACTAGTGCCTCAATTCATGACTTTCTCACCTGCATTACTGGTCTCATTTCCCACCCTCTTGTTTCAGAGTTCTTTTGGACCTATCTGGCCAGGCTACTCCTGCTCAAATTTTTTTTCAATAATTTCTGATTTCTTGAAAGATAGTATTAACATTTCTTGCCATGACATACAAAGCCCTTTGTGAATTGGCTGATATCTATATTTTACCACCTTCTCTACTGATATTCCTCTTTTCCCTTATACTGTGTCCAAATATACATGTATTTCATCCATATCAAACTCTTACAGGTAAAAGATAGTCTAGTAGCCACACAGAATAATTACAGACACAAGGCTCCCAAAGATGTCCATGTGTTTATTCTTATAACCTTTCAATATGTTAACATACACAGCAAAAGGGACTTTTAAGACAAGATTAAGTTGAGGATTTTAAAAAGAGATTATTCTAGACTAACCTGGTGTACCCATTGCATTCACAAGGATCCTTATCCTTAAGGGAGGAAAACACAAAGGTCAGAGTTAGAGGAGTTGTGACAACAGAAGCAGAGATCAAACAGCAAGATTAGAAGATACTATATTGTTGGATTTGAGTTGTGGAAGGAGGCACAAGATAAGGAGGTGGTTTCTAAAGGTTGGAAATGGCAGGGAAACAGATTTTCCCTGGAGCACCTTAAAAGAATGCAATTCTGCTGACACCTGGATTTTAGAATTCTGGCCTTCAGAACCATAAGATAACAACTAAATGGTGTGTAAGCAACTAAATTTTTAGCAGTTCATTATGACAGCAATAGGAAATGGATACACTACATTTGTGTGTTTCATATTACTAATTTCTACAAGGTCTTTAATAACAGAGATGGATAAGTGTTCAAATTTTTAATCTCTAAAGAGAATTCAGTCCAAATTCTTGTTTGCATCCTGTTTTGTTCAAATATATTCTCCACATTTTAAAAGTAACTAGAGGGCAAACATGGTGGCACACACCTCTAATGCCAGCAACTAGGGAGGCTGAGACAAGAGGATCCTATGTTCAAGGCCAGCTGGGCAACACAGTGAGGCCATAAGCAACTTAGGGAGATCCTGTCTCAAAAATAAAAAAAAAAAAATTAAAAAGACTGGAGATACGACTTAGTGGCACCCCTTGGTTCAATTCCCAGTACAATTAATCAATCAGTCAATGTAACTAGAAATGACTAGTGAGTATGAAAGAATAAAGATTATTACATCATTTCTAAAGTTAGTTCCAAAGCTATGACAAGTACAAATATTTTATAATGTGCAAAGCATGCAGAAAATTTGGAGCATTTTCTCCATATGTTTACAAGAAAAAAATTACCAAAGTTTTGGATAAATTATACAAAAACATTTCAGAATATGAATCATGGATATGGAAAAATCAATAAAGAAATGATCAACCTTGACAAAGATAAATCATTTTGCCTTGTTTCTTTTTTAAAAATTTCTGATATTTTTATATAAGAAATTCAAAAGGCAAATATCTACAAATATCTAAACATTTTTAACCTTTTTTTTAATATCCAGGCATAGCTGATGTAGGTCAATGTTCTCAAGCATTCTGTACAGTAGGAATGCAATAAATGCTTGTTAACACTTGTATACAGAACCAAGCACTTTGCCCTTTGAGAATATGAAGACACATCCATGCATAAAATCTAAAAACAAACAATGTATTTATGTGCATTATATGTAAGTTCTCATAACCAAAAACAAATTCTTTCCAAAGTTGGTGAAGATTGTTAGTGTTTTTATAAGTATGTGTATGTATGCAAATGCATATTTGTGGGGGGTGTATGTGTGTCTGTGTGTGCATTATATGCCTTTTATTTTAAAGGGTATTTATAGGAGCTAAGACCCTTTGAAAAATCTTTCATTAAAAAATAATTTGACAACCAAGAATTTTTTTTTTCTTGGACCTCATTCATTTCAGGTATGCAGATAATGACAATTGCTTTTTGAAGATAAATTTGCTAATAGCTAGTGTTTTCAACTTAGCTTTACTGCCCTCAGGTTCTCAGACACCTCTAACTGCAAGCCCAGTCCTCTAGACCAGCCAGAAAACACATGCCAGGAAGCACAGATCCATTCACCACACAATCCTCACTTTTATATTTCTATACACTTTCCTCACTTTCATATTTCTACTAGCAGCTCTTATTTATATTAGTGAACAAATAAAACACCTTTAATGCCCTTTTCTCCTTCTGATAGCTGAACTATAAAAATCATAGGACTTTAATGGCAACAACATATCAAAATGATTTCAATATTCTATAATATGAATGCACTCATTCACAAAATCTGACTTCTATAATACAGGGCTACAAATTGACATGATGATAATTTCATGAAATATACAACTTTTTCCCTATCTCCTTAAAAATCTCAGTCACAATTTCTATTATAAAAATATATATCAAGAAATACAGAAGCACATAGAGTTTTTTAAAACAAATCAAATAAATTGGAGAAAATAAATGTTTGGAAAATATTAGGATCAATTTAAATAATCTTTAAGCAATAATTCCTTGGAAATTTTCTCCCCATGTTTATTTTCTCACTGCATTCTGTTTATTACTGCATTTTATCAACCCTGAAAAGCCACAAGATGGCATTGGAGAGTTCAATTACTTTATAGAACATATTTATTGGAAAAACTGGAATACTTTTTTCAGATAGTTTTCCTTTCTTCTAAAATGAAACACATTTAAGAAGAAAATATTCATTATAGTATGGAATCCTTTTCTCACCATACATAGAAATAACTTTCCTTTATCATTCACAATATAATATTTATTTCATAGCAAGACAAGGTAAATGGAATGTATGTTTAGAGCTCCAAGCAAAATGCCAATGGCTGAACTTTACTGAAATCAAAGTAGCAGAAGTAACTGGAAAATATTTTAGTACAATTAGTAAAATATGAATGACAATTCCTAGTGCTTAGACTATACATAAGAGGCAACCTGACATTTTTTAAAGAAATATTCATAAATAACCCTCAGAGATTTTAAAGTTGGCAAAATTATCCATTGTTGTTGCCTTAAAGCCATATATTCCATTCAAGGTGTCTTGCATGGATATCTTCATAGACAAAAGTCTACAAAAGGAAATTTGCTTTAAATAAGCAAAAATAGACATACACAGCTTAGTATTTTGAACCAATAACCTCAGTTTCATTTAAGTACATCACCACCTCCAGGGAAAGGAATGTTATTTTCAATTTAGCTATGCAGTGATATGCCATTTGATTTTTAACATCAACTAAACTCAGTTTTTTCCTTAACGAAAACTTTGTTTTACATTTATAATCTCAACTTCCTGGCATAAGTGCAAACCATGTAGCATCAAGTTAAGTGTAGTTAACAACAGACCTCAGGTACTCCCACCCCAAAATCTGCCCTTCTAAATGGTTAATTGATGTGCTAACATATAAAATATGTTACAGGAAAAAAAGCATACTGAGTATGCATTGAAAATGTATAATGTTTATGAAATCAACAAAATGAACTAATTTTTCTACTAATGATGTTGTAGTTTATAATTGTTACTTTATGAAAGAGGAAACCAAGGATGTTAAAGATTCAGGGATTTGTCCCAATCAACAAGGCTTATTAGGACCTAGTTTGAAACCCAAGTCTCTTAATTTCCTGTGCTGTGCAGTTCATAATATTCACCATATCAACCTAAACCATGTCTGGAAAAAGTAACTGAAAGCAAGTGTTTTTAATGATCATTGTTGTAGATGAAAGTTGAAATGTCAATATTAGCTATCTGTTGAAATGTCCTGCCAAGTTATGATAGTCAACATGAGGATTAACCTTGACAAATTATAATACACTTGTAAGTCACCTTTCCAATCTGTTTGTATGAACTAAGGAAATGAAAATTGAGTCAATATTGCCCTACCTTCAGCAGGTTAGTCTATGGCAAACATATTTCAAATATAGGTAGAACAATTTTTATTGAAATAAAATTATCTTTCTTATAATTTTTTTCATTAGCATTATTGACCAAGAGTATACACTTACTTTACCTAAATAGAAAAAGCAAAATTTCTGGGCTGAGGTTGTAGCTCAGTGGTGGAGCGTTTGCCTAGCACACGTGAGGCCCCGGGTTCAATCCTTGGCACCACATAAAAATAAATAAATAAAATAAAGGTATTATATCCAATTACAACTAAAAAATAAATATATAAAAAAGCAAAATTTTCTAAAAAGTTAATTTTTAAAAAAATATACATCACTACTAATATACTGATTTTGTGTAATGGAGATTTTTTTTAAAAAATACACATGTGACATCAACTTCTTTCAGTTTCCTTTTTATCTCAGTCTCTGCATTTTCAGAAATGTTGATTTGGTGATTTATTTACAATTATCTGACTCAACTCTATAAAATTTAACATTATCTCTCATCCATATTGAAGTTTTCTCTTCCTTTTGTTTCCAGGAATACATTAAATTCTCTTCATTCTCTTTTTAACTTTCTTTTAGTCTCTTCACCTGATTTGCTGCTCGCTCTCTCTGTAAACCTCTTCAAAGCCAGTGATCTACAGCACACTGGATCTTTCCCCTTTCACTTTCCTTTGCCTTTTTTCTCCCTGCATGCATTCCCTGGATGATCATTATATCATGCTACACTAAATATGAGGATAATTTCAAAATTTACAAGTCTTGCCTTGACTCTTTTGGTATATTGAAAGGAAATCCCCTAAAAGTTCACCCAGACCTGTGAATGTAACCTTATTGGGTAGTACCTTGCTGATGTTATCAAGTTAAGGATCTTTAGATGAGATCATCCTGAATTATCCTAGTAGATTCTAAAGCCAATGACACATGTCCTTTTATGAGAAAAATAGAGATTAGATACCAAAAAAAGGCCTCATGGAGATGGAAACAGAGATTGAAATAACATAGCCACAAATCAAGAATCAACTGAATCTACCAATAAAGGATTAAGTCAATAAAGGATTTCTCTCCTAATGCCTTTTTAAAAAGAGTGTGACTCTGTTCACAACTTGAATTCAGATTCCTGGCCTCCAGAACTATGAGAGAACAATTTTATATTATTGTATGTTGTCTAATTTGTAGTATTTTGTTATAGCAGCCTCAAAAACTAATATGAACTTAGATTGATAATCCTATTACTTCCAGATTTCCAGTGACTTCCACAGCTCAAACATTCCAAATAGAACACATTCCATCCCCTCTCCCCGAATAAATCATTCCTTCTCTACTCTCCATAATTGGCAACACCATCAATACAACTTCTCAAATTATTTCACAGTCCATCTCCAAACGTTCACCTGATGTTTAGTCTTCTTCAGAAATATATTTTCAGTCCCTCTGACTACTTTTCAGGCCCTCAATATATCTCCATATAATTTTTATTGAGTTCCTGACTGGTCATTCTTAAATCCTGCTGTAGTCTTTGCTATAGGGAGTGTTATCTGTCCAAAACTGTATTTTACCATGTTATTCTCATAAGAGATTCACAACAGTTTGTCTTGTCTGTGAAGACAGGTTTATAGACAGAACTGCACAAACATGTGTAGCACTTTCCTATACATAATAAAAAGTTTCACCTTTATGGTATGTAGAAGACACCATGATGTAAAGATCTGCTAAATGAGAGGCCCAATATCACAGTCTGAATTTTTTACTGAAGGGATTTAAAGTAATTAAATCTCTAAGCCAAACTTTCTGTCCTACAAAATATAATTCAAAATCCTTCGCAAGATACATAGTACCATTCACACTTTATCCCCAATCTATTGTTTGATCTAAGTTACAAATACCTTTTTACTGTTCTTCTTCAACAAGTAGAAATTTCAAGTTTCTCTGCTTTGGGGATCTTTAATGTGACTGGCAGAATCACAATCCTCCCATTACAGAATGAATTTCTTCACCTTCTTCTTTCTAACCTCCCACATCTAATTGATCATCAATCAACCTAAGTGGATTCTAACTTTAAAATTGCTGTCTTCTGTCTTCTCTGTTCTCACTGCTGCTACTTTAAGGTAGAAAAATCATTTTTGTCTCAGGGGTTTGGGTTGTTATTGTTGTTAAAAGATACACAGACTCCTTCAGGCTACTACAAGGAAAAAAAGAGGTGTTTCTGAAATGGTATTTGTGGAATGTGGATGAATCTTGAAAGTTCCTATGCTCCTAAACATCAATAGTGTCTGTTTACTCTCTTTCTCCTTCCCTGTCCCTCTTCCTTCCTCTGCCCTGCTTTTTTTTTTCTTTCTTTTCTTTTTGGGTACTGGGGATTGAACTCAGGTTTACTCAACCACTGAGCCACATCCCCAGCCCTATTTTGTAATTTATTTAGAGACAGGGTCTCACTGAATTGCTTAGGGCTTCGCCATTGCCAAGGCTGGCTTTGAACTCCTGCTTCAGCCTCCCATGTCAATGGGATTACAGGTGTGCACCAAATCACTCAGCTTCTGGCCTGCTTCCTTTACCTGATTCTTCCCTCCCCTCCCTCCTAGCCACATACTCACTCAACTTTTTTTTTTATTATGGACCATGGATCACAAGGCCCTCTTAGCAAAATATTACAATTTCTCTGTTCTTATATCTTCCATTACCACTGAATGACCTTTATTTAGTCTCCAATCTACTTCAAAAAGAAGTTTGCTTAAATTAGTTAACAACAAGTTGTGGTAAGCAGAGAAATGCCTCCTCCCTGAAAGATGTACACATCCTTTTCCCTGAAACACATGACTGTATTATATTACATGGCAAAAAGGATTTTGCAAATATGATTAAATATATTTGGATGGGTATATTGTCCTGGATTATCCAGGAAAGCCTAAAATAATCACAAAGGCCCTTTTAATGGAAAAAGAGAAGTGAGATTAAGTCAGAGGAGATGTGATTACAAAAGTAGAAGTTGGAGTGATGCAGGACCATGCACCAAGGAATAAAAGCAAATACCAGAAGCTGAGGAAAAGTCCCAATATGGATTCTCCCCTGTAGCTTCCACAAATTCCAACTTATTTTGGACATCTGATCTCAACAAATATAAGGTAACACATTTATATTGTTTTAAGCCACAAAATTTATAAGGCAGAGGTAGGACACTGATGTGCCAATGTTCGTAATTTCCAATCCATCTGATGGATCACCTTCAAGCCTATAGTTGATATCCCATGAATCAACACTTTATCCTCTGCTCCAAGGAGTAAGCTACATGTGTGCTATATCTACAATAAAACATCATTTCCTTAACACAGCTTAAAGTGTCCATCCATACTGACTGGCTCCTTCCTACTACTTTCTGTCTCTCACCTCTTCCATCAAATATTTAGAACTATGTATCCCTCAATATAGTTCCACACAAGTATATTTATTTACTTGAGAAAGTATCTTTCCCCATTGAAAACTTTCTCAACTTGGAAGACTCATCCATGTTGACTTTTCTTCTCCATGTGAACTGGTTGTGAATGAGGATCATTCCCACAATTGGCATTAATCTGTGCCGACCTTATATAGACTTTTACTGACAAATAAAAATGAATAATTTGACAGCAAAATGCACAGGTTTACCAGATGATTGCTATACAATGACATGGAATGATTTTATTTTCTTACGTACAAGCTCTATTTTTGTTTGATGTGTTATTCCAATTAAAGATATCAATTCAAATGAATATTAAGATTACTCTAGATCTAAGTTTTAAAATTATAAAAAATATAATAGGAGAGAAGAAAAATTTTCCCAAGAAAAATTGAACTGTATTTTTTCATTTCAAAAAATAAAGAAACGAAGTATCAGAAATTTGGTCTTACAAGCTATCCCAAAGGAAAATAAGGAGAATTTCCACATACTTTTCAACGTATTTCACAAACTGAGAACAAACACATGGTAACATAATAAAGGCAGATGCTGGGGGACTAGGTTGTCTCTTAATCATGTGGAATTAAGCTCCTTGACTTCCAGGAATGCCCAAGAGAGCTAACGAACATAAATCACATTGACAAGAGATGGAAGTACCTTACTATATTTTTCATTCCTATTTTGTTAAATTTCACTTTTTTTTTTACACGATAGTATATTTTCTGTTACTTAAAGAAATGACGATCCATCAATAACAAAGATTAGAACCTAAACCATGTCTTTGGTTTACTTAACTACTATTGACTTCTATAAATTATTTGGGCCTAAAGTCACAAGTTTTTGAAAATCTCTTGAGGCTTGCCTTTCTCTTACTGTCAGCATGAATTGCATCTAAATCATTTTACACAAACAGGTGTCCCCTGTCAGGTTTCAGAACAAAGAGAAGATCAACTCCCTGTGGCAATCCTTTTAGTCTCTAATAGCTAGCTGCTTTTGGGAATTTCATATATCTTAAATCCCTTCAAGAATAACATGCACTCTTTGGTTTATATAATATAGCTACTTTGTCTTGTCCATATGCTCTAATAACTATGAATACTTCTTTCCTGTACTGAATTCACTTGCATATTTATCAAGTATCACTAATCGTTAGCTATAGTCTTTTCATGATGGTCAGTACTGAGAAATATCATTAAAACCAAAATTTCCACACAATGATATTAATACTTCCTTAAAGCAGTGTTAAATGTAGTAAAAGTCCAATACAGAAATAATTGAAGAATCATTTTCCTTGCCTTCAAAGAGATTTTGAACTACATTCCAAACCTATGAAAACACTCATTATTTATAATGGTTCATTTTCTTCATCTAAACCCTTAACATGTCCTAGATATTGCTTATTAAGAGTTTATGTCTTATGCTTCAATAGTCTCATATTATACATTATACTGACTTTAAGGAAAAAAACATTTTTCATGAAATGTCTCTATTTTATTTTACCTTTATCTTTCTAATATTGCATTGATTCTGTAGAACCCTCACTGATAAACCCCAATCTGAACATTAAAAGCACTTAGCTACTGATTTATTTAATCATTAATTAAGACATTTCCTTGAGCCCCAAATCTGTTTTAGCACTCTATTTTGGCACTGTATATTATACACATACAAAATTTATGATTCTTACACTCAACATCTTATATTCTGGGGATACATGGAAGCAAAGAGGAATGTACAAAAGCCAAATCATCATGGACCCTTCTCTCTTCTCCATTTCTTTATCCAGGCTCCTCTAACTTCATTTCTCAACAGTGTCCTAAATTCTTCCACCAAATTACATCCTATATTTTAGTTTCTCCAAAGTAATACAGTCATACTTTGTCCATACTAATTCTTCAACTGTTTGTATTACTTCCCTGCTCCCATGGCTCGCTCTAAATCCTCATAGATACACAAACTAAATACACACACACACACACACACACACACACACACACACACACACACACACACACACATTGCTGACAAAGACCATATTAACCTCTTTGAATGGCCTGGTACAGATACAACATTTTAGGAACTTTAACTCTTTCAGCAAACTAATGGTGATATTTTAAGTTAAAATGCTCTACAAAGACACAGTAACAGTATAAACAGATTATTGTATTTGCAGAAAAATGCCCTAAATGAAAGAAGGAAGGAAGATGGGATGGGGAGTGAAGAGGGAAGAAAAAAAAGAGAGGAAGTAGAGGAACAGAGGGAAGAGAAGGGAGGGAAAAAAAGAAGAAAGGGATAATCAAGAATATTAAGCTATATTTTCTGAATTGGTTGATATACAAAAGATTCTCCAACCACACATTTGCTTTACATATGTTTTTGTACAGAATTCTTCAAATGACAGCAACTCAAATGTTTACTTACTCAATTGCTCTAACACTTCACACACTTGAGGAAGATAAGTAATATTGATAGTCTGCCTCTTTTCTCAAGTATTGTTTATAATTTTTTAAAGTACAAAATGGTTGCAGGAGAAAAATCTATTGTGTAATCAAGGCTGAATATCCTTTTCCAATAATGTTAAAGGTCTTGATTTTAAATGTATGCACATCCTTAGAGACCAAATATAATGCTTATTTGTTACAACATTCACATATATGAAATGATATTCAAAACATTACAAAGTTTTATTTTTAATACTTCAATCAAGATTTTATAATTATATAACTGCCTTATTAAATTTAATTTGCTCCTTAAATTAATAGCAATAGGGGTGTATGCCAATGTGATAAAAATAACGCATCTCCAGCTTGTGTAATAAGAGCTCCTATTGCTTTCAAATTAGGTTTGTTAATGAGAAACAAATACTTCTGAATTTTTGTGGAATGACCATATGTGTTAGGTTAAAGTAAACACTACACACAAATAACATGCCATAAAAATTCAACACTAATGTGTGCATTATAATTTTATATATACTCGATTAATAAAATAGCTAATTCTGATTTTCTGGCAGTCACAATGAATTTTTTAAAAAAAATTCTTGTAAAAGAAAAAAGCATTGAATCATGTTTACTGAACTTTCACAATGATTAATAAAATCAAGAACAAAAAGAATTCAATGATAAGAATGAAGAACAAGGATAAGCAGCCTTCTTGGTTAATATGCAAGATCCAACATTAAAAATTGATTTTGAATCCCTGGCCTTAGTGACTCTGGTTTTATAGGTTGGGCTGGGCATGAAGATTAAGCCATTAATCTTTTAAGAAGAAGATGCCAAGTGTATTCCTCTTCTACTTGATATATGGAGATCAGTAATGATGCTATTCAGTAAGCTATCTGGTCTCTCATACAAAAAGGTGCCATAGTAACAAACATCAGTTGAAATGAATCCAAGTTGAATGAATAAAAGTTTATGGATAAAATAATATTAATTTCCAAATTTCATACTTAATATCCCAAAACAAACCAAACATACTTCCATCTATATGGGACTTAGTATAGACCCTAAAAGAACTTATCTTAATTCACGTTCTATACAAAGGTAAAACAAGGCAGGTATTAGGTTTTTGCAGCATGCTTATTTGTCATTATTACATTATGATATTAAAAACATATTTGGTTTGATTATTGACTGTATTCATAAGTTGAAAACAGCAAAGTCTCAGAAATTCCACCTCACTTACGACATCATTTCAGTTAACACCTCTGAAAATAATTATTTGTATCATTCAAAAGAAAATTTGAATTTGAAACAGGTTAATGAGCCTTCCCATGTCTCTAGAGCAGTAGATACAAATTTTACAATTGTCCCACATTTCTAGGTCTGACCTATAATCCTCAAACACAAAAAGTATTTCCCAATTTGCTAAAACTTCTTGCATTCAAATTAGAGCTTATATAGAATGGAGCTGATACCACTATTTTATGATGACAAAGTCATGTGTGCATTTCAGTAAGTGAATCAGATCTAATATACACAAAACTGACAAAACAGATTTTATATAATCAAATGTAATAACTAGAATAATGAGTGTTTTTTAAAGATTCAATCAATAATCATATTTTAACTGTAGAGGCTCCTATCAATTAAAAATACCTCCTAAAATTGATGAAATAATATGAATCATAGAAACACTATTTTTCACATTGCTTACAAACGCATGAATGGCATATACAGCAGCAGTACCAAAAAATGTTCTGGAACCTATGATGAGCTCACCTTTTACATTCAACCCTGAACCAAACTCTCATCCATGCACAAAGCTTTTCCCAATTTCTTCCCAAACTTTCTCCCCAATAGGGGTTCACATGAGCAAAATTGCTATTTCCCTTGCCTGTGGCTTTTTTCATCAACATGAATTTGAAACCTCTTAATCTAGGGGAATGTGATGGTTGCTGCACAGCCCCATCTCAAATTTTTTCATGCTCTCTCCTTTCTGAATTCCAAATATTCAATTCTTGGTATCACAACTTTCAACTTCCTATGGCTTTGTGAACATTAACTCATCTTTTTTCCCTAATGTCTTTCTGGAACTAATGGAGAACACATCCTGATTCTAGCAGCTAAACACAATTCATATCTTCTTCCTTTATGCTTAAAAGCTATAACTTCAAAACTTCTGTAGTCTTACATCAAATGTGAACTTTTCAAGGCTTTGTATTATAACTGACATTATAGTTTCATATCAGTATGTATTAAGTCCTCCCTTCCCCTGCCACCCCTCTCCCTCCCCCTCTCCCTCCCCCCCCCCCCTCTCTTTCTCTCTCTCGTTTTTACACCAAGGGTTGAACCCAGGGGGTACTTAATGACTGAGCCACATTCCCAGAACTTTTTGAGACAGGGTCCTCCCAATTTGCCTAGGGCCTTGTTAAGTTGCTGAGGCTGGCCTTGAATGTGTGATCCTCCTTCCTCATTCTCCCAAATTGCTGAAATTACAGACATGCACCACATCTAGCTCAATCATCCTATATGCTTTCCTTATTCCAAGTATTAACAGTCCACTACTGCCTCAGATAACTGATAACATGTAAAATTTTCTTTAAGATTCAACACTGATCTATTTAGCAACCCCTTTCATTACCATTCTAGTCTATCTTTATATTTCCTTACTAAAATATTATGGTGTGTCCCTGTGACATTTTCTTAAATAACACTGGTGCTTTCTTTAAACGCTTCCAAGTGAATTCAGCAAATCAGTTGAAGTATAAACCTAAAAAGAATCTGCCCTAAGCATAGCCGAGAATGAAATGCTAACATTAAATGTTAACATAAAAAAATCCACAACATTGCCATGCAAAAATTAAGATGACACTCTATGAAAGAATGCTGAAACTCATATATAATGAAATAAAAATGCAAGCTTTTGACATTGAATTCATTCCAATCCAAAATAAACAACAACATAAGCTACATTCGTTTCAACTCACTCCCACTTTTATAATATCCTATTAATGTACTCTACTAATTATCCATATACCTACAACATCTCCACAATTTGAATTCCCCAAAATTGTCATACTCTCAGAAAAGGCACATATGTAAATGCAGCACCATCACTTTAAGCCGTAAAAATGAGGAAAAAAGGAGGAATACTTCTTACCAGAGCCTCTTTTGGTCACAACCTTCAAACTCTGAGTGAAAGTAGCATATAAGAGAATCAAATGCGGAATCGGAGCTTTCATCTTCCAGCTCTTAAAGGCTGTTCCCTATAGCAAAGATAAAAAGAAAAACAGCATTTTTAAAGATATATGCCAACATTATAAGATTGATTGTAAAACATTTGATCAAGCATGATTGGGGCAATGAATCACACAAAAGAAAAAACATAAACAGGATCTTTATCATATTTTCCCATGTGTTGTATGGTCCTTATGTTTAAATACAAATTAATAATGCCAAAATTATGGCTCTATAGGCTTTTTAAAAATCTTATATTCACTTAAGAGCTAGAATTTTTTAGAGGCCCTAATTGTATTTAAATAGTTGAAACAATTCCTTCAAAAGAACTATTTATCTAGCAGTTCACTTTTAATATAAATTGCCAAAACTGACAATTTAAACTGATATTTAAAAATATCCCATGCTGCAAGAGAATGGAAAGAATGACACTGAATAAAATAACAATCAAGATGAAATCTTACATTGTATACTGCTAAGGATTTAATTGTGATTTTGAAAGCCTCTTTTAAAAACTTCAAATAAGATACTTCCAGAGAACATTAAGACTTTTTTTTCCTCAATTACAAGAAGGTAACTTGTGGATGAAAGCTACAAAAAACATATATAATTTCTTTCTATTTTAATGTTCTTAATGAGATAACAGAAAGGATGCTACCCTTATGTTGGGACTTTGAAAGGGGAACTATTTCATTTGAAATTAACAATACATATAAAATCTTCCTCAGAAAATTATCCCTCCTTACTCTAAGATTTATTGAGATAAATATATACATATTTGTCATTTCTAAGTTATACAACATGATGCTTTAATATGAATATAAATTATGAAATAATTCCCACAATCAAGTTAGTTAATATATACATATTTGGACAGAGGTACTATTTATTTGTTTGGTCACAACACTTAAAATCTACTTTTAGAAAATTTCAAGTATATAATGCAGTAGTATTAAGTATATAATGCAGTACCCCATGCTGTATATTAGATTCCCAGAATGTATTCATCTCATATCTGCAAGTTTGTCCCTTTTACCAACATTCCCCCATTTTCCTCAACTTCCCAGCCTTCAGCAATCACCTTCCTCTGTATTTCTTTTCTTTTTGTATATGGCTGAAATAGAGTTGAAAGACTGAATTTCAAAAAGCAGCAAGTCAGAACATAGTTCACATATATTGTCAACCCATGACAGCACAAGTTTCTTTGCAAGACATATGAAGACCGATCACATCCAGCATTCCATTGCTTTAACTTTAATAAAGAGGAAGCAGAAATGGTAATTTAACAATTTTTGCTCTCCCAGAGACTCAGTTACATCTGAATATTTTCAATAGCTAATTCATTCACATTAATAAAGGTCTGTTAAAATATATATTAATTCACAAAACAAAATCAAAATCCATTCACTGGCAGCAAAGTGTCATTGTCATTATTTTAGTGAGAAAGATCAGAGAATTTATAAAATAACATTGAAAATAAGGTATTTTAATCACAGCACACCTTTAAATGATGATAGCCTCTGTCAGTTTTCTAACCAAGGACCTTGGATTCACATAAAGACATAAATGAAATCTGGTTTGAAGAGTTGATTCATCAGACACATCTGAGAAACTGCCACCATAAAGTGTAAGCCTGAGTCATGCATTCCTCAAACCCAAATCGCATTTCCTAGCCACCTCACTAACTGGAGCTGCAGGAAATCTACAAGTTGATATCTTCAGCCTTCAGGTTAGCAGTGAGAATCAGTTCCTTTCTCAGTGTGAGTTCAATCAGTGCTGCCCAAGAAGCTCCAGGATCCAACTATACACTGCAAGCCCTTCCAGCTTAACTATCTTATTACTTTAGCCTTGTTCAAAATACTATTTCCTTACTCATTTCATTTCTATAAGGCACACAGTCTAGTTTGCAATTCTATTTCTTAAAATTAAATTGGTTTAGAAAGCATCAATTTGGTAACATCAAGATCCTTAATTGAATCTCTTGAAACTCTGTGTATTAGGGAAAACAAAAACAATTACATCGCATTTCACAGACTTGATATCTTGATCAGTAATAATCTCTACAAAAGTATTTGAAGAAATTTATTGTATCTTAAATCGAAAGATGGATTAAATATGTCTAGTCATAGATATTTAAGTTTTGATGTACTGATGGAAAAAAATGAAAATTCTTACCCAGAACAAACAATGACAACTGTATACAATTGCCCCACCTGATTAATAGGGGATATTTCCCAAGACCTTTGGTTTTGCCTGAAATCACAGGTAGTACCAACCCCTGTGGATATTGTGTCTTTCACTACATATTCACACATATTATAAACTTTAATTTATAAATTAGATACAAAAGAGATTAACAACTAATAGAAATTATTTTAAATTTTATTGTAATTGCAAAAATTTTACAGACCTGCAATAAAAGTTGCATCAGTTATCTTTCAATATTTTATTGTACTGCACTCACTCTTCTCATGATAAAGTAAGATAATACAATGCCTATGTGTTAAGATGAAGTGAGGTAAATCATATGGGCATTGTGATACAGCTAGGATACTACATAAGGACCTCTTGCACGCAAGCACTGTGATAACTACCACAGTTGATTTGATAACAGAGATGGCTACAAAATTAGTAATAGGAGTATCTCATATACAGGGTGGATACACTAGAAAGGAGGATACACTCATTCCAAGTGGAATTGTTCATGACAGTGCAAGATTTTGTCTCACTACCCAAAATAATACGCAGTTTATATCTCATGAATTATTGTGAAATATTTTTAGAGCATGGTTAACAGAAAAATTGAAACTACAGAAAACGAAACTATAAAGGGAGCTACTGGATAATCATTTACTGAGGTTCTCATGTAACTGACAGTTCATACTATCAGTAAAATAATTTTAAAAGGCTTCAATTTCTGGAAGGGTGGACCTAAAATCACTTACCTGATTCTTATTAACAATAGCACTCATCAATTGGCTTCACATAAACCCCTATTAAATCATATGCAGAATAATGACATCATAGTGTTTACGAGCAGTTATGTTTGTCTCCTTTCTTCTCCCAGCTTTGCTATCTATCAGTAGTGTGCTTAGGGACAAATAATTTATCCTCTCTGTGATTAGTTTCTTTATTTGCAAAGTTTTGTAACAGTATATGTAGCATAGTGCCTAGAAGAGACTGGCACATAGAAAGAAGTTAATAAATCAAAGTTGCTATTGTTATTGTAGTTGATTACTGCTATTATTAGTAGCAGTACTAATACTATTACATAATCAATTCACATCCACTCCCTGTGAAACTTTCTATATATACCAGTTTTAGTTTTCCATCTTTTCCCATACCATTGCCTTATATACTTATATATTTTTTTCTATTTTGCTAGACTTGATGACCCTGCAGGGTACATGTTCATTTTATTCAATTTTTTTTATTTCCAGTAATTAATGAATGCTGTCTGAAAAAAACTGATGAATATATGAATGAACATGAATATGGCTTCTATCATATGCAGCTCAATTATTGTATTAAAACTCATCAGTTGATAAACTTATTGAGCATATACTAGTTACAAGATGTCATGCTATATTGTGAAGTGAGAACACAAAGACAATGCAAGACAGTGTAATAAAGAAGGCTCACAGACCAATAAAGGAGACAAATGCTTACCTACTTGATTACACTGGTCCTGTTGCCATATGGTAAGTATAATGTGCTGAGGGAGTAGAAGGAGCAATCTATTAATTCTGCAGCAGGTTGGATGACTGGGGAGTCATTGGAAAGGGATTTCAAAAGAAGTATTTCATCGCAACCATGAATTAGACAGTTGCTAAGGGAAAGAGAATTCTGGGTCCATGACAAAGAATGAGTGAAACATTAAGTGTGATAGGGCGAATAATGCTCCACTACCACCAAACATGTCCACATCCAAATCCCTAGAACCTGTTACCATGTTACCTTACATACCAAAGGGACTATATATGTGTGTGTGTGTGTGTGTGTGTGTGTGTGTGTGTGTGTGTGCGCGCGCGCGCGATTAGTTAAGGATTTTGAGGTGGAAGACGATAATTTAGGTTTGCCTAAAATGGTTACAACTTTCCTAGAGAAGGGCAGCAGATGTATCACATTCAGAGAAAGAAAATATAAGGATAGAAGCCAAAGTTAGAAGTACAAGTCAGAGGTACTTTGAAGATGAAATAATAGGCCATGAATCAAGCAATGTTTGTTGACTCTAACAGCAATAGAAGTTAAGTAAACTTATTCTCCTCTAGAAATACAGGTTTTCTAACACCTTGATTTTGGCCCAGTAAGACTCATTTTGGACTTATGAACTCCAGATCTGTAAGTTAAAAATTGAGGTTGTTTCAGGCCACTCAAGTTGGTGATAATTTGTTGCAGCAAATAAAAAAAAATAGGAAGATAATACAGCAAGGAAGTGAAATGGCAAGTTTCTGGAATGAAGTGTAAATACATCACAGGTTGTGGACTATAAGGATAGCAGTTGAAAATGTCAATACAGAGTGTTAGTAACAAGATATAGTAAATAAAAAATTGGAACTTTGCCTTCATGCCACCTAGAATAATTTTGTGCTCATCTATTATCAAGCTTAATTATACAAGAACATTTTATACAGCTTTCATTTCTTCAACTATTTTTAAGTCATGAAAAAAATATATATATAAACTATATATATATAAACTGTTTCATATATATATATATATATATGAAACAGTTTTCTTCAAATATAGATAACTCAGATTCTTCCTGCCCCCCTTTCATACAATCCTAAGATTCTTACAGTAATGACATTAAAGAGCCAATAAATGTTCATAAGATAATAATGAGAATTGTTTCATGAATCATAGGTTAAAGGTAGAAGAAATTAACTATCAGGCAGTGGAAAATAAGAGGAGGAAGAGAGTTAGCCTTAAGAAAAAAGATTAAATAGTGGGAGAACAAAATAGTACACAAAAAAATAGAACATAATGATATTAAAGGAAGTAACAATAAAAGGAAAATTCTAAAGCACATGGTTTGAGATATAAGATCTATTATGATACTATTTGCTAATCTGTACAGATACCGAAGACATTTTGCGAAATGAGGATGGAGAGATATGCAATATTACTTTGAATTTAAATTGTCTGCGGACCCTACCATTAGAATTAACTTGTATTTAATTAAAAATATTATCCAAGGGCTTAGTAGAATAGGCTTATAAATAAACCCACCACTGAGGGTAGAGAATTGAAGGATAATTATAACAGAAGGTGGAAAAGGCCAAGATATTCTTGTACAATGAAGCAAAGGATGAACAGCTAGGACGGTGGCTCAGAAGTTGAAAGATCAGCTAGGATGTGTGAGGCACTGGGTTCAATCCTCAGCACTACATAAAAATAAATAAATAAATAAATAAATAAATAAATAAATAAATAAATAAATGTACTGTGTCCATCCATAATTAAAACACAGGATAAACAGCGAAAAGGTAGGTAAAATTAGAAATAAAGAAATATCTGCATGGGGAAGTTGGGACACACCCTCTTATAGGCAGAGAAATACAAGTGAATGAATACAAAGGTAAGCCTGGAAATGAAATGGAGAGAAGGTGCATTCATTTGTATTATTGTATTTATAAAGCAGAGAAAATGGGTTTTGAAATGAGATAGAACTAGATTGGTTTTTTTATTTTCCCAATATATTGAGGTGTCAAACTTTTACTTCAAAGTTTTACAAGAATTAAAGAAAATAATTGCCTTTATAGTGACTATTACAGTATTTAATAATGACATTCAATTTTAGACAATTTTAAATGCTACTTTTTTCCCCTTTGTCTCATTCCCATCCAGACTGATAATAATTAACTATGTTAAAAAATGATCCACTTTATTTGATTGAATCCATAAAGCTTTGACATTACTATATTCAGGATTGAAGTAACCTTTTTAATTTAATAAAAAATTAAGTATCCATTTGTGCATGACACAGATAAAGTTTTTTTTTTCCAAGTGTTCAATTTACATAAAGTAATGCATGTTAAAATTTAGAGACAGATTCCCTATGGAGAGAATAAACAGAGGCTCTTCCAAATGCTGAAACTAAAAGTTACAAAAAAATTATAATAGTTAGTCACAGAGAAACTTGTCTGTTATATCATGGATATTTGATTATTATCCTGAGGAAAATTAAACATAATCTACGAAGATTTTATATATATATATATATATATATATATATATATATATATATAAGCATTGATTGCCTATATGGTTTATATGTTTTCCTAAGTACTAAGATACAAAATGATTTGGAAGTGGACACTATGGCCAAGGATCACATGGAAAAGAGTCATAGAAATCAACAATTTTAGAGAAGGGATATATGTTACTGGAGGTGAATTCTCGAGAGTCTATGGAAAGTCCTCATTGACGCTGAGAGGGGTCATGGCAACATTTACAAGGTAGCATTGGGCTTTGGAAAAAGAAGAATGGGTTCATTAATGACTACAATTGAAAGGGTATTAAAATTGGTTGATAAAAAATTATAGGAAAGAAAAACAAAAAGAGTACATGGTGCCTTTGAGAAAACGTTAGTGAAAATATAGCTATATACTTGGCAACCAATTCAATACAGACCTACTTGAGATGGGGCAAGTGTTTTGATTATGTAATTTAAGTTTTATGTCACTAAATAATTTTTAACATAGTATCTTAGACACAGTTCTGTGTTTTATTTTTAAAATAATTCTAATCAAAAGACCATCGTGCCTACAAAGCCTGGCTGAGGAAGGAATGCTAAATGTACAGATTTTCTAACCAAATTTCAATACTGTTTTCCAAAACCTAATTCATCATCTGAATAAAAGGTTGATGTGTCAATAAAATCTCCAGGTATATGATTCCCCTACAAAACGATAAAAAAAATATAAATATTCAAAAGACTATTGACCTTGTCCAAAAAATATGTACTCCTTTATTTAAATATTTTCCTGAGAATTAAACAATGTGGAGTGTGTTATGAATGAACCTGCTTTAAAATGCCATGGAATACCCTGCAAACCAACATGGCTGAGAGTGACGACAGATACCATGAGAAAACTGATATACTTTCTGGGTAGAACCTAATGAGGTTAAGAGTAAGCCAGTAAGAAGAGGGCTTGCTCAGCTTTCAAGAAGTCCCAACCCTATCCTGAGGCAGATTGGAATCCAATCATGTTTATGAAACTATGACCAACTCTGTATTAAATAGTATTCACCAAACATCCATCTAATTAAGAAATTAACATGACTGATATAAACAAATTTAGAAGAAAGAGGCTATAGAATATACAACTGGCATAAAATACTTGAGATTTTTTGAATTTTTAAAATTTGTAAGTAAATACAGAATGAATTATTTTTTGGAACATAAATTATCAAAAATTAATGAACAAAATAAAACTATCAACACACCAAAGAACAATTAAAATGCAAAATGATCTTAAAGTATAAATTCAAAAAATGTGGACTGCAGAAAATAACAGAGATAAGAGTACTTTCAAACTTTCAAGGAGCCAAGTTTCTTCTAAGGAACAGAAAATTATGGCTATGACTGCAAAAATATAGAAAACCTTTTAAAACTGACAAACTAAACTATAAGAACTAAAATAAGGAGCTTAATAAGTTTTAAAAGCTATAATTATGCTTGTAAGAATAGTTAATATTACCACTATGATTTAGCTTTGATTTCAAATTGCTAGGCAATGAAAAATAGACAATAATAATGACTATAAAAGCAAAAATTGGAATAAGAATAATCCATTTTTTCATTATTTGTAGGTTTATTACAAAAAATTATAATACTTCATTACATTAAAACTCAGAAAATATACTATAAGATAAAAATGTTGACTACTTTTCCATTTTGGCAAACATGTCAATGTTTTTTCAAGTTGATATTACACAATCCAAATGGAACTTCTTTATTGGTGTTACAGTTTTACAAAATAATGAGATACATTATAATATATTAAGACATGCATAACACACAATTTCATTCCCTCATACCCCCATTTCCCTCCTTTTTGTGTTTCCTGATGAATTAGGACTAAATTTGAACAAGAAAATTTGAAGTGTTTTCAGGAATAAAAGAGAAAATAGGTAGGACTTATCCTCAAGACATCAAAATACCATACAGGACTCAAAGAAAGATGGTGGATTAGAGGAAAACTGCACATGTCAAGAGTTCCTTGACACCAGACCTACAAAATGGGAAGATGGCATCTTAGGTGGGTAACCGAGGGAACTCACTCAAACTTAATTTTGAACTGTTAAAAAAAATTTTATAGTCACAGAAGTCAGACATGTGAACATAAGAAATAATGTGTTACAGAAATGGTAACTTGGGCACCCAAGAGGCTGCTAGTGGCTGGAGAGAAGGGGAAGGGCAGAGCAGAAAAACAATGGAGACTGTGTGGCTGGGAGGATAAAGAAATTATGAGAATAAAGAATTGACTTGGGGTAAACTCTGGATCAGAGAAGAAGACTGAGTTTAATAGACACGGAATTGGTAGGGGAAGAGAATTAGTGAAAGCAATTCCAAAAATCACACACAGAAGGGGAAGTGTTTGGGGCTCAAAAAAAATGGCTGCTGGGCTCCCAGGATACCAGCCATAGCAGAGCTCTCCAACCCTGGGGAAAGCACACTTTCACCCTACCAGAGAAGGTAACCATCAGCTGAGTTCTTGTGGCTGGGGAAAGTGCACACTGATCCTGGAGCTCTCTCTCAAGCTATTTGAGAGGATAGCTTTCAGGCTGTCTGATGTATCCCCATAGGAAAAAAAATTGACTCATGTGCTACTAGATAAAGCAACTGCCCAATGTGGTCCTATGGCCAGGGGAAGCACAGGCTTGCTGCTCAACACCCACCACCTTCAAAAGTCTCACCACCACCACCGCCACAAGAAGAGAGGAGTTTAGGAACTGCTGCAGCTGCCCAAACAATTCCCAGAAAGTACCTGAACCAGAGAAACTGAAATAAGCACAAACAAAAGTTTGCTTAGACCATTTGGTCTCTAGATTCCAAGGGAGAAAGTTCCCACTGTTGCTAGAGCTATGGCATCCACCCAGTAATGTCTGAAATCCAGGGCAGATACCCAGAATTTTATGTTCAAATGGTGAAAGTGAAACCAGTGGAGATTTTGTCTCAATGCCCTTAAAATATATTTTACCAGATACCAGAATTCTTCCTCCAATAAGAAATGTGCAGCAATACTCAAACATCCACCCACAGAGTTTCAAAGTTCACTCAAAACTAAACTCCAACTACTGGAATCTCCGATTTAAAACTCCACAAGATCCTTGCCACAGAAACAAAAAATTTGACAACACCCAAATTGTGCTAGCCCACTGCATAGTGGGAGACTGAAAGCTGAGATCTACTACAACCAGCTTTTGCCTCCTAGCCACAAAGGCTGGCAGGTAAGAGAGGAACAAAAAGGTGTTGCGCTTAACAACCCCCAGTCCTTGACACAAGTGTTACAAAACCAAAATCAAATACCAAGAATGAAAATCCATCCTGTCCAATAGTTTTGACCAACTCAGCAGAAATAATCACTTTATTTCACAGCAATGTTTTTATTATTTTAAAAAAATGTCTTTCTTTTTTCATTTCTTTATACTAACATTTTAATCTATATTTTTAAATTTTTACTTTTTAAATTTCTTTTAAACATCATTTCATCATATTGTACTTCTTTTTACTTTTTTTCCATTATGTATGATTTTGTGTGAAGTTATGATATGGGTGGATGTGTGTGTGTGTGTATGTGTGTGTGTGTGTGTGTGTGTTTGTATACTTATTGTATGAATTGGTTTGAAAAAAAATATATATGTTAATATAATTGTACTTTCATGTTAATTGCCTCCTTCTGTACCTATTTATGATTTAGCCTTGATTTGTCTTAGGTAGGGTGGAATTATACATGGCCTTGAGCTGCTTTGATCTTACAGTGGCTGGTTTTCCTATTCATCACTCTCTTCCCCCACTAACAGCTACATTTTCCTGTTCTAATGTTTTCTCTTTATTCTACTACTTTATGTAAATCTTTTATTCCTTCATTTTTACAGCTGACATCTGGTAGCTACCACCTACCCGTCCTTTCATCACTTTTAAAAAATATTTCAAACTTTCTTTCACATTAACATCCTATATTATTTTGTTTAAGAAACTGTAATCCAACTAAATAATTGACTGTTATAGTTTATGTATTTCATACTCCATTCATATTGTTGTGATTAATAATACAGTGAACAACATGGTAGACATCTGATGTTCGATGCATAATCTAAGCCACAGTTTTGCATTGCTGGTATTGATGTTAAATGTGGACCCAACCATTTTTATATAGGTGACAATTAGTTTTGTAGATACTAAAGTAGACACTGGATATTTATCTCAAAACTATACATTGGCAGCTGACAATAACGCTACTCCTGCCTACCTTCTCCCTCTAAGAGGGGTTGGAAAGTGAGACAACTCAAGATCACAGGGTAGAGATCCTGCTGCTGAGAAACATTCAAAATTCATCTAATCAATGCTGATCTGACTTCATACATGTTCTAAACATTACTTCAACTCATAGAATTGGGGAAACAAAAACCAGACCTCAAGGAGGAACAATCAAAGGACTACCCCTTGACATCTATTCATATATGAAAAATAGAGAGAAATCCTACAATAGAAAAGAACTACACACATAAGAACAGAGATAAAGGGGAATCCACATTAATTGATGTGCAAGTCTAGGACCTCAGAAAATATGAGAAAATATGCAACCAAATTTCCCCACAAAAATTCACAATCCTCCAGCAAATATCCACAGATATAGAAGAGGAAGAAACTCTAACGACAGTTATAAAACTGATTATTAAAATGTTCAATAAACTAAAGGAAGATCCACAGAGTGAATTAAGAAAGAAAAATACAGAAGATGAAAGACCACTTCAATAAAGATAGAAATATTGGAAAGATTCCAGTCAGATCTCCTGAAAATCAAAGACACAATCAATCAAGTTAAAAATTTACCTGAGACCATTACCAACAGATTAGATTGCATAGGAAAGGGAGAAAAAAGGGAAATTGCATGGTAATGGAGGGAGACTCTCATTGTTATACAAAATCACACATAAGAGGTTGTGAGGGGAGCGGGTAAATAAACAAGGAGAGAAATGAAATACAGTAGATGGGGTAGAGAGAGAAAATGGGAGGGGAGGGGAGGGGGGATAGTAGAGGATAGGAAAGGTAGCAGAATACAACTGTTACTAATAGGGCATTATGTAAAAATGTGGATGTGTAACAGATGTGATTCTGCAATCTGTATTTGGGGTAAAAATGGGAGTTCATAACCAACTTGAATCTATGAATGAAACATGATATGTCATGAGCTTTGTAATGTTTTGAACAACCAATTAAAAAAAAAGAAAATTTCTGTGTCTGGACACCTAATCTCAGGCCTTAAAGAGAGGATATATGAATTTTAGAATACAGAATATCATAAAGGGGTAAATAATAGAGCATAATCAGAACATACAGGAACATGAGGAGAACATCATCATCGTGGAGACAACAAGACCAAACCTGAGAATCAAAGGGATAGAATAGAACATGGAGATTCAAGCTAAAGATATTAAGAAAGTGTTTAATAAGATAGTCACAGAAAACTTTGCACATATCAGAAAGGAGATAGCCAAACACAGGACATATAAAAACCCCAAATAGACTTGATCAGAGGAGAAGTTTCCTAAGACATATTATAATCAAAATGTCTAACATACAAAATATGGAAAGAATATTAAAAGCTGCAAGAGAGAAACACTAGGTACCATTTAGATGCAAACCAATAAGCCTTATTTCTGAAATTTCAACTCAGATATGAAAACCAATAAGGGCCTGGAATGAGATATTCCAAGCTCTAAAAGAAAACAATTGTCAACCAACATGGCTAAACTAAATACTTTCCACGACAAGAATAAACTAAAAGAATTCAGAGCAACTCAGCCAGCACTACAAAGAATACTCAAACTGCACAAAGAGGAAGACCAAAACAAAAAAACCCAAAACTCCCAGATAGATGAAGACCAATAGAAGATTAATCATCTAAATGAAAATCAAAACAGAATTAAACATGAAAAATTCAAATTGCCAGTAAACCCAAAATGCATATTCTTCATAATACAGAATACAAATGCTCCCTACAATTGAAAGATTATAAAAATGGATCAAAACACAAGATACAACTATATACTGTCTGCAAGAGACCAATCTTATAGACAAAGACACAATTCAAAGGATGAAAAAAAATATTGAATGTAAATAGAGTCTGTAAAAAAGTTGTGCTTCAGTTGTGTAAAAAATGAAATTAATTAAAAATCATTAATATAAATGACTATTAAAATATAGAGTATTATCTTTAAATGGAATGTTATTTAGTCCTCACATATATTTTTGATGTTTATTACTTGGGAAAATGGTCACAATAAAATGTGAAGAGACAAAGGTCAAATATAATGCTATATACACAGCATGATCTTTAAAAATAATATTAGTTTAGATGATTACAAAGAAATAAAACACAGTATATCACATGAAATTTATTGTCATTAGCAATTACACTGATTTAGATTTTCTTCTATGTTGTTACTTACCCAACTGAAATCAAAAAGCATGTCTTTCTTTTCATAAAAATATATATGTATTTACCCCACTTTAAAATTTTCTTAGAAAAAGTTTGAAGGAAAAAAATTGCCACAGTGTATTCAAGAATCAATATGACCTGAAAACCATACATGGAAGTCCTAGCCCCCAGTAACTCAAAATGTGACTATACTTGGAGATGGGACCTTTAAAAGGTCATCAGTTAAAACAAGGCCATGGGTGTAGGCCAATCCAACATAACTGGTGACAGGCCCAGAGCAAAGGCCATGTAAAGACTCAAAGATGGCCATCTGTCAATTAATGAGAGAGGTCTCAGAAACCAACTCTGCCAACACCTTGCTCGTGGACCTCCTAGCCTCCAAATTGAGAGAAAATAAACTTCTCCTGTTTAGCCAAAAAAAAGGAAACCTTAATGCTGAAAGCAAAGATTGACAAGATAAGTGCAGTATGTGCAGAAATCTGGAGGCCATTTACAACACCTGACAGTGTACCTCTGTGAGCTTACCCTTTTTGTCAATGTAAGCTTTGCTGCTCATGTCCCCAGTAAGCAGTCCTGTGAACCCTAACCTATGAAGTTTCCCTAGTACTTGAGCACAAGTTCTAATAAAGCCTTGATTGGATACCAAAAAAAAAAAAAAACAAAAAAAGAATCAATATGATTTAGTATAATTCTAATTCTGTAAGTCAAAAAAATACCTTTCTAAATCCAAGGGTCATCCTGATAAAGCACATTATACCAAATATTTACTCCCTACAATGATTTCTAATATTCTCAGTCATAAGTTCCATTTTAATGGGTCACAAATAAGAATACTAGGATAGCAATCACTATTTAATTAAAATAGTTTCTGGACAGGGCTGAGGTTGTGGCCCAGTGGTAGAGCACTCACCTCTCATGTGTGAAGCCCTGGGTTCAATCCCCAGCACCATACAAAAATAAATTAAATAAAGGTATTGTGTCCATCTACAATTAAATATTTTTTTAAAAAAATGTGGTACTACTGGATCCTATTCCACATCTGATGAATCAGAATCAAGGGATGAAATAGTTTCTGAACAGACAATTGAACACCCACCCACCCATCCAAACACATACATATTTCCTGGTCAGTTTACAACACCCTTTAGACTGCACCAAGCAGATAATAGGGCTTAAGTAAGTATTTATTGGAGAATTGAAAGAATGAAATGTATACTATAGAAGAAATATGCTAGTAAGTGAATCCACACAGCACTACTTTAAGGAAATATTTGAGATCCTAGAATAAACAATAGGGATTAGAAGACATTCTTTTCAGTAGAAAATTAGAGTCTCTGGAGATGATCTGATCCTATATGCACATCTTTGTCTTTGAACAGGATACCTTAAAACTCTGTAGGGATAAAGTAAACATTCATCCAGGAAGCTAAAAGTGATACAAATAATTCTTATCTGTAGATATGCAAATTATTTGTGTCCAGTGGAATGCAATTGATAATTGCCCTATGGATAGACCTACTGTGGTCAAGTCCCTTCAATGTTCCTTTACTGTGCATTTGTGGTTATCTGACAACTCCTCTGAGTCACCTCTAACATGTCTTCCAAACCCCTCATTAATGACTTATGTAAATAAAATGACATGTTCATATATTTTAAAAACTATGCTTTGCCACTACAATCAATTACTATAAGCAAGTGGGTCAATAAATGCTTTAGGATGAGGAAAGTATTTTTAAAAGTTTAAATAAGATAAGCATTTGAGGTGATGAATATGTTAATTGAATTGGTTCAGTAATAGCATGTTGCATATATTTACCTCATAAATATATGCAATTATGAATTGTCAATATTCAATAAATTTTTAAAGAAATTATAATAAATTACCTTTGGTTAGATTTTGTATTCTAGTCAGTGCTTGGTATCATGGAGTTTTAATCAGAATCTATGTGAACAATATAAAGACATCTTCAAGGCAGCTAAATAAGAAATCAGTGAAATTGCAAAGATAAAGAGAAAAAGTCAATTTCCTAACATTATCATCAACAAAAGCAACTAAATGTATTTTAAGACACTAGACCTTTCTTTTAGTTTTGGAAAAGCAGAGGAGTTCCTTATCTTAGGGGAATGCTAGTTGGGATGCATCTTGCTAGAGTAAGGCTTAATATCAAAGTCCTTTAAATTTTATGGACTCATCCTCTACAAAGTATAAAGTTGGTTAATGTAATAAACTATAGCTCAGAAAATCACTGGCCCTGGCTGATACTTGTCCACAAAAACTGACCAGAAGTCATATACAATGAAGCCCAGCTCAATTTCTTATTATCTTTACAAACTTAAACATATTGCTGAAGTTTAGCCTCACCATGTTTCATTTCCTTCATCTATAAAATGGATAAAGGAATAGTCTCCACCTCAGAGGATTAATGTGAAAATCAGCTATAATAATATATAATTATTGTTACACATATTAAACATTGGTGCTGAGTTGGGTGGGTCTCTATTACTTTTAGTGTTTTAAGCCACCGAGCATTTATAGTGCTAGGTTCATACCTATAGTCTTAACTAAATTAACTATATGTAATAATTCCACACTTAAATTATTGAGAATTATTGGAAAAAATGAAAATATTTCATACGCTGTCAGGAAATTCTGTGAAATTCAATATAATTCATAGTTATTTGTTGACAGAAGAAAATCCAGTAAATGGATGAAACTGACTAGCCAAAATGGAAAATGCACTGCACACAAGAATAGAGGGCATAAATAAAAACACTAGAGTTTCCAACTGCCACTTTGCTAATTCACCTTTCTTATGCCTTTGGTATTCATCATGCCCTCCACTGTAATTCAGCTGCAAAAGTTCACACCAAAGAAACTTTTTTGGTTCTGAAATCAGCAGATTGGATGAGGCATGTGACAAAGCTAGGGAGGAAAAGCAAATATATTCCATCTTTGCTCTTTGCAGCTGCAAACATGATCCTAGCTGAGTGGGTTTGCCCTCCTTAGTGAGTTCTTTCTGCCAATATATTTAATGGATAGTTGGATAAGCATGACCCTTATCATATTTCTGTGTGCTAAAAATTCAATACATTGAGGAAACTGACTGCAACTCTCAAGAAAAAGTGTCTTTATATTAATTAGAGCTGCAATATATGTGACATTGTTTTCATTGTTCTGATTAAACTCTACATATTCTTAGCCATACCAACTTTTCAGGAGAATAGAATGGTGGGAGAAAATGTAAGGTAGTGCTTCTCAGCCTTGGGTTCAAGTTGAAACACTTTGGGAGCTTTCAATGAGTGTGACAAACACAAGTGATGTCAAAGCTGTTGGTCTCTGCACTACATTTTGTACAGGGCACAGTGGCCTAGAAGTTATTAGTTTTCCCACCCACCAATAGTATTTCTTAAAATTTTCTATGGCAGGGATTCTCAACCACAGTGAAAGTAACATTCTTGGGTAGATATTTCTTTGTTGTGGTGTCCTATCCTGTGCATTATAAAAAGTTTAGGAAGATTCAGTGTCTTTACCCACTTGTTATGGTTTGCATGTGAAGTATACCCCCCAAGAGCTCATGTGTGAGACAACGGAAAAATGTTTAGAGAAGAAATGATTGGGCTGTGAGCTCCTTAAACCAATCAGTGAATGATTTCCCTCATGGGATTAACTGAGTGTTAACTGAAGATAGATCAGGTGTGGCTAGAGGAGGTGGGTTATTGGGGATATGCCTTTGGGGTATATATTTGGTATCTGGCAAGTGGAATCTATCTGCTGTCTGATCATTATGCGAGCTGCTTCCCTCTTCCACACTCTTCTACCATGGTGTTCTGCCTCACCTGGAGCTCTGAGGAATGGAGCCGGCTGTCTATGGACTTAGACCTCTGAAACCACAAGCCCCCAAATAAACTTTTTCTCTCCTACAATTGTTCTGGTTAGGTCTTTTAGTCACAGCAGCAAAAAAAGCTGACCAAAACACCAATAGATGCCAGCATCATCTTTATCCAGTTGTCAAAAGCAAAGATATCTCCAAATGATCTGTGCCATGGCTAGTTTCCCTTAGACCACAAGTGTAATCACTAATCAGAATAATTAATATTATTAGAGAAAAAGTTGTGAGACTTTGGAACACAGGAAAAAAAATAATAACCTTTTATAAAGGTGCTTAGTAGTCACCTGAGGCTACTCCATGATAAATAACAACTGTAGCTGCCAGGTAAAGGAATTTAAGCCTTTTTTGTATGTGCCACTGGGTCAATAGAATCCTCTTAAAAAGGAAAAATCAATGATTAAACTTTGTTTCAAAATAAGTTAAAATTAAGAGTGAATTCATTTGTACTAGACAATAAAATGGCACCAAATATGCTCATGTTCTTATCCCCAGTACAGATAAATGTGTTATCTTACATAGCAAAAGAGATTCTGAAGATATGATTCAGTTGAGAATTTTAAGAGGGGGAGATAATCCTAGATTGCAATGTGAGCTTAATGTAATCACAGAGATCCTTATAAAAGGATGACTAGAATGCCAAAGTTAGGGAAAAGGCCATGTGATGATGGAAGTACAGAGTAGCATATCAGATACCAACAACCATTAGGAAATGAAAGACTGAAGTAATGGTTCCCCCCTTGGAGCCACCACAAGAACCAACTATGCCAACACTCAGATTTGAGCCCCTTAAATTTCATACTTCTGACCTTTAGAATTATAACAATAAATTCATGGTGTTTTTAGCTACTAAGTTTGGGATAATTTATAAAAGAAAACTAGTACATTTCAAAAGCCAGAAAGCTAACAGGAATACTTTCATGTATCTTTAGCACTACAGATAATTGTAGTATTATGTATGATATCATATCTTATTTTAAACGTTTTGTTTTCAATGATTGCTAATAATAACTGCTAATTTTTGTTGAGCGCTAAGTATCAGTGCTGTATCTAAGTATTTTACATATACTATGTTGTTACTCCTTCCAAATTATCAGTTAAATTGTGTTTTTGTCTCTAAAGAGGACCTTTCTCAAGATCATGCAGCTAGAAAAATAGTTTATCTTCTAATGATAATTTTTTAATCAATAAAATAGTCCTGACATTTTGATGCAAGTATATTTAAATATATATGCAAATAAACAAACAATCCATAGCCAATGATACACTTGCAAATGACATGATTTCTCTGGAAACTGTGCTGCATGACCTGAAATTTTTTCCATGTGATATTTATGTGGTTTTCAGTTAGATATTGGCTATAGTCACTCAGTTCAAAGATTTTCACTATCTGAGGCTCCTGCTTCTTTATCACAGAAGCTGCACTATATCCTCAAAGAGAATATAAATTGCTGTATGCCTGTTTGTTCTGGTTGCTTCTTAACTTCCCAGCACTTAAAATACAGTTTTCTTTGCTTGGAGTTCTTCTAAGAATTAACTTCTAAGATTGACTGTTCTTCTTACCACCACATCTAGAAATACTACACATCAATTCTTATCACCCCATAAGCTCAGAAGATTATAGATGTAAATGAGCATTTGGTAGCCACTACTTCCCAGAATCTACTTGCATGTTCTGAATTTCATCTTCCTTTTTGAGGTTGTAATGGTACTATAAGCTCAATGACCAAAATGCCAAGCGCTGTCTGGGATATCAGTGTATTGGAGATGTAACAAGAAACAAGACATATTCATGTGCTACTTTCATCAAGTTTACATTTTTGCTAGGCAAAACACAAACTCATAATTAATATATTTCAGTTAATGACACAAATTGTGATAATGGTGATGGGGTATAGAAATTACTGTTCTGACTTCTCCTAGAGTTGCTTGTAATTTGAGACTTAAATAATGAGGGAAATAGCCAAAAACAGGGAAGCGAAATGCAAAGGCCTTAAGACTAGAACAAATTGAGGTCAATTCATATAGGGGCTTAATGAAAAGAGTAAGCAGCTTTGCTTATCTAAACTATGGAACCAAGCTAGGTGTTCTCCACAAGATGAATGAATAAAGAAAATATGATACACACACACACACACACACATACACACACACACACACACACACACACGTGTGCTTGTATATTCCATTGTAATTATGTATAATTCAATGGAATATTTCTCAGCTTTAAAGAAGAGTGAAACTATGGCATTTGCCAGTAAATGGATGGAATTTGAGACTATAATGCTAAGTAAACAAGCCAATCCTGAAAAACCAAAGGCCGAATGTTTTCTGTAATATGTGGATGCTAATTCACAATAAGGCAGGGGGCACTAGAGTAGAATAGAGTTACCTTATATTAGGTAGAGGGAAGTGAAAGGAGGTGAAGGGAGGGGAATGTGAGGATAGGAAGGATAGTAGAACAAAACATTATTTATATATATGTGTGTGTGTATGTGTGTGTGTGTGTGTGTGTGTCTATATGACCAATATGATTCTGTGATATGTACACTCAGAAATATGAGTAATTATATCCCATATATGTATATAAAAGTACATAAATGCATTCTACTGTCATGTATAACTAATTAAAACAAATTTTAAAAAATTAAAAAGAGTAAGCAGCTTATATTTTATTCTATTTGTAGTTAAAAGCCATTCATAATTTAAAATAACAAATGGTAGTGAATTCAGTTGCATCACGCAAAAAGGTACGTTGAGAACCTGTATATTTGATCTTATTCAGAAATAGGGTCTTGGCAATCTACTGAAAGGGAAAAGATCTTTTCCATCTAATTCATAAAGCAAAGGGTTAGTGTCCAGAATATATGAAGAAAAGAAAACCTTAAATATAAGTAATTCAATTTAAAAAATGGGCAAGTGATTTGAATAGACACTTCTAAAAAGAAGAAATACAAATGGCAAAGAATATATGAAAACATGCTGAACATCTTTAGACAGCAGGGAAATGCAAAGCAAAATTACATGTGATTCTGTCTAATCCAATCAGAACAGCTATTATAAAAAATAATACAGCAAAAGTTGGCAAAGATATGAAGAAAAAAGGAACTGTATATACTGTTGGTGGGAATGCAAATTAGTACAGATGCTATGGGAAACAATATGAAAATTCCTTAAAAATCTAAAAAATAGGATTACCATATGATTCATCTATGTTACTCCTAGATATATAACAGAGGAAATAGCATAATGCATATCTATGTATATACCTGCATGCCCATGATTATTTTGGTAGCATTCCTGATGGCTAACATGTACAATCAGCCCAGGTGCCCATCAACAGAAAAATGGATAAAGATAGTATACTACGTGTACACACTAGAGTATTATTTAGTCTATGACTATATGGGAATAATTAATTGTTGTCATTTGCAAAAAGTAGGCAAAACTGGAGGATATTATGTGATGTGAAATAAGGTAGACACAGAAAGACGAGAATTGCATGGCCTCATGTGGAAATGAGGAACGAAAAATAAGTCAAATCTGAAAGTATAAAAGGGATTACTAGGGACTGGGAAGGGTTGTGTAGGGAGAGAGCAATGGTAGAAAGGTGAATGGACATGATTAATGATGTACACATATATGGAAATAACACAGTAAATTCCATTAGTCTGTACAATAAAAAAATAAATAAAGAGGATATTGGCAGATATAATTTAGAAAAGATGACATCATAATGGATTAGAGTCAGCCCTAAATCTAATTACTACTGTCCTTATTAGGAGAGAGACACACACTCACAGGAAGGAAAGTCAAGTGACAAGGAAGGCAGAGATTGGAGTTATGCAGCTACAAGCAAAGGAAAGCCAAGAATGTTGGTAATCACTAGCAGTCAGGGTGAGATAAGGAAGAATCATACCTTAGAACCTTCAAGAGAATATGACCTTACCAACACCTTGATTTTGATTTCTAGCTTCTGGAACTGTGACTGAATAAATTTCTATTGTTTTAAGCCACCCAGTTTGTGGTCATTTGTTATGGCAACTCCAGAACATTAACACAGGCAGTAATAAAATGCTACACATTTTCTAAAAGTTCACCTAAGATGTGAAGAATGGACTATAACGGAATAAAAATGGGGTGGGGGTAATAAGGACATCAATAATGTTGGAATCTAATGCAGTAAGTACAAGTATCTAATCCTGGGCTGGTTTGGCCACAGAATAAAGATGTATTGTGTTACCATTACCTGAAATGGGGAAGGCTGGGGAAACAGCAAGCTTGAGAAGCTAATAGTAAGATGTGTTATGTTTTGGATACTTTAAGATTGTGATGCTTTTGTTATGTCCAAATTAATTAGATATGCAGATGGTGCTTCCCTAATCAAATATGCAAAATCCCAAATGTTCCAAATTCTAAAACTTTCTGAGCATTGATATGACACCACAAGTAAAAAATTCCACACCTGACCTCCTATGATGAGTCACAGCCAAACTGGAGGCACACCAAAGATACTTTAGAAAATTACCTCCAGGCTATGTTATGTGTAGAAGGTGTATGTGAAAAATAAATGAATTGTGTGTTTAAACTCTGATCTCATCCCCAAGATATCTCAATATATATACAAATATTGCACAATGCAAAAATAAAGCATCCAAAATCTAAAAATCTTCTTGTCCCAAATATTTTGGATAAGGGATACTCAACTCATATCAGCATGGCCAGACTCTAATCATCCCTTACTCTGTTTTTTCATTTCTTTGTGTAATCCCTTAATTTTTAGTGAGAGATGGAGCTAGTGACTCACTAATAAGGCAAGAGTGAAGGGATGTCACTTCTGAGATTCAGTTATGAAACACTGACTTCCATTTTGCTGACACTTTCTTACTCACTTTAATGAAGTCAGCTACTTTATTGAAAGCTACCATGGGGAAAAGCCCATGTGGCAAGAAAATGCAGGTGGCTTCTGGCTAACATCCAGCAAAATATTCAGTCCAATAACTTTCAAGCAACTGAATCCTGCCAACAACAATCAAGTGAACTTGGAAGTGGATCCTACCCCATTCAAACCTTGAGACGACTGTTGCGCCTGCAAATATACTATATCCTATTGAGAGACACTGAGCCAGAGGACCATCAATCCAAGCTGAGACCCCAGACTCACAGAAGATATAATAGATGTTGTTTTAGTCACTAAAGTTTAGATAATTTTTATGTACAAACAGATAATAATATAGATAGGAAGGGTGTAAGACAAATCTGAGTTACAGACATATACTTAGGAGCCATCAATAGATTTTATCTAAAGCTATGGAATGAGATATAGTAACCTGTGGAGGGAAAAAAGAGAAGAGGGCTCAGGATTGAGGGCTTAAACTCCAATATACTGGAGTCAAACAGGAAAAAAAAAAAGTAAGCAGTAATGTAAATTAGGCAGTAAAGAGGTTGGCAGGAAGCCAGGGGAAACCATTTAGAAATGGAAGTTGTGATCAACTGGATCAAATTACACAAAAGGTCAGGTAAGATGAGAACTGAGAAATGACCACGAGAATTGGTAGCATAGCACTCATTAGTAATAGTCATTTTGCAAGGAGTGAAAATGTCATTTGGTTTGGGTTAGAAGGAAAACAGAAGTGAAATGACAAAAATACTAAATAAAACAACTGTGAGAAGGAATTATCTGTCTTGCCAATAAAGCCATGGTGTAAGGAAACATGTTTTGTAGCATGTGTGATAAAAGGATGTGTTTACATATTCATGGGAATCATCCCATAGTGAAAGAAAGATATGTGATGTAGGAGAAAAATCCATTGAAGGAACCATCTTTGAGGGGTGGCTGGAAAACAAATGTTGGAAGTGGCTTTAGGCAGTATTAGTTGGAATTCATGTACTATTAAAGGAGGTAAAATTAAAATGTAAAACAGTGATAGACACATGAGATTCTTCCATTCCAATAAATCATTTAAAATAATATGAAGTGGGAGAAAAGGTAAGCTGAATGTTTCACTGATGAGTGTGAAGGGTGTAGAAAGAGAATAGGAAGTTCAAAGGTTGAGATATTTTTTTGTCCATTTTGCTCTGAGTGTGGCCAATTGAATGTCCTAGAAAAGTAGGATTGTGTGGCACTACTGCATATCCACTGGAGATATGTAACCATAAAGTAGTAAAAGTAGTAAAATTTATTCCAATAATGCTCAACCACTTTGAGTGAAGGTAAATAGCATGTGAATAGTTGGATTTAATTTCAACTGAGGTTGTTGTTTTATGCGAGTATGATAGAAAAATAGCATCAAAAGCTCTAAGGTTTAATAGGTTATCATAATATCAAATTATGGATGTAAAACAAATTATTCATGTAAAAAAATGTCCATTAAAAATATTTTTTCCTAATAGCTTACACCTGCCAATATAGGGCCAACCTAATTGAAAGCTAACTTGGTTCAAACTGCCCCACTGAATGGTTTCATGATAATGATAAAGAGACAGACATATTATCACAGATTGAAAAGATCCAGTTCACTTTAGCTGCCTGTGTTTTAACTCCCTGGGTTAATATATACAATGTTTACACTTAAGAAAAAGGCTTTAGGCATGATGGGCTCTAAATACCCTCATATTCCCTGGTAGGAAGCTAGTCAGCTATTCCTTCAACATTAACTCCAATGAAAGCTATAGGCTTGACACTGCAATTTTACAGGATTTACAACTTGTTCTTGAAAAAAAAATAGGTACAATTTTAAACTCCAGTAGACATTACTGCAATCATGCCAGTGGAAAACCTAATTTTGAGAAACCTATGGGCTTCATGGAAACTAGATCAAAAATAGTTTCTCATCAACGTCATGCAGAGAACCATGTCATCAACTATTTATTAGACAAAATATGTACCTGAAATGTTCCAAGGTGCTACATGATGAAGAACCACACTGATACTATCCTAAATAGCAGAATTATACTTACCCTATTGAGGGCATTTCTCAATAAACTCTATCATCTCTCTGCTTTCTAACTATTAATAATGAAATGTATTAAGATAAAGGTATACAAAGACTTTTAAATCCACAGTTGTACCAGTGAAACTATTGTTTTTCAACTAGTATTTAACATTTATCATCTGTGATAATTTTTTGAAAAGCTTAATAATGTTTTCCCAGTAATTTTCAACCCTTTAGAATGGTTAAAGGCATTATCCATTGGCCTACATTATATTTCATTATTTTAAAATGGGATATATCTTATTGCTTTTAAATTCCAATTTATCTAAAATAAAAACCTTCAGAATATCAAGTCTGAGTATGACTGCATTATGGTTTAAACATGAGGTATCACCAAAAAAGCCTGTGTGCTTAATTCTGGAATGTTCAGAGTTGAAATGATTAGATGATGAAGGCTGTGACCTAATTAATAGATTATTTCACCTGATGGATTAATAATTTGAATGGATTACTGGGTGGTAACAGTGGAAAAGTAGGGCATGGCTTTAGGAAGTAGGTGTCATTCAGGGTGTCCCTTTAGAGATTATAATTTTGCCCTGTCTCCTTCCTCTCTCTCACTGCTTCCTAACAGTCACAACTGCACACGTTTACTCTACCATGCTCTCCTGTAGAGATGTTGAACCTCAGCTCAGAAGGAGAACAACAGAGTCATCTGACCATGCACTGAAACCTCTGAAACCATGAGCCTGAAATGAGCTTTTTCTTCTCTGAGCGATTTTTGTCAGGTACTTTAGTCTCAGCAACAAGAAGCTAACAGAGACTGTTTAAAGCTGTCCTTGGAAAGCATTTCCCAAGATCATTCTATCAACCAGGCTCTGCTTTTGCTCCTAAAAGTACTTACATTAAAGGATGACAGATTTGGAAGAATTCCAAATCTTCTGTACTATGATATACGTGTTTTGCTCCATCCCATTCTTGTTATTTGGGCCACTTCACTTAAAAATTTAATTCATGATGACGGACACTCCCACTGAAATTTGTCTGCACCTAATATATTCTAGCAGCTACTATCATGCATTCATTCTTTTCTATTTGCTCGCTTCAGCTTTCTCCTCTAAAGACATTACTTATTAGAAATATGCTGGGTTGACAATTTTCCTGCCAAAAGCTGTGGATTCTAATTAAATAACTCACAGAAAAAGCAGTCATAACAAAAAGCTAAATTGTAAGACCTTGGGAATGCAATCATTTCCAGGTGGGGAAGGACAGTGGGGATAGCATAAACTTCTGTTGGCCTTTGGAAAAGACAGAGTGGCCTGATGAAAAGCCTGTTGCCCTTTGTGTTCTAAGTCCTGGGCTTGAATCCCAGCTACGATACTTCAGGGAAATAAGTTCACATCCTGTAACTGATTTTCTTCACAAGAATAGGAAATATAATAACAGTCTTCCCTATCCCCAAATACTCTAATATAAAATATTATCCTTATTTCCCTATGCCCATCATGCATTTCATGTGTGGCATACTAATAGTGGATCCCAGCTGAAAAGCACTATTTTGCATACGCGTCATTTCTCTGAATACAGCAACTGATACTCACTTCATAGCAACCTATTTAGCCAAACATGATATAATATTCTCACTTATATTACAAAATGTTTTCATATTGTAAATGGAGAAAGTAAGATTAAATAATTTATAATTCAATACGTTCCAAAAATATACAGACACACTGAATTGCTTCAACATGTCAATCGAATGCATCATTTCACAATTCTTTGGCCTTCAAGAATCAATAGTACTGATTCTTTTGAATAAGTTAATTTCATATATGTAGAGAGTAGAATAATGGTTACCAGAGACAGAAGAGGATGGCTAAGGGAGACAGATTCGTTTACTTGTACAGAATTAGTTAGATAGAAGATGTTTTAGTGTTTGATGTGGCAGAGTAAAGTAAATGTAGTTAACAGTGATTATCATGTATGTCAAAATTCCTAGAAGAGAATATTCTCAACACAAAGAATTGATGTTTGAAATAATGCATGTCCATTACCCTGGTTCAATAATTACACATGACATACATATATTGACATACACCTTATACCCAAAGAAATGTGTAATTATTATTTATCAATTAAATATTTTGAAAATATTAATGCTTTCTATCTTAATGTTTAGTGGCCAAGGGTAAATAAAGAGGACTGAATGTCTAAGTTATTATATGAGGCACCATCATGTTACTTAGAGCTAGAAACTATAGCCTGAGTTTCCTCTTACATGTTCACACATGTAAGCTACACTGCATTTAAAACTCATTATAAATGTTGCAAGGATATGACTTTAGGCTGAGAGAAGTAACCCTTTGACAGTGATCAGTAATACTTTGTGTGAAGAAACAACACTTTTCCTAAAGTTTGACCAAACTAATAATTTCATTTAAACTAATTGAGAAAAATCTGGTGACACTTATAGTGAAGGTCCTTATATTATAACACCTCTTTTAAAACCTGTACTTAATATGGTATTTATAATTTTGTATCCTTGCTTACAGAGTGAAGCCAAAATTGTATCAACTTTAGAGGCAATCAAAACTAAATATTCCCCAGCTTGCCATATGCGCATAAATTACTCACTATCATACTTCTCAAGTTGACTAAACATTTTTACTCTTCTGGAGCTCCAAAAAACATTGAGAATATGATGAAATAACAAAGTCTTATTCACTCTTTGGTGAAAACAATTCTACATGGATTACTTGATTGGTAATTTTCACTCTTTGCTTTTGGAGGAGTTTTGATGTCTGTAATAACAGGAGGAGCAACAATTTGTCAATTAAGAGACCTAGATTCAAGTCCAGAATCCATGGGAAACATTGTACTCACTAACATTAAGATCTTTGTGAAGTCATTTAACCTCTCCATGCCTTAGATCCTTAACTTTATGATGAAAGACTTGGGCAAGCTTATCATTCCCAATTCTAGTCGGAACACTAAAAATTATGTAATCTAGTGGTACTCCTCAAAGTCATGTCATTTTAGAGTTAATTTCACATTGTAAAAGACACATGCAATAGAAGTAGGTAACTTTCTTCCTAATGTTCTCCTATACTAAGGACCCCAAACTAGGAAGTGTTGCCCAAAATGATAACTCTGTTCTTCTGACTTCATCAACCACAAATCCCAAAACACATATTCATTGTCTCATACTATGCTTCATCAAATGAATGGTCTGTAGGTACATATTACTTTCAGTATGAAGGTAAATGTAAAATCTCACATTTAATCTATTTCCGATTTTTCCTTACTTGTTCTCATGATAGTGGTATTCAATATATCAAAGCATCATTACATAATATCTACTTCTTAGATGTCTCTAATATGGCTAATCAATTGCACTCCTTCAATGTGTGCATGTCTTTCATTGATTTTGAGTTTAAATTTATTCCTCCAGTCTTCTGGAATTATGGGCACACTTTTGGCTCACTGATCAGCATAATGCAACAGAAGTACAATTTAATACAATGTATAACACTTTTGATATTATTGGTCTTAATTTTTGTTTTTTCTTTTTAACACTCATTAAAAGCTCAGGTTTAGGTATCTTACCAACACATGAATATGCAACTTTTACACTGAAAACATAGTTATTATAGTTAATGACTACTGCATATATACATATATGTGTATATACACATATATACTTTTATATACATGTTTATAATGTATATACATATGTGTATATATTTTTATATATATATATATATGTTTATATATATGTACACGCACAAGCACAGAGCGAATTCAACAGATTAAAAATTGCCTAAAAAGCAATGTTGCATTGACCAGGAATTTCAATGAATTGATGGTGACATAGAGGATAACCTTATAACAATGATATTGACAGTTTAGAATATATGGAAATACATAACCAAAAATAACATTTTACATATCCCTTCTCTCAAACATTATTTTAATCTATACATTAATGTTGTATTAGAATAAGAATCATTATCATTTTCTTCACATAGTTCTTTGAATTCTTAATCAAGTTTATGACCAGTAAATGCTGACAGGAGCACATAGTACCAATTCTCAGTGTCGTAACTACCTGGCAAGTGTCAGTTCTAAAATAACTACTATCCAAGGAGCAGATGTGTTTATAGATCAACATATTGGCTTTTATATAATACAAAGTAAAGATCAAAGTGCACAAAAATCAATGTCGTCAGGATGATGGAAATCAGAATATCATAGTACTAGACCTGTAGTTAGAACTCCAAATAAACAGATATATTTTCATGAACATAAAACCAGAGATAATAAATGAAAATATACACGTTTAATATTGATGGACTACTTAGGACACTGACAAAATTAGTAACTATTATGTCTTTGTAAATGTGACAAGCAATAATAGATCAAGAGATTTATTCAACAACATTAAGATTTTCTATATAATAGATTGTAGGTACTCACATTTGAATGATACTAGCACTAAGCAGCACTCTTAACTCAAGGTTACTTTGAATCTAAATTTAGAGACTTCCAGAATATTAAGAGTCTGTTTCTAATCAGTCAATTAGTAAGTATCCTGCATTCTATTTTAGATAACTTATGATTTGTGAAGAATTTCCTAGGCCATTGCATAAAACTCATGTTTAGCTTCTAAATACATACACGACATATGTCAGATTCAGAACCGGAGAAAAATGCCTTCTTAAAGTTATTTATATGTACATATACATTTTCACGTGGTTTTTGTATGTGTATGTTTCTTGAATTACTTCCATTATTTTATATCTCTGAGGGAAAAAATCTCTTGTTAATATGTTATCTTTCTGTACCCTGCTCTTCAGGTAACTCACTTTAAAAAACACTTAAAAGTTCTTACAATTATTCAGTTGTTCACATACAAGTATTCAATTGTTCACATATTTTTGTATGTAATCCATTACAAAAGTCATTTAAAAAGAAGTTTGTGCCATTGATGACAGTGAATTTTTATGATAAAGATATTAAAAAGCTATATCACGGCTTACAGAAGCAACCTTAGTGACAATGTCATGAAGTCAAGAACATGCAACATAAATTGATAATAGAGGAATTCAGAGTGATGTACAAACTAACTTCTAGTTGATTTGAGCACTGGTTTTCTAGGAATTACTAATATTTAGGTTGTACAGATATGCAGGATATCAAGATTCTTGGACTTGATCTCAATACATTTTCTCTTCAAATCCTTCTTTAAATGATTATTTTCAGAAACCAGTTTTCTGTGGTTACTAGTCATAAAAGGTAGAATTCATTTTTCTCTCATCAGAGGGCCAATTTGGGAATCATAAATGGTGATACATCATTAAGATTTTTCATTAATATGAATCTTAAGGCATGCATTTTTCTACTGCTTTCACACATGATATACACATTTTGGTGCTGGGATTTTCCATTGCACAGAAATATAGACCTCTTAAATGGGAGGGTTCTGTTTACATAACACCTTGTGATTTTCTTAATATTAACATTCTTTGTTTCAATTTTCCCCAAGTATACCCAGGAAGAGAATTGGAAGAAGAGAAGAAACATCTGTGGGGTTTTCAAATTTTATTCTATACTGGTCCATAGGATTTTTATATGATGACAGAGATAATAATACTTGGGCATTTTCAGTCAACGCAAGTGCATCAATTTTAAAATAGTCAAGTTACATTCTTATTTTCATTTTAGGAATGTACATATTATCCAAAGGACAAAGATAAATAACAGAAAGTGTACCAACTAAGTATTTTCACAATTAGTTATTTTTTATCATTTCTTAAATTTTACTCATTTTCTTCTGTGGCTTTTATTCTTATACCAAGTTATTTAAATTTTTCATGAAGTTCATTAAATCACCAATATTTGATCATTCTGACCTAATTAACAATTTATATAGTTCAAAAAAACATTAGAAACTTATTGATAGCAGAGTCAAAAAACAACTGCTCAGCCAGATGTATTCGCATACACTTGTAATTTCAGTGGCTCAAGAAGCTGAAGCAGGAGGATCAAAAGTTCAAAGCCAGCCTCAGCTACTTAGCAAGGTCCTTAGCAACTCATCAAGACCCTTTCTCAAAAAAAAAAAAAATCAAAAAAGGCTAGGGGTGTGGTTCAATGGCCTGGTGCCAATGATTTCAATCCAATCCCCAATACAGATAAATAAATGAAAAAGCCCATGGGTCAAATGTGGCCCATGTCATTGTCATGACGTCAACCACAAGCTTAAGAATGTTCTTCTACTTTTAAATAAATTGGGGGGGGAAGGATATTTGATACACAAAAATTGTATGAAATTCAAATTGCAATATCAATAAATAAATTTATTCTTCAGGACAGCCATGATATTAACAACTTCCTACTTGTGAATTAAAACAACACTTTGGTCCTTTGATTCTATCTATATTTTATGTTTTAGATAATCAGTTTTCAGAGAAAATCCAAATTGGGAACATAGTATGTCCAAGAGCAACGAGACTGAGATAATTAGTCATTTTTCCATGGATTTAGATATCTGAAATTTAAATGGTATTATGTGTAAAAGAAATTATTACTTATGGTATATTAAATAACTACTGGGTATTCAGGGAAGCTCCCAAAGTTTCTACATTATATATCTGAGGAGCACGTGACAATCTTGAGAGCTATCAACTACCTATTTGTTACTAATTTAAAAAGCAACAAGATTATTTTCAGCATGACTTCAGATAAAATTATTTAAGACATGGTACTGAAAACTCTTCCACTGAATAGCTCTAATTGAGAAATTGACAATTTTGTGCTTCAATAGTTTAGATCTTTTAAGAGGATTTGTTTATTCATGTCAAGTTACAAGCTAACAGATAAAAATTTATACATTATGATTCTTAATCTTCAACCTACAGCTCAAAGGACATAGTCATTCACAACAACATAAAACAATTACCCAGCCAGGTGAAGTGGTGCATGCCTGTAATCCCAAGGGCTTGGGTGGCCAAGGCAGGAGGATCAAAGCCAGCCTCAGCAACTTAGTGAGACCCTAAGCAATTCAGGGAGAACCTATATATAAATAAAATGTAAAAACAAAGACTAGGAATGTAACTCAATGGTTCCGCATCCCTGGGTTCAATGCCTAGTACCAAACAACAACAACAAAAACAAAGCCATACACACAATTTCCCCGACCTTCATCATATCCTCTCCATCTCCCAAAAAAAGAGGTATTTTATTTCCTTCAGTCACAAACTAATTTTTTTTTCTTTATTCATATGTGTTACTTAGTGCTGGCCTCAAATACTAAATTCAGTACTTCATATTCTTTTTTTCAGATAAATGCTTTCTTGAAATGGGATTTTAATGTCTGAAGATGGTTTAATTCAAAAACGATTAGCACTAAGAGGACATAGGAAGCAAGAAAATATGAATCTAACACTGTTGTTTTAAGGAAAAAGTTGCAGCATATGCTCTAGTGCCCTTCTCTCTTCTTCTTTCCATACAATAGAGCCTTTTTATTAGACTGTTCAATCTTGTGTGAGCCCATTAGTGTGAGTGGTAAGAAGCGGGAGAATACTTTGCTTGAGGCAAAGTCTCCCTCCATATCGGACCTTCTTTTTTATTTTACTTTTATTTTTTGAAAAACTGCTAATTTCAGAAAGTCTCTCCAGCTTGACAGTACATATTTCTTTCTCAAAAAATTCTCCCCTTTTAATAGTTAAATAAAAATTTCACTCTTAAAACTTTGGAGTCATTCACAATCGCTCAATTATGGAACCAACCTAGCTCAACTATGGAACAAACCTAGCTTCCCTTCAACAGATGAATGGATAAAGAAAATGGTATATATATATACACAGAGAGAGAGAGAGAGAGAGAGAGAGAGAGAGAGAGAGAGAGAGAGAGAGAATGGAATATTACTCAGCCATAAAGAAGAATGAAATTAAGACATCTGCTGGTAAATGAATGGAAGTGAAGACTATCATGCTAAGTGAAATAAGCCAATTCCAAAAAACCAAAAGCTGAATATTTCCTCTGGTATGTGGATGCTAATTCACAATAAGAGGTCAGGGGAGGTTAGGGAAGAATCGAAGTACTTTGAATTGGACAAAGGGGAATGACGGGAAGGTTGGGAAATAGGAATAGGAAAGATAGTAGAATAAATCAGATATTACTATCCTATGTGCATATATGACTACATTATCAATACAATTCTACATCATATACAACCAGAAGAATGAGAAGTCAAACTCCATATATGTATGTCAAAATACATTCTACTATCATGTGTAATTAATTACAACAAATAAAAATAAAAACTTTGGGGTCATCTTTTTCTTTCTTGAGGCAATAATATGCCCAGTGGCTATTATAGTATAGATTCAGTGTGATTGAGTGGAATCTACTAAGCAATTGTTCTGTGTAAGTCCATTGAGTCTCAGTATTCTCCTCACTAAAATAGGATAAAACTAGAATCTACCATATAAGATGCTTATAAACATTGAATGAGTAAACACAAATATATAGAGTACTTTCTGGCACTTGTTAAAGACTCAGTATGTTAGCTTTACAAGCTTTTATTATGTTCTAATAAGTCATACTAAGTTTTCCTAAAGTTGAGTCATTCAACAATTTCTGCAGATCAGCTCGGTAAGAAAATTCCATGTCCTATTCTGAAAACCAAGTAATTGATCCATTTTCCTCCAGTAAAGGATTTTTTTTACTGAAGGTTCTAAAATATGATCAATCTAACAACTATGTAGCTTGGTGCATGGGCTCTCTCTTGTCCAGCGAGGAGGTCCACGGAACTGGGTAGAGGAGATTGTGGCTGCGGAGTATCTAATCAAGACCTCCGGAAACTAAGCAGGAAGCAGATCTGATTTTATTGTGCAGTTACCGTGTATATATACTCAGCCAGTAGCTAAGCAGAGTACAGGCCACCACCAATGCAATTTCTGGCCAACTGTCCTTGCAGTGACCAATCAAGGAATGGTCCATGGAGCAAGCGCAGTGACTGCAACATGCAGCCTCACATCCAGGGCTGTGCCTACGGGGTAAGTGGTGTGCCCCTCATATGCCTAGCATGAGAGAATGGTTTGCCACTCAGATGCCCTTAATGTATGCCATGTATGCAGTACTTCAAGCACTTGTCCCCACAGCTTAGTACTTGGCAGAATGCCCTGATTCAATATCACATTCTCCCAGTACAAAGAGAGAACATACTTCCCTAAATCAGATGATTGTTGACAAGGTAGGTGTGTTTGGAATTGTGTATGGGAGATGGATAAGTTGGGTGAGAAAAAAAAATGTTCATGAATTTCTCGTCTTATACTTTGAGTCCCTTGTGACATTTTATTTACTTGTGCTTTACTGAACTATCTGCTTTTAAAACATCTGGTATTTAAGTCAGAAAACTGAAAATAAGCTGGGTACATGGCACATGCATGTAATCCCAGCAACACAGGAGTCTGAGGCAGGAAGATCACAACTGCAAAGCCAGCCTCAGCAAAAGTGAGGCATTAAGCAACTCAGTGAGATCCTGTCTCTAAATATAATACAAAAATAGGGCTGGGGATGTGGCTCAGTGGTCCACAGCCTCTGTATCCAATCCCCAGTACTTCACCGCCCAAAGAAAAGAGAGAACTGAAAATAACATTACTTCAAAAGTAAATCAGCTCTTGCCTTTAACTACCTTTAGTATATTAAAGTATCAAATACAATCAATTATTCATTGTACTACTTTACTTGATTAAGTATTCTAGTGAAGCAAGCCCACCTTCCTTATTTTAAAAATGCCCAATTAGAAACATCCACAAATGAAAATATAACCCAATATTACATTCTAAATGTTAAGACCATATTATAGACTCTATGCAGAATTGTACAGGACAAACTAACCCCAGCATGTAGAGACAATGATACTGAATACTACTTTGGACTAAAACAATTTATGAAATAGATTTATAATATAATTAACATGTATATTATTGAAGCATCAGTAATAATTGCCTTTGCAAAGTTTATTAATTCGGGGGCAAAATTATAGTGAAATTAAATTTGACTTTGGAAACTAAATTGAGCTGAAATTTTGAGAACACTAGAAGTAACCTGGTAGACATGAGCTAAGTTTAGGCACATTGATACAGTGCATTAGAGAAATAGATCTTTTCTAGATTTTAAAAATCACTCCAGCATAACATAAGTTGGCAGTATATTTGTGAAAATCTGATATCAATAAAAATAAATTAGCTTTGTTGTTATCTTGGTTCTAGACTTCCAGGTGAGAAGAGATTAGCACTTTTATTTTCCATTTATTTATAGAAGTAGAGTTCTGATTTACTGGCAGTCTCACTGTTATATTTCACAACAAGGAAATTAGACTGACAACCCTTATTTTTTTAATTACATTAACTCACTCTCTTTCTATTGACTAGATTTTTTCCTATTAAATTTGGAGAGATTTAACCCAAAATAGGCAAGGATGGAGTAAATTGTACCTTCTCTAATGGAAATATAAATTGGGAATAAATAGCAATAATTTAATAATACAGCAGAGTTACATCTTACTTGGAGGAAGGGCTTGAGAGATGTTGACAAAGATGAAAATAAGGAAACATGAAAAGTTCCCTAAGAAATAAATTAAATCACACTCTTGAAAATACAGTATACTGACTTGATAACTAAGAGCCCATCAGGCCTTCCTGACTTGGGGTACGATTATTCTTTTTACTAATCTTCTAAATATCATTTGGCCTTTTGTATTTCTGTTTATTTTCTACAAATTTTGTGTGTGTTCTGAAATTTTTCTATTCATCTCTTTTATTCCTTTTCAGACTTAAGTTTTTCTACTTATTTGTAAAATCTCATCATATATTAAGGATATTAGTATGTTATATTTGTAGCAATTATATTTCCAGTAATCACTTTTAGGTTCATAAGATTTTACTTTTATTTTTTATGAAGTGTTTCTCATCTAGAATGTTATTTTCCACTCATAGATCAGTAATTGAAAGCCATATATTTTGTTCTGAAATTTCTTATAGTTTGTTTACATATAAAATTTATAATTCATTTAGAATTTTGACAGATACTTGTCATAATAATCACTACTTTTTAATTGATATAAAAGCCTTTACAGAGTGCCTAATACATTATATTTTTTCCCATCTATACTGAAACTTAGCTAAAGATTTATACTATTATGAGACTCATAAAAGGGGGAAATGAGGCTTGTAGATGTCAGGTAACTTGTTGATAAACAGAAGAGCCATGGTTCAAACTTAGGTAGTGCTCTTTAGACTACTTTCTCAGATTTTGTAACCAGGCAGCTCTAACTCTGACAGGATTTAAGGGAGTCTAAGCTGTAATGCTTGCTGCTCCAGAAATATTTGAAGTAAAATTGATAGAAAAATCAGTTTTTTTAAAAAAGCTAGCATTGAAAGAAGATAGAAGAAACTTATTATTTCAAAAGGGCCATCTTCAAAATCTCTGAAGTCGAGCGGCACTTTTAAGGAAAAGGCAGGGGAGAAAAGGCAGCAAAGTGAGACAAAAGGCAGGAAATGTCCATATAGAGATTTAGTTAGTCTATGATAGGTCTGAAGATAGAGTAAACTGTTTTCAACTTAGCACCAGTCAGGGTGTTTGGCAAGTAGCCGGAAGGTAGGGTTGCAGTTCTTCAATTCTCAGCATGAGAAAGTTGTTATTAATTCAGATGGGGGGGGTTACAAATTCTGTTTCAATATGATCCAACTTTCTTTTTTTATCACCAAATTCCTGTTTTAAATCATGAACAGGGAACTCTATTTTCTGGAACACATTAAAGTGCATAAAAATAGAAGAGATTTTATTTTACATGTTTTGTATTTTATTTATAAGCATTATTCTGACAAATCTAAACTGAAAATTTCCTACGTTAATGCCTTCAAGACTCATCCATATACACTAATAAAGTGTTGTGAACATACTGGTTTCAAAATGTCATGGGTATTTTGGACTTACCAACCTGAAAGTAAGTCTCTTCTCTTTTGGACAGTGTAAAGTTCTATAGATATGCCTTTTAGTTGGCTGATCCACCAATTGTCAACAGCCCTGCTTCCTATTAATTTTTTTTTGTAGTTTTTAAGGGTTTTATATGATTCCATAAGATCCTGGAGTTAGAACTAGAAAATTATCCTAAGAGTTTACATGAGCTAGTATGTAAATCTTACTTCCAATTGTTGATCTTTTCTGATGCAAATATTTGATTATACTACTATTTATTATAGTATTTTGACAAGTTTTTCAATAAATAATAATGAGGAACCTAGCACAGTGGCACACTCCTGTAATCCCAGTGGCTAGGGAAGTTGAGGCAGGAAGATTACAAATTCAAAGCCAGCCTCACCAAAAGTGAGATCCTAAGCAACTCAGTGAGACCCTGAATCAAAATAAAATGCAATGAAGGGCCAGTGATGTGGCTCAGTGGTTGAGTGCCCCTGAGTTCAATCTCTGGTACCCCCAACCCCAAAAATAATAATAATGAGGATCATACTGTCATAATGACATTTTAAGCTGGCTTTTCTTTTCTTCATTAAGACCTCACGTTTCACACTTTCCATATGGACAAAAGGATTAATATTTAATGATTAAACTTTTTTCTCTTTAACAATTGAGTCCTAAAAACAGAATATTTTTAAGACTTTATTAAAAAATAAGAGAACTAATGCAATCAGGCATGACTGATCTAGAGGATACTTGTCATTTTAAAAAATTAGACAAAATACTTTGTAGTTACAATATCTTATGTGGTTCCTGATTTCTTCTGTGCCACCTTAATTATGAAGAGATTTATCAGTAGTTCAGGAGGTTTCAGCCTAATCGCCCTATGTTAAAAGACCCCATCAATCTTTAATGGCTTGATGACCGGTTCATTATGGGCTGCAAAATGGCGATATTCTCTCAAGCCTTCTGAAGTTACTAGCTTAAACTGGTCTTCAAAAAATAAAATAAAATAATAAGATTTTCTAGCCAGCATGGTGGCACAAGTTTGTAATCCCAGTGGCTTGGGAGGCTGAGGCAGGAGGATCACAAGTTCAAAGCCAGCCTCAGCAACTGCGAGGCACTAAGCAACTCAATGAGACCCTGTCTCTAAATAAAATACAAAATAGGGCTGGGGATGTGGCTCAGTGGTCCATGCCCCTGAGTTTAATCCCTGGTGCCCCCCCCAAAAAAATAAATAAGTTTTCCCAGGACCTTGGAATATAACTCAGTGGTAGTCTGGCCTGCTCAGTCCCTGGGTCCTACAGAATATTTTATTTTCCTTATTTTCAATGTGATTAACCTGGATAACAGTTGGTATAGAAAAGTATATGCTTCTTTTCCTTGTTTCTTTACATAACAATGAGTTGGGGGTCTTAGTAACTTCCAAAGTTGACTAATGAGATTTCCTTTTTTAAGTATGTTTATGAACTCATGAATTTTTAAATATTTGATGTGCCCCAATTTGTTGTAGTTGTTTTTCTTATGAAAGTTCAAATTGTCCAAACTTATGCTCTGTCCTCATTTTTTAATTGAAGACAGACAGCACTGTATCCAGTGTTTCCTCCCTGCAGGAGATAATGAGGTGCCATGAATCCCTGGGATGTTTTAAAAATCAACAAAAAATTCTGCATCACTGAATAAAGATAATGTATATTCTTATTCTTATGTAGAGAAAAAGCCATTTCTTTTAAATTAAACCTTTCCTTTTCATAAAAAGAGGTCATGTCAGAAAAAGAGGGCATTCACTAATCTAAGACTAAAGAGAGAATAACAAAGATGTTTTGAGTGGGTGCCCACAAAATGGTAAGCTCTCATGGATATTTTAAATAATAGCGAACAGGAAGACATAGTTAATAAAACTATACACATCACCAGAAAACAAAACAAAACAGACTCTAATAGTTCTCATTTTAATTTATGAGATGCACTCACAATATTGAGCATTCTTTTTTTTCTTTAGAATCTGTCTCTAAATTACCTGCTTATTATTTATCCTTTTCCTGTTTCTTACCAGCAGGCATTCCCCAACATTCCCCAATCATTGGCACTTTGACAATGGCCATCTACCCATCTTGGCCTTGAAGGACCAAACCCCTTTAACATCTTTCAAAATCAGTTCTATTGAGTTATCTGTAATGTTTTGCTCCATCTCCAAATTTTATCCTTAATTTCTAGTAAAATGTCACCCTGTCTTCAAATAAAATATTTTCTCTTTATCTGATATGTAGTTTTCTTAATATTCTTATGTATCTCCATATCACATAATTATCATCATTCTGCTTATCCAGACTCAGAAAATTTATCATTTTTATTCCCCTTGTCATCTGATAGTCAACCAGATAACAAACTTCTAAAACAAATGTCCTCGGTGGACTTCTTATACAGACCAAATCATCTCTATTAGTCCTTCATGATATTCCAACTCAGGATGTCATGGTTTCTTGCAAGCACACGTGCCATACCTTGAGTGGCTTTCAACTTCACTCTGTCTATCCTACATTAACAAATAAGGCTCCCTATATTATATCTTTCCATTTATAATACATTAGTCATTCCACATAGTGTAAAATATAATCACATGTAATGATGGTCACCTAGCTTTTCAATAGCTTTCTGTGCTTTCATCTTGACTTCCCAACCGAATTGTATATAGCTTATTTTCCTATAATACAAAAGGAAAAATAAATGGGTTGTTTTGGGGAAAAACAGTGATAAAAGGATAAGAGGATAAAAGGAATTAGAAAATGGAAAACAATGATATGTGTTGCAAAGAATGTTAGCCAATGACAGGCTGTGTGGCACTTCAAGGAAACTGAAAAGAGGACGATCTCAACATACTCTGCTGGAAGCCACCTTAATATAAAAGCACATTAATGATGTCTCCAATTTGAAGGCACCTGTTTAATTGCATAGCCCTGAACAGCAGTCTTCTTTATACCATATGGCTGTGCCAACATTAATAAGTCATGTCTGTCATTTGGGCCTCAATTTCCAAATCTATAAAAGAAGCATTTTAATTTCTTTTTACTTGCTTCACTTATTTATTACAAAGATATGAGTGATCACTGATCCGATTTGGTGTGGAGTGCAGATTGAAGAAAAAATACAAGATGCTATAAAATTTGAGAGCACATAGAATAGCAAAAGTTAGGAAGTGCTGAGATTATTTTTGTGCTTGTGTTCTTATTTTGTTGTTGATGGTGAATTGATAAAGATAAAAAAGAAGTAAAGACTTTCAAATTTAGAACAGATGAAGAATAGGCAAAATATAATATAGAAAAAAAATACTTGGAAAATCTTTATTGCAAATTTATCTGCTAATTTTTCTATCACATATTCTACAAGATAAAGAGGAGAGAGAAATAAGATTCCTCATGGGAAAATATGAATATATGACAATATTAGTAATAGCCAAGATCTAACCTTTACCATGATCCATATACTATGTGATATTCGTTTTCTCATTTGTTATTCTCAAAAATTCTATGTGATAAATGCTGACATTTTGTAGGTAAGAAAAATGAGAAGTGGAGGCAGGATATGAAAATAGTTTTTCTAATTGTAGTGATCCCTTTTCAGTAATATTAGGCTTTATACTGAAAATATGCTCCATGGAAAATGAGAATTACAGTCTAGTAAGGAATGAAATTGAGATCCACTTATTAATTCAATTGGAATGAATCCAGAATACATATAAACTGTAATTCCAATGCTGGGAAGTAAAAAAGCTTGATGGGAGTTCGAATTCAACAGGAAAACAAAAATTTTGTTAGAGACTATACAAGAAGAAAAAGGGTCAAGACATTAGAAACCAAATAGAGATACCACAACATTGTTTTTAAAGGGAGATTAAAGTATGAGCCTGTTCAGTAAAAGTTGGAAACAGCTGGAGACTTGAGCTGCAGAAAGTAATTGTTAATGTTAAAGGTGACAAACTAGGAAGTGTGCCGACCACCTGCCAAGAGATTTTCATTAAGTTACAGAAAAATATTACTGCTGCTATATGGAAGACAGCTAAAGACATGATATAACTGTCACTTGCTAGGTCACGTATGTACATAACAGTCTGGAAATGTAGCTTTGGTCTGGAGTGGTGGGATAACACAGTGTCTGCTGATAAGAAACTCATTAGTAAAAATAAAAAGTAAATTCACCAAGGATAATCACAGTAAAAGAAAGGAAGTGAAGTTAGGCCACCTTTAAGAGCCAGCATGCAATCCAAAAGGGCACAAGAAATATCTTTGTATGTTTAATCTTTAAAGTCTTCTGGAGAAGCAAGAGGAAGGAGAGCCTGGAGTGGGTTTCAGGAGATTTAGATAAAGCTAAGGGAAATGCATTCCAAGTCATATGGGGAGTGTGCTAAGGAATGGATATATATGTTAAACAAAAAAAGAATTCTGAAACATGATATATGAAGAATAGTTCTAGATATAGGAAATTAGAAGTCTTCCCTAGACACTGGTTTGGAGTTAGGGATCCTCAAACCAGAAGAACTAACAAAACCTGGGAACTTAAAAAGAAGTGCAAATTATCCGGCCTCATCCTACACTGTCTGAATCTGAAACTACAGTTCAGTGGGAGGCCTTCAATCTGTATTTAAATAAACTCCACAAGCAATTTTGATGCACTATTAAAAATTGAGAACTTTAGATCTAGGGAATAGAATGGAGAGTGCATTCTATTGTGTGGAACTCTAATTCTAAATGAATTAAATGACAAAAATGGGGGAAATGAAAGCAGAAATAGGATAGGATCACACAGTATAAAGAACAAATGACCACTAAGTTTAGAAATGCAACCCATGAATTCTGCTAAGAAGAAACAAAATTTACACAATCTTTATAAAAAGAAGAGGGCTAAATATGATAGCAATATATTACAAATGAAGCAACTACATTCTGTAATATTCACAGTATCTAATATGACTTCCTGCAATAATGAAAATATTCTATATTGGCTCTATCCAATATAGTAGTTGCTAGTCACATGCAACTGTGAGCATTTCAAATATCACTAGTTCAACAGAATAACTCAAATTTTAATTTTACTTAATTTAAACAGCCATCTGTGACTAGTGATTTAAATACTGGCAATGTAAACTTAGGGTCATTTCACCTGGAATAATGGGAAAAGAATAATGGTAATATGGATTGTTTATTTATGAGAATATCTAATAATATGAGATTTGCATTGTAAAATATGTAATGATTGTGGAAATGAATTAGAGATTCGCTCACTTAAATGTATAGGTGTCCTACATCCAAACAAATACAAAATAGAGAAGTGTTTCACATCTGTGCTTCATGGAAGCAGAAAAAAATATATATATTCTTTGGAAAAAAGTACACACATATACCCATCCCAGGAACTGAACCTGGGAATAATTTGGCAGTAATCCACATCACCAGCCTGTTTTTTTTTTCATTTTGAGATAGGGTCTCACTAAGTTGTTTGGGGCCTTGCTAAGTAACTGAGGCTGGCTCTGAACTTGCAATCCTCCTGCCTCATCTGCCTGATCCACTAGGAATACAGGCATATGCCATGGCACTTGCCAGGAGTTTCTATATCTTGAAAAGGGATTCTAATGTTCCAAAAATTATGAAAAGGATGGAAGTACCTGGAAGTTATCCATGGTCATAATTTAGCATCTTAGAATCTCTTTGAAAATAAACCACAGAATTTAACTATTATACTTAGGTATTTGAATGTCATATTTATGATAAAAATAAAGATATGTGGGGATGGTCTTCACAAGGATTAAGTTCATGTACAGATAAAAGTAGAAACAGTAGAATACAAAACAAAAGCCTACATCTTGGTAATAGTTAGTTTCTTTAAATAATGGCAAATTTTTCAAAAGAATTAGAAGGGTATAACATTATTGAACAGGAAGAAATGTAATATAAATATATATTTCAAGAGGAAGAATGAACTATTCCCTTTTCAAGATTTCAGATCATGAAGGAGCAACTTAAAATGGCATAAGAAATGTACCCAAGGGAAGAAATTGGAAAAGCCTTAAAGAATAAAATAATAAAATGAATACTTATATCTGTTGAAGCATTTAATGATGAGAAAAAAAGATTTTTTAAAAAATAGAGGTTAGGAAATTGTAAGGATTGAAGCAAAAAGAGTAGAAATCAAAGAGCAAATGACAAAAGTATGTAGAATAAAAGCCAAGATGATGAGCAAAGAAAGAGGTCACACAAGAATAAAGTAATTTCTAGAGATAAGTTAAATGTACAAGAGAGGGCTATTTCACCAGACTACAAAAGATGCCAGAAGATGATGCTGAAGGAGGAATAGTTAATAATAGCTGATAGAGACACAAATTGATTAGAGTCAATACAAAAGATTTGTAAGATTTTCTCCCCACCCCCACGCCCCTCTTCCTCCCTCTTAAACAATGACTTCAACAACAGAAACAAGTTAAAAAGATACAGGAGGAAAACATGGCTTAAGGGTAACCAACACAATCACATTTACTATTACTATTTGAGGCCTAATTACTGGGAGAAAAATAGATTTACTCACACTGATAGCTTTTTTAAATCTTAAACATTTAAAGTTATTAGAAAACAAAGATCATGGGTATAACTCACAAGAGACTACAGGTTTTATAAAACAATTAGACTACTCTGAGTTAAAGAGCATGAAAGAATCAAGGTGACTTGGTGCACTATTAGAAATAAGATGTTTCAAGAATATAAGTGAAGTCACAAACTAAGAAAAGAGATTGATTCAGTACATATCCATTGTTTTGTTTTAATGAACACTTTTTTGATAGATTCATGAAATTTTTAATTTTAAGATTAACAGTTTCACACAAATACCTTTGGTATAATGATATAATTTACCCTGAGGTACAAAAAGATCTATAATCATGTAATCAATCATGAAAGAAATGAAACAGGCAAGCACATTTTTAAAAATCACCCATAGAATTTTTTTTTATATATTTCACAGGTATGAGCATCCTTTTTCCAAAAAGGAACAGAAAGTATATATTTTAGGCATTGTGGGCTATATAGTCCACTGTTGGAAATATTCAAAGTCACTGTTGTGGTGTAAAAGCAGTCACTAACAATATGGGGGGAAATGGTATGGCTGTTTTTATTTGCAAACATAGGCAGGCATAAATGCTTAGCCTGTGTTCCATACTTTGCTTTACTCTGGTCTATAGACTCATTTCTTTAAAGGACATATTTTCAAAAGAAAGGAGATATAAAGATGCCAACGAGGCAATGGTATACATGCTAAACATAAATAAACCTCATTCTGTGGTAAAAAATGCCATTTATTCAATCAATATTGAAATAACAGGAAGACTGGAGATCAGAATTTAAATTACAGCCATGTCTGAGAAACTAGAATAAAAATGAACATTCACATACAGAGAAGTTTTACCACCTCCTCTGTTGGCTACTCAATATCATTTCCCCTGCCATGTTCCCCTCTGTATCACAGGAGCTAGAATACTGGGTATCTATCACATATTTCCAGAATCTTGTATCAGATTTGCAAATTGAGGACAGACTGAAAATTTATTATGGCTTCCCTGGTGGTGATAGAGGTGCAGGCTTTTGCAGACATGAGATTTTTTACAGTGGCCACTGGGCATTTCCCTACAAATCACTTGCTTTAATAATACAAACAGTGGTGAAAATTGCTGGTGGTTTCCTGCAGTCTATGCAATTTGCTGACTTTCTGAATGATTGTGGCTAAATGGAGAGCTTCTGGTATCTTTCCCTGAATTTCATTCCCCCAGCCTTTCCAGTTGTTCAGTAAAGCACTTAATTTCTTGTGTTAAATCCCTTCACTGCTTGAAATATATAGAGGAGCTCATCTTTTTGTGACCTGTCCCTAAGGAATACAGTATTATTGTAGAACTAAGGATGTAAAGGAAGAGGATGAGCTAGGGAAAAGACTTTGCTTATGTTTCAGTAGAAAGTTGTGCAAAAAAAACTGGGATGTGTAAAGAAAAATAGCAAAAACAAAAGAAAATGTAGAGAGTACACTAAAATAATTAGAACAGTAAGTAACTGAACAACTTCTGAGGCTCATTTTCATATATATTTGTTATTTTTTAAAGGTGCATATCAGTTAATGTAAATCATATTATCTTACAGTGTTAAGTATAAAAGATAATACTATAGTATATTGAGCATCTGCTTTTAGCAATACAATTTTTCACAACTGTTGAAAGCAGCCTGGAGGAAAAAGATTGTTATCATACTCTTTCTATAGATTAAGAGAACTTGGCTCAGAGAAAATAAAGACTTGCCTAAGGTCACACAGGTATTAAATGGCAAGTCCAGGATTTGAAACAAGAACTGCCTAGCTATAAAGCTTGTACCCTTTCTGCTCTACTATACCAAAAATGTCACTTACACATTTGTAGAATGCATCAAAAATAGAATAATTTCAGCTGGATATAATTTGAAGATACATTTTGAAGATTTATTTTCAAATTGAACTTGCTTCCTCACCCATTTATTCATTAAATATAGTTGTTCAAAAATGCTTCCATATAAGCTAAAGAAAACTGATGTGGTCCCTGTCCTCATAGATCTTATATTCTATCTATGGTTATAATCATACTGATGAGATTCAGTATTTGTTGAAGTGGAAATAAATGCATATAAAACTAATAAAAAATGGAAATCAAGTATTAATACTAAAGAAGAACAAAAAATACATGTGAACATTAAGAGGAAGATTTAATCATAAAGCTTAAAATTGTAGACATGTGAATAAGAACAGTATTTGACAATCAATTTAGGAAATTTCTTCTAATACACATTGCTGGTTTAATTATGGTCATGCATCGCATGATGATGATTTGGTCAACAATGGACCTACAGTGATTATATCACCGAATGACACTGTAGTACCTCTCTTAGTTTGCTTAAGTTCACTCTCTGGTATTCTCACAATTACAAAATCACTTTACAATGCATTTCTCAGAAAATATCTTTCTTTATTTCAGGGGTTGGGGGGGGGGGCTGAGGATTGGACTCGGAGTTGCATAACCACTAAGTTGCATCCCCAGCCTATTTTTTTTTCAGAGTATTTATTTATTTATTTATTTTTTTAATTGTTGGTCGTTCAAAACATTACACAGTTCTTAATACATCATCTTTCACAGTTTGATTCAAGTGGGTTATGAACTCCCAACTTTACCCCGTATACAGATTGCTGTTTCACATCAGTTACCCTTCCATTGATTGACATATTGCCTTTCTAGTGTCTGATGTATTCTGCTGTCTGTCCTATTCTCTACTATCCTATTTTTATATTTTATTTAGAGACAGGGTCTTGCTGAGTTGCTAAGTGCCTCGCTAAGTTGCTGAGGCTGGCTTTGAACACGTGATCCTCCTGCCTAAGCCTCTGGAGCCACTGGGATTAGAGGCATGCACCAGGACGCCTGGCAGAAAGTATCTTAAAATATCTTTTAGTGTTTGGCCACACTAAAAAGATTTGGGCAGAAGAACACATTAATTTAAGTAGAAGATTTAGCTAATAGACAAACATAATTGCAAAGAAAACATAAAAGCTTATTAAAAGAGGTTTAGGAAATGGCAAGAAGTAACAGCTATCTTATCACTAATGATATTCTGAGGTACTGAAAATGTGTATAAATATTTAAGTGTCAAAAGGACCTCCAGGAGAATAAAATATACCATAGAAAAGATTAGTAAAGTAAGTAAAAGGAAAACAATGGCACATTTAGGATATCAAATTTATAAGAAATTGATAAGCCTGTGAAAATGCTGTATTACTGTGTAACATAACACAACTGGATTGAACTCTCTATGCAACGTTAAGAAATCTTCTAGTATGTCTAGATACAGAGCTACCTCTAAATCATTGCAAGTGCTAAGAAGACAGTCTGACTTACATATTGGCAAAGTATAAAATATCATTCCAATATTTAACTAGTGCTCCTTCTAAACATTTTGGCTCATTTTCTAGGTATTATTGTATATACATAACTACTTCTAAATTGATTTTCCTGAATTAATGTTTATCAATCACATATACATGTCATGATGTAAAGTTTCTAAATTTTACTTATTTGAACTAAAGATAAAATATATACCTTTATTATATAAGCACAAAAGCAATTGTGTGCATTTAAAAAAATAATTTACTGTTTTTAACTACAAAAATGTTCATAAGAAGTGTTTAGAAAGCATTCAATTCCATTATCCAGCATCAAAATGTATGAGCAACAAAGGACCAACACTCCAAATGATATAAATTTATCTACTAAAATTAATATGCCATGTAAAGAGCTGTATTAAAAGCCTTCTCATTTAATACACATGGTTGAATTACTTCATAATGTAAATGGAAAAAATACAGAGTAATGGAAGAAAACAAGGAGTGAAGCACTGAGGCACTTTAGTTTCAGTAGTAGCTCTGCAATTTATAAACATTGGCACCTACAGTAAGTCATGAAGTTCATATATCTTATTTTACCCTCTTAAATAAAGGCATTGTATGATATCTAAAATGCACAGAAATCCTAAAATTAAAGCTTAAAATCCTAAAATTAAATCTTAAACTATATATTAAAATACTGTTATCATTAACATACAATTTAGAAAGTGATTAGTTTTCAGATATTTATCATCCATTTACTCAAACTTGTATTAAGCAACTGCTACTTATAAATCATAGTGAAATAAATTTTTATTTTATTACACATGCAGGGATCAAACTGTACAGGCTTTTTGTATGTAGGTCAAAAGAAGCAATTTACCAAAAATAATGTCTAACTTCAAATCAAACAGATGATTTCATCTGTGTCCAGCTACTCTGACACAAAATTCAAATCTATGAATTATGAAAAAGAATTTAACATGTATACATATATACATATGTCTGATATATATAAGAAATGCATTGTTATAAAAGTTTTAATGCAATGTCAATAATTTTACTTTGATTGAATACCTCTTATTGATATAAATTTTAAAATATTTATTATTAAGCCAATCCCCCAAAACCAAAGGTGGAATGTTTTCTCTAGTAATGTGGATGCTAATCCACAATGTGTGAGGAGATGGGCCTAAGGAAGAATAGAGGTAATCTGGATTAGACAGATGGGAGTGAAGGGAGGGGAGGGGGCAAGTGGATTAGGATAGTAGAATGAATCAGACATTACCCATGTGCATATATGATTATACAACTGGCATAACCCTATATCATGTACACCAGAAGAATGAGAAGTTACACTCCATTTATGTGTGATGTTTCAAAATGCATTCTACTGTTATGTATAATTAATTAAAACAAAAATTTTTATTCAGAAAATAATTCAATCACTTTCTTTTCTGAAAAGCATTTTTGTCTGGGGGAAACAGGATTGAACCCATGGGCATTTAATCATGGAGCCACATCCCCAGGCCTTTGTATATTTTGAGACAAAGTCGGGCTATGTTGCTTAGGCTGCCTTTTAACTCGCAATTCCCCTGCCTCAACCTCCTGAGCCACTAGGATTAGAGATATGCACCACCACACTCAACCTGAAAAACATCTTCTGAACATGTTTCCACAGTTTGTTATTTGAGTAAATTCTGTTGACTGAATATGTGCTCAGTTAATTATCTTTTTTTTCCTGGTAAAACTTCATCAATTATTTAAGCTGAGAACTTATCAATAGAAACACTTTGTTGACCATACAGTCCTAAGAAGAACTATAGAAGAACTTCTTCACCACAATCTCCTTTCTTTTCTCAAACACATGGAAATACTGCATTAAAAAGAGTTTGGATTATTTTAAAATGAGCAAATCCAAAAGAAAGAAATGGAAATAACCCCCAGACCTTCAATTATATTATAGACCTATAGTAACAAAACCAGCATGGTATTGGCACCAAAACAGGCAGGAAGACCAACAGAACAGAATAAAAGACACACAGAAAATCTCATAAAAATACAGTTCCTGGGGCTGGAGTTGTGGCTCATCAGTAGAGTGCTTGCCTCACACGTGTGAGGCACTGGGTTCAATTCTCAGCACCACATAAAAATAAACAAACAAAATAAAGGTATTTGTCCATCTACAACTAAAAAGGAAAAATACATGTCCTTCATACTTGATAAAGGTGCCCAAAATAGCTCCTTCAACAAATGGTGCTGGGAAAATTAAAAATTAATTTGTAGCAAAAGTAAATGTAACCCTTGTCTCTTTGCACAAAATTCAATCCAAAGTAGAACAAAGACCTAGAAATTATACCAGAATTTAATGAATTTTTATTTTATTATACATGCAGGGATCAAACTGTATAGGCTTTAAGGAGATACCTCAAAGGACTAGTAATTGAACCACCATTTGACACAACTACTCCAATGTTCACTTTATATCCAAAAGTTTTTAAATCAGCAATAGTACAGTGATGCAGCCACATCAATGTTTACAGCAGCCCAACTCATGATAGCTTAACTATGGAACCAATCTAGGTGCCCTTTAATAGATTAATGGATAAAGAAATCGTGGTATATATACACAATGGAGGATTACTCGGCCATAAGGAAGACACTGGCAATTAAATGGATAGACAGGGAGACCATCATGCTAAGTGAAATAAGCCAGTTCCCCCCGCCAAAAAAAAAAAAAAAAATCAAAGGTCAAATGTTTTCAGGGATTTGTGAAAGCTAACTGACAATAAGTGGGGAGAGGGGAAGAATAGATATTCGGTAGATTAGACAAAAGAGAAAGACAGTGGAATAAATCCAAAATAATTTTTCTATGTGCATATATAAACACACCATAGTGAATCCCACCATCGTGTTTTTACATAAAAGGGGTCCTAACTAGAATAACATATATTCCATGCTTGTATAATTATATCAAAATGAATTCTATTGTCATGTATAATTTTTAAAAAAACTAATAATTTTTTTTAATTAAGAAATGGAAATACCAAGGTGCTACTTCAATTTCCCCTACTTGTTGTATTTCTTTTGTCTCATTCTTCATTATACTTTTTCATCTTACTATCATATAGGCTTTAATATTTGAATTTTACAGATACCAAAGTAAAACTAGTACTAATGGAGAAATATTTTTGCACTATTTGTAATATATATAAATAAAATGTCCACAGAAAAGGAAAAGTTAAAAATATACACCAATTATAAAAAATAACATATATATGAAAAGAAACATTCTGAATTACAAAGAATTTAGAAAACACCTTAAAATGTGTGATAAACCATAGATTAGATATAGCTGAAGAGAATTATTGAATTAGAAGTGAGTTATAGCAAGATTACCCAGAACACTGCAAAGAAAAACAGAGGTAGAGTATGTATAAAGAAGTTAAAGACATGGTAATATAAAAGAATATCTAGTATACATAAAATGGAGGACGAGAAAAAAAGATTACAGAGAATTAGACAAAGAGTACATAAAGCGATAATGGTAGAGAATGTCCTAGTATTGTAGAAGGATGAGAATCTGCAACTGAAGGTGAATACCTAGTTCCAGAACACACAGTTATGGAAATACAGAACCTAAAAGACAAAATCTGAAGAGCAACAACATGACAAAAGATTATCTTCAAAAGACAATTACACAAAAGTACTATACACAAAATACAGTGCCCAACTAAACTGTTGTTCAATGATAAGAATAAGATAGTCAAAAATAATTGCATTTGAACTTTGGGAAGGAGGAAATTCAATTCAAGTGGCAGAATAAGAACTCAAAAGAAGAAAATGATAAAAGAAATATTATCATATTATAAAAATAATAATGAGTAGTGGGAGGGGTAAAAATGAGTAGAATTAAAATACCAGGAAACAATATGTAATATGGGAGAAGGGAATCGGAATTTATAAATTCTAATTTCCTTGTAATCTTTAGAGTAGTATTACTTAATTATAAATTGTATACATTTAATGAAAAGGACTAAAAAATATAAATAGAATGCATAACACTCTAACCAATAAAAAGATAAAAAGGAAAATAAACATTGTTTTTCCCCACACAAAGATAGCATTAGGAATAAAGAATGGCACTGTAAACAAACAGAATTAGATCAGTAATCAGGGGAAAATTTAAAGAAAAAAAATCAAATAAGTATACCCACAGTTCAACTAAAAAAACCTTGCCAAAGGTATTGGGATTTGACAATAGAAATTAGTTTGACCTCATCATATTGTTAACTTATTTATTCATTGTGAATAAATATGGTTTCCTAATCACTTATTAAAACATATACAATGTATAGCTCTTTGTACCTAAGTTTTGTGGGGCTTCATAAAGTAATTTTTAAGGAAAACAATCTATACAGTACATTCACTCTCAGAATTTACATAGAGCAGAGGAAAAAAGCCTATGTTAGACAATATCCCTTGTATTCTAACCTTGGCTTGAGGTGATTTTTTTTCAACAAAAGATGGTTATAAAGTAGGATATAGAATTTAAAAGATTAGAGATGTATCACTCATCAAAATATCCCATTTCCTTCAGCAACCTATTGTATATCTACTGTCCATGAACCCCACCTTGAGACTATTTATATTTTCAACCCATTCTACTGCTTATGGTAAAAAGTTTCATAAGTTTACTACCTACTGGTTAAATAGAACTTCCTTTCATTTTATCCTCAAAGTAATTCTTTAAAGCCTCAGGAAGTGCCTCTTAGTTCTAGTATTTTGACTTTGGTAAATAAGAATGTGTTGACCCTATTCATACAATTTTTGATTTTATAAGCTTTGATAACATCTTCTGAGTCCTCATTTTTAAAAAAGAATTTTAAAAAACTGTTTGTCCTAGAACTAAAGTTTTATCCCTCAACATATTTAGTCCTCTTTATAATTTAGTCAACTATTCCCCATTCTGGTTTTACTTCTAACTTCAGATGTAGAAATACATTGGTTTTGCATAAACAGTGTTTTTCAGTTTGATTCTAAGTTATTTCATGTCAAAAATTTTCTGTTTTACTTTCATTAATATACAAGACTATTAGTCTCCTCTACTTCAAAATGTTTGTGCACCCAATGGTCTGGTGTTAAAATCACTTCTCTTTGTTGTCCACATTTTTCTCCCTTGAGAATTTCCTTCAGAACCATAGGTCTAAACTGCATACTGACTGACTACTCTCAAATGTATACTTCCAAAGTAAACTGCCCTTATGAGGTAAAATTTTATATAGCCCACTCCCTACTTAACATCAACACATAAATGTCTGTTGAATACCTAAACATCATGTCTTTTAAAAAAAATCCTCTTTATTCCCTACTCTCCACATCCTCCTCTTCCCCTACCTTTTCCCCTATCAGTACCATGAGACAACATGTAAATCATGCTAAAAATCTAGTACACATCTTTGATTACTTTGCACTACACATCTTTCAGACAATGTTAGACTAGTTGTGCTCACCATTCTCCATGTCATGACAGATAAGGAAACTGAGCAAGGCTAGAGGTAACCAGCCTGGGGATATGGACTGCCCTAGGTCCCATCCTGAAGACTGAAACAATATCATGGCCCTCTATTAACAAGTTTGTTGCTGCTAGTTCAGAAACTGGTGAGCTTTACAAGCAAAACATATCCTGAACTTTAGCCCTTTTACCCATCTGCAACAACTTTAATAACCCCTTCATTTCAAATATATTGGGACACTAAGGTTAGTTGGGAAGCCCACTTATTAGTGCCAAAGGTTTTCTAATATATATGGTTGCAGATCCTTTCTATGAGGTATCTAGGCTAAATTTCCTAGTATTCCTTTCAGTGTGCCATGAACCATCTAATTGACTTTAGTAAGTCTCCTAGTGCTTGAATTAATTAGAATTATGTCAATCTTCAGCTATTTGTGGACTACCTTCTTCTGACAAGTCTAATTTTCCATTTTCCATATTATAAAATTTTACTTTCAGATCATATCCCAATGGGATGTTCTGCCAGTCTCTGTAAAGAACTAAAATTTCCCATTCCATTCAACCAAATTGTTCACATACACCATTTAATTTCAGTCTAAATGTTCTGATGAGATAGATGAAAGAATATCCCCATTATGGAAACAAATTATAAATCCCCTGTTTAAGAAGGAAAATAGGAATGCTGAACTATGATTCTCTCAAGAACAACACAATCATCTTTAACTAATAAGAAATCAACACAGAGCCACTTGGACCAAAATACTTTGCTTATTTGAGAACTGTGTTGCAAAATTTATTTCTTTGTACTGATAGCAAAGCTAAAGGATAAAGAATACATGCAAGGCAGGGCTTAAAAAATTTTGCTGATCAAGGTAAGGTGAAGATCTCAAGTAAGTTGGATTTGACTATGTCCTATTTCACAGCAGGGGTTACAGACCTTGTTCATCTTGCTTTCTGACATTTAACACAATAAGATAAGCAATCTCTTGGGAAATTCTTTTGCTGTAGTCTGTTAACCCATCTGAAATATTTGCTTATATTTCATGGTTTATGAATCATGTTTAGAAAACTACTTGAAGTAATAAAATATGGCTAATGTAGGAAATATTAATGCTTTGTAAATTTGACTTACTCATAAAAACCTCAGATATAATGAAAGCCAAACCCTATTTCTAATCATTTTTCTAATTCTAATTTTTCCTCTTCCCCATCATTCCTCACTCACTTAAAATTACTTCCTTTGTCTAAAGCAGCTCAATTTAAATTCAGTGGGTGAGGCAGCAGTTTTCTTATTCTTTCCTTCAGTGACATCAAAAAAACCTGTTGACAATTTCTAAACCTAAATCATGATAATCTCTTTTCCTTCCAGACTATTATCCTGGGTTTATTGGATTTGTGATTTCTACTTGGACAGATGTCTTAGTATTTTTAACCAGGTAGGATTTCTATAATATTAATGAATATGCAGTTGAAATGTTCTGTGTCACCCATTCATTTAATCAAACATTTCTGTGCACCAACTTTTTATGTCTTAAATAAACTGAGAACTGGGAATGTAAGCAAACAAACAACCATCACCACCACAAAAGACACTGTCCTTATCTTCTGAGTTCAGAGTCTAGGGTATATAAAAAAATCAACAATTAAATAGCATAATAATTGCTAAACTATTGTATGGAAGGAAAGAAGATGGGCAAACAAGAGCTCCCATTTAAACTGGGCAAAGGAGGAATGGGAAATCATAAAAACCTTTGGAAATGAGAAGATGAGTGGGTGAAAACCAGAAAAACAAACAGCAGATGGCCAGGAAAAGGAAAAGTTATGAGCACTCCTGGCAGAGGAAACACTTATCAAAAGGCTCAGCTGTTCAAAAGTGTAAGGTACCTACAGCAAATAGTTTGTTTGGTGGCACAGGATATACATATTGATCTGATAAGAAAATTAGTTAATTAATATCTTTGTTTCACCCACTTTTTAAGATATTAACAGCTTCAGGGAAGCAGTAGAGTTTAACTGCAAGACATATTTCAGAAGCAGACTGCCTGAATTAAAATCTTGTCTCTTCTGCTGTTAGTTGTGGAACATGGTGCCAGTTACTTAGTCTCTCTGTGCCTTAATAAATATCCTAGTCTAGTCTAATAAGTAGTATGCTCCTCATATGGTTAAGTAATAAATGAGTTGGTGCATGCAATGTTCTGGGAAGAGTGCCTGGGAAATAATAAGCACTGAATATGTGTTAGCTTTTATTCTTAGTACAGATGTGTGAAGTCAAACAAGGTCACTGCCTTCGTGGAGTTTCATACTACTGAGGAGACAGACATCAAAAGAGAAAACAAAATAAGTAATTTAATTTCCATTTGTGGTAAGGAGTAAATAAATAGCATGATTATGATGGAGAATATCAATTGAGTCCTGCTTTCTTTAGACAGAGTAGTGGGAAAGGAAGATCTCTCCATGAAAATGGCATTCTTCCAGGAATTTAAAGGACGGAAAGGAAGCAGCTATGGCAAAATACAGGCAAAAAACATTTCAGGTAAAGGAAGCTACAAGTGTTAAGGCTTGAAGAGGGGTAATATCTTAGTATTTTGGAAAGGTTAAATTATGAAGAGTCTAGAATACCATTTAAGACATTTGCAATTTTTGCAAAGCTAATGGAATGTCACCATAGGGTGATAAATTGGGAGTAACAAGATAGGACATGCATTATGGAAAGGTCACTTTGAGGCCCAAGTAGAAGATGAACTGGAGAGACTAATTAGGATGCTAATTGAGAGGTTCACACTCTTGGTCAGAAATTAGAATAATTGCCTAAGAAATACACAAACCAGACAGATAAATAGTAGCAAACAGGTGTCATTTGCTGCCTCCTGCCATTAAGCAATAGTTTTCATCCTTGACCCCAAAGACTTTGCAAAGTACCTCCAATGCTGTAGTATTACATTTTTAATTTCATCTTGCACTAAGCTCACTCTTTCTCTCTCCACTCCAAACACACAGATCTCCTTGCTGTTCCCTGAAAATATTAACATGTACCTACAACCTGGCCTTTGCATCCACTTTTCCCTAACCTATTTCACATATAGGTCATTCCACAGGATTTAGTTGAAATGATTACTTTTTAGCAAGGGCCTCTTTGACTGCTTTAGAGATTTACCACAACTTCTACTCAAAATACCCCCTACCCAGCTTTTTCTTTGTCCCAGTATTTTTCACCCACTGATCAAATCGTCAATTATAATCATTATTTATTTTTATTTTTATTTTTTTTATTGTTGGTCGTTCAAAACACTACATAGTTCTTAATATATCATATTTCACAGTTTGATTCAAGTGGGTTATGAACTCCCAATTTTACCCCGTATACAGATTGCTGTATCACATCAGTTACCCTTCCATTGATTTACATATTGCCCTTCTAGTGACTGATATATTCTGCTGTCTATCCTATTCTCTACTATCCTCCCTCCCCTCCCCTCCCCTCCCCTTTTCTCTCTCTACACCCTCTACTGTAAATCATTTCTTCCACTTGTATTTCTTGTTTACATAAGATACATGAGGCCAAAGAATTTGTTTTGTTTTGTCCTCTACTACATCACCAAATGAATGATGATAGTTATTAAGTAGTTGTCAAATAAGCCAAATAATGTTAACATGAACTAAAATTGGTACCAGGCACTGAACCCAAGGATGCTTAACCACTGAGGCACATCCCCATCCCATTATATATACATACACATATACATATACATATATATATATGTATTTTTAAAAGACAGTGTTATGCTAAGTTGCTTAGAGCCTCGCTAAGCTTATGAGGCTGGCTTTGAACTCACGATCCTCCTGCCTCAGCCTCTTGAGCAACTGGGGATTGCAGGCATGTGCCACCCCGACCAGCAACATGAACTAAACTTCTGAAACTAATTTTGGGGGGCCAAGTGCCTCTGTCTTATAGATCATTCTGGTTCCCATAAACACATTTCATGATGTTTTAAGATAAAAGAAAGCTTAGAGATTTGGAAGAATTAGATATTTAGAAACATAACGTAAAGAAATGATGTATGTGAAAGTGATTTTCCTGGCTGTAGATTACTATTAACAGCAGCATATTTCCTTCTGCTTTAGAAATTATTGGAATAAATATTTATGCTACTTCTTTTTTTCTTCTTTCCCTCCTGTTTATTTTCTACAATGGCTTTTTAGTTTTTCATTTTCACACACCTCCACCTGAATCTAGGTGATAGGAAGACATGAATTGCCTAATTTAACTTCTATTACCAGCAACTAGCAGAGTTCTTGGCATTCAGACAACATCTGATATATTTTATGATTAAAGAGTTATTTATCTATTACATATTTGTTATGCTTCTAATAACCAAAAATCAAATAGTGAAGGAATAATGTAGTTCATATGAGAATCTCTATATCAAAATGCTTAAGTTTCAAAATATTGGGATAAATCCTTCCTATAAATAATTAGTTGAGTCTGTGGACTATTAATTTCATTATTTGCTCCCATAATACTGTGAGAAGTCAAAACATATTAGAAGCACTGAAGTATCAGTGGCCCCTCCAGTCTCCTCAGATTATATAAACACAAACTTCTATTTTGTTAAGCATTTTATAAAACTTTTTCATAACATTTAAAAAAGTTAACGAGACAGGAGAATCCACATTTTGTTAAAGCAGAATTAAGAAAATCTCCTGTTGCTTATAGTTTATCACAAAGTAATATCCTTATATAACTTAGTCCTAAAGGAAAAAATATATTGAAAAATAAAACAGAATTCTCTCTCGTCCTATGAAATAAAATATAACCAGAACTCTTTCAAGATTAATATATCAAGCTCATTTTGCCCATTCTTTTTCTCTAAAGAATGTTTTGTTCTCCTGAGATGCTGAACAATTATATATGCTGGCTTAATATGGATGGTAACTAAACACAATGGAGTAAGCTAAAGGTGCTCCATTAACACATTCTTTATTTATTTGGATTTGCATGTGTGGGACACAAACTAAAAGCATTTTTAAAAATATCTTGTAGATGGACAGAATGCTTTATTTTGTTTATTTTTATGTTGTGCTGAGGATCAAACCCAGTGCCTCACACATGCTAGGCAAGCACTCTGCCACTGAGCTACAGCCCCAGCCCCAAACTAAAGTAATTTTAATGTTTAATGTGCATATATTCTATACAATTGTAGGAAATGAACTCTGTAAATTAACAGATAAATAGAAGACTTTTGGAAGGCAAGCAAACCTTTTCATGAATATCATCTATGAGCCACCATTTTAATGAATAATAATTATACACATTCTAATTGGTCATCACTTTTTTCCAGTTTGATCATTTGATTTATAAGAAAAAATATATTCTTGATATTTTTAAATACTAAAAACTTATAAATGGGCATATTATTCTATGCATAACCCAATAGCTACTTTTTATAAAATTCAAGAAAAAGGATATTTCTTACTCATAAGGAAGGAAACAGAAGAGAATATCTTTTAGGGGCTGGGGTTATAGCTCAGTGGTAGAGTGCTTGTCTTGCATGCGTGAGGCACTGGGTTTGATCCTTGGCACCACATAAAAATAAAGGTACTGTGTCCATCTATACTAAAAATATTTTTTAAATTATTTTTTATAATTATAGCATTATTTTTATAGTAGTTTCCTGTTATTTTTTTGTTTGTGAGGCTGATTAGCTTAGTTTCATTTTAAAGCTGTTTTCACCCAAATATTGAGTAATCTTCCTGAAGAGTACCTTTTCCTTTCTTTCAATAGCTTGTTTTACTTTTGCATTTAGACATAATTAAATATTTTTCACTTTTCATATTTTTATTGGTATCTTATAGTTGTACACAAGATGAGATTTGTTGTCACATATTTTTACATGCACACAATATAATTTAGCCCATATTACTCCCTAGCACTTCCCCTCCCTGCCCCTGGTCCCTTTCCTCTACTGATCTCCCTTTGATTGTCATGAGATCCCTGCCCCCAGGCCCACTTTTCTACTCATTTTTCCTCTATAGCTTCCACATGAGAGAAAACTCATGACCATCTCAGTTTGTCAATGGTCTCTAGTTCTATCCATTTTCTTGCAAGTAACAATTTCATTTTTTTCTTTATGGATGAATAAAACTCCCCTGTGTATATATACCATATTTTCTTTACCCATCGTCCATTGATAGATACCTACGCTGGTTTCATAGTTTTACTCTTGTAAACCGTGCTCCTATAAACATGAGTATGCATGTATCACTATAGTATGATGACTTTAAATCTTTAGGATAGATACCTAGAAGTGGTATAGCTGGGTCATATGATTATTCTACCATGAATGCACCCAATTTCATCTGAAAAATAATTTCTAAATAAAAATATTTTATAAATACACTGAGGCATTAATATGTACATTGAATTCCTAGAAAACAACATATGACTTCTGACCTTAAGGATTTGGCAAGCTAGTTGAATTATCAAAACATATTCATATGAAATGGTAAGACCAAGTATAAAACACATGTGATGGCTAAACTGCATAGAACGGAAAATGATACTATACTAGTTCTGAGGATCTAGAAATTATCATATGCAAATATGATAAGAGAACAAAAAGCACCATGAGTGATGCAGAGCTTGACAGAGAAGCATTTATTTAATAAGTAAAAAGACAATTCAGATGAGGGTAGCAAAATTGGATGCTGTGGTCAATAATTTTTATGATAAGCTGAGCCTACTGAAATTAGCAAATAGAATGCATAGATGTTGTTCTTTGCCTATGTGATATATTTATCTTGTAATAACAACTCTATTTATGAAAAATCTTTAATATAAGATTTGTGGTGGAGAGGAAAAGTCAACAGGATTCTTATTCATTCACTCACTCATATATATTTACTGAGTGCCTACAAAAAATACTGATCTATCCAGTAAATGAAAAGTGTTCCCTGCTTGAATACAGCTCACATTCTAGTAGAAGACAGATAAAAAAATAATAGATATAATAAATTGTTTATGATGTTCGGAGGTATACTAAGGTCTATAGCAGTGTAAGGAAGATGGAAAGTGCCAGAGGTGGTAGTGGAGAGTTGGAGAGCTGTAGTTTTAAAACTAAAGGGCAAGCCACATGTAAAGGATGATATAGGGACAGAGACTGGAAAGAAGAATCATGAGGTTATATATGGGAAAATTGTTTTAGGCAGAGGAAGGAAGAAGTGCAAAGTCTTAGGTGAGTGCATGCCTAGCATGTTTCAGAAACAGTGAGGAGTTTCTGTGGCTACAGTAGCAAGAATGATTTGGAAAGTTGTGGTGGTGACAAGAAAAACAATGGAGGCAAATTCCTACAAATCCATGTAAGGCATTATAAAGACTTTGGCATTTATTCTAAGTGCACTTGGGACCAACTGCAGGATTACAAGGAGAGGACTGACATAATTTTACTGACATTTGGCTTCTCTGTTGAGAATAGATCAGAAGGAGCGAAGAGCAGAAACAGGCAGACCAGATGTCACTATAGAAATTGAGTAGAGAAATAATAGTGATTTAGGGAAGGGTGGTAGCAGTATAGGTGGTAAAAAGCGGTCACCATCTGGATCTATTGTGAAGGTCAAGACAACAGAAGCTGAGGACTATCTGATGTGGAATGTGACAGAATAAGAGGAGTGAAGAATGACTCTCAGGTATTTGTTCTGAATAAGTAGAAGAGTGGAATTGCACCAACTGATGAGGTAAAGGTTGTGGGTGGAATCAGTTTTGAGGGAATATTAGATTGACAGCTTTTGGACATTCTAAATTTTAAGTGTCCACTATTGCTCAAAGGCAATGTACCGAGTGAAGATTTATATGCACAAGTCTGGAAACTGGGAGAGGAATTGGAACCTGAAAAATTAATTAGCCAATTTTCAACAATCAAATGGTATTTAGAGCCATACTACTGGGTGAAATGTTCAAGAAGTCAGTTAAGAAGATCAAGGAATGATGCTGGTTCTTCCATTATCAGGAGATCTAAAGGAAAAGACAAAATCAGAGAAGATGAATGAAAAAGAAGAACTAATGAGTTTGAAGGGAAAACAAGAGATTGAATTCTGAAAGACAAATGAAGAAAATATATCAAGGAAATGGGTTATAAATGGATGCTGATAGTGTGAAGTAAAAAGCAAGGACTGAGAATTGGATTGGATTTAGCAATGTGGTAGTTTTTGGGTCCTTGGCAAGAAAATTTTAGTTGGAATTGTGGCTCTGAAAACCAGATTGGATTAGGTTTAAGAGAAACCAGAGGAAAATAAGCCTGGGTCTCTCCATTTTACTGCAAAGGAAAGAAAAGAAATAGCAAGAGGAGCTGGGGCATGGCCAACAAAAATATTTTTTAGAGTATTATCTAAATTATGATTGAATTGTTATTATCAGCATCAGCAGCATCATTAGTATTAGGAATTAAGTATTGCTAGGATTGTTAATTAGAATAACAGAAGTTGCCTATTAAATATTATAAGTATATATGTCTGTGTGTTTATAGATATGTGTATATATGTATGCATGTATAGGTGTGCATGCAAATATTTGTTAAAACTACTCTGTGAAATAGGAAATACTAGCAACCCATTATACAGGTAGGAGAAGTGAGATATAAACACAGAGGCCCAGTATCCTTAGAAAATGCCAGAGCTAGGATTTAATCAAACTAGTTTGACCCTAGAATTTTTACTTAAGATTATACCATCTTGCTGAATTAAGAAACAAATTGTGAATGTAAATTAGATAGAAGAAAGGATGCTTACACTGCTCAAGACAAGAAATTCCAGTTAATTAATAAATGGGTGTTTATCAACTCCTTTCATATATATTATTCTGCTTTATTTTTTTAAAATTCCTCTCAGAAATATGACAAAGGAGTTTACACAGTATAATAGGTTAACCTGATCCTCTTTATGTATTTACAAGAAGTAAAATTCTGCCTCTTTCAGAATGTTCATGGAATTACAATGTTCTTCCAATAAAGCAGTCTAAATAAATTTATACTATAAAACACAATGCAAATTAAAATTTTATACATGATGAACAACTTGGCTAAAAATAGCATATAAAAATATTTAAAGAGTGAATGTTCCTGAATATTACTATTTAATGATCTTCTCATAATTCATAATAATTAGAATTTTCATTTGCTTGGAACAACTTCTCAGACAAACGTAGCCTACTCTGCGGCCTCTTGAATGATTTCCCCTCCAGCCCAAGGTCTGGCTGTTGCAAAGATCTTTTTCTAAGTAGGTCATCCTCTGCCTTAAACCTCTTAACTGGCCTTGCCTTTTTTCCTGCCTCAGACTCCAGTTCCTTATGATTATCTTCGGGGCCCTGTTACCTCATCCCTGCCTGTAGCGTTGCTTTGATTCTTGCCCCAGTTTTCTGGGCTTAACTTCTAAATAGGGCCTTTATCAACTTCCTCCACTCTGGTATCATGCTGCCCCTGTGCTTCATTCAACAATTTCCTTTGACATCTTTCTTGAAAAATTCTATTTTCTTTGACATTTTTCTTGAAAAATCTTTTTATTAGGTGAGTTGTCTGGGGTTAGGAGGTGGGGCAGGGGTGGGAAGAATATGGACAGGAAATATTCAGAAAAAGGACAAGGGATCCATAGCATTGTCATCTCAACTCTCCACTTAGCAGGCACCTCTCACTCTTGATCTAGGGCTTTGCCTCTCCCCCTCAGCAACTGACCCATGACACACTGATATGATATGAATGCACCATCAATTTGGCTATTTCCCACCATTCATCTTCATCACATTATCTCAGCTTTTTAACCCATCATTCAGAGTATTAGAATCTCTTCAAAGGAGAAGAAATGCAAGGGCATAATAGCAATGACCTTTTTTTAAAACCTTTCCTTCTAGATTTCACTGTCAAAGTGGGGAAAAGGTAACATGGCAACAAAAGCAGATTTCACTGACAGTAGACGAAATGGAAAAATACTAGCTAGCAATCAGTCATTGTCTTTTTAATACAAGCCACTTGATTTTCCACATCCAGGCCTACTAACACTGTTAAGGGAGACCATTTCAAAGTATAATGTGAAAGGTTTCTATACTTCTTCTAGGATTTTTTTTACATGATAAGAAAAAGAAACTAAAATGAAGAGGACGACAAATGAATGTGATATGTACTCCTTTAAAAGAGTAAATTTGACATAGTAATTTCATATAATGAAAAGCTTTAGAGTTGGTGATCCCATTTTGAGGTCTCTTAATATGGGGATATCATTAATACATCAACCACCTACTAGTTTATCATTAATACACCAATTAATCTTTCTAGTGGTAAGCATTCTTACATCTGAGTCACTTCCAATTTGTTGTCATTTTGCCAAACCTTAAATTGATCTCAGTGGCCCTAAGATCAATTACACTTAAACCAATGTGTAAAGCCTGGCATGTTCATTAATTAGACTCAAATTTACACTTCCGTAATTGAGACTAATTATTTGTTTGGTTTAAGTAAATTGTTAAGCATTCATTAAATCCATCATTCATAGTCATTGAATGAATACGGTTTCAAAGTCCCAATGTATAACATCATTATAATTATATACAATACTGTACATGAAAGAGAAATGTATATCTAAGGACTGGTAAGTCAGGATATCTAAAATTCTGATTAAGTCAAGCAGGAGCATTTCCAATCAAAAAAGTTGTCATTGTTTTAGAGTCTTAAAGTTTTCAAAGGAATGGCAGATATAGCAATACAAGGGATGAATTCTCTGAAACAGCAGAAGTTTACTAGCTTTACACATGGCACAAAAATTGCATAAACAATTCTAAAAATTATAATTGAAACCATTGAGGAAAACCACCTAATGGAAACTATCATTGGACAATTTCAAATCAAGACCATGCATATTTTAGAAGAGAAACATTTAATACCATGGTGCTCAGGAATAAATGTTTACCATTGAATTTGACCTGTATTAAAATATATATTTTAAATTAATCTATTTAAATGAATAATAATCTATTCTCATAAGGATACAGGCCCTTATTTTAAATGTAATTTTTACCTTTTCTTTCCAAACTGATTTTTTAATTACATTATGTAAACTTTACAGACTCAATCTACTCAGGACAACCAATAAAAATATGAAATTCTAAGCCTGGCTACTATTCAAGTCAGTACTTGGCTATCAGATGATTGATTTTAAAACAATCCATACTTTAGCATGTTTTGTAATTACAACCTAAAATGACCATGCACATACTAAATTTAGACTTTCATATACCAACTGAAGAACAAATATTTCAAGCTATGAATTGTGAGCCCCACTTACCTATAGAGTTTCATTGCTAGTGTTACCATTTTTAATTGGAAAATGGTGACTTCCAAATATTTGAACAGTTTATCTCAGTGGCAAACTATGCCATATTGAACCATAGAATTGCCTCTTGGAATGGATGTAAATTTGAATTAGTCTACAAAATGTTTCAATCAGATCATATCTCCCCTTCTCTCCAATTTCATGTGGTTCTGGTAAAATTTTTTCTTTGAGGAAATAATTCCACTGCCTAAAGAAGGAAAATGGGGTGCAGAGAAGGAAGAAGTAAAGAATGAGAAGAAAGGGAAGGGTTCAGTGGAAGAAAGGAAGAGAGGAAGGAAGGAAACAATATAGGACTAGAGGAAGAAAAGAAAGAGAAGGGAGAAAAATGTGTATAGGTAAGTCACAGAGGGTTTGTGGGTGTTCCTGTCTATTCTTTAATAAAGTTAATAGGAATATGGAAAGTGACGCTGCAGTAAAATGCCTGTGTCATAAACCTGATGCAAATCATTCACTGATTAATTTAGCAATGTTTTATTAAAATCCCTCATTGCTTTGGACAAACTGGTTAGGCTGCACTCAGAATTTATTATCGTATGATGTAATAATGGTTGCTTATTTTTATTAGTCATGACCAGCCATATCTCCTGATAAGCTTACTGAATATCATACATGGCAATTTGGGGGGGGGCGGCAGTTAACACTTGACATTTATTCAAAAGAAAAAAGTCACAAAACCTATAACACCATATTTATTATTTTAATGATATTCAACAAAGCATCATGAAAGTTTCACTTTTTTTCAAGAATCATATTTATTGGTATTGACTATTTTCATCCCTAGATTCTAACCTAAAAACTAACCCATCTTCTAGATTTCAGATGAGCTTAGACAACTTCCTATTTTCAAGTAATTTTCTGTAACATACCATCTTTAATTGTACAACCACATCTAGAATGTTAGAATACAACCAATCCTCATTTAATCATTGGGTAAATCTTCTTTGAACTTAGCCATTTCCTTAGCATTCTTATATTAGACACGTTTCCCATTTATATAGCATTTACTATTAAAATCTACTTATCTTTAATAATTTATCATAAATAAATAGTCTTGGCTCTAAGTAATTTGGGGTTTTTCTTGCCTGCCCTCTGGATGTTTTTATCCTTTTATTTTATAATAGCAAATATAACCTAATTTAATGAAGTCTTCAAACACTACCATCTTCTCTCCATGAACTAATTCTGGACTACTACCTAGAAAAGCTACTAAATTTGTACTTAACTGGCACTCCCTTGGCTATTACATAATCATATTGTAACCAAACCTTTCCCAATGGTGTCTGTGCATGTATGTGTTTATATAAATGTGCCCTCTGAAAGCATTCTGGCCACTCTGAGAGCCTATTTACTAAGTGCAAAATAAATTCCAGTCATTTTACATTTGCATGCATTACAGTTTGCAAATGATATAATTACAGTCTATATAGTAGAATGCAAACCATTTAAATGGGGAGATTATAATATATAATAAGGTGACTAGTGTGGACTATAAAGTTCCCTTGAAGTTTAAAACAAAAGTATTAAAAAGAAATAAAACAAGAGAAAAATCCTTAAAATTTTTCATTCAGAGAAAAAGGTTTTAGGGCACCAAATATCCAAATATTTATAGTAGTTACACCATAAGGATATCTGTAATGTAAGGGCATGTGTCTCCAGAGAGTTTAAATCAGATTCCTACTTGATTTTGCACATCTGTTTCTTCATCTATAGAAGGGGTTTGTTAATTGTGTGAGAAAAAAAAAAAAAGTTCTGACAAAGTCCAGGAAGCTTCCTCCAACATAGGAAACTTCCAACAAATGTCCATTATTATTCTATTTTTGATAAATATCAGTTAAGATATTGTATGTATGTTTCTCTGCAAATTTACAGAATATTGTTAAGGCTCTTCCACGTGCTATAAATTTATAGATCATTTCTTATGATAAACAAGTCATGCAGTTTCCGTGTCCTAAAAGGTGGAATGATTTTTCTTCCTATGAAACAAGTTCTTTTAGAGATAACCTCATTATCAGCAGTCATATTCCAAAAGTGAGAAAGCTCTAGGCTGCATGTTGGGCTGTTTGGTGGTTGAGCAGTTGATATCTGCAGAGAATAAATTCATCCATTCATTCATTGTCTCCTCTCCCTCACTGAATAAAGGTATTGTCAGAACAAATGTATGGAACTTTGGATACCAATTCTACATCATGCCCTTTGTTATTTCTTAATGGTTTAATGAACTGTTTTAAGTATAGTCTCTCTGGTTCTTTTGAAAGAATAGGCATGTCAAAATTTGATTTGTGCATATTTCTACATACCATAGAATAGTATTCAACAATAGTCGTATAATGTTATCTAAATTAAAAAATGGTATAATTCCGATATAATAGGAAATTGATCACAATAATCTAATATACACTGTAACAAAGATATTTGTTAGAGATTGTGGAAAATAAAGCAGGAAGAAAGCTCATTATTTGCCCTATAGATAATTCATAAAATTAAGAATGAGGGATTCTGATCACATTACTTCTATTTCACAGAGGAGTTAGATGTGTTTGCAAACAAATTCCTTTGTATCTAAAAGTACATTGACGGAAGAAATAGTGTAGCAGTGTTTAAGCAAGTAGGCACTAGAGCTATGGGGTCAAATCACTCCGTCTTTCCACAATTTTAGGAATTTAAGCAAATTGTTCACCTTCTCTATACATTGGTTTCCTCATCTGTAAATGGAGGAAAACAGTGTCATTATCTTCTTAAGAACTCTCTCAGAATGACTTGAATCAATAACAACAAAGTACACTGAATAGTGCTTGGGCATATTAGCTCTAAGTAAACAACATTTATCATGTGGAAGGTAGTAAATTTTCCAAAAACTAATGCTTAAATTTCAATTTCTGGTTCTATTCATTGTGATGGAGTTTTAATAATAATAGACTTTGCTTTATAGTTTTAGTATCATCACAATTCTCACACATAACAGATACTATAAAAATATTGGTTGAATGAATTAATGCCATTACTAAATAAAGGTATATCTGAATTTTAGATTTCACAGCTTGTATTCAAAGGAAAATAGCTGTGGTAATGCTTGTATATAATACTAATAATGAAGTAATTTGTGTTATTAAATAGAAACAAATTATTATCCTTGATTCTCCCTGGTCCCTACTGATTTATTTTTTTCTTAATTTACATAATTTTATTATGCAACCTTTTCAACAGTATTTCAGCATCATTTGTGGCATATAAAAATTAGTGTGTATGCATACACACATACATGCAGTCTATGTGCGTTAGCAATATAATGAAATAATTGGCAATATCACAATTACTAATAACTCAGAAATATAATAAGGCATATTAAAATACAGACATGTATACGGAAAGTAAATGCTTAATATACATTAAGCCTACTGATTTTTTAACATAATATCAATAGTTCAAAATGTTAAAATTTTGGAATCACCTGAGATTAAGATCATTGACTTCCATTTTTTAGAGAAACAAAGTGAAACACATGAACAAAACATACCATGGTTCTTTTCTCAAGACAATCATCACAAAATTGATTTTTTAATTAAGTCACATGCAATCTAGAGATGTTCATATTTCTTTCTTCCCGATATTCCTAACACTTCATTTAACTAACTATGTGATATCTAATATCAACCTCATTTTCTTCAAAAATTATTTTTCAAAAAGAAACAAGTGCAATGTGATAGTCATATCATTAGCTATTATTTGAGATAAATAACTTTGAAAATAAGTATGAATGTCAGACGAAAATTAACATATGAAAATGTTAGTATCCCTTTTTTCTGTTCACTTAAATCTAGCAAGACCCCAAATTTTATTAATTTCTCATTCATATTCTCTTATGAATACAACTAAATGCATAAGTATTCTCAAATTTTAAAATGTACTCTTAAAATTGTCATAAAGGAGTTTGCCAGAGTATCGTAATTTTCCCAGAGGCCTTTGCACCACAACTATTTCACAATACTATCATGGCCATTACACTTTTACTCAGGACTTATTCTTAGAATAATTCTCCCCACTACTGTAAAGTTGATGTTACACTCATATTAGCATTTTTATAAATGGACTGGGATTTGTCTGATCCTGCGAGTGAGAAACTAATAAAATTCAGGGTCTTGGAAGATTTTTAACCTTTTAAAATATGAATGAGGAACTTCTGGATTGGTGAATACATGGACTGCTGAGAGGGTGGCATACCCAGAGTGGGCATGGAAGCTTTGCACACACTCCCTCCCATACCTTGCCCAATGTTCTCTTCTATTTGTCTATTTTGGGGTCTTATCCTTTAAAATAAGCCAGTCATAAATACTAACAAAAATAAAATAACATGAAATATGAAAATTAGATCAATATGATGTACAGGAGTTATCCTCTCTTAGCAAAGAGCTTCCAGTTCTTCTAAAGGTCCTGTCTAGTCCAATGACTTCTTGCCTTCCTGGAACAGTTCTTTGTGAATGTGTGTATATTCATGTTATTAAGACTGAATCTTCTTTTCCATAATTTTTTCCTTTCCTAAAAACAGAGTTTTTTAAAATAGAATCATGAGTGATTCATCTTCTCCTATATTATTTTTAACAGAAACATGGAAATTCTCCAACAATTAGTCATTTTGTATTTTTACATGGGTCAAGTAATATCACAAATCAGAAATTTAAAGGTATCACTTGTACTAAAAAGTAGGTCATTGGGTGTGCTTAAAATGCCATAGAGAAAGACACAAGGGAAAAATAGCATGAGACTGAAAATATAATACTAAATTCTTCCATTTCTCCAAAATCATCAAGTATGTACAGCTGCAATTATTACCAGAGCTAAATTATTTTGCTGTGTTAATTACATAAATGACACTTAGAGTTGACAAAATAGCACTCCCTGTTGAAATTATTAGGAATACATGTGAGCAAATTAGTTATCTTGGAGAAAGCCATCATCAACTGAGTAGATAGCCTCTCTGAACTCTTGATAAATATACAACTCACAATTACCTGTAAGTGTAATTTAAAGAAAAAAGAGGAAAGGAAAAGAAAAGATAATGTTTATATGTGTGGGAACATTTAATTATATTTTTTTAATCTGGGGGAAAAGAATAAAATATTACTAGGCAGATATGCAGTTTTCTTCATCATATGTTTTCAACTAGCATATATTCACTTATTTGGAAAAATATACATGGTCAACGGCACTGAGTTAAATTGAGACCAGGAGGAAATACCCCTCATGTTACACTCTCTTTTGACTTTCATAAGCAAAGTAGAATAAAATGTTTTCCCTCCTCCTTTCACAGGGTTGCAACGTTCCTAGTAGAGGAGCAAATCTATGCTGTACTGACCTTTAATCTGCTCCACTTGACAGCAACAAGATGCAACACCTTTCTACTGTTCAAAGAGAAATAAGCTGGGAAAATTGAATTTCCTGTAGTTTTGGCTTCCTCAAAAAGCTAATAATCCATACAAACATTATCAAAGGTCATCTGTGAGCACATTTCTACTTAATTAACATTATAAAAGTGTAGAATACATCAGGAATTTATATTTTAAGGAATATTTATAATATTGATATAAAAGTAAATCTAAAGCTTACATTTTAAAAATTGTCCATTCCATTCCACACTACTATTGTTGTTTCCACTGACTTTATTACATATTCATTCCTTAATTCCTCAATTAGATGCTATACTTGAAAGTAAAGCCCACCATGATATTCTGTGTATTATTCCCAAGCCTAACACATAGTAGATGCTTAATAACAGTAATTGATATCGATAACTAATATACATTGAATTATTCCACGAGGCAGACCCAGTGCTGTTATTTTCACTTTAATTATATCGCTGAGTTCTAACAACCCTGCATATTAAATATTAATATCTATGTGACAGAAGAGAAAACAAAGTCATAGAGAATAACTAGACATTAGAGTCCAGAGTCATTACTTGTACCTTTGCTAAATCCAGTTAAATCTGAAGTCTCTATTCAAAGCCATTAAATAAATATTACAGAAATTCCTAGAAGTATGTATCTATTTGGGGGAAAGAATATTTGAAATTATATGCAATATCACATTCATGCAAAAAACAAAGGTGAAAGGAAAATTCAATTGGTCTTTCTGACATTAGTATTACAATCTGCAGGCAGTTCTATGAACACAAACATGTGAAAGAAATCTCATCCTTAGTACAAGAAGCTTCATGAAACTTAATTATAGAAAACATACCTAAAAGACTAATTGGTTGGAACAAATAAGACTCAGATATGTTAATGTTATATATGTGCATTTATGTGTATCTACATCCATACAGTTTTCTTCCATTTGCAAATAGCTACTTACAGAAGTTCACTTTATTCTAAATTATTTCAAGTCAACCAGCAAGTCAAAAAGATCCTACTTAGTGTGATAAAATGTGAGATATAACTCTCCTACTGTTGATAACATTCCAATACATCATGTGATTTAACAATGTAACTTGTGCGTAAATTCCCTGAAAATTTGACCTCTTAAATTTATTTCGGACAAACATTTGATTATTTGAAGAGAAAAATGAGATGAACTCTTAGCCAAATCAACCAAATGAGAGAGAAGACCCAAGTCACTAATATTGAAAAAGGAGATATCACCACAGACATCTCTCAAATCTAGAAGATCATTACAGACTACTTTGAAATGTAAGATGCCAATGAACTGGAAAACCTGGAAAAAAGAGTCAAATTTTCAGACATTTAGCATTTGTCACAGTTGTACCAAGATGATATAGAAAATACAAAAAGAACAATAATAAATAATGACATTGGCATCAAAAACATTCCAACAACAACAAAAATATTTCCCAGGACCATATGGATTCTCCTATGAATTCTACCAAACCTTTAAAGAAGAACTAATGCCAATGCTTCTCAAATTATTCCATGAAATGGAAAGGTGGAGGAGACACTCACTATTCAATCTATGAAGCCAATAATGACCCTGATACCAAAACAGATAAATACACATCAAGGAAAAAAGAATAAAGACCAATATCTCTGATGAACACAGATTTAAAACATCCTTAACAAAATATTAGCAATTTGTATTCAAAAACATATTAAGAAGACTGTATATCATGATCAAGTTTGTTTCAACCCAGGGATAAATGATGGTTCAACATATACAAATAAATAAAAGCTATTTATCACATAAATAAAATTAAGGACAAAAATTACATGATTCCTCAATAATCATAGAAAAAGCCTTTGGAAAAAACCAGCACCTATTATATTAAAAACACTAAACTAGGGATCAAAGGAACTTACTTCAACATTAGAGAGACATAACCATAACCAAACCATAACACAAAACCAACATCACACAAAATTGGAAAAAAATAAAATCATTTCCTCTAAAATCAAGAACAAGAAAAGTATGTCTACTCTTACTTCTCCTAGTAAATATAGTTCTAGAAACTATAGCCAGAGCAATCAGGAAGAGAAAAAAATGAAAATAATGCAAGTAGAAAAGAAGAAGTCAAATTATCTCAGCTGATAACATGATCCTATGCTTAGAAGACCCCCATACATACTAAATCAAAAACTCTACCAGAAGACGTCTAAAACTGAGAAACAAATCCAACATAGTACTAGGATTGAAACAAAAAAAAAAAATCAAAAGTTTTTCTATATGCCAGTCATGAATCTGTTGGAAAAGAAATCAGAAAAATAATTTCATTCAAAATAGCCCCCAAGAATGAAGGGAATGGAGGGGAGACAGGAAAAGGAAAGAAAGTGGAATGAATCTGACTTAATTTTCCTATATACATATATAATTATACCACTGTGAATTTCCACATCATGTACAACCACAAGTCTAGGATCCTAATTAGAATAGGATATATACCATATTTGTATAAATATGTCAAAATATACTCTCCTGTCATGTATAACTAAAGAGAATAAAAATATATAGACCAGCAGGCTTAAAGCTGAGGGTCCTAATAACTAGTACACAAAATAAAAAGGAAACACACCAACCAGTATAAAACAACTGTTGTTTTTTTTTACAGCTTCTATGCGAGAGTTCATCTTTATATAGTTTCAGCATTATTCTTTATTTTACATTACTTCATAATTATTTTCATGTTTCTACTTTATATTCATAATGATTATATTAATGGTTGCATGATAGCATATGTTTTTCAGTGTCATAATTTATTAAATTGTTCCCCTAAAAATAATATATCTAGGAATAAACACAAACAAGGAGGTGAAAGACATCTCCAATAAAAATTATAGAACACTGCACAAAGGAATTCAAGAAGACACAGGAAGTAAAAAGACTTCCCATGTTTTCGAATAGGCAGAATTAATTTTGTTAAAATTATCATACTACCAAAAGTGATCTACAGGTTCAATGCAATTCCCATCAACATACCAATAGCATTCTTCACAAAACTAGAAAAACTATCCTAAAATTCATATGGAAAAGACCCCCAAATAACCAAACAATTCAGTGCAATAAGAGCAATGCTGGTGGCATCACAATGCCTGATCTCAAATTCTACTACAGATCTACAGTCTGGCACTGCCACCAAAACAGACATGAAAAAAAAAATGGAATAGAAATCATGAAGTCAAACCCACAGAGAAAGCCATCTCAAATCATCTCAACAAAGGTGCTCAAAACAGGCACTGGAGGAAAGATAGCATTTATTTATTTATTTATACAGACATACAGATATACTGGTGATTGAACCCAAGGTTTATCTACCACTGAATTAAATCCTAGACTTTTTATTTATTTTTATTATTTTGACACAAGGTATCCTTGAATTGCCCAGGTTGGTATCAAACTTGCAATCCTACCTCCTCGGCCTCCTAAAGTGTTGGGATTAGAGGCATATGCCATAAAACCAGGCAAAAAGATAGGCTTTTCAGCATATGATACTGGAAAAAGTGAATGTTAATATGTAGAAGAATGAAACTAGAATCCTATCGCTCAGTGGGCACATAAGTCAAATCAAAGTATACCAAAGACCTAGAAATTAGACCAGAAACTCTGCTATTGCTAGAAAATATAAGGTCAACACTCTAACATAAAGGTATCCTTAGTAAGAACTGACTTCCTTAATAAGAATCCTAAAACTCAAGAAATAAAACCAGGAATCAATAAGTGGGAAAGCATCAAATTAAATAGCCTCTGCCCAGCAAAGAATACAATCAGAAGCATGAAGAGAGAGCATACTAAATAGCAGAAAATTCTTTTCAGCTACTTTTTTGGTAGGGGATTAACTTCCAGAATATATATAATAATTGAAAAAACTAAACATCAAAAAGATAATAATATCACAATAGAAAATGGGCAAAAGGGAGGCTGAAGTGTGGCTCAGCGGTAGAGTGCTTGCCTAGCACATGCAAGGCCCTAGGTTCAATCCTCAGCACCACATAACAATAACTAAATAAAATAAAGGTATTGTTTCCAACTACAAATAAAAAATAAATATATAAAAGAGAAAATGGGCAAAAGATATAAGCAGACATTTCTCAAAAAGACGAAATACAAATGTCCAACAAAAATACCAAAAAAAAAATGTTCAACATCTTTAGATTCAGGGGAGAAAAGGAATTAAGAAAATTAAAAAGGATTTCATGAAATTAGAGAGTAGAATAGAGAAAGGGGATAAAGAAGGATCGAAGACAAGAGGGCAAGGGGAGGTACTGGGAAACAAAAATCAACCAAATTATGCTATGTACACATATGAACATACTTCAGAGGCCCACCTTTATGTATAATTATAATGCAATAATTTTTAAAAAATAACAGAAGGGAGACAAATGCAGCAGAGGAAGAGGGAAGGAGGAAGATAGGAAAAGAGGTGGTACTGGAGAATGAGACTGATCAAATTATGCATGTGCATGTACAAATATGTGATTAACAAAACCCATTATTATGTATAATTGTAGTACACTACTAAAATCATGTAAAAAGTCATGAGTTAATGCATGACTTTTGTATCCCAAGCATTTGTGTATCCCAAGTACTTAAAACTGTATCAAGCATATAGCACACACTTAAAAAATATTTCTTCAACAAAGTAATCAATGCTTTCTTATCCTCCTCCTTGGCACTTTTAGTTTGGCTATTTCTAAAGAAAATGTATCATATCACAGTAAGAACTATTTAATGATATATAATTATAATGTACCAATAAAAATTTCAGATTTTAAAATTAGTGATTTTTTACATACAATTTTAATCTTTTAAAGTTAGTGATTTTCTCACATACAATTTTAACATATTTTCAAACAAAAATATCATTAATATTTTCTTATCATATGGGTTCATCAATATTTTCAGACATTGCCAGTATTTCAGGAGGCTCATTTTGGAAAATTACACATTAGTTTTGGGGTTTTTTTCATATAGATATAATGAAACCCAACTTGAAAATTCCCAAGGAAATATTTTGAAGTTCAGTGATTTCAGAGTTATCACCAATGAAGAGGAGGGAGGAAATATAAACTCTTCCAAATACCGACTTCCTTCTTATCAGAAAAATGTCCTGCATATCCCACCCATCCACCTCAAATCTTGGTCCCAAAACTCAGGTATCAGGATTTTGTAAAGACCTATGTAGTATTTAAATATGATCTAATGATTGCAGCCAAAAGGCAAGACCATGCACATTATAAGGCTCATTTGCAAAATGTCCACTTCTTCCCTAAAAATCTCAGCCAGCCATATCACTAATAATTTCTCATACCATATTGCACCAGTATGGCAAAATTATTGCTGATTTTTACTAAGTTAGACTATCAATATATTAATACTACATTTTCTAAGTTCAAAGATGCTCATGGAGGGAGGGTCTTTCCTTATGTAAGGTCATTTAACTGAACCAACTAAATTTACAAGTTATATTCACTACATACAATAATTTCAAAGTTTAGTGTGTGCATGAATTTGTGTCTTGGTCTGAGTACTTATCATTTTAAGTATTATGTATTACAATAAAAAGATGAGGCTTGGGTTTCAAATTTAGAGATATATTTCCTTTCTTCTTCCCTCTCTTCCCTCCATTAAATTTTTTAAACAGATATGAAAATTTTTAGACCTTTATTTTATTTATTTATTTTTATGTGGTGCCAAGGATCAAACCCAGTGCTTTGCATACACTAAGCAAGCATTCTACCTCTGAGCCACAACCACAGCCCCAATCCCTCCATTAAATTTTATACCTTTTGCACCTTATTGCAAGTGCTTGGGATACAAAGAATTATGTTATTCTTGAGTTTCACAACAAAATAACTAAATCCTAGAGAAAGATACTAGTGCCTACAATGTCAGGAAGAAGCAAAGGACCGGAAAAAGTGGGTGAGCTCTAAGATAAAGGAGATGACGCAGAGTGTAACCTAGGAAAAAGAGAAAGGTTTTTAAGTAGTTAAGTGGGGATTGAAAATTAAGACTCTTCAAGCAAAACAGGAATGAGAAAGAATGTTAAATCATCCATAGAATTCACTATATTCTAAGTGAAACATTTGTAAGATAATCACAAAACTATAGCACTAAAGCAATAAAATTATGTATTAAGTGATAACATTGACCTACTTACTTAAAATGTGTGATAATGGTGTTCAGAAAACTACAAAAACTCATTGAAATTCACCTTTACAAGACATGTCTATTAAAATGATATTGGCATTTCCTGCTGTGTATGTTACTCAGCCTTCTTGGAAGTTGAAACTTTACATCTTAATCAAGGTTCATCTTCAAATCAGTAGAAATTTCTAGGGAACATTCAGAATTTTAAAACTTTACAGACATCTATTTTTGTCATATATAGTACATTATCTGACACAATTGGGTGCCTTCCTTCTACGTTCCTTTTATATGTTAATTGTCTTCTAGATATATATGTATTTATTAACCCCTCAAATACCATGAATCAATTTTAGAAGAACATGCCTTTGACTCATAATTGTCCTCAGTTGCGGATTAGGAAAAGTGACATGTATTATGAAATGAAAACTCTGAGGAAAGATAAGGACATTTCAGACCCAATATTTCCTGCTCTAGGCTGCCATGATTCACATTCCAACTTAAACCTTTGGGGGCTGTAGGTTCTTATTCTCCCAAAGGAAAAAATATTAGACATAATAGTAAGTTGCCATTCAAAGATAAGCATGCATCAAAATTATGAAGTCTTTTTAATAAGGCAAAATCTCTAGATCCTTATTTAATTAAGAGATCAGTAAAGTTTAGGTATATATTCAATAAACAACTATTTTTAAAGGCCTTAAGGAATAATTTTTAATCTTTTTGGATAACATCCAATATTAAGGGAATATACTCTTAGAAAAATTATCTTGTATGATGGGCATTTGATTATAAAAACATAATATGAATATTCTTATTTTGTAGAAATTATATAAATCATTATTATTAAATTTTATAACTTATACGTGTTTATTTAAAAATAGTCTTAAAATACACAGAACTAATTCTATTCACTGATACTATAAATGGGATTCTGGTAATTATCATTTATTTGGGGTTATTATTGTTCCTATTAAGTAACTTTAGATATATACCAGAGCTCAGAGCGAGAATGAGTTCAAAAAATAGAGAATCTTTGCTGCACATTGCTACTAGATTAATATTCAAAGAGCATGGTTTCAATGGGCAAATAAGACTACTTCTGTTCTAGAAATCTTTCAATGGTTACCCAATCTCTATGTAACATATCAAATTTCCTTATGCTGGCTTTCAAGAATCACCATTGTTGCACTGGTAAATATTTATCTTTGTTTTCTTTGCATATATATATATACATGTATATATATGTATATATGTGAATATATATATATGAATATATATGAATATATATATAAATATATATATGTATATATATAAATATATATGTATATATATAAATATATATATGTATATATATAAATATATATATGTATATATATAAATATATATATGTATATATATAAATATATATATGTATATATATAAATATATATATATGAATATATATGTATATATAAATATATATATATGAATATATATGTATATATATATGAATATATATGTATATACATGTATATATATTATTGTTATCCGCGTTGCAATTCTTCTACTATTTGTCAGGGTGTTGTGCTTTGTTGTCACTCAGGGATTTGGGTAAAATGAAAAAAGAGAAGTTTTCCAGGCACAGTTTCACATGCTTATAACCCCAGCTACTCAGGAGGCAGAATTGCAAGTTCAAGAACAGCCAAGGCAACTTAATGGGATTCTGTTTCAAAATAAAAAATTTAAAAGTCTGAGGATGTAGTTCAGTGGTAGAGTCCTTGAGTAGAATATGCAAGTTCTAATTAATTAATTCCTAGCATTGGATTTTTTTAAAAAAGCCTGCAAACCTAGAGTTCTACATCCAGTGAAACTATCTTTTTAAAATGTCTACAGTGACCATAGCAAAGACAATAGAAATGGGTAGCTTTGTCTGTATTATCTCCTATTTTACAGAAGAGATTTTAGTTGTAGAGACTAAGGGAAAGTCTCCAAAAGTGGAATTGGCCCCCAAAGAGCAATGTGGCAATACACATTCTTGCTATCTCACATTTGACCTTTAGTAATTCATCAGAATTTCTAGTTTAACGTTTCTCACAGGCTCATAAGGCATATGGAAGTCTCAGTCCCACGTAAGCAAATACCTTAGTTTGTTTCTTCCTACAGTTACTTGCTTCTCCATGTTTGAGGATAGAGGTTTCCTGCCAATTCAGTTCTTTTACAGATATAGAACAGTCACTGATATTAAATGTCAATATTTTTCTCTTTGTAAGGGCAATAGTGATGACTTTGCAGCTGCTTTACATATCTAACTTGAAACTCAAAGACTTATCTGGATTCAAATAGTATATAATTATTATCAAAACAACAGAATTAAATATTAAAAGTTCCCTTTCTTTCCAAGACCCTTGAAATTACTCCAGCTAATGATAAAGATGACTAGCTATATATTGTAAATCCATACAGACTGATATAGGATATCTTAGAATTAAAGTGTCCCCAGACTACATCCACAGAACTCTTCTCAATTTACCCTTACTCTCTTGATAATCTCAGCCAGTGTCATAGCTTTAAATATATTTTTTAAATTTATGCTAACAGCTCTCAAATTTATATCTTCAGTCTAGACTTCTTTCTCAAATTCAGACTCGTGTAGTCAACTGTCAATTCAAATCTTCATTTGGAAGTGCAGTAGAAACCCCAGATTGGACTCCCTCCCTGCCTGCCCCACCTGTAGAATCACCATTTCAATTGATGGAAATACCATCTTTCCAGTTATTCAGGATAAAATCCTTGGTATTATCCTTGGAAATTCTCTCTCCCTTACACTTCCCATTCAATATATCTGTAAACCACACTGGCTCTACCTTAAAAATAAATCTTGCAAAGATCAGTTAAATGAAAGAAGAGAAATGAGGGGGAAGAGGGAGGGGTAAGGGGAAAAACAGTGGAAAGAATCTGACCTAACTTTTCTATATACCTGTATGAATATACTACAGTGAATCTCACCATTTGTATATCCACAAGACACCAATTTTTGGAAAGACTAAGTACAAGAAAAAGATCAGTAGAGTAGGAGAAAGGGAAAGTGAAGAGGGAGAAGGGAGAGGGAAAGGGGAAGTACTGGAGAATGAATTTAGCAAATTATATTACATGCATTTATAAGTATGTCAAAACGATTTTTTTTTTTTGGTACACGGGATTGAACCCAGGGGCACTTAATTACTAAGCCACATCTCAGCCCTTTTTCATATCTTATTTTTAAACAGGGTCTTGCTGAGTTGCTTAGGGCCTTGCTAAATTGCTGAGGCTGGCTTTGAGCTCACAATTCTCCTGCCTCAGACACCCAAACTATGGGGATTACAGGCATATACCACCATACCCAACTCCAAATGAATCTCTCTTTTAAAAATATTTATTTTATTTGTAGCTGAACACACAGTATCTTTATTTATTTTTATGTGGTGCTGAGGATTGAACCCAGTGCTCACAGCCCCAGTCCCTCAGAATGAACCATTAGTTATACATAACTAATATTAACCAATAAAAAATGAAAAAAAATTTCTTGAATCTCACTACATCACCCCATTTGACCATTAACACTTGGGTCTTACTCATTAATCATCTTATGCCTGGATTAGTCCAAAGCTTCCTATTCTCTCTGCTTCTACTCATGTTTCCCTTCTTCCCAACTTAGGCATTTATCAACACATCAATGAGAATGGTCCCAATGTAAGTTATACCAAGTCACTGTTCTGCCCAAACTTCTGCAATGTTTCCCTCCATGTAGAAGCAAAATTCTAACAAATGACCTGTAAGACCCTATTCAGCATTGTTCAATTTGGTGGCCACTAGACAAATGTGGCTATTAAGAACTTGAAAAATAGTCCAAATATATATGTCTTGTATGTATGAAATATATACCATATTTTGTAATCTTTGTGCAAAATAGCACCTTCATATTTATATTTTTATATTTTATATTTATATTATTTATATTAATGTTATGTTATATAAACTATCACATCAATAACTAATAATTATATATTATTAATTATATGGTAAATGAGAATATTTTGAATATATTGCCTTAAATAAAATATAATAAAATTAATTTCATCTGATTATTTTTGTTTTTTCATGATGGCTATGGAAAATTTAACATTATATTTGGGGTTTGCATTTTATTTGTTTTGGACAATCCTGCCCTATATGAGCTAGACCTCTCCTCTCATCTACTCTTCTCACTTCCTCCATATCAGCCATACCATCTTTTTTGGTATTCTTTGATTACCACTCATGTTGCCACCTTAAGGGCTCTGGGAACTTGTAGTAGTTGCTATTCCTTTTCCAGAGAGCACAGATTGCTCTTTTTATTTTCAGCTCTTTTCTCAGATCTCATCTTCTCCATGACGCTTACCTTAACTACCCATTTAAGACTGTCTCCACAGCTCATCCTTCATTAACACTCCCAATCCCATTTACCTGCTTTCCTTTTCTTTTTTTAAATGCTTTTCACCTCCTATTATGTAACTTACTAACTTAGTCTGATTATTTTTTGTTGACAGTCTCCTCTCTAGAACATAATCTCCAAGATAATAGGGATTGGTTTGATCCGTTTTTCTTTTTGGTTCACTACTGTATCCCATGCACCTGGACCCATGCCCAGTCCATAGTGATGGTTCCATAAGTGTTGTTTGATTTGTTTCCACCTTATTTTTCAAATGAAGTAATGTTGTCCATGTTGATTATCAAATAATTTTCTGCACAGTAAATCACCACCATTTCACAATGTCAGTAAAAACAGATGATCCTAAATGTTTTTTAAATATTCCATAGTATGAAAAAATACAATTCAAACATCATCCTTTCTAAGGTCATTTTGATATCATTCTTTTCATTTTTTCAAGCAATGCAGTATAAGAACTGTGGAACACATTGATGGTTGTGGAAAAGCTGGATCAAAAGCCATGTAAATTTAAGTTTTTGAGGTGCTGTAAAATATCTTGCCTAGAAACCTGTATCAATCTGTATTCCTACCTACCTTCTACTAACCTCCTACTCAAAATCGCCTACATTCGAATTGCTACTCTTTTTTCCACCCACATATACATGCATAGCTTGCCATTTTAATTTCCACCTTCCAGCTGCTGCTTAAAGCATTATCACTTCATACCATCTCCCCACAACCCCACCTCCGGATCCACACACTCCCACAACCCCATTCCATTCTCTTTTCATTCATCTACAGCATACTTCTCATTCAAGGCTAGGAAAGTTCCTTCCTGTTCTAACTCTTCTTTCAACACAGAGTATTATTTTAGGCATACTAACTCTGAAATCAGATTATATGGGTTTAAATTCCTGCTCCACTGCTAAATTCAGTGATCTTGTATATTTTACCAAAGCTGTTTGTGCCCCCCTTTCCCTCAATGGTGAAGCAGGAATGAGCAGTAAATTTCACTAATTTTCTAATAATGATTAGCTGTATTTACCACATGTGAAAGCATTTTGGCTTGTCTGTTTTCTATGTGTATCCAAAATATTATTTATATCACTGTATACTTGGCACTCACATATTATCACTTTCATTCACACATTTTTAAAAATATTATCATATAATTGCACATTCCTCAGAGATAGGGATTATGCATTATGATTATATCCCTGACAACACCTGACACTGTTCGTTGTACATAGAAGACAATCAAAGCTGATGCCAATTAACTGACTTACATTGTCATTAAAAAATATATATTGCCTTAAGTACACTGTCTTGAGGATATCAGCAAGGCTTTTTCTTTATGGAAAAGAATGTCCTTTAACTAAAGGTGGAGATTAAAAGATTCTGAGGTTTTATCTAGTAAAAAGCAACATAAAAGAAAACTATTCATTGTTAGGGCACTTCTCCCATTCTGTTTCACTGTAATTACCCTTGCAGTCATTTGTGAATGCCCATGGCTCCATGGAAACTTGCCCTAGTTCCTTGATATTTCCAGATGATCCCACTTAAAATGGTAGGAGACGTACATGTTCCCTGGGGCAATGGACTCTCCAAACAACACTTAAAAAAAAAATTCCAGTTCCATTTCAAATATTCACTGAGACTTTAGGCTAAACCTTGATGCTTTGGAGGAAAAAAAAAAAAACTTCTGCCAACTGCTCTAACACATTTATCCACACACATCTCATTAAAGTCAATGAAATATGTGCTACAAAAATCTCCATTCATGGCACCACATTCTCCCCTCACTATGTGCATGTCATTCCTATTTATATTGAGTCAATGGAGAGGAGGGAAGACCTTTAAATATTTCTCTTTTAGTCATCAGCTCAGATTAGTACTTTTATAAAAAGCCTTTTCTATGACTCCGGACTAAATATGAAGCAATATACTATAGTTAACATCATTTGGGTGGAGCTCACTCACAATAATGTCACCATTTCTCCTTGATAGTATTGCTTCCAAAGTAGATTTTTAAGGCTTTTTCCCTCTGAAATTACAGCAGTTGAATAAGAGTGAGTCAGTAGCATGACCCTGTGTAAGTTTTAAGTGGTAAGAAATGTTTGTGGAGTATCAACTGATGTGGCAATGTCACCATTGTTGTGCAGGCTTACTAAATAAATATATTATGTGAGTATTTGTACAGGTATGATCTGAGACACATAAAAACATGACACAAGTCTTAAGATCATATTATTTGTGATTTAGGTGAGAAGAAAAATAGACGTTAGAAAAAATAAACCTATAGAAAACTTTCTTCATGCCAAAGAAGTCAAAAAAGCAACACATGATAAGAGAATCCAGAGGAAAAAGAGGACAATTTGGCCTAAGTCTTTTGGGCAAAGTTTGAAAAAGAAAGGAAATAACCACTTTACTGAATTTGAGGAGGTAGGTTGGGTCTATATAGAAGAAGTGGCACAAAAAAAAATGGCACCTATTTTTAAAATATTTTTTTAATTGTAGATGGACACAATATCTTTCTTTCTTTATTTTTATGTGGTGCTGGGATTTGAACCCAGTGCCTCCCACATGCAAGGCAAGTGATCTACCACTGAGCTGCAACCCCAGTCCCAACAATCTGTTTTTTTCTATTATTATTAGATCTAGTGACTAAGTAAAACTTTTGAAGCAGGTAAGTAGGAAATTGATTACCTAGCTCACCCAGATAAAAAAGCAGGGATGTGGATATAATTTGAAGGGTCAGAAAAGATTGGTGTGAAACATGCTGAACCATTATAAAGGAGAAAACTTTTCATTTCATCATGTTCCATTGATAAACCTATTTGCTATTAAGAAGAAATTTTGGAACTAGCCAAAGGCAACTTCTATCTTTCTCTCCCATTCCTTCTTCCTTCCCTTTCTTTCTTTATTTTAGCAGAGACCATGGGGCAAAGAGTGCATGTTTCAGCTACTTATTATCATCACCATTGTCTGGGAACTATTACCTGACAGCAACTTTTCCCCCAAAAGGACATCTAGTCATACTTACAGGCAGTTTAGTGTGTAAAGGCCAAGATTGGTACTTAATATTCTACAATGCATAGGACACACTTCCACGGCAAAGAATTACATGACTCAAAAATTGTCAATAGTGCCAAGACTGAAAAATCCTGTACTACTCCAGACAACCATTGTACCTCAACTGCATTATTGCATTTGATTCCTTTGGGTTACTTCCACTCTAATTTGCTCTCAAAGATAAACCAGAATGGTCTTTTAAAAGTCAAATCTGACCATGTCTCTCTTATACTTGTGGTTTGCCACTAATCTGTTAAAGAAAAAATTTAAACATAATCTCCAAGGTTTTGTATGAAATGGACCCTATGCATCTGTTTAGCCTCATCTATTGTCACTGTTGTTTACTCTTTGATGTCATCTCCCTTTTAAAAACGAAAATGCCATGCTCTCTCCTACCACAGGACCTCTGCAGTATTATTTACTTTAACCTGGAATGCCTTCACCTAATTAACACCTACTCAACCTTTAAATGATACTTCCTCAGAATAGCCTTCACGGAACCCACAGAATTGATTTTCTGTTACAATTTTTATAGCAAACATTTCTCTATAGAATTTATCAAAATGTGTTAAAATGTGTCTTTGTTTGGGTTTTCCTGTTCTAGGTCCCACCTTGAGAAAATTTGAGCACAGTTAATTTGAGAAGCAATCCCATGGAACACTGTTTCAGACAAGAAATGGAAGGAAGTCAATAAAGGGTTTCCTATTAAGTAAATTGCCACTATGGGCAATTAACGCTTAATCCCATTTAGGGAACTCTGGGAGAAAGTACAGAATATATATATATATATATATATATATATATATATCAGTTAACCAACATGAGCAGGGAAAAATCTGGGATATTTTTCCACCATCGAAGAATTGCTTGAGGGCTACTCCCAAAGGGTATGGATGCCTCAGTATGTAAGGCTTACCCATACATAGGCCAAGTATGTTGTCATTACCAGAAATGAAAATCCTCATGGGTTACAAAGTAAATGGGCTTTGTTTCAGAGACTGTCAGAGGCATGTGGGCTGGGCATGGTGGTGCATGCCTGTAACCCCAGTGACTTAGGAGGCTGAGATAGGAGGATCACAAGTTCAAAGCCAGCCTTAGCAAAAATGAGGCACTAAGCAACTCAGTAAGACCCTGTCTCTAAAAAAAAAAAAAAATACAAAAAGGGTGGGAGGGCTTGGGATGTGACTCAGTGGTCGAATTCCCTTGAGTTCCATTCCCAGTAACCTGCTCCCCCCCAAAAAGAGGCATGTAGATGGGTACCTAGAGCATCTGCTATATTATATATTTATATAGTAATTTAATGAATGTCTTCTCCAACTGGACTAAGCAGTATACCTCTTGGTTTTTTTTTTCTTTTTTAAAAATTTGTTCTTTTTAATTATATGTAACACTAGATCATATTTTGACATTGATATCACTATTTTGCTAACCAATGTATATATTGAAGCTTGTACAAAAAATAACAATGAATGTGTGTTAGATTAGCAAATTATTTAATGAAAAGAATCCTTCTACTCTTAATTTGTATTATTAATCTTGACAGAGTTCGGCATCTGGCCCCAAATTTTATGTCACATTTTTAAACCTAGCACATGGTTTAAAATACTTAACTACTTAACTAATATTTGATTAATTCACACCCATTAGGGTAACTATCATCAAAATAATAGAAAGTAATTGTTAGTAACAATGGGGAGAAAATGGAACACTGTGCACTTGCACTGTGAAGGTAAAATGTACAGTTTTTATGAAAAGCAGTATGGCACTTTGCACTTTCAAATACATCAAAAATATTTGATACAACATCTTGGATTTTCAGGATCTTTTACCCCCAGGATAATAATCCATATTTCAACACTATCATTTTATTCATTACTATATCTAAATTCTATTAATTGCAGCTACGGGATAACTCTTAATTTGCCCCAGGCCTTCATGCAGTGGCCTGTGCTGGTCTTTTTCTCTGGAATTCTTGTGCCCACAAGTATGCGGTATATTTCTTTCTAGAAAGGCCATCCTTGAGTGGGATGCCATGAACAATTATCTCTGACCTCTGAGATACACTGGAATGTTTGTATCACTGTTCATATGTAGACAACATTACTTGAATATGAGATCCTAGACTGCAGGGAAAACACATTATTCAAATCTGTATTGCTGTATCTATTATTAATTCACATGTCTATGTTATTGTTACCAATTTTGTATTCAATAATGTCTCGTAAGAAAGATAAAATATAATGGAATACGAATTCTTTTTTCAATGGTAATTTCTTTTTGTAGAAAGGTCTATGCAATTAAATGGTGCTGATAAGTCTGATGGAAAACTTAAGTCATTTTAAACATTCTCAATTTTAAACATTTTTAAACAATTTTTAGTTTTTAAAGTTGATGAAACTATTTTTGTTTGTGTTATTTGGGTTTATCATTCGACATGTAATTTCCCTATCCCTGATTCAAATCTGTTATGGGCATTCTAGTTTAATTTGCCAAATATAATTAGGGCAATTCTATTGGATTACAAATAGAACTACCTATCAAGTAGTTCCATTGGCTCTAAAATGTATCCTGGATTTGTTAACTTCTCTCTAAATAACAATGTCATAATCATAGACCAATCCAAAAGAATTATAATAAGCTCCCATCAAAACTCATGATAATCACTATAGATTGCCACAAAACATTTTCCAAAAGCAAACCAGCAAATTTAAATGGCAAATCAAATCATGCCACAATCCTTCTTCCAATGGATTCCTATTATATTTAGAACAAAAGACAAACTCATTGCCAAATCCCAGGATGATCTGTTCTATGACTACCTCTCTATCCCACTTATCATCCCATACTTCCTCTTGTCTGCCATGCTCCACTCAGTCTTTTTTCTGTTACTCAAAAACCAAACCTGCCCCTGCCACAGGGCCTTTGCATTTATTCCCTATACTTTCCCTTGTCTGGCTCTTTCTTATTCATATACAGGCCTACTATGATCTCTCCAGAGAAAATTTGCCAAAGTAACCACTTGCTATATTATATTGTCATATTTAATGTTAATCCACTTAATAATTTTATTGTTACAGCTTATTAGTAACCTTTTACCTTTGTTTAATACCTTTTCCTACTTGAATGCAAGTTCCATGACAGAAGTAATCTTTTTGTTGGATTTGCTGGATTTTCAGCATCTATTGGTTCTCTGATACATGAAAATGCTGTGTGTGTGTGTGTGTGTGTGTGTGTGAGAGAGAGAGAGAGAGAGAGAGAGAGAGAGAGATTTAAAGGACTGATTGAATAAAATGCATAAACCAATGTAGACATAATATATACTGAGGGAAAAACGATAAAATTTGTAATAGAAAGATGGAAAAGAAAGGGAGCTATAAATATGTAAGTTGGGAGAAAAATGAATGGCAGAGAAAATGGGATATAATTAAATATAAAATCCCCTGAAGAAAAGGTAATGTTACTTGCCATAATTTAATAGACTGGAGAAGAATTAAAGTCATCTTAAAATATAAGTGTTGAACAATATGCAAAACTCTATACCAGTATGTGTGGAATATTTAGTATCAGGATAATTTTCACTAGACTTTTCCTCTTGCTTCATTTGCTTCATGAAAGGCAAGAGTTGATTACAAAAATTGTTTTGGATATTTATATGCAGAACCCATTTTCCCACTCCTGCTATTATGTTCATAACCTTCACCACTTACCACTAAGTCTCTAAAGCATGTGGGAAACCCGAGTGGATAGTGGTTGACACGGAAATATTCTAAGTCCCCAACCTTTTCTCATGAAATTTATAAGATATAAATGCCAAAGCAAATGTTACTTAGGTCTCAATTCCACTTTGAATATTTGAGGCTACAGTTTTCATTTCAGGTAGAGACAGTACAGAAGTAAAATAGTAGAAAAAAATAAACAAGCTTAATGTGAAACAGTTATGTAGAATGTCATTAATTATATGAATGGTGAGCTCAGGTGCCCATATAATAAAAGTGGGGAAAGTACTTTAAAAAAATACTTTGCTAAAATCCAACATATTTCAGCATCAAGTTAAAAGCATTCTGGCTTTTTATTTTTCATTAGCAGTGACTTAGTGAGGCAATGATTCTCTGAAAACGACACGATGAGATTACTGCATTTGAAATAAGTTTCTTTTGTTAACGCTACCATGGAAATGATTACTTGAAAAGGCCAATGGTTTCTTGATGTATTGGAGTTTCTTCCTTTTGAAAACCTGTCAGCTGTATTGAAAGTTTTCTTAAAGTTTAAAGTACCAATTACAGTTCTTCCAATCTGTGCAATTGTACCATAATAACCTAGAAAAGTACTTTTGTAATAAACATTTTAAATTCTTTTTGATTGTTTCCAGTTTTACAATTGTATTTTAGTTTATTTTATGTATAACTTATGAACATAGCCTTTGCTTATTTGCCCTCAATCATAGGGGACATTAAAGACACAGGGAAACCCACAAATGAAAATGAAGGGATTGTGGAGTCCAAACTACTTTTCGAGAAAAGAAATATCTAAACCCACCTTTTTACATGACTTAATAAGTATCGCAAAGCAAGTCACTAAAGTAAAGGCAACTACAACACTAGTCTCTAAACTCTCAATCCAAATTTTTATTCCATAAGCTTCATTTCACTGTCAGATATCAGAGCCCCATGACATTATCCTAATACAGAAAGAAGCATAAAGCAGAGGTTAAAAGTATTTTTTTTTTGCTTAAAGGTATTGGATATCTAATACATGCTGTGAATTATACCTTAAATTCAGTAAAACATTATTTTAATTATCTTTCTTTCAAATCCTATTCAAATTCTCCCACATTTACTGCTGTACAAGTTTTCTATAGAAAAGAAAGTCAATGATTTCAGTAGACTTTCACATGTGGCTCTGAGCCTAAAAGATGGATAAAGCCATAAGGAAGAAATAGTTGGGTTCTGAGTCACTTCTCACATGAACTTTAAGCAGGTCAATTTAGTATCATAATTTCCAACTCTTGCATAAATACATGGGCTTTTCTCTTTATGTATACATATTTCTTTCTCTTTTTTATTTATTTCTTACATACTTTTTGTGCTGTGAATGGATAATTAGGTATACACGTTTTATCTCCAAAATAGGACTCAGAGTATAAGACCCAATAGAATTCATTTATATAGTAGCTTTTTTTCTGAGGTCAAGACACATCACATGTTGCTTCATGGATTTTGTAAGGCAGTATTCTTGTAATTGATCACATTTTACAAATACAATACTTAATCTTTTGTTAGTATCATGGCAGAAAAATAACTGCCCCCTGTGGTATATCAAAGCAATGGTGTATATCTTCCTTATACATAGATTTCTCAGATTCATTTATTCAATCATTCATACATCAAATGATTATTTAGAAAGTATATACCATGCTCCATTAATGTCACCTGCATAGTAGTTCAATCATTAGAAACAGTGTCTAAGCCAGGCATGATGCACACACCTGTAATCCCAGCAGCTTGGGAGTCTGAGGCAGGAGGATGGCAAATTCAAAGCCAGCCTCAACAACTTAGCAACGCCTTAAGCAACTCAAGGAGACCCTATGTCAAAATAAAACATAAAAAAAGGACTGGGGATGTTGCTCAGTAGTTAAGCACTGCGGGGTTCAATCCTCAGTATAAAAGAAAAAAGAAGAGTGTCTAAGTTGGCAAAATAAACTCACTTTTAAATTAAGGATCCATTTTAGTCCATGGCTTAGGAATACTGGTTCTGCAGCCAGAATGGAAATTAAACTCTCAGCTGTTTGTGTGTAGTCTTGGGAAAGTTACATAATTTCTTTCATCAGTTTCCTTATCAATAAAATGAGGATACTGAAAGTATCTACGTCACAAGAAAGATGTGAAGATAAATGAGTTACATATGTAATGACAATTATCATTATTATTACTTTAATAGTATGTAAGTTGAGTATAAAATTTAATCACCTGTCTGCAAATTAAGTAGTTACATTGTCCCTACCTCAGCTTGTAGAACATTACATTCTTAACAGGATAGTAAAGGGAAACCCACAGAAACAAATACTCTTTTAAAACAGTCTTCTCATATTCTTCATTGATACCCAATTTTTTAACTTATGCAACCAAATTTAGAAACTTATCCTTCCTTTACATATACTTTTAATTTTTCAAAATACTTGGCTTAGTGATAAGTTTGCTATTACTGTCTTTTCATAAATGAGTTTGAAAAACCAGGTCCCCCACCAACTTAAGATCTAAGACAGCAATATTTCATTGGCATATCTGCTTTAGATCACTAAACTGAATGGCAAGCAAGAGTGGATTACAGGCATGATGATTGTGACAAAGCTTTAGCAATCCGTTTTGAACTACTCTTTCTTAAAATCATTTTAAGGTTCTGACTTGCAGTCCAGTAACAAAGAACCTTTGTTGTTTCCAAGTATTCATCTGTCACTCTGTTCGCCATTTTCATATGGTTCATTGACAGTTTATGGCAACTTTACCATCACTACATATGGTCCATTAACAGTTGACAGCTGTCAGTAAGACAAGACTACTCAAGCCCTTCTCCAACCATGAGGCTTCAACAAACAGAGGAGAGAGAGAGTCTGAACCAGCCACCTGCTGGGGCCATCTTAATCTGGCACTAATTAACTTCCTTGGCTGGATTCCTCCTCTGCTACAGGAGAGAGGATCCAGTTCAAAGAAAATGTCTGGCTGAAATGTCTGCCTGAGCCAATCCAGTTATGCTATTAAGAAATATCACCCACATCCTTATGTATCAGTTTATCCATTTCAAAATATGTTTTTGCCATTTTGTAGATATGTTCTTGTTGTAGCAACAACTTGAAACAACTCATTTTGATGAAGCTAAGAAATCCTAATGATGAAATTTAAAATGGTTGCAGATACATCTACTGAACACCTAATTTATACATAACACTCTGCAGAGTGTGATGATACATTGTATACAATCAAGGAAACATGCATAATTTTTGGAAACATTAAAAAGAATACAGGGAATATTACCAACATAAATTCCAGTTAGATGTAAGGTTGCTAATTTCTAATGGAACCCAAATAGCAATCTATTCTCTGGTTCAAAGGGTTGTATGGTCTAATATGAACCATCTGCTTCCTGTGAACTTACAAATAGTGACTGAACAAGATGGAAGAATGACTCAATGGGCTGTGCTAAAGACAATGGAATTGGCAGTAATACAGGGATTACCTAAAACAATTTGACAAATGTTTTAAAACTGGCAAACTCACCAAATAAAAGATTGTGAGGACAGAATTTGTATTCTGAGATTCCTATAAGCTGCAATTCATGTACTTAAAGTAATTGCTGTTTGGTGTTCTATGGCTTTGCATGACAAGGAGGCCATGCCTTTATTTTGCTAGTTCAGTTTGTTTCCCTAATTCAGTCATGTGAAGCTATCACAAACTATCCATTTTATAAAAATTTCAACTTATTTCTTTTTTTTTTTTTTTTTTTGGTGGGAGGCATTTACCAGGGATTGAACTCGGGGGTACTCAACCACAGAGCCACATCCCCAGCCCTATTTTGTATTTTATTTAGAGACAGGGTCTCACTGACTTGCTTTTCGCCTCAGGCTGAGGCTAATTTTGAACTCATAATCCTCCTGTCTCAGCCTCCTGAGCTGCTGGGATTACAGGCATGCATCACCATACCCAGCTTCAACTTATTTCTGTATAATGTTTCAAGGGCTTTAGCGTGACAAAGTTCTCCCTTAATCTCACTGGCTAACTCAACATTAAATATATGTCTGCACTAGACATAAATTATAAAGGATATTAAACCTATATGGTGCTTAATTGTTCACTGAATATGTTATACCAAAGAATGAAGTTTGTTTTTATACTTTTTTTTCCCCAAAAAGGGTAAATACATTTTCAGGTGGTTGCTTTTTGTTTGTTTTGTTTTTTGTTTTGTTTTGTTTGGGGTTTTTTTTGCATGATAAAAAAGAATCACGAAAATAATTTTGATTTGGCTCATTAATAGTGATTTCATACCGAATACTGTAAGAAATTACTACTGAACCAAGAATGGCAAACACTTGGGTAACCTACACATATTGTATTGTAATTAAATTTTAAATACCTTTTATAGACTCACGATGAGCTCAGAGGAGGTAAATGTTTGTTTACCTCTAAGACATAATGATGTCCAATTTCTTTAGTAATTTGTTATCTGTTTTCAGCTATCAAGTGACTCACCTTACCAATTAAACTGAGTTTTCAAACCCCTGTTCAATCACCATAATTCAAAGAAGAAAAATGTCAGGAAGGAACCTCAGAGGAAAGATGCCAATCATAGCAAGAAAAACACAACTCAGAGCCTTCAATTAGTGAGATAGTGATGAGGAAATTATGATGACACAGAGCTTGATCGCCAATTCTCTTTCATGTTTATTCCAGATTGGCAGATTTAAATCGACTCAGTTATTCATATTCATTCATATCCATATTCATATTTCTCTCCCTCTATTGGTTCTAAGCTCTTGCTTGTTTTGGCAGAAGATAACATTTAATATCCAGATAGTATAAGAGACTAAACAGTCTGCTATCATTTTTGAGGATAAGAAAGGCTTTAGAGATCATGAAGTTCGGCTTCCTCATTCATTTCAGAAAAAAACTGAACCCTAGCACTATTGTCAGAACCCTGTCATATTCTTAGGAACGGAGCCATCAGCAGACATTAGGCTTTTGTGATTTCTGTACCCACTGTTATCACAATTGAATGTTACATCTCTACAAAGCAGTGCCCATTTCAAAATTTTGTCCCTGGCCCTTCATGCTCCTTTAAAAATTCCAGAGAAACAGGAGAAACTTAATACTTGTTGAATGTATAAATGAAAACTTGAACAAATGTTTACTTGGAAACATTCTGTATCCATCCATAAAAGAGGAATTCATTTTAATAAACAACCCTATATTATGGGGGGGAAATGACAAAATATGTTGTAAATTATTGTATCACAACTGTCTCCCCATCTGGAGTACCTCCATTTAAATCATGTTTCTTTATAATCCTGATCTACCAAACTATAAATTTTTTAAATTATTAAAACATTACATACCTATAAGAATTCTAGAAGACAAGATAAAATCTAAAGGACAAGGAAGTCCTTCTTTTACAAAATAGCAGATCCATAAATCAGAGACACATTTACTATATAAAAATTTCTAAGTGATCTTTTACAAAAAAAATGTAATAAATACATTCCAGGCAAATTAAAGATTCAAAATATTATTTCAAGCCAGGCACAGTGACAGATGCCTGTAATCCCAACTCTTGGGAGTTTGAAGCAGGAGGATCTCAAGTGCTAAATCAACCTCAGCAATTTAGCAAGGCCCTAAGTAACTTAACAAGACCCAGTCTCAAAATAAAATGTAAAATGGGCTGGGTTGTGGCTCAGTGGTTAAGTGCTCCTGGGTTCAATCCCTGGTACCAAATATATATATGTAAAATATAGATATTATATATAATTTCAAATGTAAAAAACACATGGGTTAATATCTACAATGTATAAAGTGCACTTACAAATTGAGAAGGTAATAGACAATCTACCAAAAAATGAGTGATTTGCATTGAATAATTTATAGAAGAGAAAGTCTAAAAGGCAAAAAAAAAAAACTTATCCAAATAAGTTTTGAGCAAATAATGAGGCAAATTTGAATTAACCTTGAATAATCACACTAGCTATTTCAACAGTATAAATTTAAACAAGTCCTTCACACCTCCTGCTTGTGGACATGTAAAGAAATGTCCACACATATTGGTAAAAACAGAAATATATATATATAAAATATATTAAAAGCAATCTGTCAATGTCTACTTAAAAATTTAAGATTCATTTCCCTTACCCAATCACTCTCACATTTGGAATCTCTTCTAAAGATATGGAATTATTTAAGGACACGTATTTAAAGATTTTTAAGTGGAAGTGATGTTTGTACTGTCAAAACCTGGGAGCAATGAGACTATGGAATATAGAGTAAAACCAAAGCACATTGTGCCATTCCACAATGGAATTTTTGTGCCTATTAAACAAAAAGTAAGGCTATGTAGGAAAATAAACAAATTATTTAGAGCTATGTCTGTTGACTCACACAAATTGTCATAAATTACTACTGAGTGCTAAAAGTGCAATGCAGAAAATTCAATTCTATAATTCATATTTTCCAAAAAATAATATAACTCTCTATTTGTGTGTCTGTGATTCCTAAAAAGCAATATAGGAAAATAAAAGGGGAAAACGAAGACATACTCAGTTACCTATTAATATGTTTTGACTTTGTTGAGAATGGGTAGAAGGAGTGGTTGATTTGCACTGAGGGGGAAAGGAATGGAGAGACAGAAATCCAATAGGAAAAAATAATTTAATTGAAATTATATATTTATGTAAAATTATAAATCTATAATGAGATTAAATAAAGTATTTAAAACACATTTTGGTATCATGCTCTCATTTTTGGTATAGCTTCTGTTTACAAGTAGCAGATCATGTTTTAAACTCCTTAGAATATTAACTCAAATTACCTATGTTTTTCAAATCTACCATTTATTGAATGCCACAGAACACATTAAATGTTCTGCATATGTTGCTGTATCTTTTTAATAGAGTTGAACTTGAGGATCAATAAATTCCTATAAGTTCTCTCTTCATGCCCAATTTATATATTTAGATTCTATGAAAAAAGAGAGATTACTTTTTGTTCACTATTTTGTCCCCAGTGCTTTTAATCATTGCTTACAAATAGTATATACTAAGCAAATAGTTAATTTGTAGAATGAATGACTTTTTTTGTAGCATCAGAAATCAGAATTCTGAATATGATTAAGGTATATAGGCTAACTTCAAATTTTCATTATCTTATTTTATATTCCTAAATAAAAGTGACCAATTAAAAACTCAAATTACTTAACCTGATTTAAACATTACACAATAAATAAATGTATAGAAACACCATGTTGTCACATCAATATATTCAATTTTATATTTTTTATGTATCAGCTAAAAGGAAGTTCAATTTTTTTAATTTTACCCCTCTTTAGAAAAGAAACACCAAAACAATTTTTTAAAAATTTAGACTCTAAACTTCAGGGCAGTGTTAATACAATGAAAGTTTGAGAATATAGTTTTTATATTTCAGAATAGTTCCATGTGGTACAATTTAGAATGGTACATTATTAAGGATAAAAATATTGGCTAAATAGTCTGATTATTAGGATTCATTTCCTTGCCACTCCATTTAATAATTTTGTGATATGGAGAGGTAAGACAACTTCTGTGTCTCCTCTAAAATAGGCTTAAATGAGGTGTGACATGCAGAACTTCCAGTATAGTCTAACACAAGGCAAAATATTAATAAAGTGTTTTCTAATACCATTAATAATAAAGTATAATTAAAAATAATAGATTTCTTATCATCTGTTTGCCAAAACATTGACTCTAATGTTCTGAACAGGAACACTGTGTGGAGTACTTAGTTACTCAATAAATCTCCCTCTATCAGAGCTGAAGACTGGGATCAGGATTGAGCCCAAGTTAGAATGGGCAAGAACGCAGAAGACACACAATAGGATATCAAGTTTATAAAAACCCTAACAGGAATGAGAAGAAAGCACACAACAAAGATCAGGATGAAATAGTGATTAAAAAGCATCACTTTTTAGAAAGCAGAATATTCTGAAGAAGTCAAATAGGACAACAGGAGAGTAATTAAGGAAACTTGCTCTTGAGGAAAATCCTGGTTCCATCAGAAAGCCACTTGCCCTTCTCCTAGCCAGCAAGACAATCCAAATCTTTCAATTAAACCAAGACATGGTTATCCCTGAATTGGTGGATAAGTATAAGAATTAAATGGGTTAAAAACTGTCAGAAGTTACAACCCATTTATTAATTTCTCAACTATTTTATTTTTTCCTGACTTGTCCTAAGAAAAATATAGCTGCACCCTCCATTTATCTTTTATAACAAGCACAAATTCATTAACTGTAGTGAAATTCTTGAGAGTCCAATTATTATGGTAAAAGCTCCCAAGCTCACACTGCCTATGCATTGACCTATGAAATCCTCAATTTTTTTTTTTAAATTAGAAGGTGGGTTAGGAAGCAATATCCTCATGCTTGCCTGGCAGATTAGTCCAGAGTAAATAATATGTTAAGTTAATTTCCAGTAGAACAAAACAAGAGTGAGGCTTGATTCATTAAATTAAAATACCTTAACCAGCCTAGTAGAAAAGGAAACATGATCAAAACTCCCCAGGTTAGGGAGAAAGCATAAACTGAGACAGAGAGAAGAATAAACTGCGGGATTAAAACAAAGCAGCTGATTGGCAGTGGTCTATAAGAGAAGGCAACCAGGGAAAATATCTTCTGGTTTCCTGGGTAACAAGAGTCAAAGACTGCAAGGAATGGAGCTGAGAAAGGTGCTTCCAGAGGAAAAGCAAGGAATACACCACCACATGAGACCCTTTGCAGAAAGGTGACAGCGTACATTCAACAAGTGTAACTGGGCAAGTATTCAACCAGAGGTGGGGAAAAAACAAACTAAACCAGAAGCCCTGACAATTCTTTTTGGAAATGTATTTCCCCACCAGGTAGAGTTACTTAACCAGCATTCCTTGTCTTGCATAATTGAATATTGATTTAAAAGATGCATTTAGTGTCCTTGCAATAAAATAGTCAGGCACTGTACGCAGGAAAGGATTCAATAGATGGATCACAGAGCAGGGCTTCCTGCTGATAAATGAAGGAGCTGAAGAATCTCTTCGTCAATAACATCAGCCCTGCTGGTTCCTTCTGTAAGTCATCATTGTTATTCTAGACACTAGCCACCCTAATAATCCTATCAAATTCACTTGAACTCAATTCAGTAGAAGAAAATTAAAAAGATTCATCCAATTTGATACTTGAAATACCTGCAAATGGGCAAAATGTGTTTTATTGCCATTCTAAAACAGGGCTTCGTCAAAATGCTAGGTTCCGTTTGGGCCTTGAGATGACTTTCCCTGGAGTTAATTGCTATATGAAATAGTCATTTTGTGACAAAAGCATAATGAGATAATCACAACAATTTCTAAAAATCAATAATTTAACTCTGGCAATTAGATGGACAGCACATCTGCAGATGGCTCAAACAATAGCACATCATTAAAAGGCATATACTTTTTTTTTAAGTAAAGAGAAAAAGACTGTCTTACTAATTTCCTGTTGGAGAGTAAAGCATAGCTTTGGCAGGGCTGCCTTGTAAAGGGTTGTTTACCGCTTGGAAAAGGGTTTCCTATCAGGCATGTACTGGATATGATGCAATGTCACAGAACAGTATCAGCTGTGTAGCTGCCAAAAATGACATCAATTCTCACCCCTACAAAGACAGGCATTGTTAGGGGGTACCATTAATAAGGCACACACTTTTTCTTTCCTCCATTCTTCCTTTATGAAGTAAGAGATCAAGGCACTCTGATGGAATTATCTTTCTAGAGAATAAAAAACACTTTAAAATTTTGGGGACCACAAAGATTAAAAACAATGTAAAAGTCAATGACAAATGGAAAGCAATGGCTGCAACTTCAAAATTTTCACCTGAGATTATCTGGACATAACCATAATCTCAATTTAATTATTCCACATTGAGTATATATATCAAAAATCTCATATGCATAAATATGAATATAAATCCATACACAAATGACATTAATCCAAATTATGTCAAGAAAAAATACAAGTACAAAATATATAAACAGAAACAGATGTACATTCATGTATATAATTATATGCATGTATAATACACATTGTTCTCATGAAGTATTTTCTAAATGAACTGTATTTTAATCCTTCAAAATTGTACACTGCCATTTTTTGCCTGATTATTTCATTTATCATCCAATGTTTGTCCGATTTAAATATTATACATGAATACTATAAAGTTTTTCTAATGTTCTGCTGCTTAATATTTCTTATTAATGTCTAAAATTATTTAATAAATTGTTTTTCAACACAGGCCAAAATGACTACCATTTATTGAGTCACTTCTATGTGTCTGGTTAATTTTATACACATAATTACTACACTATAATGCCTACAAGCTATTTATGATTATCCCCTAATGTTACCTAGGAAGAACTAAATCCAGAGAGATCACTGAAGTAGCCCAGAGCCACATAGCAAACACATGGCAAAATTGGGACTCAAAACCTATTCTTTCTGTTCTCAACATCTGCACATTCTCTCTATGACAGGCTGCCACTTGCATTTATCACAAATATCCTGCCTGAATAATACCAACACCAACAAAAACTGCTGGTCAGGGATTAATAATGACAGCCCAGGAACTAACTGTGAAGTGATTATCTGATCTGTCATTTCTCAACAGTAGATACACAATGAAAAGTGCTGAAAGGAAAGAAGGAATGGAAGGGAGAAAGAGGAAGAGAGGGAAGAAGTATTTTCATTCATTAAGTTAATAAATATTTATTGAGTACTAATTATGTTCCAGACTCTGATAGGAGCTAAGGATTCAATGGTTAGCAAAAGCATTCATTGTCTTTCACCTCAAAGTTTATAAAAAGTTAAAAAAAATTGTTAATCCAAAGTTATACAAGAAATGTAACATCAGTTTTCTTAATGCCACCTGGCAGAGGTACATGTTACTATTAAATGTGTGTAACAGGGCATCTGACAGGGTGGTCAGTGAAGGATTTCCTGAGGATATAGCACTGAAGAAAAAAATATACATAAGCAAATGTTAACATTTGACTGCAAATCAAATGTAATTAGGTAGTATGACAACAAATATACATTAGATATATGTAACTTCTCTACAGATCATTCTTATATTTGCCATGTGTTCTAACTTCATCTCATGCGCCTCTTTCCCTAAATTAACTGTATGTGTCATAGACAGCTCTATCCTAAGAAGCCATATCTGAATTTCAGGTAGGAACTACTATATATTATCTGTAAATTGTGGACTTTGGATAAAATTTCTGGATTTCTGGATTTCCTCCCTTAGGAGGTAAGTGAGATATGCAGGCTGGTGACCAAATATCTGAAAAACAAAAACCAGGAAAGCTAATTGTGATGGTCACCAAACATTTTCAATCTCTACAGAAATGCTCCAGGATAAGGACTGCACTTGGGTGGATTTATATCATTAGTTTTGTGTTATGAGTTCTAAACAGAAGTGAAATGTGTTGCTTCCATATGGGATTATAGAATAGATGATATGAAAAATGTCATCCCAACATATAAATGAACAACACGTTAGACACAAGTTAATCCATGAGCCAATGTCTCATAAGACAACATGATAGAAAGCTCCTAGTTGACCCATTATTGACATATGGAATGAGTAAGAAATAACATTTGTTTTAATCTATTGAGTTGTGTTTAGGCAGATAATCTACTCTGTGCTGACTTAGAAAAATGCTAATGAAAGCTATGCATGTAAAGTGAATGAGATAGCCTAAGAAAAAATAAGTTGTGCTCTAAAGAAACTATACCTTAAACAGAAACACATATGAAAGGAAAGAGGAGAAAACAGTATAATTTTCTGTTACAGAAGCAATCTAAAGAGAGTGCTTTAAGAAGACGAAAATAGCCAAGTGTACATTGCTGCTAAGAGATCAAACATGAAAGAATGAAAACTTTCCAGTGGATTTAACAACAAACCAGTCATGAAAATGTCATCAAGAACTATTTAATTTAATGAATGAGGCAAAAGCCAAAACAGTGTGGATTAAAGAATGAGTAAGAGTTTGAAGAAATGAAGATAGAAAATATAAACAATGTCTTTGGAAAACCTGAATAAAGGAGAGATTGGATACAATGATACAGCTTAAAAACAAGCATCTTGAAACCAAGCATGCCCAGACTCATGACCACGTACCTCATTCTAATGGCATGTAGAATCTTACAAAGTACAGTGATTTGAAATTCTAGTTGATGAGGCAGGAAATCTATCACCATTAACATAAAACCTAAAGCACTTTGTATTTGTGACTCTCTAACAAACCTGCTCTGTATTTGATTATTTTTTTATAAAGAGAAATATATACACCTGCAAGTTTATAACTAAACTTGACTACAAGGAGCACTTGCATATCACAAAACTACTAATTAGACTTCAGTTTGTTTGCAACATGATCAAATTTGGTTTATCGGGTAAAAATGCATGAAACCAACAAAACATAATTTGTGGAAAAGACTACTCTTGGCCCCATGTTGCCAAAGTGGGGAAAAGTAATTCCAGAAAGGCATGTTTGAGTCATTTTCACTTTTACATCCCCAGTGCATAATGCAACTGCCTATAACATGATGGGTAATCCATTGCAGACACTTTTGCTATTTTCTGAGGACATACTTTCATACAAAAAGGCTAATTGCTATTGAGCTAATTAGTGGCCTGATGCTGATGAAATAGTTAAACCCTAAAATTATAGATGATTTCTTATTCAAATAAAATTTTACAGTCACAAAGAAGTCACTATCAAAGTTAAAGGCTCAGACTGCATGTATAACTTTTAAATTCCTGGTGTGCCTCTCTATTTATATACATTTGCCTTTAAAGGCAGAAAGTAAAGTATCAAGAATTTAATAATAATAATTATTGATATTATCAAATGTCTCAAATGGGCCAAATCAGTGCTGAGTGGATTATATATTTTAGTTCAAAGCCTTTCAATAAGTTTAAGTGGTAGGTGTTGTAAATCTCATTTTACATATGAATAGAATATAGCAGTCTAAGTTCATACAGGTAGGAGGTGACCAAGTTAGGCTAACCAACTGCCACCCTATGTCATCCAAGTGTTGTCTATAAAAGTGATAGATATTTTTCATTACAAACACAAATATTCTGTCTCCTAGATATGTCATCATATTTTCAAGAGAATAGTCAGTTTCATTCATTTATGAAAATTGTGGCGTGTTTTAAAAATAAGTATTCTGCCTTGAACTTGAATGTAGAAATTGCTTTTAGAGTCCAATAAAGATTGTTATTAAGGTCCTCAAGTAGAGCTTGATTATGTAGCATTAGCAATAGAAAATCTACAGGTAAAAAGTTTCATTTTTAGAAGTATTTTTCCTATTTATTTCAAAAGACATTTTGAGTTCACAGTGGGTAAAATGACAATAGTAAAATAATTTTAAATTATTTTAAAATGAGATAAGTAAATGACGACAGCAAATTCTTTCTCATTCCATTATTATCAATTCTTGAGCTTATATTAAATACTTTCTTATTTACTATTTGCTGAGTGAAATTAAGAGTGAGAAAATTGGTCTCATGTTTGTATATAGGATGTATTCATCATCTAAGGTTCTTATTTTCTTCCTTATCCTGACATAGTCATATTTAAATTGGAAAAGAGATCATATCTAGAATATGGTCTGTTCCTAGATTTGTCAGTAATTCCCTCTCTCACCATGAGAAAGACTTATGAATTTATAGATACAATCTTTTTAAAGCTAGCTAATGGACACACATCCTCAGAAATTCCAAATTTTGAAGTGCCCTCCGAATGCTTTATTATTGTCAAATAATATTATCATTCATTTTGTAGAGATTACATTTCATTGGTAGTCAAAATACCAAGCACCAACCAAATAAGCAGCTTGAGACAAGAGAAACAATACTTTTTAAATCAGAAAATGTAGATTAGATTATTGAGAATGTATAAGTGTGATTGTTCTTAGCAAGCCATAGAGCCTTCTAAGTCTTGTTTTCCTATTTTCAAATAAAATAATAACAATACCTAATTCATGAAGCTGAGATGAGAACAAAATGAAAAAGCACCTTGTAAATGGTAATGTCAAGTTCAATAAATATGCAGTGTATTTTAATGTGATATATACTTTGCAAAGGGTAGTTCCTGCAATGGATAGCTGTTACTATATTTTATTAAAGTAATCTTTTGCTGGCAAAACAAAACATTAAATTTTTGTCCATGCAAAACCTCATGCTGTTCAATTTTTCAAATAAATAAAGGGAGCTTGAAGCATAAATTCAGAAACAATTTAAATTTTCTTTTGACAAGATCTGAATTTGTAAATCTACAGATTTTCTTACATAAAATATTTATACTGGTACTGTCATTGCTCTAAGCATACATTGAATGTGAACTGTTGTGGAAGGTTTGTAGGATGATTCTGGGAAGAAAAATTAAGAGGTATATGGTATTTATAGATATCATGAGAATTTTATACTCCAATGTACAAGTATCAGCAACTTATTTCAATGAAGGACATATTTGACTTCAGCATCTTAAGATAAAGACACTTTAAGCCAGGCATGGTGGCATATATGTGTAATTCCAGCAACTCAGGAGGCTGAAGCAAGAGGGTCATAAGTTTGAAGCCAGCCTGGGCAAGTTAATGATATCCTCAGAAATGTAGTGAGACCCTGTCTCAGAAGAAAAAAATACCTGGAAATGTAGCACTGGGAAAGAGCTACAGTTTCCAGTCCTGGGGGAAAAAAAAACACACACACACACACTTTAAAATAAATGTCTGTAAAACCTAAAGTGGAATACTAATAACTACCTAAAAGCCCATGAGTAAAATTGTTTTTCTTTCAGCTCTAAAAATCCTTTCAAATAAAACCACTTTATTATTTGAAAATGTGGGGTTCTAGCCTATGAGTCTTGTGTTTCTCAGACTTTTCCAAACTCTACAAATATAAACCCAGAATATAAATCAAAATGAGTAGTGCAATGCAATATTAATTAATTCATCCACATTTCTTTAAAGTGTTTCCTACTGTCCTTTGCAAGACCATCCTGATAACAGAGAATACAAAAGGGAGAGGTATCATGCAGGGGAAATGCTCAGAGTCAAAAGCATTCCTAAATGTTTAAAACGAATGAATAACTCCATTCCCATTAGATAATTAAAGTGATATAATTATACTTTAAATCACAACAAATGAAGTAATATGCCCAATTTCCCTAAGGCTACTGAGGTGTTTATTAAAAGCTGAAAATAATTCTGAAACTTTTCTACTATGGTAAACAGCATTAATTTTGATGTCTGGAAAGTGAAAGAGTAGATAGGCATTGTCTGGAACAAGAGTTCTGCAGCTAGCCAACTGTCCAGAGGCATTTTCTTCTCCAAATGTTCACGTTACATTTTTAGTGTGACAATCATAAATGACTACCGACAATTTCATTTTATCCTTGCCTGGAAATATCAGTAAAAATATTGAAAAGAGGAGAAAAGAGGTACTACCTTTTTTTCAGGTCTGTAAGAAGGATCTCACCACTGAGTGATAATCAAAGGCTAATTGTGTCCTTAATTATTGATCCTTCATTTAAAAAAATTGTCTATGTTTTAAATATCTTCAGTACTCCTCTGGGATAAAAAATTTAATCCATAAGGATGTGATCTGTTTAATTCATTTCAATATACTGTAGACTTATTAGGATGTATGGCCCAGACAGAGTTGATGTATAGACAGAAACAATAGCTAGTGAGATGTGCACAGTTGATACCAAGAAACTCTGAGGCATTGTAGAATTATGTAATTTGGTCAATTCAGTACAATAAATCATGTTGTGTAGGATACCTGAAATTCTCCAAGAAAAATGAAAAATGTAGAGGGTAAAGTCCTGTTATTGTTAGCATCAAGATCTCATTGAATCTAGTCAAGCCCTTACCTATGTCAAATAAGGAGGTTCATTTCCATCTCAGTTTTATTTGTAAACAATCATATGTTGAAACAAAATTACATCAGTAAAGAAAAGTGTGAAAAGGAAGGAGTTCTAAAATCTAGTTATGTAGTCATTCTTTAAAAAAAAAATGTGCAAATCAGTCAGGTGCAGTCGTACACACCTATAATCCCAGTGGCTCAGGAGGCTGAGGCAGGAAGATCATAAATTCAACTCCAGCCTCAGCAATTTATCAAATCCCTAAGCAATTTAGCATGACCCTGTCTTAAAATAAAACATTAAAAAATGGCTGGGGATGTTGTTCAGTGGTAAAGTAATCCCCAATTCAAAAAGAAAACAGAACTGTGCAAATCAAAATGGAAAATATTCTTGCTTAGAGTAACAGAAATGTCAGATTTCATGAAAACAATTGAAAACAATTATATTACAAATAAAATTCCCAAGAACAGATGATGGGTAGATATAACCACAATTTTGCTATGATTTATAAACTGCATCAGCATAAGTAACTAAATGAAACATGTATATTTTTGGCTAAAATATTAAAAGAAAATAATGGCTAAAAATGGTGGGTCTTGCCAGCTAGATGGAAGGGCTAAAAGATAGTTCAGTTTCACCAAGAAGGCAAAGTAGTTATAACTAAATGGAGGAAATTTGTTGATTCAGTAATTAGTTGAATTTTATTTACTAGTTACAATCTTATAAGAACCACATATTCCAATAGTATCTTGTTTAGTTGGTAGAAATTAATTTGTTGTATATATACCTGTCTATCTATCTATCTTTGTAACATTACTACTGGGGATTGAACCCAGGGGCTCTCTTTCATTGAGATACATTCCCAGGCCTTTTAAATCTATTTTGAGAAAGGGTCTCTTTAAGTTTCTGTGGCTGGCCCTGAAACATATAATCCTTCTGCCTCAGCCTCCTGAATCACTGGAATTATAGGCATCCACTATTGCATCCAAGAGTTTTGGTATTTAAATTTAAAGCTCAAACTCCAATCAATTCCTCAGTCTCCCAAAGTAAAAGTCCTCACCTTTATCTGTGATATTTTGGTTTTCTTCCTCATTTTAGGAATAGAACATTTGGGAATCCATGAAATACTTCATTCTAAAATAACATAATTACTAGTTATGCTTATCAATGTGAGATTAATTTGGAAATTAAAATTACAACCACAAGTTTACAATTTTTATTATTTTTATTTTTTTCTAGGCTAAAAAAATCCATTAGGGGTTGGAGTTATAGCTCAGTGGTAGAGGACTTGCCTAACATGTGTGAGGCACTGGGTTCGATCCACAGCACCACATAAAAAATAAAAGTATTGTGTCCATCTACAAAAAAAAAAAGAAGTTCTGAAAGTCAATAATTAAAACCATCACAACTTTATTATAACCCTACTAAAACCCTATAAAGTATTTAGTACTTAGCTCGTTGTTAAAGACCATTATGTAAATAGAACCCAATTCCTATACTCCAGAATAATTCCAACTTTATAGACTGGTCAACAAACCAGAAGGAATTCATCTGACCTATATTTTTTATTTGGTTTCTAATAGCTCACAGTTATACAGTAAAATAAATCAGTTTCCTTGGCTTTTTATTGAGGCTAGCCTAGAAAATAGGCTAGAATATGTCAAAATTCAATTTAGTTAGAATACACAGGTAGAGTTGTAACACAGTAAAAAAATCAGGAACTTTACGTTTTACAGTCTGTAGCATAAAGTCAAGAGTGGTTATTTTTGTTTGTTTCTGTAAAACAGGGTTTTATTTTTTATTTGAGGGGTGAGGGTACAGAGGATTGAACCCAAGGGCACCCAACCACTGAGTCACATCCCAAGCCCTTCTTATTTTAAGACAGGGTCTTGCCAAGCTGCTTAGGGCCTTGCTAAGTTGCTGAAGCTGTATTTGAACTCATGATCCTCCTGCCTCAGCCTCCCTGACCACTGGGATTATAGGCATGTGCCACCATGCCCAGCTTGACCTTGAGAATGTTTAACATGAAGAATGTCCACAAACCCACTCAAATATGACCCCTTATACTTCACTTCAAACAAGTCTCAAGAAAATAAGTCAAAATCACTTTTATAATTTAGCGGTTGGGGGGTTGTAGCTCAGTGATAGAGCGCTCGCCTCCTACACACGAGGTCCTGGGTTTGATCCTCAGCACCACATAAAAAAATAAATAAGTAAAGGTATTTTAAAAAATAATAATTTAGTGGTCAAATGTATAAAATACTAGACTTAGATTTAAGTCCATGGAGTTCATATCCTAAGACCACCATTTATTCTTAAAATTCACTTCATTGTTCAAGGACTGGCTGCCCCTATAAAAAGAGCAACAATGAAATAATATGTGCAAAAGTGGTTTGTAAATAAAATGAACATAAGGTGCCATTTTTCCATGAATTAAAACACTTTGAACTAAAGAAATCTATAAAGTTTTTCAGGAAGGAATTTTTTAATTTTTCTTCATGCTTTTCCTCAAGAAGAAATGGTCAGGCTGTGGTAGACAGAAATGTGGTCCCCATAGATATGTCTACATTCAAATCTCTAGAACCTATGAACATATTCCCTTACATAGCAAAAGAAATTTTGCAGGTATGATTAGAGTTAAGAATCTTGAGAAATGAAAATCATCAGGTTTTTGTATGGTTTCACAAGGAGACTTCTAAGCAAAAAAAGAAAAAAAAAAGAGGTGGTTAGGAGAGTTAGTAAAAGGAACAGATGTAAAGACGGAAGCAGAGGTCAGAGGGATATGATTACTGGCTTTGAAGATAGAAGGGCCCAGAAGCAAAACAATCCAGACAGCTTCCAGAAGCTAAAAGGGTGTTGGCAGTGGGGGAGATTCTTTCCTAGAGCCTCCAGAAAAGGTACAGTCTTACCAAACTTGATTTTAGCCCTGTAAGAACTGTCTGACTTTTGACCTCCATGACATCAAGATAATAAAATTGTGTTGTTTAAGCAACTAAGTGTGTGATAATTTGTTACAGCAGCCCTAGTAAGGTAATAAAAATGACATTGGAAAGAGCGTAGTTGGATTCTAGCCCACAAGGTTATAATCACAGGACTGTGTGACTTTAAGCCAGACTCCCCTTTTGAAAGTAAACTAAAATCATCCTTCAGGTCTAACTTTCATATCTACATTTATGAATATACCACAGTAAATCTCACCATCATGTGCATCCAAAAGACACTAATTAAGGAAAAAAAACTAAGTAAAGAGATCAGTATATCAGCAGAGTAGAGGGAAGGAAACAGAGAGGGAGGAGAGGAAGTCCTGGGGATTGATTGGAGCAAATTATATTCAATGCTTTTGTAACTATGTCAAAATGAATCTTAATGTTATATATAACTAAAAAGAACCAATAAAAAGTAAATAAATTTTAAAAATTTATCCTTTGGGTCTCCTGCATTTCAAAACTACTATAATTAAATACAGTAATTTATTTCTTTCTCTATTTTCATCATTCCAAACTCCTCCTCCACAGATCAAAAAGAGTTATTTCCCCTCTGTTGTATTTTATGCTTCAGGAAGAAGGTAATTCCTTATGCTAGCTCGTCTGGTAAAAACTACTGAGGAATAATGAGGACCACTTACTGTGACAAGCCCTGTCAGCTGCTTTACTTCGCTGACAATAAGTAGGGACCTTTTCTTGCCCACTCCAATTTTCTCTGAGTTCTATTTTACAGGTTTCACAATACACAGGCAGAAGTTATATAGGAATTCAATATGAAGTCAAGGTCCCTAAAGAGTAGTTAGTTTCCTGGGCAATTACATGTAAAAATGTCCTCATCAAGATCACTCCTTTAAAGACTGTCTTTAGCTGTAAAATTTTTAAAATTCATGATTTATTGTCCATAATTATAAATGAAGGAATTTCTAATATGTGGTTCATCATGATAAGACCACTAACACATTCACCTTTGACCCAACAGCCAGCAGCTGAAAAGTTTATTTGTATTTTCCTCAACTCCGAATTTGAAGTTTTAACGGGAGACTTCAATTCTACAAGTAAAATAACTGGAAGACTAAGGTTTAAATCTTTGAACATTAGAATGTGTAGCAATAATAAAATCATTTATTATCCAGATTTTTAAAGGTCTATGTTTTATTTTTCAATTCCAAACACACAATGTTACCATGCAAGTACTCATATCCTTGTGAAAAAAAGGCTACACAAGCTCTATGTTTAAGATGACCCTGCAATTCCACTTTTAGATATGTACTCCAAGAACTGAAAACAAATATTCAAATTCTTGTATATGAACGTTTAAAGCAGCACTACTTACAATAGCCAAAAAGGAGAAACAAGTGAATTGCCCATCAACACTTGAATGAAAAACAAAAAATGGTATAGCTACAGAATGTAATCTTAGTCATCCATAAAAACAAAGTGCTAATACATGCTATGGTGTGGATGATCTTCAAAAACATGCTAGGGGAAAAAATCCAGACACAAAAATCATGTTGTATTATTTCATTTATATGAAATATCCAGAATAAGTAAATTCAGAGATGGAAAGTAGTGTTTGCCAGAGGATAGTGGGAGGGAAATAAGGAACAACTTAATACATTAGAGCACTCGTTTTTGGGTGATACAAATTGGTCATAACTAGAGGTGATTATACAACACTCTAAATGAATTGAATGCCACTGAATTGTTGGGGGTTTTCACCTTTATTGGGTATAAATGACAAATAAGAATTGTATGAAAGAAGAAATACTAGGAAATTATATTAACCAAATTATATTGTTATATTGTGTTATGCATGAACATGTAATGATAAATTCCACCGTTATGTAAAATTATAATGCACCAATAAAAATTAAGGAGGAAAATAACTGTATACATTGAAAGTGTTCAACTTGATGTTTTTATGTTTGTGTGTATATATATATATATATAAAACAATCACTACAAGTTTATTAATATTCCATCACCTCACATTATTACCTCCCCCCACTCTGCAAACATTTAAGATCTACACTCTTAGCAAATTTTAAGTATTGTTCATTATAGCACTATGCTAAATGTTAGATTTCTAAAACATACTCACTTTACATAACAAACTTTGTAACCTGAACATCATCTCCCCATTCCTTCATCTCTCCACCACTAGCAGCCACATTCTATTTTCTGGTTCTATAAAACTGATTATTTTAGATTCCACATGTAAATGAGATCATTCAGCAATAGCCTTTTCTTGCCTGGCTTATTTCATTTAGCATAATGCCCTCCAGGTTTATCCAAGTTGTTGCAAATGGAAGGATTTCCTTCCTTTTAAAATGCTGAATTGGACTGATAAAATACTTGGTTCCCATTTGCAAGGCCTGGGTTCAATCCCTAGCACCACAAAATACATAAAGGCTGAATAATATTCTTTTGTACAAACACCATGTTTTATCTATTTCCCTGGAAATGAGAAAGGTGACAGTATAATAGATGCCTCAAAAATACAAAAAGGACCTTCACAATTATATGCTAACATATTAGATAACTAGAAAGTACAGATACATTCCTAGAAGAAATAAACAACCTATCAAGATAGAATCAAAAATAGAAATAGAAATACTAAACAAACCAATAACAAGAAGTTTAAATTAATAATAAAAAATCTGCCTAGAAACAGATTTTTTTCACAGGTGAATTCTACTTAACAATGAAATAATTAATACTGATTCTTCTTAAACCCTTCCAAAAAATAGGACTTGTTTTATTAGGTCATTGTCATTCTGGTACCAAAACAAAAGACACCACAAGGGGATAAAAACACATAGGCAATATCCCCAGTGAACATGAATGTAAAATTTATCAATAAAATATTAAAAACCTGAATTTAATTACATAGTAGAAAAATTATATACCATGATCCAGGGAAATGTTTTCCCTGGGATTCAAGGATGGTTCATTATATGCAAAAAAAAAAAAAAATCAATCAATCTACCACATTACAAAGACAATATTTTTAAAAAAAACTGAAATCAAAAGAAGTAAAATTATTTTGCAAATGACATGATCATTTGTGTGGAATATCCTGAAGACAAGAAAATAACCTATTACAACTAATAAAACAAATTTAGTAAAGTTGCACGATACAAAATTTATGTCTGTTTTTAATATTTATTTTTTAGTTGTAGTTGGACACAATACCATTAATTTACTTATTTATATGTGGTACTCAGGGTTAAACCCAGGGCCTTGTACTTGCTAGGTGAGCAGTCCACCACTGAGCCACAACCTCAGTCCTGAAATTGCTGTCTTTGACACACTAACAATGAACTATTAGAAAATGAAATCAAGAAAAAAAATCCCATTTACAATAGCAACAAAAATATAAAACATTTAGCAATAAATTTAAGAATTAAAATATATGTACACCAAAACCAAGCCACTGATGAAGGAAGCTAAAGAAAACAGATACACAGACATCTTGTGTTTACAGAAGAATTAATTTTGTTAAAATATCCCTACTAAGAGAGATTACTTGGGAGTGGTAAGGAGGCAGGTGAGGGGAGGGCAATGGTAGAAAAAGGGTTAATGGATATCATCAATGTATGGTGTATGTATGGAAATGTCACAATGAATCCCTTTAATTTGTACAAGTAATGTGTTAATAAAAAAGTTTGATTAAACTTCAAAGAGTTATCCCCCCCCCAAATAAAATCCTTACTATTCAATGTGGTCTACAATTTCAACACAATCCCTATCAAAATCCTGTTCACATTTAATATAGAAACAGGAAAAAACAATTCTAAAAGTGCATATGGAAGCATAAGATGTGAATAGCCAAAGAAACCTCCAGCAAGATGAACAAAGCTGAAGCTATCTATCACATTTCCTGATTTTGAAATATTAAGTTTTATAAAGCTACACAAAAACAGTGAATTTAGGACATTAAAAATTATATAGGGGCTGGGGATATAGCTCAGTGGTAGAAGGCTTGTCTAGCATGCATGACACCCAGGGTTTGATCCCTAGAACCACACCAAGATAGGCATATAGACTAATGAAATAGATTAGAAAGCCCAGAAATAAATCCACACATTTGCATTCAATTTATTTTAACAAGAGTGCCAAGAACATAAAATGAAAATGTCTCTTCAGTAAAGTGTTGAGAAAACTGGATGTCTACATGCAGAAGAATGAAATCACACCTTATTTCACAGCATATACAAAATTCTACTCAAGTGGACAAAAGAACCTAAACATAAATCCTAAAATGGTAAAACTGCTAAAGGAACACAACTTCTTTACCTTAGTCTTAGTGATGATTTTTTTGGATATGATAGCAAGAGAATAGGCAACATAAGCAAAATTAGTCAAATGAGACTGTGTCAAACTACAAAGTTCTTCACGGCAAAGGAAAAAAATCTACAGAGAAAATATTGCAAATCTTTCCTCCTGTTTTATAGGTTGCAAACACATACTGATCAGAGGGTGAAATGTGAAATACAAAGAATTCATACAACTTAATAGAAAAAAATATTAAAATGGGCAAAGTTTCTAAATATTTCTCAAAAAAGACATATAAATGATAAATAGGGATTTAAAAAATATGCTCAGCATCATTATGAGGGAAATGCAAATCAAAACCACAATGAGAAATCCCAACTTGCATCTGTTATCAAAAAGACAAAAGTGTTGGGGAGGTTGTGGGAAAAACAAAAACTTTTTACACTACAGATGGAATGTAAATTTGTATAATTATTATGGGAAACAATATAAAGGTTATTCAAAAAATTAACAATAGACCTGGCAGCAATTATACTTTGGGGAATATACATAAAAGAAATGAAATCAGGATCTGGAAAAGTTATCTGCATTCCATGTCCACTGTAGCCTTATTCACAATGGCCAAGATATGGAAACAGACACTAAATGGTACATTTTAAAATGTTTATTTGCATTTTATACAAATTTCATTTCAATTTTAAAACACACTGGACTCCTTTTTGTCATCACATTCATAACACAGACTTTCATAAGTTTCTAGCTTTCATGGTTAATATAAAGTTAAATAAAACCATGTATTTGCAGTTCCTAACATAGAGCAGACAAAAAACTCCCCTCCCTACTCTTTTTCCCCCCCTCTATGGACAACTACAACTTTAGAATACCAATTTACAAATATAAATAAGTAGTAAGCCAAAAAAAAGGGAAGAAGAGTAAAAGGAGGTTGAAGAGGGGAGGAGGAAGAGGACATGACATTGTTATGCAAGTTTTAAAATTTATCCTGATCAAATTGTCCAAATTTTGTAAAATAGGCAACACAGTCCTATAGATACTATACACATGTCAGTGTTGTTGACACTGAATGTGTCCATCGATAAGAGACTGGTTAAATAAGTTAAAATACACCAATTCAATACATCTATTACACAACCAATAAAATAGTAAATTTTTATTTAGTGAATGTCTGTGCTGTATTGAGATGAGAAGCTACTTTCAATATTATACATATCATACTGTTTTATAATGTGTACAAAACCAAAGAATAGGACTATAAAAATATCTACAAATATAAATATTTTTAAATACTGGTATAAAAATGACATTTATAATATTTTAATATTTATATACATTTATATGTATATATTCCCATTTATAAATATGTGGGGAAATTGTGTGAAAGAAATTTAATAACATACCTTTCTCATTATTAAATATAATATAGAATTGGTTGGCTTTCATAAGAAATATAATTTATATGTGCTCCCCTTTATGTTTGATGTATAAGATTTTATAACAAAACTACTTTCTTATAGGGAAGAATTGTTTGTCAAAGAAATAAATGTACATTTTATTAGCATTTATTAACAGGTAAATAATAAATATGCCATTTATTATTTCAGGTAGTCTTCTGAAAAAAAAAACCACTTAACATCTTTATATCAAAATAATGAAAAGTCAAGTTATATAATTGATAGAAGAGGATCCAAGTCCTTAAACCTACAGAATGCTAGTAAAATCCTGTAAGAGCAATATAAACCCTCAAGAAAAGCTAATCCCTAAGTAAGTGATTTTTTGATGTGACACACAGAAGATAAAAGAATATTGCTAAGTTCAGCCCATTAATGTGAACTTTTAAACTTTCTCCCTTCCAGGGTGTTTAATCTGTGATGAAGCTGACATCCTCTGGAAGAACACAGAGGTATACAGAGATAAATACAGATGTGACTCCTCATATCTAATCCTGTTTTTTACATCTTTAAAAGAATATAAGGATGCTTTAAAATCATTTTAGTGGCTTAATTTAGAGGATGAAGCAATGAAATAAAATGTGGTAGATTAAAAATCAAGTGTGGTGAGGCCATTATCACTTAAGGTAGTTCAGCTGTCAAAAATTTCCATTAATAACAGAGTTGAGCTGTAATTGATTCCTTTTACCAAAGTACTATGTTTAACAACAACTGCTAGCGATTCAAAAGATGGTAGGACATTACATAAAGTCAGCAACTGATGAATGAATGAAAGTAGTTACCATAGTGTACCCTTACCAAATGAACTCCTATAAGTCTTTAGGACTTGGATTTGCCCCAATATACATTCTGCATCATGAAGAGTATAATTATCACAATGTGTCAATGTCTGTATATTTGTTCTCATATGATTTCTAATTATTTTTGTATATGGCTGTTGTCCTCAAGAAAACTTGTTACCAAGGTCAAGTCCCCTTCTTTACATTTCTCTTTACTATTCTCCCCCTTGATACTGCCTTTCTCATTTCACCACAAAATTCTCCACTATAATTAGCAAAATTCTCCATATATGATAGATTTCCATTGTTTTATGTATTAACTATATGTAATGTAGTTGCAATATATTTTGTATTTAATATTACATGGCACTTATTATGCTTTTCTACAGGTATCAGCTTTGGTTAAACAGTCAGATGATGTAAGTAGCAAATAGGTCATGTAATGCTGTTTGTCTCCCAGTCTAACAATGATGCTTATTTACACCAACCCACTGGGCCTTGGCAAATACACACAGAATGGCTGACATGCTCAAGCAACCATTACGTGAAATTTTAGAGAAACAAAGAGGGTCAAAAAACATACATGAAGGATACCCTGAAATGTAACTTTGAACATTATTATGAAATGAGGAAGGATTAGCACCAAAAAATATTTACTAGGCTATAGAAAGGAGTAAAGGGATGACCCATTTTAAGCATTTAAAGGCCATAAATAAAAAAGGAAAAAACACCCAGAAAACTGCACATTGCTGCTATTGTAGGTCAAGAATGATCTGTCCTGAATGTTGGCTTATTATTATAGTTAGATGTCTACTTATTTCAGATACATCCTGCACATACCCACTACCAAAAATAATTTGTGCATCCTCCTATAATGTTGAATTATTACTTATTAATTTCTTGCTCTATAAACACACACACACACACACACACACACACACCAATTAGGCAATTTTTTCTTCATTTTTGGTTGTGAGCTAAAAAGAAAAATGAAGAAAATATTTGTTTTAAATCCATATTGCCAGGCAAAATGACCTGGATATTTAGATGTATAAAGTGTGCACACATGATATTAAAAATAGAGCTGGATGTTTTTCATACTTAATGGGTAAATTCAATCTAAAATTCAAAGTAAATCATGCAAACTACATAAACTCCCATAATTTCTAACTTTAAAAAGTGTTAACTGTTCTTAAATTTTATTTGATTTAAACTATTAAAAAATAAATTTACTTTAACCCAAGAAAAATGCAAAAATTCAGAAGTGGTTATTTTTTAAAATAAACACATCTCCAAGGGGCCAAATTTTCCACAACCAAAAAATAGGACACATAGCTTGGAATGCAGGTAAATAATTAGGTGAAAATCAGGACAGTTAAAATGAATCTAGGATAAATGGCCACTGCACCTATTTTAACTTAGAGAAAACAATTGATAGATAAAATATGCCTCCCTCAAAACTTTTTGTTGGCACAAAGTCAATAATGAAAAAGAACCATGTAGTTGTTTTTATCACTATCTCCCAAGAGTCTATTCCCATTACTGACACATGGAAGACATCTAATTTATATTCCTTCATTGACTGAATGGGGAAGGAGGACCAGTGGGAGAGGAAGGGAGAGGAAGGGGGAGGGCTGCAGGGAGGGAGGGAGGGAGGGGGTGAGAGAGAGAGAGAGAGAGAGAGAGAGAGAGAGAGAGAGAGAGAGAGAGAGAGAGAGAGAGAGAGAGAGAGAGATTTTTCCATAATATAAAGAATACCTTGGTCAATAGGAAGCATTTGAATTTTTTTTAATCTTACTAAACTCCCCCAAATAATGGAGCAAATACAGTCATTATAAAAGAAGAAAATATGATTAGAAAAACAGGTACAGTAGCTGACTAAATGAAGTAACCTTCCATTTAGTTTGAGGAGTCAATACAGTTTTTAAAGTAGTAATTTTACAAAACAAGTACCTTGTATGCTTTCAAAATACCATTCAAAAGAATGATTTGGCTCAGTGTTAATCTAATGTAATGCCTTCAATATATAAAAGTAAGCCCATTCTTTTTGATTGTGTCTAAGAAAAATTAAGAGTTTCATTTAATCACATAGACCTCGCTAAAGATGGAGGTCCATCATACATTTTAAAAACTGAGTATACACAGGGCAAAGTTGTAACTTGCCAGTGAAATAAATAGCAGTCATCCTTAAAGTCAATATTAGTCCAAGACAATTTATGAAATGAGTACATTCATTTACTCATTTCCATATTCAACACTGAGAATCCACAACATTGCAGGCATTCCTAGACAGGTATGGGGATGACATCATTTAATAAGCCATGGGTTATTATAATCTCAGTTAATCATACCCCTAAACCTTCCCCTATCAGGGAACCAGTACTTTCCTCCTGCTCAATTCTTTCTAAACCAAGAGGCAAGTATTAAGGCAAGTACCCTTCAAACTAAAGCATTTGCCACTGAATGTGCTACCTGCCCAGAAAGTATTGGCCTTTTAAGAGAGAACCTTGGAAATGAGGAAGGAAAAATCCCAACACAATGAATAATTTTTAAAGGGACTGAAATGAGGAAGTCAAAGCAGGACACTGAAAACAAGGGACTTATTTCCTATGGGGTGGCAGAGCTGGCAGGTAGCTAAAACTGTTGTTTTACCATTAGAAAGCAGGTGGTAGATATGAGGAGTATGACACATAGCCAGGAAACAGAATTAATACAAGTTAGATAGGGTGCCAGGACTCTGTTCCAGGAAGTAAAGTAGACAGAAAGTAACGTAGATGAACTAGGAGTGAACAGCATGGGTAGCTGTTAAAGTCAAGCAAAGGAAGAGAAAAAGGAATCAAGGCTCCCCATGCATCACAGTTCCTAGTAGGTGGTCATTAAATCTTTGTTAGAGCAAACCATTTCCCCAGGGCGAAAGATATGAGCCCACCTTTAGCTTTTATCTTTTCATTCACTCATTTAGCAGCTTTTAACTCTGTGATCAATGAGGTTATATCACATACAGTAACAAGATTCCTTCATTTATCATGTTTAGTAGCCATATAAACACCACTCTAATTTTATTTTTTAAACATACTTTCCTTGTCTCACTACATAAAACACATGGGAATGTGTCTGGTTTTCAAAGTTCAATTATAAGGTCTGAGGGATAAACTTAGTATCACAAATATTTAGAAGTGTAATTTGTCTTTAGAATTCTTAATACCAGCATACCATACAGTTACAAATGTTGATATTTAAGCCTGTAGAGATTATGTTCTATGCAGGCAAAAAAAAACTATTGAATATAAATTATTTTTAGTAAGAAAAAATGACTATAATTTTTCTTAGTTATAACAGAACATGTCAGAAGACGAAAATAGAGAAAAGCTAATCAAATTGCTTACAATTCTCATCCTAAAAAAGGCGAATCAATTTAACACCATGCTCTGAATACTATAAAACTCGTTTAGAAAGGCATTGGAAAATAAATAAATACCAGTGCAGACCTACTGGTTTCAATTATATTTTGTATTAAATTGGTTAGACAGAGAAAACAGTTCAGTAACTTCAGTGTTCCTTCTACTAAAAAATGTCCACATGCTAAAGGTCTATAGAATGTCCCAGATTCTGGTCTAGTACCTCTGACAGGATAATTTATTGGAAAAAGAGTTTAATTTTCTGTAGCCAAAATAAATTTCTTTGCTGACCAGCTAAGTTAAGTTTCCATGGTTTGTTTATGCAGATTCTCTTGTTCAATAAATGTAACCCAGACAGTGATTCCATATGATCCTTACTACTATGTTGCCCACTGGCCTAGAAATCCATACATCTTTGTAATGGTTCTTAAAAAACACTAATAAAATTCAACAGAGCTGTTAAGGAACACATGAGCATTGGACTACCAACTGCTTATCTTTACAATAGAAAAATCACAAAGGGCAAAGTACGTTAGTGAATGAAATCAGTAGCATTGTTTGATTGATTATGTCAGTATCCTTTTGGCTGGCAAGTATGTTGGAAAATAGTTTACAATTTTAGTTCTATTTGCATCAAAAATACAATTAGGATATTCCTTTTAGTCATTAAGATACATATCTTCCTTGAGATTAAGTTTTCATTATGGCTTTATGGCATTAACTTGAAAAAAAGCAGAACTTTTGTCCTTTTGATGTATTTTTAATACCTTTTCCAATTTTTAAATGGGCCCTTTTCAAGGAATATTCACTGGGAATTGTGACCATACAGGTGTGCTGTAGATATTTATAATTATTTCCTTTTGCATGTACACACAGAATTACAACTTTTGAGTTGAGTTCTTTTCAATGCCACCCCTTGGTAACAATGATTTGAATCATCCTAAACATTATACAACTATCATTATGAATGACTGATAATTAGAACAATTAAAATTTATCTCTTTAATGTTTGTGAATATCCTACACAGTTATTATGAAGCTATTTCCTATAGGGAAGTTGTTTATACAATATGTTTTTGGTTACTGGTAACAAGATTCCATTTATCATATTTAGTACTCTAATATTATACATATGCTTTTGGTTGAGGACAATAACATTGGGAGAGTTTAAGTTTAAATTTACTCAAGTTTATTTTTTAGAGGATGGTATAACTGTGGCTGTGATTCAGTTATCCTAATTCCAATGCCTGCTCTGATTGCATTACACTGTGATGTTTATTCCTTAATTGAGTGCAAAGAACAATCTTGATATATCATGGAAAATTTCAGGGTCTAAATAAACCTGGAGCATGACATTACAGGTGCAGATTAAAGAAAGGATCCAGTTTTTTTTCCAATATGCCAGCTGGAGGCTGGCTTTCATCTTAGTTTTGCTTTTAGCCAACAGCTCTATTTTCCAAAATTTCTCAGCCTTTAGAAACTAAAGCCTATTTTAGTTGACTAAACATACAAAATCACAAGGTTTCTGGTGGGTCATCAAATGTATTCATTGAACCCATTCAATGTACCAGAAACTGTGGAAGATTCTGGGATACATGAAGATTAAGACACAATTTTGCCTTTGCTTTAAAGAGTAAGGTAACCAACTGATCTGTTTGCCTGGGACATTCCTTGACTTAGCAATGAAAGCCTTACTGAAAAATTCTTAGATTGGATGGCTGGTCACCCTACCTTCAAAGGTGTCTTAAAGTAAATTGGAGTTATGCATATAAACATCCAATTACAGTAGCACCAAAGTGTTTATAATGGTTATATATGTAACATCAGTGAAAACAAACCAGATTCTTTACATGTGCCAATGAAATTGTTTATATCTACTGAATTCATATTAGTACATATCTCTTAAAATTGTATCCTTTCTAGTCCCAGCAATGTCTCCAAGCTCTATCTTTTAATTTTCCACACTGAAATGAACTTTTTTATTTCTTCCATTCTTTTCACATTTTTGGTGATGTTGTTCTATTTGTACAATCACCCTTCCTCCTCCAGCCATGTTCTTTAACATGTCATGTTCCCCAATTTTATAATAAATTTATGGCCCAGATTATTTTAGCAAAGAGCCTGGAATAAAGTAGTACTCAAGAGATAGTTTATTAAATGAAGGATTCAGAATTTTGAATATCTGTGTTTACCTACAACATAGATAAAGTGTGTTCTACAAAGTCCATCTTTGTTCAACATAATAGATGAGGGCAATTTTTATGAGTGTTTCCTGATTTTCGAGTATGTGTCAAATACTTAAGTTTCCTCATTTAATCCTCTTAACCACTGAGAAAGAGAATGAATATTATGATTACCCTCATTTTATAAAAATGTAAAACAGGCACAGAAAAGTTAAGTAACCAGATCACTGGTATAATACAAATTCTTAGTTCATTCAAGTTCTGTGTCTATTTTACAACAATCCTATGATTACATTATGCTGGTCCTAGCCCACAGTGTGTGTGTGTGTGTGTGTGTGTGTGTGTGTGTGTGTGTGTGTGTGTGTATCAAATACCTTCATAACTAAATGATAACACAAGTGTCAGTAATTATTTTCCAAAGTAAATTTGTGTCAGCAGACATTCAAGGAAGAGAAACAGGATGCCCCAAGAATTAGATGAATATGGCTATTTGGAATCTAGGATAGGAATTTATGACATTATATCAACCATCCAAGACACATTTATTGCCTATGACTATATGCAAATTATGAACAAATCTGAGGACACAAAACTGAATAAGAAAATGGTTCTTTTGGATTGCCAGCCTTGTATCCAGTGGCATTACCAATGAATGCCTAGAAAGAATCCCCTTTATAAATTTTCATAACTTGCCTCAAGCCACCCCAAATAAATACTCTATATAAATAGAGTGACTGCAATGCAAATATATCTTTTTAATTTTAAAAAATATTTTTTAGTTATAGGTGAATACAATTTCTTTATTTTACTTTATGTGGTGCTGAGGATCGAACCCAGTGCCTCATGAATGCCAGGTGAGTGCTCTACCTCTGAGCCACAAGCCCAGCCCCACAAATATGTCTTTAAGACAAACTGTTCTACTTCACTTCCCAAACACCACCTAACTATGTAGAAGTTCTAAGTCTGCCACTGCTTAAAGTTGGGGTCTGCTAAGGACTGAATGTGTGCCTCTGAAATTCACACATGGAAATCCCAATTTCCAGTGCAATGATATTAAGAGGCCCTCTGGGAGGTGATTAGGTCATGAAGGTGAAACCCTCATGAATGGTGGTAGTACCCTTCTAAAAGAGACTCCAGGAAGCTTTCTCTCCCCCTTCTGGCATGTGAAGAAACAAGAAGCAAGCAATCTACAACATGGAAAATGATTCTCACTCAAACCCTGCCATGCTGACACCCTTATTTGACTTCCATCCTCCATACCTGTGAGAAATAAACTTATGTTGTTTACAAACTACCCAGTCTACAGTAGTTTGTTATAGCAGCCCGACTGAAACATCAATCACCAGAAGAGGAAGTATCTGATAGCAGTCACCAGAAAGATGGACAGAACCAGACCTCTCAGAAAATGAGGATGGAATGGAGTTACCAGCGTGAGGGGAACAGGCAAGAACATGTTGGCATTAACAAAAGGATTCCATTTACTAGGATTAGAGCACAAGATCCTAGTAATAGGATAAGGAACAAAGCTCAAGATTCAATTGAGGCAACCTGATCTTCCAAAGTTGTTCATTGCTCTACTATTTTTCTTTGGCAAGAAATTTCATTTTAGTTTTGTTTTGCTTATCTTAGGAAATAATATGAAACATGCTATTTATTCTCAAACAGACCCAGTAGGGTAACAATACTGTAAATCTTGGTAAAAAACTAATCACCATAACTATCTTGAGTAGTAGTCACTATATTTCCCAAATGCATTTTTTAAAAGGCAATTCAGTAGATATCATGGCTCAAACATGATTCTTTTCACATTCATGAAATTTTTAAAAAATACCATCTTGAAAATAGACAATTATTCTATAGAAATGATTTTCTTAAGTGATTTCAAAATTATGCCTAAAAGTAAATCAGAATTGGCATATCATTAGAAGTAATAAGTATATGACAATAATATTATCTAAATCAAGATGCAAATGATTAATGTATAGCACAGTTAGAATGATGTTAAGTGAAATAACCTAGAGTCAGAAAGATAAGTATCACATTCTCTCTCAGGTAGAATCTAGGGGTGGGGGATGGTGACATGAAAGTAGAAGGGAGACTATAGAGAAGAGAAAGAGAATTGGGGGAAGGGAAAGTATGGGAGAGCAACAAGGGAAATGAATATGATCAAAGTGTGTTATATGCATACTCAGATATGCCACAATGGGACTAATTAATCTGTAAAATTAAATGCACTAATAAAAAGCACAATGAATTTAGAAATTTTTAAAAGCCAGTCCTGGATACATAAAATTAGTAAAATTAAGCCCACAATATATGGTAAAATTAAATCTACTTTCCCTAGGAAAGGTGCTCTGACTGTAGAAAACTCAAATTTATTTATTGGTATCATCAATTAGCAATGTGTTATTGTTATGTAGCAAACAAAACCAGCTGACTGAAAAAATAAATCAAAATGTCATTTGCTTGATAGAAAGTTTTTGTTCATAACTGCTGATTTTTCAACTAGGTATGTTTTACAAACTTCAAGCAAAAAGACCAAAAGAAAGAGCAGTTTCTTTTGTTATTTGAGAAGTTTGATGTGCATCTGTTTATGTGTATCCACTCACATTGAGCTATTCTTTTTGACCTTAATATGGTCCCATGTATAGAACAACAAATTCAGTTGGTAAATAACAAATTTTATTGAGAAACAGACTGGTATGTAGCTCAGTGGTAGAATACATGCTTAGCATGCTCAAGGCCCTGGATTAATTCCCCAGCATCCTGCCTTCTAAAAAAACAAAACAAAAACACCCAAGTAATACATTTTTCTTTATACTTTGGAGGTAAGTATCCTAATTTGGAGGTTATTTAAGTAACTTATTAAAAATCTAATTCTTTGCCACATTTTTTCTTGGGTTTCTACTGTAACAGTCTTCTAAGATCTCCACAGAAATTCTCACCATCGGCTTCTCCATATCCAGCATATTCATCAGTTTGTAAAATTATTTTCATCAGCCCAATCCACACATTGGTGGGGTCCACTGTCACTTTTTAGCAAATTTTTGTGTGTGTGATGCTGGGGATCGAACCCAGGGCTTTTGCATGCAAGGCAAGCACTCTACCAACGGAGCTATATCCCTAGCCTGCTTTTTAGCAAATTTTAAATGCACACAAGAAAGGGCTGGACTATGTAGATGTAATTTTATAGATTTCTTTTAACTGAGGATCCTACAGCACCATAAAAGAATCATTTCTCACTGTGAAACACAGCCCAGTTTCTGAGGTACCAGAGCTTAGTGGGAAACAGGAACAGGGTCTCTTATCAAGACCGCCTCAATTCTCCTCCACAGAGCAGAACCATCTGCTGGGCAAGTTCTCTAACCAGGCAAGCGTGGGAGAGCGTGGGCCTGCGAGATCCTGCGTGGGCCAGCATAGACTAACATAGGTGTATGCCAGGCTAGTTTAGGCCAGCACAGGCCAACTCATCGTGGGCAAGCACCACAGAGCGCATGCGTGCTCCACAGCTAACACCCACTCTTGATTCTCTTTTTTTCACATTCCCTCCTACTTCTATGACATTTGGGGATATGGGAATAATCTTATTAGTCACTAACCTCAGGAAATGTACTGTTTCAAATGATCTCTACTGCTTTTAAATTATTACTTATAAATAGGGTTGTCAGGTTTAGTAAATAAAAATACAAGACCCCCAGTATAATTGGTGTTAGAGAAAAGCAGTTTTGTTGTTGTTGTTGTTGTTGTTTTAGTAGAAGTATACTTCATGTAATATTGGGACACACTTTTGCTTTAAAAAAATCCTTCCTTTTCATCTGAATGCCCTGCATTTTATCTGGCAACCTACTTACCAAGTAAGGGTCTAGTTAAAGAATTTCAATTATATTGTATTCAAAAAATTGTGCTGGGGACAGTGCATTAGAGCTTTAATTGATGTGTTTGCCTTGCAGTTACAATGGTCTCAAAGCCAGTGAGTGATGCTTAAACGTAAGACTGCATTTGTAATACAGATTTATACAGTGAAGTAATGTTACCCATGTTTTACCAAAGTACATAGTTTTTTTAAAAATTTTAATTTGTTAAATATGACAGAATACATTTCAATTAATATTACACATATAAAGCACAATTTTTTATGTCTCTGGTTGTACACAAAGTAGAGTCACACCATTTGTGTCTTTATATATATACCTAGGGTGATAATGTTCATCTCATTCCACCATCTTTCCTACTCCCATGCCCCCACCCTTCCCCTCTCTTTCCTTTGCCCTATCTAAATTCCCTCCATTCCTCTCATGCTCCCCTTCAACCCCATTGTGGATCAGCATCCTCATATCAGAGAAAACAACTAAAGACTATGCCGAATGTTAATTTTACTAAATATTTGACCATGTCAAGTTCGGTGTCTCAAAAATGTATTTTGTTCCAAAACTAAATGTTTCCCCTGAAAAGGAAAAATAGAATAGGTATTTATTTATGGTATATGACTTTATTTATGTGAACAAAGCAACAAGGAAAGTTGACTTAGAATCTAGCAAATGGTCTGCAGTTCTTATTTTGCCTTGCACTTCTTCTGCCTCCCAGGAAAGGCCCCTGAGATCTACCTATTTTACTTTCTAGTACCTATAACATTGCATTATGACAACAAGCCTGACAAGCAGAGTTTTCTGAGTTCTGAGCAGAAATTCATTTAATCTTGATTTTGTACTGAATCAGGGTGGAACCTAGCATATAAATGATGAGCACATGGAGAAAAGAGAGTTATTAGGTAGGGAGAATATGTCATTGTAGATGAATTATACAGAATACCATAGGAAGACCAAGAGGAGGTCATGACAGTACCATTGACAACACTTAAAGGATTAAGCCTTGGGAATAACTGGACAAAGTCAGCAATATGGAATTCCCCTCAGAAAAGATCAAATAGGAGATTCAATAAGGCATGTACACACATATCACTAATGCAAGCCCAGGATGGGTAGACCAAAATATTCCCTAAATAACATTTTTCACAGTAACTCGAAACAAAACCTTATTTTCTGAATCCACAATGCAGCATTTTGTTGTATTTCCCAAGCTGTACTACTCATAGATACAATACAGAAATTGAAAGTGTTTTCCTTCATGTTCAAATATTTTTTAAATGCACATATTTATATGGATAACAGGTGAGCTCAAAGCACAACTGGATTTTAGGTGGCAGTTACTTATGCAAAAATCAAGGTGTTCCCATATGGATATTCCTTTGTTTTAAAAAAAGTAATATGTGAATGCATTTGATTTGTTACCTTTTCTATTTGTATAGGAGAAACAAGAAAGATGAATATAATTATGCATATCTGCAATGATAAGGCATTTAAAATGTAATAAGATATTTGCTAGGAAAGTATGTCTATGGCTAGAACAGAGAATAGGCTCCAGGGTTATGTCAAGCTGCAAAGTGATATGTATGTGAAAGAATTCTCAGGCTCATTAATCATTTTTGTACTTGAAGTGCTAAACTGCTAATGTTACACTGAGAGTGAAAATGAAGTAATTAAGGAGTTTAATAGCTATAGTCTTTTGAGGAAAAAACAAGTTGATAATGCTTCTTTTAATATGTTATATAAATTGGATTTTTTGTTAAATTACAAAAACCAGGTTCATCTATTATGTAGCTTTGAATGACACAAACCATTTGATTATATTTGTATATGGGGTCAATAGATGCCTATGTGAAAGCAGTTTACAAAACCATCACATTTATATAAGATGGTCTGTTACCAACAGTACAAAGACACCTATTAGGCTCTCACCTTTTTCGTTTTGATGCTGTAAAATATTACTTCTCAAATGATCTGTGGCAAAGGGCCAGTTTTTGTTCCTTTGGTCCCAGTTCATCCCAGATGGATTCTTTGGTAAAGTGCAATAACAATTGCTTGGGAAATGAAACATAAAGACATAGAAGATACAAGCCCATTTTTAAATTATTGAATTCTACAGTTATAATATTATTTGGTTGCATTTCTATAAGATTTTCTAATAGCCTACTACCCATTACTCCACAGACTGGAAATAATGTGAGGATCTGTTCCAGCCCATGTTGAGAAGTCTGGAGAACAGTTTTTTGGCCCTAAACGGATACCAATTCATTCCCAGGCTGCATGCAGGTTGCCTGCAGGCTGAGGAGATGTGTAAGGAGCTAATACCCTGTGTGAACCTCCTGCAACCATTAGGGAGGACTGTAAACTCGATGGGGTTAAGAAATGCTCATAGATAAGCATCTCCACTAAGTCCAAGCATCTCACTCCCTTTCATTGGACTGACTTACTTTCTTTTTTAGTAAGTCTAAATCATTTTTCATTCTTCCCCTTTCCTTCCATTCTTTCTTCTTTCCATTTTGGAGACATTCATGCAGTTAAAAGGCCCAGACCATGGTAGATGGACAGAACTGGGTTTGAATAGTGACACTGCCATCTTCTGACTGAAAAAGCAGGCTGGTAACTCAATTCTGCTAAGTCAGGACTCTCAAAAGTTAGGATTTTACTGTTGTTAAGTGGTAACTGTATTATCCTCTGTACAGTCTGAATGTGATTCAAAAATTAGATAAAAGAATAATAGGTACTTGTAAAAGGCTGCTCACCCCCTCAACCTCTTCTTTTTTTGGTTCTTCCTTGATGTCTAAAAGGGAAAGCTGCACTGTTATATGCACTGTTTAAGATAATACATTAGTAGTTATGCTTACAGCTTATTAACATGACTCTCCTCAGAAAATTAAATAAAGCATATCAATCAACCAACAAACCAGATAAACAGACACACAGACACTACTACATCTCGTCTCCTCTCTTAGGTGATAATATTTTCCACAGTGGCCCAAAACAGAATTCCTCCGAACTCCATCTGTTATCAATTCCATAAAGTTATTCCCCCCAAATGGTACCTACATTCATTTATTCACTTTTGCTCCCTAGCCACTATCTTGATTCTTTTCTGAAGTTTTAGAACCAATCTCCCCTGTATCATTTTTTAAATCCACTCAATCTATCTTCAACATTTATATGAGAAGGCTATTTTTATTGATTCATAATTATACATGATAGTTGGATTCACCACGCTATACTCATACATGCACATATTTTGATCAATTGCATTCCTCAAAATCTGTCCTTTTTTCCCCTCCTCCCTCACACTGATGTGCCTGCTAACTCTACTGATCTCCTTTCTGTTGTTTTAATTAATACATCATAATTTATATCTGTATCAATATATATGTATCTATATATGATCCATTGTGGTATAGTGGTACATGGACATAGCATGTAGCAAAATTTGATTAGAACATGAAGCAGACATTTGAAGAGGTCAGGCTTTTCATTCATCACATTCAGAAGACCACAAATTTAACTGACAGCAATATTTTAGAGTATAGAAGGTTCTTTGGTCAAGAGAATGTGTTACTTTAATACTTGTATTGGGTATCATATGAGAATTAGTTTTTATTATTATCAACTCATTCTATTTTGCACAAACACTTATTAATTATTAGCTTCATGGTAGAGAAAACTGATCATTATATATCCTGTCTCCTGGAATTAATACCACTTTTAAATGGAACCGATGACTTTATATTTAAAGACAGAATATTATAATTATAAAAAGCAAGTCTATTTCAAAGATTTTTTCACTATGATTAATTTAGTATAAAATATGTTGTCTTCTCAGTAATCCATTTAATTTTAAAATTACTTAATTTAACAAATTTCCACTATGCAAAAATATTTAGGATCAAACGATCTCAAAAAATAAATCCATCAGCACTTAATTGTCAATGTATATTTGTATTATCTTTTATGATTAGCTAAACTTTTATAGAAATGCTAGTTTTCTATTATCTTTCTAATGACCCAGCTGTTACCCTCAACTTAATTTTTATACCTCAAATTACATATTAACCTTGAACATATGTATGGAAAATAGATATAATTAGACTTCTGTCAAAAAAATGCTAGTATTTGTCTATCATTTAAGGACTCATCTTCAATTGAATTTTACTTTTGTACATCAATTGCATATTTCATGAAATATAGATAATTCCTTTTCCTGTAAAAAGGAAGCAGACTTAAACACAAGGATCCTAAATCAGACTAGATCTGGAAAAGAGAATAAATCACAACACCTTTTTGATAACATAGAACATTTTAAGATGGAAAGAGGCCAAGGTGTACATTTAGGTCTGGCCCAACTTGAGTTATAAATATTTTTATAGCCTACTCTGCTTTCTCCCCAGCCATGTCTGCCAAAACTATTTTAAAATTATACTTGTAATACTTTCTTCCTTTGCTGGCCTTGCTGACTTATTCCATGTTATCCATTCCAAGTGTGATGAATCTTTTTATATTTCTTTGCGACTTTTCTTATATATAAGCTGGTGGTGTCTACAGGCAGTTGACATTTGCTCAAATAGTTAGGATCACCCATCATATCTATTCTGTAAGAACTGTGCAGATAAGAAATAATCCCTTCTCAATCTCTTCATTCTCTAAGTATATAGTTCTGAATTTTCCTATTTTTCTGAATCAATATTATTGAATGTATATATCTTTAGTTACTCAATATCCTATCATTTCCAAAATAACAAATAGTTAACCAATTTGAATTTGGGCATTCTATGTCTAATGTTACATGTCTTACTTTATCTTTTATATCTTTAATACAAAACATTGTTTTTTTCTATTTTAGGGGAAAGTTAATTATTTTAAGGATTAAATGCCTCTGTTTTTAATTCTGTCTAAAATATCTATTATTTAATGACTAATTTCTTGAGAACAGTGGGGGATAAAAGACAAAACAGGTATGAAATAGCTCTTACTATCATGAAACAAAAACACTGATATATTTTTGTTTTTTATATCAAAATATCTCAGTGCATTTGTGATTCAATATTTATCTTGGGCATAATACAAGGAAACAACTGGAGTTAATTAAGCTTAGTAACAATGCTATAACTCCAACACACACATGCACACAGACACCATCCTCACTCCACCTGTGGAATCCACAGGTGAGAAGTTATAGTTTTCCCTCACCAAGATGTGGAGAAGTTGAGTTAAAATAGTGCAGGCAGAAATATTTTCCTTCCTCTTCATCTCTCCATCATGTACAACTCAGAGCACTGACCCTTCCCTTAAATGTTTCTTGCTTCTTTTGGCAGATTCCTGAAGACCATCCAGAAGATTCTGGTTTGTTAGCTCCATGATTGGTCCTAGGAATCTTTGTTTAACTGACCTTCTCAGGTGATTTTGAGCCAAAGCACAAAGATCAATTTCTTCAATATTTTCCACCATGTTTTCCTTTTCTGGTCGCTAAATGGCTAATCCCTTGCTAATGCTTCAGAATATCTTTCTAAGTTATAGAATAACATAGGTAAGCAAAGTTCAAGAAAATATGCCTAAAACTCACTGGCCAGAGAGAAGGGGTAGGACAAATTTGGGAGATATAAGAGTTTCCTAATTCATGGGAATGGAACCACCATTTGACCCAGCTATCCCTCTCCTCAGTCTATACCCAAAGGACTTAAAAACATCATCCTACAGGGACCCAGCCACATCAATGATTATAGTAGCACAATTCACAATAGCTAAACTGTGGAATCAATCTAGATGCCCTTTAATAGATGAATGGATTAAAAAAAAGTGTGGCATATATACACAATGGTATATTACTCAGCAATAAAAGAGAATAAAATCATGGCATTTGCAGGTAAATGGATGGAGTTAGAGAAGATAATGCTAAGTGAAGTTCGCCAGTCCCAAAAAACCAAAATGCCGAATGTTTTCTTTGATATAAGGAGGCTGATTCATAGTGGGATAGGGAGCAAGAGCATGGGAGAAATAGAAGAACTTTAGATAGGGCAGAAGGGTTGGAGGGGAAGGGAGGGGGAATGGGTTATTAATGATGGTAGAATGTGATGATCATTATTATCCAAAGTACATGTATGAAGATATGAATCGGTGTGAATATACTTTGGATACAACCAGAGATGTGAAAAATTGTGCTCTATAAATCTAATAAGAATTGGAATGCATTCTGCTGTCTTATATAAATTAAAAAATTTTAAAAAGAGTTCACCAATTCAAAAAAATGTTTCTGGAGCATACATTAAGTATCATGCAACTTGATCAGTTCTGGAAATAAAAAAATTTAAAAGCATTTTTATCATGCAAGGAATTCAGTCTTGCAAAAGACCAGTGTAAGTTTAAAAAATCAAAACAATATTGTTGACTGTAACAAAAACTTAGACCAATAACAAAATTGTGATCTAGTAGAAAGATGGTGGGCATGCTTTTTCTTGTCCAAGCTGTTTTAATGGGTTCTCTTTCCCATAGTGCCAGAAATTATAAAATCTCCAATTTCTTTTCACATGAACATATTATTGAACACCTTCTTCTGGTCCAAGTTAACTCATGACCCTGAATTCCAATTTCTAGCTTTTTGGGGGCTGACTCTGTCTTATACATGTGCTTGCAGTCCTAGTAAAAAAACAGGACATTGTTGGTAAAGCAACAGTGGCATTTTAAAACCCACAAAAGTCATAGGTTCCAAGGTGCCCTTCAACAGATAAATAAAATGTGGTATATATACACAATGGACTATTACTCGGCTATAAAGAATAAAATGATGACATTTGCTGGAAAATGGATGGAACTGGAGAAGTTATACTAAGTGAAATAAGCTAATCCCAAAAAAACCAAAGGCCAAATGTTCTCCCTGCTATGAGGATGCTAACACAAAATAAGGGAGTCATGAAAGAATAGATTGAATTAGACAAAGGGGAATGAAGGAAAGGGAAGGGGATGGAAATTGGAAAGACAGTAGAATGTATCAGACATAACTTTCTTATGTTCACATATGAATACAAGACCAGTGTAACTCCACACTATGTACAACCACAAGAATGTTAAGTTATACGAGGCTGGGGTGTGGCTCAGTGGAAGACCACTTGCCTAGCATGTGGGAGGCACTGGGTTCAATCCTTAGCATCATATATAAATAAATAAATAATAAAGGTACATCAACAACTAAAAAATATTTTTAAAAGAATGTGAAGTTATACTCCATGTATGTATAATATGTCAAAATACATTCTACTGTCATGTATAACTAGAAAGAATTTTAAAAATTAGGAAAAAAGTCATAGGTTCCAAATTTCCTGATCTATCAGGTCAAAATAATCAGACTTTCAGCCAGGTGTGGTATCAAAGAACTATAATCTGAGCAACTCAGGAAGCTGAGGCAGGAGGATCATAAATTCAAAGCCAGCCTCAGCAACTTAATGGGACCCTGTCTCAAAAAATTTATATAGAAAGGGATAGGGATGTGGCTCAGTAGTTAAGTGCCCCTGGGTTCAATCCCTGGTAACAAAACACACACACAATTCTCAGGCTTTTAATGCCTAGACAACCCATATACTTTCAAGTACTTGACTGTTAACGAAAAAAGTCCTTGAAATTTGGTTATCAAATATAGAAATGTCATACATTTAATACTTTTTTAACCAAATTCCCTTAGAACCTCATTTTGGCAAGACAGTTAAATATTTTATGTGGGAAATTTCTTTCCCTTTTCCTCGATTTATTTTTCTTCTTCCCTTTTATCAGAGTACATGCTTAAATGTTTCTAGGATAATTTGGGAGAGAAATAATGTAGGTCAAGGTCACGTAAGCCAAAACAATGAGGAAAAAATGGCAACAGTGACATTTCAATCTTTGTTATAATATAGAAACATTAAGAGCAAACGTCCTGAACTATAAACCTCAGATAATTGACTTCTTTAAAGCATATGTGGATTTAATTGTATAAATACTGTATATCCTATATTATCCATTTATTCAACAAGTATTTTTTTGACTGTCTACTATATTCAAAGCCCTGTGGTAGTGTGCAATGTATGTTATCACAAGCAAAATATAAACATAGTATATGCCCCAAAGCAATCTAGAGTCTGGTAGGAGTGAAAGTACTTGGTAGACAATTTAAAATTACAATTGTGCCAAATGGTAAGCACAGAACATTATATATAAGGAGATTTGACCTGTATGGAGAGGTTATTGAAGGCCTCTCTAAGAAGGGATATAAAAGACAACTATGAAATAATTATGACAAGAGAAAGGGGAAGAACAGCCCAGGTATAAGATGAAAGTTCTGCAATGGGACTTTCTGACAAGGTTGGTGACAGAGAGCTGATGGGACTAGAGTTCAGAGAGGGGCAAAAAAAAAAAAATGGTTGAGGGAATGAATAACTGAGGTAGGCATTCAGAATAGTTACAAGAATGAAAAAGCTGATTGACTTCTGCATTCTGTCCTCCAGAACTCAGAGATCCGACCTCCAACTGAAAGACAAATTCAATAGGTACTGTGGCAGGACTAGAGGCAGCAAGGCAAGCCAGGCAATACAGTTTGAAAAACAGGATCCTGCCTGAATGGGTAAATCTGAACTGGTCCCTAAAGGATAAGAGCAATTAAGGGAGAAAAGTAAAAGCAACATCAAGAGTCTGAGCCAGGCAACTTTTAAGAAATGCTTCACATTTAGAAACAACTAGATTACTAACTAGATGAACTTCTTATCCTTCAAATCACTTTTCTCAATCTCTATCCTTCAAATCACTTTTCTCAATCTCTAACTACCCGCCTCCCCCATTCTGTGGGGTTTTAACAAAATCCAAATTCCATATCCTGGCCTGTATCTTTAAAAAAAAAAATAAGGAGCTTGTTACATGGTCTAATATTAATCTATCCTAGGCTTATTTCTGACCTTCATCTTCAAATGTTCTACCTTTGTTTCAACTTTGCTTTTTCTTTTGGTGGGGGGAGCAGGCAGGGGGAGGAATAGCCAGAAATTGGGGCACTCAACCACTGAGCCACATCCCCAGCCCTATTTTGTATTTTATTTAGAGACAGGGTCTCACTTAGTTGCTTAGTGCCTCGCTTTTGCCTAGTCTGGCTTTGAAGTCATGATCTTCCTATCTCAGCCTCCCGAGCTGGTAGAATTACAAGCACCATGCCACCTTGCCCAGCTACACTTTACTTTTTGGTTTATCTTTTTTTCTAGAAATCTTCCACAGTCCACAGGCTTCCAAAAGCATCCATCACAATGATAAATCACTGAACTTTGAAATTCTGTTTGTCCTTTTGTTTCCTTTCAAATTTAAAACATGCATATGACTTAACTGATAAAGAATGCTTAAAGTCTTTTCTTTAGCCCTCTTGTACTCAGAGCTAATTGAGCTCATGCACCCATCAACCAGGCTTTATTACAATTGAAGTAAATATAGCTTTAGCCTCTTGTTGATTTGTCCACTTACATCAGAAATTATCTTTTCGAGCAAACTGCTTAGAATATAGGCTCTAATTAAAAGAAGTGCGATTGTTAAAGATCCCCTAGCATTACAAATGATTAGGAACTGTGTGGTATTCTCTTTGCTTATAGAAGTATCAAAAGACTTTTTTCAAAGATTAGAATAAGATATATAAGATCAAAATGATATAAGATGTAAAGTTGCATGCTTTATTGCTAAAATGGTAAAAAATGATCCTAGAATAATGTTATATTTTTTATAATATTGATAATATTATAATATGGTGCTCCAAAGTACCTCTCCAGTAAGTATTTTTCCCACTTGAACTTTTGGTACACAAAACATCATTACCTGGTTTCATCAGCTCTCCCTTTTCAAGGATTTCTTATATAACAGTGTATGTCAGGTTAATTTATCTGGCTTCATTTCATGTAGACCAAGGTCATGAGTTTAATTTCTTTGGAGGCAGTTCAGTGTTTTAAACGGAAACTAAATTTGGTCCCAAACAGACCTGATTTTCCATTTTGACTCTCCCCACCCCCAACTTAACCCTTTCCCAAGTCACAAGAAAAAGAGCTCCCAGTTTGTCTGGACAATCCTAGCATTTTATTCTAAAACATATTTCTCCCTATATATTCCTAAAATTCAAGATTCACCCAGTGTCTTATATTTTCTTCTTGTCAAATTGAAGTATTTGAACAAATTTCTTAATTTCTGCAAGCCTCGTTTGCCTCAATTTTAGAGAATTTTTAAAGGATCTCACAGGGTCCTTGTGAAATCTAAATATGTCAAGTACCAAATGCAGTGTCTGGCACATAGTAATTGCTGAACAAATATTAACACTTTCCTTCCTTGGGCTGTATATTTCCTATCCATCTTTGGGCAAAATAGATTGCTAAAAACAGATTACTAGCATAATCTTGGCAAGAATCAATCAAGTTCTATTCAGAATGTTTGTCCTTCCCCAAATAGCTTTTCTGTTGTAAGTAGATTGGTATCTGACTCAAAATTTTAAAACTATATATGTATTTGAAATGATTTATGTTTATTTCAGACTAAACATTTAATCTGCCTCATAAACTTTATATGACCATAATTAAAAAGTCTCTGGAGAGTATTTTTTTACTCAATGCATTTTATAAATGTGGATAATAACATCTACCTTAGATTCATTGCTAAAAATAGTTTAATAAATGCAAAGAATTTAGTACAGTGCAGTGCACAAAATTAAATCCTCAATAACAGGTAACTTATTTTTAAAAGGGCCTAGAGTTTATTTTACTGAGGAAGTACACCAAATTATAGACTGCTAGAACAATTTTGTAAAAAGGGAGATCACAACCACAGGAGGGGCAGAGGAGGAGAAAGAGAAAGTTTCCATTTTCAACTGCCTGGAACAGGAAATATTCACTCCTATCTTAGCACTATAGTAGCCTAATGACCTTGCACTAGTCAACCTCTGTGAGCTTCAACTTCTTTCCTTAACCCTATGACGATTCATTTTAGTATTTAACAAATGTTTACTGACCACATACTACAGGCCAGAGACAATGAACCTTTAATATGATCATGGATATAAACATGATTTTTGCATTATATAATGTCATGCAAACATAGCTTCCTGTAAGTTTTGGCAAAAGACCTCATTATAAAATGGGTTAATGCTTGACAAAAGACTTTAGAGTTAATGCTGAGATTATCAAAATTTCATTCCTTAAAAACCTTATGACACTCAAAGGCAGTCCTTAATGCCCCTCATAGGACCAGGCATAGAAATATAGAAGGTGCTAAGGTGGATTTAGAACTGTTTAACAGATTGTTATTGTCATCTTCCTTAACTTTTACACATTTATTAAATCGCAAGTCATGCAGAGAGCCCCATATTCCCCTAGCAATGCCAGACCATAGCCATTTAAACACATACACATATACATACATTCATACATTAAGGTCTGGTATATAAGCTACAGAGTCTTGGGTGGTAAAAATGGAGCTTGCAAAGGGCAGCCTGACCCATAGAAGTTTTTAAAGAAAGAAATGTAAAGATTTCTCCAATCTTTTTATGCTATGTTAAAAGACTACATTTAAAAAAAAAAATACCCAAATCAAGCTTCCTTGAGCTGAGCTAAAATACAAGTTCAAAAATGCATGTGACAAGATTAGACTGGCGCAAGTTAAAAGATTGGGTCTATTTGCATTTATTGCCCTCTTTGGCTAAATGTGAAATACTTCTCTATCCAGGACTAATTTATCAAGTTGGCCTTCTATCTAGAATAAAAACCTACTCAAGCTAGATTTACTTTAAAATCTAGCCACCCCTATGAACCACTAGACCTCAGATTTAGCCAGTATAGTGAATTGACATATTTTTTCCTCCATGTTTTTTAAATCTCTGAAAAAATATTCATGTCAGTTATGCAGCTGTTTTACAAAGGCTGAACCTTGTTACTGATATGTAAATGCTATTATTTCCTTAGTCAAAAATGCACTTTTACATTTCCTTGCTCCCCATAATATAGTGTGAGGTTATCCTTGGAGAGTTATCAGCTGAATTTCCCTTCTGCAATAAGGTGATGTGGTCTCCCCTCAGCACTGCTCTAGAGGTGGAACATAATTAGCACTCCATCAAAAATTACTTTAGAGAGCACAACTGTAGTTGCCTTTCAAATAAGACTTATGAAAAGACCTGCATTATGCAGTATAAATAAAAGGCTAATTTATTATCGATCATATGGAGAAGTATATGCAGAAAGAGTCTTGGTTGCTTTCCAAAATATTCAATTAGATCCACCCTCACTTCATTTTTTGCAATAAAGACCCAAAAAGGTTGGGCAGAACAATCTTCTGTATACTGTGTGTGCGCCATGGGAATTAGAAATGCAAGGAATCCTCTCCACAGGATCTCACAGTGTAGAGGGGGAAATAATGTGTCCATCAACACAGTACTCTCAGAGGTTTCACCCCTTAATCATTGCCCTCAGTAGATATCATATCTGGGAAGCTGTGGTTCCCTGTATTTAAGGCCCAGAGTCAAAATTAAAATCAAGGTTTTAGTAGCTAGAAGCACTGCCCCATTAACAAACTATTTAAACCCTAAAATGAAACAACTCTGAATATACTTTTGATCAGGCATAGGCAACCAAGTTACAAATCACTTGATGGCTGATGCACTACAAAGTAAATGTTTAGAAATACTCTTCTGTGAGGATTCTTAAGACTATAGTAAATGAAAATCTTTCCAGGGTGCACATAAATGGCAATTCTATCCAGAAGGAGTATAAGAGATTAGAAAACATCTCAAGCTTCCTTATAACCCCATAACTCTACCATGATAAAACACTTACATTGCAAGGAAACCATGTTATTTTATGTTATTCCATTAAAATATGATAAAAAATGTTCAACATCGCTAAGTAGAAAATACCAAACAACATGCAGGATGAAGGTAAGGGCACATGAGAAAGTCATGAATTACTTACATAATATATGTTCTCAAATATGCAAGATCTTTATAACTAAAATTAAATGGATTTTATAACAGAGTGGCACAAGTCCTGGCTTGATTCAATTTGCTTTCAGCAGAATCATACAGCTAATCAATAAGGTTCTATGAAAATGAACCAAAAAAATCATAAGGTGGTAGAAAAAGATCTTCATGATTATCTAGATCAAGGGTTAGTAAATTTTCCCTTTGAAGGGCCAGAAAGTGAACTCTGTAAGCTTTGTGAACCATACAGTCCCTGTGGCAAATACTCAGCTTTGCAATTGAAGTTCCACAGACAATAAAATACAGTCAGACAACACAGAAACAAATGGGTGTGGTTATATTCCAATAACACTATTTATGGACAATGAAATTTGAATCTTGTGTAATTTTCATGCATCATGAAATAGTCTTTTTCACTTCTATAAAATTATCAAAACCATTCCTGGCTTGCAGGCCATACAAAATCACGAGATGGACTCGTCTGCTCATCAGTACAGTGATTTTTTTAAACTACATTCTTTTTAGAAAATTTATCTTTTCAAATCAAACTATACACATAGGACTGGTAAAATACTACCCCTTCTAGTTGGGAGTGTCCTCTTTTAATGGCATTATATAGATAGAGCAAATCAAAGCAGGACTGCATTTGACTTCAGAATACTAACAGGGGCTATCTATTTGTTGCTCCTAGCAGCCTACCTCCTGGTCTCACCCCATACTAATATTCCTCATAGCACAGTTCAGAAACCAAGATTGTCATTCGAGCCATTCAATTTCCTCTTGAATTTGAGGCATAGGAAGATGACATAACTGTCCTAAAGTATGCAAAGGCTCAAAAGCATGGGGTCCTCTGTGTGTGTTCTGGTTTTGGCTTCCCAGAAACAACACAATTTGTTCAGGGTAAAACCCAAGTTGAAGTTGTATATCATGGGCAAATAGATGAAAAAAATGTAACTTGGTTATCTTTCCTCCCACTACATGTCAGAAACAGAGAACTTGATTAATGCTGGACAGTGCTCATCAACTTGAAAGACCTTAAACCACCTTAGTGGTTTAAGGCTCTCCCTCAACCTAAGGCTTTCTGGTAGCAAACTGCATATTTCTGTGCAGGCTCCAGAGGAGCACCATCCCCATGAAGATGGTACTGCCTTCATCTGCTTCTTCTGTTATCCTGGAATGACTCAATACAAGACAACTGCCAGCAAGTCCATTTCTGCTTTCTATGATGGTGTCCCTGACTTCAGGGACACCATCATTTAAAACTGCTGAATACAGCATTTCCCAAAATATATCACAAGTAACACCCATGTTGTAATTCCTGAGATGCAAATAAATGTTCCATACATTGGAGGAATTATAGTTTCCTCCAATCAAATGAGTATATATTTAATTACCTCATTAGTAATTCACAATCCACATTAGTATGTTAAAGGATCTGAGAAGACCTATACAAAATAATTTAGCTTTTTAAACTAGTGTTTCCCCCAATTTATTTTAAAACAGAAATGTTTTTATTATTCTTTTGTCCTTTATTTTGTATTATTTTTGTGGAGGAAACACATCTTTCAGTGGATGGTGAGGAGCTAGTTTTATATTCATATTTGTTTTGTGATCATTTTATTAACTTAGTCAACGAATGTGCATTGTGTGCTTACTGTGTGTCAGACACTGATCCAGGCCCCTGAAATACTGTGATGAATAAGACAGACATGTTTTCTGCCCTCATGGAGTTTATATCCTAGTTGAGGAGACAGGCAGTGAACAGATAAGTTAACAGATTTATCCACTGAACAGTGATTTATTAACTATTTACTTTTTGCCAGGTTCTGTTTGCCCACAACATTGAGATTCAGACAAATGCCCACTACCCTTGTGGCTTACATTAAGGTAATAAGTGGATGATAAAACTTACCTTTCTTAAGCATTTTTATATGCAAGGCTCTATTTTATGTGCTTTATGTGCTGAGAACCAAACCCATGTACTGTATATTTAACAGACATTGAGGACTTAATCTCCCACCCTTACCCATCTATAATAATGTGACTTTGTTATTCCATCACTATTAATTTTCTTGACTCTTTTGCCAAGGTAAGTAGTTTGATTTTTCATTATAAGGACTTCCAAAACCTGTCAACTCTTCAATACAATCAATGGAAAGTGCCCATCTTTGAAAGTCTCCCTCAATATGTTGGTTTCCATCAATCCTAGACTGTTATATCTTGATTCTCAACCAAACTTAATAAAGTCTCCTTTCTGGGCAATTTAAAAAAAAAAACATTTTAAACCAAACTTTCAGTTCTCAATATTCTGACACTGCCTTCTCCTGTCAGAAATACAATGAAAATCTAAAGATATATTGGTAAGAAAACTATGGTAAAAGGAAACCAATAAGTTGTGCTGCTGTTAATTAGGGAGTCAGCAGTCCATAGAGCTAAACTTTTGGCTCATGGTAACCCTTTAGGAAGAGTATCGTTATTCTTGTTTATGGATGGGGAAACTACAAACAGTCTATACCATGTACCCAGCTCAAAAGTTGCTGAACAAAGATTTGAATCCAGGGTATTTGGATATAGAGATCATAATTTTGAATAGGGATGAGTATCAGAAATTGTAAAGTGAAGTGACGTTGGAGTCATGAGCTAATTTAGATGGGTAGTCTAGGAAGTCTTCTCTGAAGACATAATATTTGAGGGAGACATAAATGATGGGAAAGGAAAAGACTCATTCCAGGCAGAGGCAATCAGAATGAATATGAATGGTCCTGGCTGATTGAAAGAGGGAAATGGCTAGTGTGAATGGCACATAGAGAATAAGGAGGAGAGTGGAATGAATTGAATTGAGTGAGGAAACAAGGGACAGCTTATCTAGGATTTTCTAATCTGAGTGTGGATTTTACTGATTGCAGCAGGAGGCTTTTCAAGGATTATAAGCAAAGATATGAGGAGTTGTTTTAAGTTTAAGTACTTATGAAACATAATTCCCTCTCCCTATGAAACTAAAACCAGACATACTTTTCTACCTCTGTTAAACAGTACTTATTCTGAGCAAAAGTAATCTAGATGCTTGGTGCAAAAAAAACACCTGCTCCAAAATGATGACTTATGAACCAACTCAATAATACACTTATCAAGATTCACTTCAAAATTATTGTCTTTGAGTACTCAAACCCATGTAATAAAATGTAATAAAATCTCTCCAATCTCAACCACTCCCTGCCTAGCAAGTCCCACCTAAAAATCACCTGGCCCAAGCCCTAAAATATAATAAATATCTGTCCTAATTTTCTCATTTTGAGATTGTACTGACTTTAGAGTTAAGTCCTCCCTTAAAGCATCATGTCCAAAAACCTTCAATTTTCATGATGAACACAATGTGTACAGACTAATCAAAGAGCAGACAAAAGAATAGAGACCAGTGAGGAAACTCCTGAAGGAGTACTAGAATTATATGAGATAAGGTGGGGGCAACAGAAAAAATAGAGATGTATTTAGATTTAGGATATATTTTGTGATTAGAACTTTCTGGAAACCTATATATGTATAGGATGTAGAGATTTAATGAATGAGAAGAACCAAAAATGGCATCTGGATTTTTACTTGTTTTTATTTTTTAAAATTGTCATTATTTTTAACCTAGGCATCTATGAAATTGTAGTGCCCTGGACTAAAGGAAGTTAGAGGAAGTGCATCAAGGCTGAGAGTGGAGGTATAAAAAACAATTCCATCTTAATCATGTTAAGTTCAAAGGGTTGATTAGCCATCAATTGGAACTATCAAATAGGCATTTGGAATTATGCTACTGTGGAGATGTCACAGTCATTCACTTTAGAATTCAGCTAACTTGGATATTTTTCAAGGCTACCAAGGAACTAAGGGAAAGAAGAAGTGAGATAAATTCACAAGGGCCATGTAAAGGCAGCTAAATGTTATTTTTATGTTTGAGCAAATGTTATCTTTGGGATATGAAATGGAAAGATCTGAGAATAAAAATTATGGAATGAAAGGAGTAACAGTTGGGAATACATATAGTGCTGGTGACAAATTGAAATTGCTACTAAGAAGTGCTCTAAAAGTATTACTTGTAGGATTTTCTCTTTATATCCATCTGACTTGTTTCTGTCCCACAGAGGAGAAAATCACCAATTTATTGCTTTCAGCAAGCACATGTATATTCAGAATTGCCACATTGCTCTGCTCTTTAGAAAGGTAAATATACAATATTTCACTGCACAAATCTACAACTGGAATTATTTCAGAAAAGATAAATTCTGTGCTTGCAGTGATTGTGCCATCATCTGTAATTAATTAAACTGCTAACAAAGTATTAGTAATAAAATGATACAAGTGCACGAATATGTCTAGGAATAACTTCATTTAGGATTCTTAGTTGGTTGCATATAGGTGAAAATTCCTGAAAACCTACTTGAATAACAATTTCAAGCACAGTATACTCACAGATTATATACATTTGCCAAGGCCATTTTAAGAGCTTAAATATTTTGCAAACTTTACCAAGACATATAGTTAATGAATTTCCAGAATGTGCCTTACAAATACCATTGAGTTAGAAAAGGAATCAGTGATTCTACAAATCAATATAATTATCATACTTTCAAAGCATATTGCATAAAGCCTAGATTTAAGAACTGTAAAGAAAAAATAGAACATTAATTTGCATTGGAATATTCATGGACTCAACTCCTCTCTCTCATTTCCAAATTTCTGAGGTTTTTCTCTTAGTTACTCTTCCTGCTTCCCTTTCTTCTTCAATTAATGTACCATATATATTAAGACTGGGCTTAAGTTTCCCAAAAGCAAAATTTTCATTATGTCTCTCTAGGTTATGAACAGCTTCTCATTGCCTATAGCATACTAGCAGAAGTTTGACCTGCTACTCAAAGGCCTCTACACAATTCAGAGGAAGTTCATATTCCAGGTTTCCCACTCACTATTTCTCTATTACATCTACATTTATCTCTGTAATTACCTCTAAATAGACCCCCCTATTTTTGCCTCCCCCTTTTACTCCTAATTTTTCCCCAGAGAGATTGCACCACCCTCAAAAGGAAACTCCTTGCCATTCTTCTTAGCTTATAACAGCCCCTTCTCATTTTTACCCTTTAATTACTATATAACCAATTTGCCTCATATTTTATGGATGAATATGAAAATGAAGAGGCATAAAATATGCTTAATTAAACATAGCCCCTCAAAACTGCTAGGCCATTCTCTAGTATAATATATTGGTCTCTCCAAATAAAAGTGTGAACAGTTGCAGAGAAAAGACCTTTCTGGATACATTTTTTAATGCCCACAAAATTACATTATAGCTTAAACTTAGATTTCAAAGATGGCTTCCCTTGTCATTTGCCACAAGTTTTGCTTTTTTCAGCTTAGGAAAATCAAGATGAGCATCAAAGTAAAGTGGAGCTCATTAGTAGGGATTATGCAGGCAGACAAGCTTCTCTGCTTCTCTCATCCAGGGAACCTCAGTCAATTAGAGTCAATTAACAAACATGTGAACCATCTCGACTGAGTATGGACACTGTGCAGGGTGTTCATCAACAAGCATGACAGAGCTAGAGGCCTCAAGTAGTATCCACTCATAACTATTTGCAGCCTTCACAAGCAAAATTTTCATTTCCCTTCCACAATCAGGTCAACTGAAAAGCAGAAATCATGAGATTATTTCTAAAAGACAGGATGTTGGATAGGTTGATAAGAACTCAGTGACAAGAAAGGATGCAACAAACAATGGCAAAAAATTGAGAGCCGTAACTGTGAAAAAGCACAGCTACGAATCAGCAAGAAATTCAAGGATAAACCTCTTCCCTAGATCTGGAAGCCACAAGAGCATTATATGAATAAAATGATTGCAAGAAAACAATATTTTCTGAGCAGGAGAACATATTTATCTCTTTACCTTGACCCTTGGAAATAGGATTTTTGTTGCATAAATAGTGAAAATAAAAGCTATTTTGACCCCCATTTTCCATGATAGAGCAGAGATTCCTACATTCTAAAGAAAGTGAGAATGGCTGTCAGGAAAGCTCAGAACCAAACCTGAATTATTTGGCAAAGCAGAGGAGATTCCAGAGGCTATGTGGCAAAGAGATAGAGAGAAATGAGAGAGTTGGAAGCTGAAGAGAGGGATTTGGGAAAAGAAGGCAGGCAGATGTAAAGGAAAATTTAATTTTGTAGTGTGTAATGTAAATCCTCCTTTTGATCTCCTTTCTAAATATTCAGTAACAAAGACATTTCTTACTAATGTGTTATTCTTTTTATTTAGCTACTTTTAATTAAGTTTTCCTCCAGTGGAAGCAAAAAAAAAAAATACTAAGCAATTCCTCAGGAGAGACAACAGGAGTGCCACACTTAGGATAAAGAAATGATAGCATAGTAACAGTGTCCAAGACAGTGCCCAAAGATCCTTACCTCCTCATTTTCTTTCTTTTTTTAGTTGCCAATGGATCGATTATTTATTTATTTATTTGTTTGTTTGTTTGTTTATTTATTTATTTATTTATTTATATGCAGTGCTACTTACTGTTTTGTGAAGATATTTAAACAGTCCTATGGTAAGGTCTATGTGGCAAGAAACTGAGGATCCTTGCTAAAAGCCAATACTAACTTGACAATGATGGGAGTGATCTACCTTTATAGGAAATCCTCCAGTTCCAGGCAAGCCTTCAGATTACTGAAGCCCTACCCAAGATCTTGATGGCAACTGTGTATGAGACACGAAGCCAGATCTACCCAGATACACTATTCCTGAATCCCTAACCACAGAAACTGAAGATGATAAATGCTTGTGGTTTTAAGATTTAGGATAATTTGTTAAACAGCAATAAATAACCATTTACCAGTGGCTTCCTACCATCTCACAGATTCTATTATTGCAGCTAAAGGGCAAAAATTCAGCTTATTGAGAGGACAAAGGGTATTTCATTTTTTAAATATTTTTTTTAGTTGCAGGTGGACCCAATACTTTTGTTTATTTTTATGTGGCACTGAGGATCAAACCCAGTGCCTCACATGTGCAAAACGAGTACTCCACCACTGAGCTACTATCCCAGCCAGATTTTTCATTTATGTCAGAATTCAAGTTCTAGTTTAGCCATTTTCTAGCCAGAAATTCTGAATATTTCCTGAATCTCCGTTTCTCTATAACTAAAATGAGGCTTGCAATGTTTGATTAGGTAGTAAAATATATAAACCATTTACTATATAGCCTGGCATCTACTACATTTTGAATAAATAATGGCACAATAAAAAAGTTCATATATTTGCATTGTTATCAGATACTCTATAGTCTATAATGAAATAGGCTATTCATACTAAACAATATTAAATTCAGGTTAACTCCGACAATATTTGGTAGTCCACTTAATAGAATACCTTACCTCACTGGGAACTAATAATCCCCTGATGGCCTTTATATGTTACCAACTCAGAAGACACAAGGATTCATGAGAGTAAAGTGGACATAGTGATCAGCCCTGATGACTTTCATCTCTTTTACCAGTGCTATGTTCCACCCTATAATTGTTTTGTACTTTTTGATAAGGGCTTACAGTTACAATTTCTTCTGAGGAATGACCTTAACTACCAGAGCTATCACATTCTAATTTGGAACAAGATGTTCCTGAGAGTTTATGTTCCTTGTGGCATCCAGTCCATGATTGACTGGTTCTGGATTAGAAAATGACAATTCCTATGCCGAGAAACAAGAGAAACCCAGAGGCACAATTTATGCTCTAGGGCTCACCATAGGATCAGGCTGAATCTGGGACTTCACATAAAATTGAATCCTGGCATGGATTCTTCCCCTTTATAATTCTGCTGCTCTGTTCACTCACTGGACTTTCCTGGGAGCATTTCCTTAATACATCACTAACCCTAGAATCCTTAGCTTGAGGTCTATTTCTGAGAAAATGAGAGCTAAGAGAGAGAACTTGACTTGGGCCTGTCTCTCTTATACTTTTATTTTCTGCCTTCAGGAACAAATGTGACCAAGCAGCCAATTGAACTGTTGATTTGATTATTTGGAAATTAGCATAGTGTATGGAGATTACTTTTCTATGGAATTTCAAAATTACTAGAAATGCCAGTGCTCCCAACCTAGCAGAATGTCAGGTAATTGAATTGGAAGTAACATTGGTGAGAATAATATTGTTTCTAGTTAAATTCAAATTATACACACCATGGCTAAACTATGTAATGCAAATAACATACTCGGTGATAATAAAGGAGCTAATGAATGAATATATAAGCAATAGTGCCTTTTATACAATCTGAGATTTCTTATTCACTGCATTACAAACTCTGAATCATCCATTGCTCCCAGGGGGAGAATGGGAAGGAGATTAATACATAATGAGCATTCATTTCATGCCAGGCAACATGTTAATGTGTTTTATATATCTTTCAATCTTCATATGTTCTTAAAGAAAGGAGTCTCACTTTACAAAGGAAAACTCTGAGGGTCAGAATGTTTAAGTAACTTACCCCTGGATACAGAGTCAGTAATAAAACAGAGTCAAGCCTATGTTTGTGTGATCACCAAAATCAGACTCTTCCCACCCACAATGATTTGATGACAACAAAACTTAATACAATCACGTTATTGCTATTAACACATTTTGAATGTGTCTGATTCCTGGAGGGATCCTCTTGGTATGTGTATAAATACGTTCTCCACATCTTTCCCATGCATTTGAGACCATGCAGGTTCACTGTTTAATTAGCCAATGAAGACAAGTATTCTTTATGATATGATTACATCCAGGTCATTCCTATGTTTAAACATGTAATATAAATACATCAATTTTTCATCTCTCCATATGAATGTCATTTTCCTATCTTGCATTGATAATCTGATAGGTCTAAAGATGAAATTAAAGGAGAAAGCAAACACCATTACATATGTATTTGTATTATTGCCAAAATTCTGGTTTTAAATCCATTAGTAGACATATTCCCACAGCAGTTAATTTTCAGGCTTACAGAGGAACCATCTAAGGAAATAAGTAATGTGGGAAGATCAAGATAAAATAGGATGGGTATTTCACTTGAGCAATGGAACATGGAAAACGCTCTTGGGAAGCCAGAGCAAGTTTGAATTATATTGATGGAAGACTATTCAATGCACTTAACTACTCTTCTTGCCTTGCTCCATTCCCTGACTCATGAGGATTCATTCTATCACTACTAAACTATATTTCCTTCTTTAGCCTACTTCAGATGCTTAATTTTGAACTAGACATGTAATTTCACAATATATGGCAGATTTCTGATGAAGGAACAGAGATGTAAAAAAAAAAATCATTTCTTCCAAATCTTCCCCTTTCTCTGTAGGATCTTTGTTTAAAATTTATCAAATTCTTGACCTAGAGATTTTTTCTCCACCCCCCAAAAATGTATAATCTTATGCTCTCCTTAAATACAATGACTTCAGTTATATTCCAAAAAGCATTCCAAGATATAAAAATAGAATAATCTTGTCTATCGATTCCTAAACTAAACATTTTTCCTAAAACTTTCATTGCCTTAATGTACATTTTTAAAAACTGTGCTTTAAAAGATGAACACTGAAATAATGACCTGATGATAAGAGAAAGGATTGCCTTATCAAATTTATCAATAAAAATGTGATCAAAATATTTTCACAAGCTAATTCTCCACTGTTCATCACCTGACATTCATGAAAAGAGCTAAAAAATATTTATACAAGAAAAAATGAAGCATTATTTTTTCAGCAAATGTTCTGATTTCAATCAAATAGTCTTTATACCTTTTTTCCCCCTGAATATGCCCAATGTCTTATTGATTGACATTCATAGATGTAATATTCAGAGGAAAAGAAAGTTCAGACATAATAAAGTATGAGTACATGGTTGGTGAGATTCTTTTGCCTGATTTTAACTTTAAATAGCTATATCTTATCTATATCCTACCCCCATGGCTGTTTTGGAATTTCTCCTCAAATCTTCTAAAAAGGTCTGATTTTTTTTTTTTTTTTGTCATGTGGCTTCAAGGACTCTTTTCACTATTAATTTCTTGGTTCAGAAAACATGATTAATTTCTAAGTAGTATCTCTTGCCCCTATCTTTTTAACAAACCTATGATTTGTGTGAAGAGTGACCATACACTTAAATGTATTCACCTTCTTAGACTTTCTTGCAGCTAGGATGGTGACTGACATAGTTCTGATTTGTGTGTGTGTATGTGTGTGTGTGTGTGTGTGTGTGTGTGTGTGTGTGTGTGTGTGTAAACACACATATATACATATGTATACTTATATACACACATATAATTATGCATATGTGTGTAATTCTGGCCAAATATATATACACACATATATACACATATCAATTTTACATATATATCAAATATATATGTTATTATGTATCATTTTGGAAAAAAACTTGAAATTGATGAGACTAAGATATGAAGTATTTTGACTAAGACAATTTGCCTTCGCTCTGTTCCCTATCCATTCTTTCTTGACTACAGCCATGATGTCCACTTTCAATTTTGAGATGAAAGCCACAGTCCAGCCATGGTGGAGCATAATTTTGGATGGATTCAGAGACTCTTATTAAATCATTATACCCATGGACTACCTGCCTCTTGCTTGAAGTCAGATTAAAACCCTTAAGGACTTAAACTATTATTAGTTAAAGAGAAAAGAAGGAGCTGACTGCTTGGAAAAATTTACAATGCAATTAGGGAGGCAATGTGGAAAAAAATAGATATATCCTTAAATTCAAATGATAATACATCAATTTGAGTATATGTTGATTTAGAAGACACTAACTTCCAAGATGGTATTCAGGGTTTGTGTGGGTTTGTTCACCCTGCCTGGAATTTATATTACACAATCCATAAATACTAGTAACTAAGTAAGAAAACAGTTAATGTCTGAGAAACTGAGGATTACTCACAAAAGTCTTTGTATAGAAAGTTCGATTCAAAAGAAATGAAAATGACATACATGAAAGAAATAACTGACATTCTATGGATTTAAATGCCTAACTAGCAGTAGGACAGTTAAATAGTAAGATTCAAAATTGGCTTTAATCTTCAACATATTTTACTTTAGTTGCACTACAAATATTTGATCATATCTGGGAATCATGACAGTTTGAAGGAGTTTTTCCACCCCCATGGACTGTGCCACTATTTTGGAGTGTAGTGTGAGTATGCTCTCCTGGCACACTTATCACAATTTCCAATTATATAGTTTTTTCATTCTATTGCTCTCTGTACCAGACACTCTTGAGCACTTTTATCTTCTTGGCTCACCTTTTAACTCAAGCTATTGATACAGCAGGTTTGTACAAATGTTGCTTAGTAGCATCTCTCCTCAAATACATTATTTATAGCTCTCTCTGCCACCACTTAATGGGACAATTTCAGGAACCAACTGAGCCATTGCAAGAGGTGGAGGCATGATATGGTGAACATGTGGGGCTATCTATGGCCAGTGAGTGACAGTCAATGGAGGACAGACCCAATAAATATCTAACAGACAAGCCACAGTCATATTCTATATGGCTTCTCAGGACGCTCCTCATGGGATTGAATTTAACTTCATGACACACCCTTTCATCCTCCTGATTCTTAGGTTTCTGTACCCCAAACCAATCTGCATCTAAATTCTTGCATCACCTCTGCTTATGGGACAGTCTAGACTCAAACACTGTCTTACCCACTTGAATGTAAGTTCTATAAAAAGAATGGAATATGTCTGACTTCTTACCATTAGCAGAGAGTAGGTATTTAATGAACACTTTATTTTTTTTAATTGTCAGTGTAACTTTATTTTATATATGATGCTGAGAATCAAACCCAGTGCTTCACACATGCTAGGCAAGCACTCTACCACTGAGCCATAACCCCAGCCCTAATAAACATTTTGAATGAACTAATTCATAAAAGCATCTATGACCCCTGAATAATATTTCCATGTATAGTTTTGTTAGGAATTTCTTCACATTGAAAAGTCATTTTATGATGCATCTCATATAGATTTGAAATTATCCACTGCAAACTTAGTATGACTTATTTCAATGAAGAATTTATTTAGCTGGGTGCAGTGATGCATGCCTATAACTCCAGTGGCTTGGGAGGCTGAGGTAGGGGGATTGCAAGTTGAAAGCCAGCCTCAGCAATTTAGCAAGGCCCTGTCTCAAAACAAAATATAAAAATGGCTGGGGATGTGGCTTGGTGATTAAGTGTCCCTGGGTTCAGTACCTAGTACTAAAAGATGTGTTTTTTTAATATGTTTTTTTTAATCTTTATTTTATTTTTATGTGGTGCTGAGTATCAAACCCAGTGCCTCACACATGTGAGGCAAGTGCTCTACCACTGAGCCACAACCCCAGCCCTATATGTATTTTTTTAATCACCTCTAAAATTCCTAGAACAGGTCAGAAAGTGGGAAAGATTCAAGAATGGACAAGAGGAATGAATTTGAAACAAGTTCACTTTCAGTCCACCCTACCCACCATCAAGGATTGAATCTAGGGGTACTTAACCGCTGAGCCATATTCCCAGCCCTTTTTGTATTTTATTTAGAGTCGTAGTCTCCGAGTTGCTTAGGGCCTCCCTGAGTTGCTGAGGCTGCCTTTGAACTCCCCGTTCCTCCTGCTCAGCCTTCTGAGCTACTGGGATTACAGGCGTGCACCACCATATCATGCACTTTCAGTATTCTTAGGAACAATGCCATGTAGCCCTCACAGTTTGAAAGCCAAGTCTTTCCCAGATGAATCTGGAAGTCTAAGGGGGGCATAAAAACACAAAGGCTTGCAAACCCATACATTACCATTTTTGCCCTTTTGTTTAACCCAGCTCTAGAGATAGATAATTGCCTTCTTGATGATGATCAAATAACCCCTTTGGAAGAAACTGATCACAAACATCCTTGATTGGATTATTGTGAAAGCTACTCCAGTAAGTGAATGATACAGTTTGAATTAGGGTTTGGGAAAAGGAAATAAATACTATCAAGGTAGAAAACTAAAGGAAATTGGAACAAAAATAAAGCCAAGATTACCAAAAGGATGAGGACAAATGAAACAAAAAAAAAGCAGATCTTTCATGACTGAGTATCAGCAATGAGGAGGAGGATAGAGAAGTATTTTGAAATATACTTTTATATGGGGCTGGGGATGTGGCTCAAGTGGTAGCGCGCTCGCCTGGCATGCATGCGGCCCGGGTTCGATCCTCAGCACCACATACCAACGAAGATGTTGTGTCCGCCGAGAACTAAAAAATAAATATTAAAAATTCTCTCTCTCTCCCCCCCCTCACTCTCTCTCTTAAAAAAAAAAAGAAATATACTTTTATAACTTTACCCTTCCATTTTCCCATACCACCACTGGTTTTTAAACTTCCATATTATACCTCCCTGATACAACAATTTTCCTCAAAATAAACTGAATTTTGTCTATTTTTAAATATATCAGATAACTGGAATAATTTAGGAGGATAAAACCCATGCACAATGGTACATGCCATAATCCTAGCTACTTCAGAAGCTGAGGCAGGAGAATCACAAGGCCAATTTCAGCAAGTTAGTCTCAAAATAAAATAAAATGGCTGGGGGGTGTAGCCCAGTAGTAGAGCACCCCTGAATTAAATTCCCAGTACAAAAAAAAAATCAATGCAGAATAAAGTTAATGTGTAATATTAAAATAATAATTCACCATGCCATTCAAACCTGAAACAAGATGAATAGAATGACTGCAAGCAAAGCACTTTATCCAATTTAAAGCTGCTCTTTGCAAACATTCCTATCATTGAAGGACTTCTTAGGAATTGCATATTTGATGTCTAGGTGGTGTTTCTATAATGGGCCAGGGATGGAGTTTGAGGTCAAAAATGAATGTGGATTTAACTCTTTTTAAGAATTTAACCTTTGTTTTTAATATCTACATTTATTTTTATGTGGTGCTGAGGTTCTTGTACCTAATTCCTCACACAGGTGAGGAAAGCATTCTACCACTGAGCTACAACCCCAGCCGTGGATTGAACTCTTGAATGCTATGGTGCAGAGTGCTCCTACTAATCCCAATTATTAGAATTTCCAATTTTAAAGAACATCAACCATGTTTAGCTCTTCTACCTCAACTATTCTCCCTATGCAGACAATTACCAAGTTCTGGCCAATAAACTGTATAATAAATTAAGTTTTCTCTGTGTACCTAAGGTACATGTGCATATGTTAGCACATTTTTTATTTGGTTGTGATTATTTACAAGTAGACTTGTCATTTATGAAGATAAAAATTGCAGCACACAGTAAGGTTTCTCACAGTCCATCAACTTTTTTCTCAAACATCTTCAGTGATAACTCAATAAGACATTTGGAAATGGACTCGAGTTCTTCAGATATAAGGTTTTCCATCATTGGAGTTTTCAAGAAGTACTATGCTACAATATCATTAAGGTCACTTCAAGCCACAAACTTTATATTTCTATACTAAAGGAAAGTCAAGAAACAAGGATATATGCTTTTTGTATCAATTTTCTTTTCCCCAGTATTAATTCTGCTACTCTTGTTCAGTGTGCTTTGTAAAGTATGCTCATGATATATACTCAATAAATTTATAAAATGAGAGAATTCTGTCTCCCTGGCAAAACCAACCTCTCTCAAACATAGTGTACTTGTTTTTTTTGTAATCTTATATAAAGCATTTTGATGATGTAAAATAAGAACAAGTACTATTTAATATACATATTAGTGGGTGTGGTGGCATATGCCTGTAATTCTAGCTACTCAGTCACCTGAAGCAGGAGTATTGAAAGTTCTAGGTCAGCCTGGGCAACTTACAAAACCCTTTTAAAATAAAATTTTATGACAACTTGGGATGTAGCTCAGTGATACTTGAGCAAGATGGTAAAAGGCCCTGGGTTCAATGTTCAGTCCTCAGTATATACACACATGCACACACACACATTTTCTAGCTTTTTCCCCCACAAAGATAAAATGACCCCAAAAACCTCCAAAAATCTTTAATGAGTTAGAATGTAAGGAAATAAAAGTTTGTCTTTAAAGAATAAAGTGTTTAGGCCAGATAATAGAAGGGCTAAAGGGCATAGATATCTGCTTTCATAGCTATTAATTCAGGGAGTGATATATGATCTGTGCTCCATATCAAGGTATACATTCTGTCCAAATGCTATTGATGTGGCTATTCCTTTAAAAAAGGAATTAACACAGAAATTATAGGAAAGGAAATGATTGAAAATATAAATTAAATAAATGCATCCTAATTTTTAGTTCAGTTTTACACGTTTCACTTAGAGTTGTTTTAATCTGATTAATACAATACTACACTTGATACTTGGAAGCATAAAAATACTTCACTTAAGAAGTTAAAAGGCTCATCTCCTTAAGGCTCATCTGCTTAAGGCTTCAGCTTTTACTCATGTGATCACCTATGATGTCTAAATAATCCTTTCTGTGGCATACTTTTCTTCATAAGTATGATTGATCAATATTTCCTGTATATCAGAAAACATCTGCTCCAAGAAAGAAAATTACTTGAGACAGCCACATCATAGAAGTTTAAGTACATGCAGTAGAGGGTAAAAAGACCACAATACTTTACCCGCCCCAGTCCCTATACCCACATTCTTTGCAATTCCTCTCCCTAAAGAGGCAGAGTCAATTTCCCATTCCCTTGAATTTGTACCAACCTTATGGCTTATTTTGGCTAATAATTTGCAACAGAAGTTACAATATAAGCAGGTCTGAGCCTGGGCTCCAAGAGAACCTTGCATGTTCTATCTCGTCTCTCAGATCCTTGTGAGTACTTGGAAAATAAGACCAGATTATTGTGCTGGATTGTGACAGAAGTGTTACCCAGCTGACAGTCAGCCAACTCCCAGATATGTGAGTAAAACCAATCTAGATTAGTCAGCCACTAGCCAACCTGTAACAGACCCAACAGACCCACAGTCACATGATCAAGCCCCTATGGGACCAGTTTAGCTTAGACCAAACCAGAAGTACTGTCCAGAATTGTAAATTTAATATTTAATCCATTAGATTATGTGGTTGTTTGTTTCATAGCAATAGCTAACCCTGTAAATAAAAATTGTTCAAAATAGTATTGCTTTAAAACAGCAACAAAGAAAATGATGCAACCCAGTAAGAGAGTGATGCAGATTTTTAAATGCCCAAATTCAATAGCAAATCCTATTTTCTCAAATGTGCACCTGATCCTGGAATTAGGTATAGTTGATGTAGCTATCCCTTTAAAAAAAAGGAATTAACACAGAAATTATTATTGGAAAGGAAATGATTGAAAATATAAAGTACTAGCAACAGAAAAATTGGTAGAAAACAGAAACCACTGAAACTGTGATTGTCACCTGGTAAATATTGATTAAGGAAAATGGAAACTGAAAGTGTAAAAAGCACAGACTGAGCATAGGTGTTGACTGTGGGCTGTGCTCCCGCCCCAGAGATTACTGCTCACTTCTTAGCACTGTAGTCAGGATGAAAATGGCAGATTCTGTAAAGCTGTTAAAGCAATGTCTTAATGTTTTTGCTTCCCTAGCAGAGAGAGCTTTCTATTTAAATTTCTATCCCTCAGAAGAGCTGCATCAGCGAGCAGCAAAGGAACAGATCTCAGTAAACTTGCCATCTTGAATTCATTCCCTACCCTTCCATTTCGTCCTTTAAAATTGGGGTTTTCAAGTTGTAAGATTACAAGTCTTCAACCTACCTTAGTTAAATTTTTATCTCTAACACTAGAACGAACAGTCAAGACCATTTTCTTTAACATTTGCCTCACCCTCCCAACCTGCTTTCTGGATTCTGTTAAAGGGAGTCATGAACCGAGAACTGTTTAAAATGCACAGTTCATAAATCTTTTGATGTGGGAACAATTCAATACCCAAACCACCTCACTGCCAACTTCCACTTCCTTACTTTTGTTCTCTATTTTGATTCGAGAACATACAAAGCTAAGAGAACATGATGTATTCCAGGGAGTGGGAAAGTACAACTAGGGATACAAACTAGGGATAGCCAAAAGTGTGATCTTCAGCCTATTTTCCTGATACTGAGGATTGAACCTGGAGCACTTTACCACTGAGCTATTCACAGTCCTTTATATTTTGAGACAGGCTCTTACTAAGTTACTTAGGGTCTCATTAACATGCTGATATTTGGCCTCGAACTTACAATCTATGTGCCTTAGCCTCCAGAGTTGCCGGGATTATAGTTGCGTGCCACCACATCTGGCTATATTTTATTATTCTATAGATGCAGAACCCAGGAGATGAGACATATTAAGAGGAATGTTTTTTAAAATGCATAGCACAAAATGAGTAACCATTACTGATGATGGCAACTAAGAACAAAAGGCTAGGATTTGAGTGTTAGTTGTATATGGTTTAAGATAGGAGCCATTTACATGTACTAAATTTTGAAAACTCCTATTCTAGAGATTGCTGCCTATTATAATAGGCAAACCCAGATAACCTCCCCAAGAGAAAAAATATTTTCACATCAGTGGCACCAGACTAAAGAGCAGTTGATTGGGTTTTGTTTTATTTTGTAGAAAGGATTTTAATGCCTATTACAATAGTACTGTTGTGAACTACCCCCTGGCAGACTACCCAAGTCAGGAGGTAGTCCTTGCAGTTTAAGAATATATTAGCTGCTGAAAGAATTATAAGACCTATATGTAATAATTACATAAAAAGTAGTGACAAAGAGAAGGGGTGAAAGGAGAAGCTTTAGCTGTATCTTTAACATTCTTTCATAATAGAAAGTTGGAAAAGATTGAACAACACATTAATGTGCATTAAATCTTGGTATTGAGATGGTTTTGTCATATTTTTTCTATATTTTCTTTATGTTTAAATAGCTCACAACAATGCACACATAATAAAAGGAAAGCAAAGTGTAATGGAAGGATTTACATCATCCCAACACAGAAGTAGCTGCCTCCAAGGACATGTTTAATGATAATATAGAAAGAGGTATCTGTGTGGATAGCTAGGCCTATTTTCTGGCCCAATTCTGAATCAAGTTTCAATGAGATTTAGAAAGAGAGCTTTACCTAGCAGCATAGTGAGTCTCTTAATACCCACTTCTATTTCCTGTATCTTCTTTGGTATAGGTCTATTTCCCTATAGAATGGGTATAAGAAAAATAAATTATATCATAATTTCCCTCTGGACTTAATAAAATTCTTACGGGCTTAAAAGCTAGGGAAACACTCTTAGTTTTTCTTCTCAGTACAGTTGTAATTCTGATTAAATACCTAGATTACATTATCAAAATGATAAACTTGATAGTACGGATAACTGGAATTTAAGTGAATTATTTTAACAAAGGTATATGAAAGCTTGGTGAAAAACACACATTTCAATTCATCCTTTTGGTTCTTAGTCTCCTGGCATTTTACACATTCATCACTTGGAAAATGACCACATGCTAAACTTGGGTATTTGGTCTCCTTGCCCCTCAAGGATTTTTCCCTATGGCCACATTCCCTAGGTGCCAGCAGCACACCTGGATCTCTGCCCATTGTCTGTGTGGTATTGCTTACCAAGAACAACATGAGACAAGTTAGCAGCAAAGAGCTGCCCTTCCCATGTGTTTGCTAAACACAAAAGGGCAGGTGAGGAGCATACAGTTCAGTGAGCAGGAGGCCGTCTGCCTTACAAATATGTAGTTTGAAGCATTGGAAGGAACAAGGGCCCAGTAGGTGGCTGATCTGCTGCCTCTCTACTCTGTGTGGGCCCTTAAATCCTTTCCTTTGAGCTCCCTAATATAGCTCTTCTAAGGGATAACTATTTAAATAGAAAGCTCCCACTGTTTGGCAAGTCAAAAAGCATCAGTTCACTGTTCTAACAGCTCTACAGCAGCTCTGAAAACACAGAGGAGATGGGTGAGCAGGAATCCCCAAAATAGTCTATTTGATCTACCAGAAGTCACTTACTTACAGTGCTGCAATTGAGAAGGGAAAAGTCTTTCCTCTGGCCACTCCTTTTCATCATTAATATCCTCAGAGTTATCCAAGTAACAGGCTACCTTGGAGAGACTCTGCTTCTTGCCCACATGCAAGTAGGACTTCCCAGTGATACCATCCTATAATTCAGGGCATTTATATGTATGCTCCAACTAAAATACTATGCAAGGCTTCACTGAGAAGAGGAGGAACATTACTTCAATTGCAGTGCCATAATTATTCTAAAGAAAGGTATGAAAATGTTCAAGAACCAAACTTCAAGTATGGTATTAGAATTTTTAAACTAAACAACTGTTAGATTCATTGGGACTCTAAAAAAATGTAAGGAATCAGGGGGATCAATATGTAAAAACAGCTAAATGAATATTAAAAACTACCATGTAGTTTAGAAACTAACATAGCATAGAGTACTAAATTCACAGTTCAGAGCAGGGAGAGATACTGAGGGGAAATTAGATAAAATCTTCATGGGGTGGAAGACAAAGGACTTCAAGTTTGATGCGAGTACCAAGAAAGGATTAAGGGCTGTGTGTGGTGGTGCATGCCTATAATCCCAGCAACTTGGGAGGCTAAGGCAGAACTGAAAGTTTGAGGCTAGCCTCAGCAACTTAGTAAGATCCCATTTCAAAATAAAAAATAAAAAGGGCTGGGGATGTAGCTCAGTGATAAAGCATCCCTGGATTCTATCCCTGGTACAAAAATAAATTAATTAAAAGAAAGGATTCAGGAAGATGGGACTAGGACTAGTTCTAATGTTGGGAACAAAACAGGATATATATAGAGAAAAAGGAATAACCCGGTTAGCACAGATGATGAAATGAAACTGGTTTGTGGGGTGCTTGTGTGTGTAGGTATCTGTTGGGCAGTTCAATAAGACAGGCCTGAGGAACAAAACACTGGGGATTGAGAAAAGCAAGGAGGAAGAGCTTGCAATATGTACACATTTGGAAATGTTGACCCTATTTTCTAAACTCTCCCTAAAATATATGAAATATCTAAATGACTTTTTCACTTACACATAGCTTAAGCCTATGACTTTGAGGTAACAGAACATCCCAGGTAGAAATGAAAGAAGTATCAAATGTTCCCACTGCTAGTTGACATTGAAGAATTTTTTAAATGCAGTCTCAAAGGTTTTATTGTTTGTTTTTGGTTCTGCTTATTAACCTAAAGAATATGTAATATCACCAACAACTGGTAAAGAAAATGTGACAAAGAAATTTTATATATAGTATACATGCACACGTGCATGCACACACATTTATTTTATTCAGTGCTTGTTCAAACACAAGACTTTGCAACTGCTATTCTGCTGTGTCATTTAGACACAAGGGCTCATTCCCCCAAAGTTAGCCTTTCAACTTTTAAGATACAAGCTTTGAAGGAGAAAGTAAAAAGTCACCTCTTAACCAATGATCCAATCTTCTGCTTTTCTTCTATTCTCACTTCCACCAGCACAGTTGAATGTTTGGAAGCAATAGAGCTACACTTCAAATATCACTACTGTTTGAGGTGTCAGCCTTCTCAAGGCCTCCAGCCTGACGTCGTCTGTTTTGCTGCATGAGACACACTGAGTAATGTAACTTCTGACCTAGTGCCAGTCCATTATGGAATACCCTTACAATAAATTCCCCGAGTTTAGTAGGTGGTAAAACATAATCAATAACTTTATCCATACCTAACAATTATCTCCCTGATCCATACAAGGATAATGAATGAAAATATCATAATTTGACAAGGACGAAGGAGGCACAGACAATATAATGGTTCTCTCAGAGAAACTGACCTGACTAGCCTCAAATGGATATTTTTATGGCATGACCCATATAAGAAAACCCAGTGGATAAATTTAGCATAAGGGCCACAACCTAAAAAGCAAAAGGAGTGTGTGTGTGTATATATATGTGTATGTATATGAGAGAGAGAGAGAGAGAGAGAGAGAGAGAGAGAGAGAGAGAGAGAGAGAGAGAGAGAGATCTCCCAACATGACTACTGAATTTAACTTGAAGTTAGGGATGTGTTTCTGGAATGGAAAAGGAATAAAAGCTGATAATTGACAGAAAAACTAGCCAGTTTTCATGTAGTGAAAAATATCTATTCATTATAACCATTTTTTGCCATCTGAGTATGTAACTTTCAACATTAAGATATAAACCCACTACTGCAGACTAGATGTTGGCTTCAAGGAAATATTAACATTTTGTTTCTTTGAGAAACCAGGAGTCAGAGTAAAAAATTAAACATGACAAAATTAATGAATTTCCAGTATGCTCCTTAAATTTGATCTTCAACCACAAATGGGATTTTATTGTTTAAAAGTCTTTGGATCACGATTGAGTTTAGTCGATTTAATTAACAGAAAACAACTGAGATTAGAATCAATTCACTTCACTACACAATAGCATTTTACGCCCCCCCCAAGAATGTTCGCTGAAATCAAAAACATCCTAGGTTCCTTGGCTCCTTTTATAAACTGTATGGTAGAGCTATAATCCACTTTTTCTGACCAAATTACTTTTCTGTTAATAAAAAGCATAAATTTATTTTACGATCACAGAGATAAAAATTTAGTGGGAACTATATATTGCTGTTCGATTCCATTTGTCTTTTAAAAAATTATAATTCACTAATAAAAGCATCTTAGGTTACAAGTATAATCTAACCAGGAAATATTATTTCATGTCTTTTATTTGGTGAAATTTGGTACTGTTTGAATTCATAACCATGAAACTGAATTTATTTTGCAATAATAATTTGAAATACCGTGTCTGAAAAAAAATACCAGAAAGGAATACTTCATGCAAAATGTTAAGGAGATTTTTTTTTTAACATAAATCAAGATTTTTACACCCTAATTTTAGAAAACTAAGGAGAAAAATATGCAAGACAACAATTTATTCCTGGTTTATATTTCTGTCTTTTTACTCTATCATCTAGGTATAGTATTCTTGCATAGTATTATCACAGTGGTTTCCTATTTAAAGATATATACTTAATATCTTAATTGTTGAGAAAACTATTATCAGTAGCACACCTATCAAAAGAAAGCATATTAAAACAAGGTACAGGGGCTGGGGTTGTAGCTCAGTGGTGGAACACTTGCTGCTACTAGCACATGCGAGTCACTGGGTTCAATCCTCAGCACTACATATAAATACATGGACACAATAACTTTTATTGTGTGTGGTGCTGGGGATTGAACTCAGAGCCTTGTACATGTGAAGCAATCACTCTACCAACTGAGCTATGTCCCCATCCTGAAAGGAATTATAGCCATCTACAACTAAAAAAAAAAAAAAATTAAAGGTAGAAATGAGGTATGAAATAGGGATCTTCTACTGCCTTTCCTAATTCTGACAATACAGTAAACAATACAAGTGGCTTATCTAAGATCATTAATCCTGATGCTGTGTTTTTGGTATGCATTTATGCGGAGTACATGTAGGTGAAATATGGTAAGTTTAAGAAATTTATTATAGCTAGTAAAAAGTAAATGAATAAAGGACATGACATGGTTCCTGTTGCCAATCTGCTTAAGTACCCAATATTAATACATACTGAACACTAACAAGGATTTAGCTGGCAATTTTGCCAACACAAAAACAGCATAGCAGAGGGGCCGGGGTTGTGGCTCAAAGGTAGAGCGCTTGCCTAGCATGTGTGAGGCACTGGGTTTGCTCCTCAGAACTACATAAAAATAAAAACAAAATGAAGGTATAGTTTTCAGCTACAACTAAAAAAATAAATAAACAGGATAGCAGAGATGTCAGTGATAGAATTAAGCTATAGGTGTCAAAAAGACTATATAGCAAGGCTTTTGCAGTTGAAGTAGCAATTTTAAGTTCGAGAAAGAATGCAGTCTCCAAGGTAGTGTACAATAAAGACACATGAGAGGCTAACTTGAGCATCAGAGACCCCACAGAATCAGAAGAAGGTGCTGTACTATTATTCAGAATGACATGTGAATGTTGCAGAAGGAAGTTGAAACAACACAAAGAATGGCAGCAAAGGGTAGCAGAAATTTCCAATAAACAAGGACAATAATAAAAGAAATAACAGACATGGAATAACATTTATGTCCATTCAGAAAATATCTGAATCCTGTGCTATTTTACTGGCACTGTATCAGGTACTGAGGAAGCAATGAAAAATGAGAAATAATGTTTCAGCTCTCATGAAACTTTTTTTTTTTTTTTGGTACTGGGGATTGAACTCGGGGGGCACTTGACCACTGAGCCACATGCCCAGCCCTATTTTGTATGTTATTTATAGATATGGTCTGAGTTGTTTAGCACCTCCCTTTTGCTGAGCTGACTTTGAATTCAAGAACCTCCTGCCTCAGCCTTGGGAGCCGCTGGGATGAGCCACTGGGATTACAAGTATATGCCACTACACCTGGCTGGAACTTTGATTCTTGATGGGAAAAGACAAATTGATAAGTAAACAAAATATCAAATAAAAATAGGTGCTATGCACAGAATTAAAATTGAATTATGTCATAGTGAGAAACTAGACAAATACTTTGATCTGGTACAGGAGACTTTAAGGAGGTGACATTTAATGAGATCATTTATTTCAAGAAACAGTGTGAAGATCAGGGAAGATCTAGACAGAGAGGACAGCTGAAGCAAAGGTCCAAAGGCAGTAAGTTAACTGAAGGCCAGTGTAGCTGAATATTAATCAGCAAGGAGGACAGTGATAAACAATGAAGTGAAATAAGTAGACTGGGCCCAATATAAAGTCATGTAAAAAAAAACAATAGGTAAATGAAGATGATGTATTTTCAAGTATATAATATTCTAAATGTTTTCAGAGTCTTAGTATGGAAATCACCTTTTATTTTTCTTTCCTTCTGGAAGAGATTGCAAAGAAGCAAAGAAAATCTGTCCTCATCTACTTAGAGTATTAGAAAATTAAGCCCTGTCTGAACACAAAGGAAAGGAGGAAAAAACAGACTTTGTTTACGTTTAATGATCCATCAAAATACATGGTGAAAGAAATAGAGGGAAGTTTTGAAGAAAGAGGCAGAATATCTTAGAAAAACAGAAATGCCATTGTACTTGACACACACAAAGCACATCATGTCCCAATTCCTCCTCAACAAGCTCCTAGAAGAGGAAAAGGTTGACTCTGACATAAGAGGCTTGAAGTGAGATATCATGTCTTAAAAACAAGAGATATGGATGTATTAGTTGGAAAGAATCCAGGACTCCAGAGAGAAACCTGTAGGGTAACTATGAAAAGGGAACGAGAAGTAATTCACAGTGAGCTACTAGCATGGAATGGAAAATGAAATCCATTTAAGAACACACTGACACATAATATATTTATAGCCAACTTTAGTTTCTATACTTAAATTCATTTCTGTAAAAATACAGATGCATATGCAAGTTATACTACCTGTAGGATGTCTAAGATGTCATTTCCCCATGCTCAGTGGGATATAAAAAGGCATTATGGGAAAAGAGGGATCATGGTCAAATATATCTAGAAAATGTTGGGTTAAAAATTCACTATTGTTTTATTTTTTTAACTGCAGGACTTCTCAGAGCCTTTAGCTATGCTTGTGTCTACTAAGAATATCCACTGAGACACAGAATGCAAAATTATTTCAAAGAAGCTTTCCTTCCCCCATAATATTTAATAACAGTAATCTCCTAAGGGAAATTCATTGGTATATAAGTACAAAACTAGATGGCATTATTTACTAAAATTTGAATAGGCTTAGAAAATGGAAATATAAGTTAATAAATATAGTATAGGTTAACTTGGAGACTCAGGTAACCACTGCATAAGAATGTTGTACCATGGTAACATTATAAATAATGCATATATTATATGGAGAGAAGTAGGGTTATAGAAAAAGAATTGTTCCATAAATATGACACACTTAGTATTGATATTTATGTGGTACAAGTTAATTTTTTAAAAAATTACACATAGACTAATCCACCATCTTTAACCTCTTTAAAAGAGATAAGTTGACATTTTACTTTATGTTCTGTATCCCCATTTTATAAATTTCCAAATGTATAAAATAATATAAAGGATAAGAGAACCATATGGTAAAGATTAATTTAAATAACTTCTACTACATCTGTTAATCTCAGAAAAATAAAACATTTATCTTAGTAAAATTAACTATTCAGTTTCTGATATGTAGACAAAGATCTACAAATGTATAGGCAAACTTTTTGAGTACATCTTCAGGCTACATACCACTGGCACTAACCCTTTTCAACCACTTCACCTTTTCTTGCTTAGTTGGGATTCCCTGAGGAAAATAGAGTGCAGACAGTAACATTACATTCTTGCTAAGTCCACCATTCTACATATACTGTGAGCACCTTCTCCTTTACCACCCATGATACTCTCAAACTATCTTCAAGAACATGGAAGCCTCCCCTCCTGCTGTTTTAATCCACTCATGGAACCTTTAGTAGCTTAATGTGAACCCTTGCTTCCAAATATTCTGTGTATGAGAAATTGAAAGTGTCTTTATAATCTCAGAATACAAAATAAAAATAGCCTAAAATATTTTTACATTTGTTTCCCTAGTGGTTTTTAAGTGTTTTACTGAAAATTAAATTGGCTCTTCATCAAATATTCATTTGACCCAATCCAATTACAATAATTTTTGTTACCCAGATCACCAGAAATTGAAATGGAACACAAGTCATGTTAGAATATTATGTAAGGGCCATTTAATATACAGATAATTTTCCTATACTGTGAATCTACTAAGAGCTTTTATTGTCAAAATACATATTATTGTACCACATTATATTGAAAATATAGCTTTAGTAATCTGTGTATTATGTGTATTAACCCAAATATTCAAGATAAAGGCTGGAGGCAACCATACAATATTACTTCAGTTTAGAATCAGTATATCAGTAGAGCAGTGAAAAATCAGATATGTTTCACACCTTGACCAAGTAAGATGTAACTATCCCCAAAGAAATTCACTTTCCAGTCTAAAGTAAATTCTTGATAAAATCATGTTTGCAGAAACTATACTACTGAAATGTCTCAAAGAGATAAGCAGAATCATACACTAGAAAAGACAGGAGCGGGGGAAATAAGATACCTATTCTTGAAATATTGGCATGGAGTGCCTACCTATCCCTGTAGGTTTCAGAAAAAAATGGAGATGTCAAAGACATGGGAGGGTGATATAAACCACTTTTTAATCTAACATCTTTTAAGTAGCCTCCCAAGTGGGTTGGATAGTTGAATAGGATAAAAAATGCTAGTGATACAAGGATGTGTACAGGGAACTGATAAACACAAGCCTAAACTGCCTTCCCATCTTGAGAATGCCAGTAAATGCTTTGAAAATTTTCAAAAATTGAACAGAAAGATAATTCCTCCCCTGCCTCCTTCCCATGCAAATTACTTGAATCTATTACCATATGAAATTTCAAAATATTAGTTTACTTCTCTGTGCTAAACAAAAAGAAAGACTGTCTTTAGCCATTTATACTTCCTAAGTTTCATTTAATAGTAAGAAACCATATTTGTTTAAAGTACAGTTTAAAAATAAGTAATTCCATTGAACAAGCTTTATGACAAAGACTGCCATTTATTGAGCACTTACTATGAGCTAACCTCTGCTCAAAGTTCTTTATTTGGTCCTTTCAATTCTCAAAGCAAGGCTTGATTTCAGTACTAATATTATGCTCATTTTAAAGATAAGATCATATTGATAATATATAAGGAACTGAATTAATTCAAGAATAATTTTAACAGAGTCATAGTATATTGCTTCATTCAATAGAATTTAGAAAGTAACTACAGATAACAGTATGGTGAAGTGTAGGGACAAGGCACCGACAATCCTTTGCCCAAAAGGAGTAAGGAGTGACATGTAAATGGGAAGTGGTAATAGTGGCTTATTACCAAATCTGCATAGGATTTTATAAAAGCAGACTACCCACGATAAGTCAGCCACTATAGCACCAAAGGATGTTAACCATTTTTGTCTAGTTACCTTTGTTTTTGCCTTTTCCTCCTATTCTCTTTCCACTGGCTCTTTCCCCAATATTATTATACTTCTTTTTTGTTTTATTTTTATACCACATGTATTTAAAATATTATTGGAAGATTTCAAATTATCAGGGGCATCTCTTGAAAGCCATTAGGGAGGAAAGCAATACACATCTCAAGCCAAAAAAAAAAAAAGAAAATTGTATAGTTTAACAATTTTTGAACATTTCCCCATAATGAATGTAGTACTATGTTCTTTAACACTCTATGCATTCTCATGAATTTCCTTCAATTGTGTACTTAGTTATAGATATCCTTTTCATATTCCCATTGTTTAAACTAATTTACATTGAAATTCATTCGAATTAAAGTTAATACTATTCTAAAGTGAAGAATGAGTAAGTGGTTATGAAAAATGCTCAACTATGTATAGAAGAAAACCTTTACTACAAATAGAAACCATGATGCTTTTGAATGTAAATTCTGGGGAATAATGTGTCGACCAGGTTGCTTTGATCTGTACAAAAATCCAGAACAAATCATCAATTTACAAACACCTACAAGAAAATGGAGGTGATGAGAAATCTCTAACAGAGCTAAGAAGTCTACCTTATTAGACCTTCTACATTTTATGACAAAATGATAGGACTAACAGACATCCGGAACACTATAAATATTATCTGAATATTTAGTGCTTCTGAAATGCTAAGCAACTATTTCAAACTCCCTGTGTGAATCTGTCAAATCCCCTGGGGGTGTGACTTTCTTAAATAATAAAAAACAAGTGGTTGGAGGAGGAAATGTACTCCAGAACTCCACTTCTGTAAAAATCGAAATCAATAAAGGACCACTGATAATAATAATAATTCTGTTTAAGGCCATATTTAAGTATTAGAAATATTTTAAGTATAATGCAATTTGAATCCCAGTAGAAGAAAGGACCTACCTGGGATCCCCCAGGCAAATTTTTATCACTACAAGTTGTTTGTGTAACTCTCCTTTCTGCTTTAATTTAGCACATCTGGATACAGTATGATGACTATCATATTGTCATTGTTTCAAATGTACAAGATGTCTTGTATCTTACAGAAATGGCCTTTAAGAGTTAAATCTGGAGGTAACCCCTACACACACAGTCTGACCTTCAAGCTTCCATGGCCTTTGAGAGGCTAGATGAGCTGTTGGCTTCACAGGGAAACTCAGCAGGGCAAGGGCCTGTTTATGGCTTTTATCATCCTCTTGAGAACTTGGAAGCATGTTTATTATTTATAGGGCTATGTTTAAAAACTGTTATAGTTATTTTTTATTAATAGAATAACAAATTAATGCATGTGCTTATATACACAATGGAGTAATGGTATTTCAACTAAATACATCCTTTGACAATTTGTTTTAGGAAGAAAATTATGAAACTGTGGTTAAAATATTGTTAGTACCCAATATTAACTACTTGTTTTATACTACATGGCACTAAGCTCTTTACATATATGATATCTTTTAATATTTGTATCAACTCTGAGTTCTTTGACTCATTTTAGGTGGGAAAAGAGACAACACAATTTATGGAAAGTGACCAATATCACAGAGCTGGTGTATGGATTCAAGCAATGATCTGTAGGTCCCTCACCCTTTATTACTAGTATATCTGTGTAATATAGCTTAGAGGAGCAATATTCCAAATATTAAAAATGTTTGTCTCACCTCAAATTTATTAGTATTACCTACTTATTAAGATTAGTATTAGTATCTTAAAATATTAACACACTACCACATGGCTCACATGTGGTTTGTTATTGCAAGAATTTTATATTTCATCTGTATTTCTTGGTATTACTATAGAATCCACCTACTCTGGATAAGCTTCTCCAATTGAAAAAAATACATTTTTAATTTTCTTCTTTTTTTTTTTGTTAGCAGAGATTGAACCCAGGGGAACTTAACCACTAAGCCACATTCCCAGCATTTTTTATATTTTATTTATAGACAGGGTCTCACTAAGTCACTAAGTTGCTTAGGGCCTTGCCAAGTTGCTGAGGGTGGCTCTGAACTCACAATCCTTGCTACCATGCCTGGCCCAATTTCTCTTTTTGAAAAGGTCTCATCAGCTGGGCATGGTGCACATACCTGTAATCCTAGTGACTTGGGATGCTGAGGCAGGAGGATCTCAAGTTTGATGCCAGCTTCAGCAATTTAGCCAGACCTTAGCTACTTAGTGAGATCCTGTCTCAAAATAAAAATAAATAAATAAATAAAAAGGATGGGGACACAGCTCAATGACAGAGCAGCCCTGAGAGCAGCCCTGAGTTCTATCCCCTGTATGAAAGAAATGAAAAAAAAAGTCTCATCAACACATAAATTATGTGTTTTAATGAAGTATATGCTAAAAGTGGGAGTTGTGTGTATGTGTGTATACTCTTCAGAAAAAAATAAAAACCATTACACTTGGAAATGCAGTATTTTTACCTCCAAAATTTTTCCATCTGGTAAAATCCCAGAACTTCTGCTTTATGAAATTTCAAAATGTGGTAGATGAAAATACTTACCTTAAAGAAGTATCTAAGAAAACACAAACAACAAGTACAAAAGCTTACTGTCTACTTAAGAACCTAATACACCATCTATTCTTTCTACTAATTTTCAATGTAACTCTTTAGGAGAAATGTGCTCAAAGATAATCTATTTCCAGCAGACAAAGCCCTGCCTTCTCAGTTGCAGTGATCAAAAGAACAGGGAAAGGTGAGAATGACCAGGAGAAAGTGAGTAGCATACATTAGTAACAGCTCAAAGTTTCAGAGCTAAAGAAAATTTCTGAGGACCTAATGCTTCTGTAATGTTCTGTGCCAGCCTATATTTAACTTGTGTTGAAAAGCCCATGTTCTCTCAAAGTTAAAATTAATCTGTCTCCATGGTGAGTTCCAACAAAACTGTGGCTGGTTAGCTCAGCGAGTTAGAGCATGGCAATGATAAAATCAGATAAGGTCAGAAAACTACCTTTTTTTCCCCTGGCCAGAAGTAACTCCCCAGTTCCAGCCTCAAGTATGTGTACTTGGGATACTTAGGTGGAACTGGGCAAGACAAAGTGGTCAGCACATAATAGTCACTTTCTCTGAAGAAAGAAGTCAGGTTTTTGTACATACTAAAGGCTCTTTAGTACAGAGCTACTGTCCATAAGGAAAGAAAGCACATTCTAATCCTGTGTTTTGCAAAGTGAGTCATGGGGATCACCTTTATGTATATTTCCACAGATATGTTTTCAAGGCAGTTTCCGAGGCCCAATGCAGACCTTCTGAATCAGAGTCCCTTAATTTGGCTAAGGTAACATTTCGGAATGCTCTCTGTGATTTTTATCTTCACTAAATTTTGAAAATCACTAGTCTAGTAATATGCCCTACTTCTTACTAATAAATAGATTTTTCAGAACATATCCGGTGCCATGTGGCTGATTATCAAATCTAGTCTAGAGGACAAGCAACACAGGGCCCAAAGTCATGAGGAGTTTTTAATTCCAGTTCTGCCACTAATTAACTATGTCATGTTATTTAAGTCTAATCTTAAAATAAAAGCAATCTGAACCATTATGAAGACGGAGCCCTGGTTCTCAACTTGCAGCTGGTCCTTCTTTCCCTTCTCCCCCCACAGCCTATTTGAATGCTTAAAACACACACAAAAAAATCCTATTATTGCAGCAAAACTCTGCACACAGTTAAAAATCATAGATATACACTAGAACAGCCTAAATCCTCCAAACTGTCAGGCAGAAATCTTAGAGAGATTTGCCTCAGATTTTGTTAACAGTATTAACTTTGATAGAATGTACAAACCTGAATGCTTCCGATTTTATTTAAAATGTGCTCAATTCTTCCCTCATTGAAAAAAAACAATTCCATAACAACTATAAGAGTTTCCTGCAAAGATAAAATGAGACAGTATGTATTTCAAAAGATACTCATATTTTCTAGCTATTCTCTACTAGTATTTAAAGCTTTTCCATGTCTTATGACTTTGCTCATTGTTTTCTCCCTTGAGGTATTTCTCTGCCATTTGTATGCAACAAAATTATCATCGTCATCAAGGACTACCTAAAACACTTTAATATTCCCCTTGTCCAGCTACCAATTTAAATAGAACTCCTTAGCTAAATGCTTGTAGACCCAGAAAAGAGAGACCCTCTTGTCCTGTAGAGCACTGTACTGTGACCAAGTTCACACCATGTCCCAGCCCAAGAAGCGAAGAATCTAGGGGAACCAAGAAGTGTATATATATCCAAAATCATTGTTCCTCAACTTCCAGACCAAAATCTAGTACCCCAAAACTTAAAGTATATTGTTCAAGAAGCCCTGAGCCCACTAATGGGTCCTTCATGGTTGACAAAGGACAGACACTATAGTATTTATGTGTGCACCCCTACAATCAAAGGGAGATCAAGGTAGACGTATTTGGAAAGCAACAGCATGAGGAAGATTAATAGTACTTGGACGCAAGTATGATGTGAGGCCTTGCAGTGCAGGAGAATGCCAGGAATGGAAAGAACAATGTAGGACCATGGTTGGACGGCCACATTTTGTTCTCTTGCCCTCACCCCAATAAATATTAAAGATCTACTTCTTAATTTCTGAGAAGTTAGTAATTTTTTTTTCCTTAAGGACACTTATTTAGGCCCTGCAAGCCTCACAATTTCTGCTAGAACTCTTCCACACTGTTAGAGCATGAAACAGGCATGGGTAATACCTAGATGAACCGGTATAGTTGTATTCCAATAAAACTTGATTTAAAAATTAGTGGCAAGCCAAGAATGGTGGTACATGTCTATCATCCCAGTGATTCTGGAGGCTGATACAGGAAGAAAGCAGTTCAAGGCCAGCCTCAGCAACTTACTGAGACCCCGTCTCAAAATAAAAGATAAAAAAGGCTGGGTATAGTTCAATGATAGAGTGCCTCCAGGTTTAGTCCCCAGTAGCAGAAAAATGTGATGCAGGCTGCCTTTAGGACATTGGCAGTAGTTCACCAACACATAATCTGTGTTCCACATTCCTGGCCCTGGCCACATTTTATCCTGCATTGTACAATTATCTGTTCTTCTCTCTCATCTCTTTTATAAGTTTAGTTTTATGAACAAATTTAGTTGCTATCCAAAGAGGATATCATCTTACACCCAAAAACAAATTTAGAACTCTGGAATGGCCTTTGTAGTTTAAAAACAAGGTGCTACTGGTGATAGTAAAATAGTCAAGGCCACATTTCATCTTTAAAGTAAAATTAAAAAACTCTGACAGACTAAACATGGTGGACAATTTTCATTTGTAATTCTATCAACCATGCTGCAAGTGTCATAATTTAACCTTAGAAGTACAATATACCTTTCTTATATATCTTGACAATATTTTAGTTAATAACTTACATATGTTTGATAATTGCTTGATTAAGCATGTACTTTGGAAATAAAAAAAAAAGACAACATACTTTTAAGATAACTAAAAACCTAAGATGATGTTTGCCCTTTTAATGCACTAAATCATTTTCAAAGATTTGGTAGTGGATCTCTCTCTCTCTCTCTCTCTCTCTCTCACACACACACACACACACACACACACACACACACACACACACACACACAAATCTTAAATTCGCCTTGTAGGTGCAAAAGCACCGGTAACTCAGGGATGCTTCTACAACTGTCAGTAACAATGTGTGCTAACATGAATTGGTGATGGAACAACTTATTTATTTTGTGTTATGTCATGCTGTCATCTGATAGCATCGTTGAGGTATCAAAAACATTGACATAAGTATATATGTGTGCATATACACACACAAACACATATCACATGCCCATTAGTCAGCTGCTTTATGAAGAGCTTACTCTGCTCTCTACCTCCTGGCTGCTCAAAGTGAGATCCTCAAACTAATATTGGCATCGTGGTATCACCCTCGAGCTTGTTAGTAATGCAGAATCTCAGCTCTAATCCAAACCTAGTAAATCAAAATCCTCCAGGGATTCATATGCAATTCAAGTTGGAGAAACAATGATCCGTAGGACTGTATGCCATTCAGTTCTCTATCCCTGAGCCAAACCAGGCAATGAATGCAACAAGGGTACAGTATTCTCCATTAACCTCAGACTCGTGCTAAAACAGCAGTTAAGGTGAAGAATATCAGTGTCCTTTAATCTTAGAACTACAAGTAACACAGTAATGCTCATTGCTACCAATACATTCTACATGTATAATCTCCTCCTTTACTAGAAAGCACTGACAAAGTCAATTCCGCATGGATTTACTTCCATGCCTTAGTCCTTATTGGCATTGGAATGCATTCACCTTCACTGCTGGCTGTGGCAGCATGCCCAGGTTCACCACTCAAATGCCTACAGTAATACAAGATCACCAGCAACAAAATGATCGAGGCTGGCCAGCTTCCCAGCCTTGCGTCACAAAGTTACTTGGATGGGCAAGGCACAGGAGGGGAATGGGGAACAACAGGATGCCCCAGAAGCCTGCTGTATAGAAACTGAGAGAATGAAGTTGAGTAGGGGAAAAAACCCAGACATGGTGAAAATCAATTTTGAACACTGTAATCAAGCCAAGTACTGTTGGGAAAAATCCTATCAGTGGGGAATGTACAACAACCAAGAATGTGCTGGCAGAACATAAAACTGACTGGCAGAGCTGCAAACAGCTTCCAACTCTGCACATTGAGTTGGCACCCACAACTGTAGGTTGTGCAAAATCCACAAGCAAAGATCTGTTCATTCAGTCAATCAACTATTCATTGAGACCTGTTATGACAAACCCTGGATGCTGGGCTGGTTTCTTCAGAGATGAATAAATGGTATTTAGGGCCATATAAAACTTCTGATCTAACAGGGAACAGAGATAAATAATCATAGTAAAAATAAGTGCTGTAACAGAAATGTATTCGGATAATCGGGGTTGGGGGTATGACTGGGAGGTGTTGGATAACACACAAACAGAGGAGTTGGGGAACGTTTAAAAAGAAGACATCTGAGATGGGTACTGAAGGATGAGTAAGAGTTTTCTAAGCAGAAATTACAGAGGAGCATGTATTGGAGGTGTGTGTGTGTGCCCATGTGTAACTGTGAAAGAGTAAGCATGGTGAGAACTCGTTTTGACCACAATGAGAAATGAAGCTGAAAAAGAATTCTTACACCAGAATATTTTAAAAATTGCTTGTCATGTTAAACCCTTTTGCAGTTAATCCTCTAAGTTCCAAGGATTTATGGGAAGACTAAACAAAAGAACAAGGGAATCAGGTATAAAGTCAAAGACTGATAGAGACCATTTTACATAGATAACAATAGTTAACCTCTGGGTCAAAAAACACTACCATAGATAACAACAACAGTGATCTTTGGGACTTTTTGTGGAACTTGGAGAGTTAGAAAGAAATGAGACGGTAAAGGCAAAATGTATAATCAAATACGCCTCTCAAAGGGATATTGGATATTCCCGTATTCAAGCAGCTACTTTGTCCTAGCCACTCAATAGCTTTTTTTGAAGCAATAATAAAGGAAGCCTTGTTCATCACTGCAGCTGGCTAGATCTGTCCAAGTTACAATTTCCCCAAACTCAATCACTACATTTTTCCCTTTTTCTACATTAAGGGCTATGGGCAATTTGCATTTTATATTAGATTCAAAATTTCAAATTAAATTATGTCACTTATTTAAAACATTCACATCTTAATGTCAGTCTGAATTTAGTGCTGTCCATTACATGTAACTTATTTCATTCTTTAAAGAACAGGGGGAAATCATCATTTATAGAAGTTACATCATGCTAAATATCTTTTTTCCAAATCATTTAGCATTTTCTCTACTTTCTTCATTAAAATTCACATCTAAATTATGTCCACTTTTGTTCCTTTTAAATTTTGTCTTAAAACTTGCCAATAAAATGAAAGTAAAATGATCTTTTAAAATGGGCTATCTCAAATCAATTAGACCTTTAATTGTCCTAATATGCTGAATTTTGGAGTGATAATTGCAAAACAATGTATGTAATTTAACTTTGGGGACTTGGCTTGCAAAAGTTGATTCAGCTGTACACATTTTGTAACTACGCAAAACTCACAGTTGGATAGTCATGTTGTTGTAATAAAATGGTCATGAACATCAATGACTACTCAATCTCAGAAGATTAAGTGAAAAAGATTAAAATAAGACGTTTTCTACAGTATGGAAAATTCAGAAAGTGAGAATATAATGATATCTACTTAGAATTTATTATAATCTGAACATGATGTTAAGTGAAGTGGTCTTTCAAGAATAACCAGATAAAATTGTCTATGTTTTGAAAGGCCTGTCATTTCTAGTAGCCTAGCTATACAGAAAATGTCCTCTAAATTTAATGGTGCTTTCACTACATACACAGCATCACTGGTTGCTACCAGTGCTGTATTCAAACATATAAAAGAATTCAAATCAAAAAAGAGAATGTACTAACCTGTCAGCTAAGTAGACCATTTTACTCCCCCTACCACAGCTACCCACAATTTAAAGACAATGAACCTAAAGATATTACATTTGTAGTCAAAGCAACATAATATACACGAAGCCCTAAAGCTGTGTGCTATGATCCGCTGTGGCAGAAGTTAAGTCTTGACAGATTCATAGCATCATATGCTTGTATAGACCCATAGGCATCCAGACCTATGTCATGCCCTCAGGAGAGAAACCTTGGCTACCAAGTAACAAAATTAAAATTTCAGTATTAAAACTCCTGCTCACATCTGGGCACAGAGGTAATCCAGCAACTTGGGAGGCTCAAGCAGGGAATCACAAATTCAAAGCCAGCCTCAGCAACTTAGCAAGACCCTAAGCAACTTAATGAGACCGTCTTAAAAAAAAAAAAAAAAATCAAACTGCTCATAGGAGTACAGGAATGCAAAGCACCCATACAGTTCTCTTTAGATACCATCAGTTTCTGTACAGATGGACTCTGCTTTGTGCGTGGTGAACATAGCTATTAAATATTACTCACTCTCAGGATTTTAATAGAAGGATCACTATCTATATAAACATGGCTTTTTTCTCAACCCACTAGAGATTCTTGAACCCACCCACTAGTAACTATTCTGAAATAGTCAAACTCCATCCACCCACAATCAGCAGAGGAGTATCAAAGTGAAGTAGGCATGAGTGCCAATAGAATTGCTAGAAAAAAAGTAGTTCTTTCTAAAATAGTTAGAAGAAAACTTAACATTTAGATATAGGGTAGCATCTAGGCAATTAGGTGAAAATTGCCAATCTGTTTTCCTCCATTTCTCATCTTTATTCTAATGCTAGAAATGTTAAGAAACATTAGCAGGAAGAGGTGAATGTCTCGACATTTCAAGATTGGAAGAAGGAAATGAAGTTGTATATGAAGTTGTCTGATGAACACCTAAGAGAATGAAAGTACAACAAAAGATGACAATAGATTTTCTCACAAATTATTTGTTCAGTAAATTAGAATCAGTATCTTCGAAATATTTGTAGTTTAAGAAGTGAGGCTTATCATTCACCCCAGACTTAAACCTCTGGATCTGCAGTCAGATGTCCACAGAATAAACTTGGACACATCCTGTCATCAACTTTAATTACCCAAGGCTTGGCATGCAGTAAAACATTTGTAAATTCTCTGGAAACACTAAACTATATGAATGAAAGAGAAGAATGAATGTATTTGATTCAAATGGGCAACTGATGATTGGGCAAGGGACAAAATGAGAACATCCATTCAATAATCAGGAATAATACTCTGTTTTGACTTACAAAAGGCTTTCAGTAGTAACTATTTTTCAGTTTTTTTTTCCAAAATAAGGATGGGGAAAAAAAGTATTTTCTACTGAATCCCTCATATTAAACCTACATTTGTGATGCATGTAATACTTCATAAAAATTAGTTTTTTCTAGAATTAAGCAGAGAGGAGTGAAGGCAGGAGGAGTTATGGGAGTAGGAAGGATAATAGAATGAATTGGTCATAATTATTATCTATGTACATATATGATTCATGATCAGTACAATTCTACATCATATACAACCAGAATAATGAGAAGTTTTACTCCATTTATGTATGATGTGTCAAAAAGCATTCTACTGTCATGTATAACTAATTAGAATTTAAAAATGTGAAAAAGAATCAAAAATTAAATATGTCAAACAATTCCAACTTCCATTGTAATATGCCAAAAAATAAAATAAAATTGGTTATTCATTAAAATGCGCAGTGGGAATATAATTTTCTGTGAACTCTATTTCTTGGGGAGTTCTCAATAATATTGCAAATCATGTTATTGTGATTTTTTAAAACAATCCATATTAGGAAATATTCATCACCAACCTCTTTAAATTATATGAAATTTAATTGGTATAAAGTAAAAAGAACAATGCGATTTGTTTCACTGACATGTGAGCCATCAACTATAGCTGAATATTTATATAACTATCTTTACTTAGATTAACCTAATAAGATATGTTTATGAATGACTAGAGAAAATTTGTTTTCTTGTGGCATAAGTAAAACTACAATTTGAAAGAAAGTGTTCATGTTGTAATACTCTGACTTTGGTATATAATACCGGAGATAAATTTCATGAGATATTTAACAGCAACCATTTATTAAGTTGTTAATTTGTGTCAGGCCCTGTGATAAAATACTCTTATTTAAATTTTCTCAATAGTACCATAAGGACAATTACTGTATCCATTTTGCAATATTTATTCATTCAACAATTTTTTAACCAAGTTTGCATTGTTCTTGGTGCTTGGGAAAACTCAGTGATCTAAAAGAACAAAGATCCCACATGAATCTTTGTGGAGTTAAAATTATTGGAATAACCAATAAGCATAATAACCTATGAATAATTTACAAAATAAGAAGCACCTATAAGAATGTCAATGCATAACCAGATAGAGATTAGGAGTGTGGAGGTGGGTATGCTGCAATTTTAGAGGGTGTATAGGTGTAGAAATGACCAGACCAGACATAAGACCAAAATGATGAAGGTAAATTGGTCTTGAGATTTCTAGGGAAATAATGCTCCAGAGAGTAAGAATAGCCAGTGAAAAGGTCCGAAGTCAATAATTTACCTGTCACATTCAAAGAATAGCAAGTTGGGGCTGGAGAGAAATAAGAAAAGCTTGCACAAGGAGGAAAAATGAAGTCAAAGAATAAATGTAGGCCAATATCTCTAGACCATTTTAAGAATTTTGCTTTTACTTCAAGTCAAATCAGAAATCTTTGCAGGGTTTCAACCAATAGACATAATCTGACTTCCATTTTCAAAAGACAATTGTGCCTATTGTATTGGGAGCAAACTGTCAAGGGCAATGGCAGAGGTATGAAGTCAATTTGAAGGTTACTACAGCAATTTTGGAAAGAGATGATGAGAGTCCCAAAAAAGATCATAGCAATAGAAGTAGAGAGAAGTACTTAAATTCAGGATTAGTGTGAAATAGTTCCATCATAGCATAATGACATATTGGGTCTGGTCAGTAAGAGAGGGGAATGATGGATGGTTTCAAGGTGTTTTGTTTTTTTTTTGTCTGAAGAAATAGAAGGATAAAATTAACATCAGTTGAGATAGGAAAACTGAATAAAGTAAATTTGGGAGGGAGAAGAGAAGTTCCATTTTGAATAGATTAAATAACAAATGTCAAATAGGAGGTGATGTCGAATATAATTGGATACAGGTGTTTAGAGATCAGAGAGACCAAGTTGAGATGAGAATGAAATCATACCTGGAAGTGTATATTGAGAAGACAACCAATAAAAGAATCACAGGGCACTCCAACATGAACAGTAGGGAAGGGACCAAATAGATCAGCAAAAGACAGTGAAAAGGAGCAAACATGGAGGTACAAATTAAACCAACATACTGTGCTATCTGGAAAGCTAAGTGAAGAAAATGTACCAAGGAGAAGAAATGCTCATAGGTCAAGTAAGATGAGGATGGAAAACTGACCATGGGGTACAGTGACAAAATGTTCTTAGCTGTTATGCCCAGTAAATACTAAAGGCATTTTGGAACTTGCACTTGTCTTGATCTAAATGTAAATTCTAGTGTAGCACAATGTCTTCTACAATTAGGAGAGGGTATTTTAATACTATGAAGGCAATAAAATTGAAATCAGTTTTTTAAAGCTTTATCTTAATGGATACTTAAGTAGAGACAAAAATTGTAGGAAAAAAATTTTTAAAAAAAGTTTAAAAAAAATGAACATTTTTATTATCTTACAATTTATAAAAATATAGTGCTACCTAACTATAGGCTCCAGTCCATTTCTACTTTGCTCACTTTAAAAAAAAACTGTTAAATTAATGATCCTCAAACATTATTTTCTGCATTACTGACATAACAAAAATCTTTGGCTATAAGTTCCAAGATCTCATTTTGGAATTCCAGGCAATTTTGTCAACTAACCCGGCAATTCAGCACATGTATTATACCTGTGCCCAGCCCCCTGAGAAATAGAACAAACACTTCTTCCACTACACAAATAACATTTAATTATGAACAAAATTTTCAAAATGCAAATGCCATATATCTACCATGATGGCCTTGGTGTGCTGTTTAATCAAGCTCCCTTTTCTCCTATTACATTACAGAGACCAAGACAACTTGAGAGAGTCTCCTTTCTCTCCTCCCTCCCCCTTCCCTTTGAAAATTATCAAGTTGAACTATGGACCAGGCACTCTAATAGGCACCATAGATGTGTGTCCAAGCAGATTAATTGGATCTATCCTCTCAACCTTACATTCAAGTTAGGGAACTGCAAAGAAATAAATAAATGAGAAACAGGTAAAACTAGTGGTGACTTTGGAGCACATAATAAATAGTCTTTTAAAAACAGTCTTCTCTGTGGTGAGGAACTCATAAGCATTCAGAAATTAAAATTATTTATATTAGCATTGGGTTCAGGAGTAATAGAAAATTGCTTAAACTGAAGGCAGAGTTCTGTTAAAGCAAAAAATCCATACCTGACATAATTTCCAGAAGCTACATAGTCCTTAATTAAAGCACATCATACTTGATGTCAGTGTTCTGATCTACTCTTTTTTGATTAGATAATATGTTCCTAATTAAAAATCAGCCTTTTCATAATAATAGAGACAATGCTGATGTCAGTAGTAATGATGATTGCATTGAAATAAGAACTCAAGGGCTGGGATTGTGGCTCAGCAGTAGAGTGCTTGCTAAGCACATGCAAGGCCCCCCAGCACTGAAAAGAAACAAAGAGATTGATTGAAAAAGAAATTTAGAAGGGCTGGGACTGTAGCTCAGTGGTTGAGCACTTGTCTTGCATGTGTGAGGCACTGGGTTTGATACTTAGTACCACATAAAAATAAATAATAAAATAAAGATAAGAAAAAAAGAAATTTAGAACCCAATACATTTGTGCACCACCCTACCTTATCCCACACTTTACTACTTACTCCCATTTGATTATTAGAACAGGTCTCACACAAATAAGTTTTCTTAAAAACTCATTAGGTATGAATAATTTTCCAGCTACCTTTTGATATTCTCAAAAACGAACATGTATATGCAAATATATACTTTAGGTACTGTATTTTTTTCTTGGAGTGGTAAGGACTTAATTATAATAGCTAGATTTAGTTAAGATCTGTGACTGAAATGATGATTAAGTAAACTCAATTTTCATAATATCCTTTAGTTTCCCAAAATTGCAACATGAGATTTTATCATATATATTGTTTTATCCTTCTGTAATCACAGCCAATAGTGACATTAAAATTAATAATATTGGGCTAGCAGGAGTTCTAAAACTAATAAAGGATGAGTTTAGATCTATGAGGATTTGAATCTTTGACTCCAGGAAATTGGCAGTTCAACAAAGATGCCTAGAGAATAACCCACACCTTTACTGATTATAATCTTAAGAAATTAAAACTAACTTTAAGTTTGGAAACAGGAAATGACAATTCTTTTTTATTTATTTATTTTTTATGTGGTGCTGAGGATCAAACCAGCGCCTCGCACGTGCAAGGTGAGCTCTCTACCACTGAGCCACAATCCCAGCCCCATTTATTTTTACTTGCAAATAAAAATGAGGTTTAAATAACTTCTGATGCACAGTCTGTTCCAATAGCCATCACTCATCTCCCCTACCACCTACATAGCTCTTTTGAGTAGAAAACTTAAAATAACATGACTTACCTACTATAAAGGATGTGGCACTGTGTGGCAGAGGGGAAAAAAATCAATTATATCAAGTCTGAGGACAAAAAGAAAAGTGTGCTGTGTACAAATAGCATGATGCAACCAGTAAAAACAATGTTTGAGCCTGGAGACTTGAAGTTATATTTAATGAAAAATTATATAGTGAATATATAGAGATGTTATAATCTCCTTAAGCTTGATAATTTTTATTTGAAAAAAAAATGAGATATATAGACCCATAATCAAGGGGAATGTTAGAATGAAAAAGCAGTAGCAGCTTCATTTAATTCTTAGTCTTTTAAAACAGCATTTTGTTTTGTTTTGTTTTGTAATCCCAAAAGATAAGCCAGGATCAGACATGAAATAAAGTAGTTAATCTATTTACTTATTAGTACTGGGGGGGGGATTGAGCCTAGAGGTGCTTAACCACTGAGCCACATACCCAGCCCTTTTTATTTTGCAACAGGGTCTTGCTAAATTGCTTAGAGCCTAGGCAAATTGCTGAAGCTGGCTTTGAACTTGGGGTCCTCCTGCCTCAGCCTTCTGAGTGCTGGGATTCAAGTATGTACCACCATGCCCAGCCAGATTCAATTCTTGAGAACAGAAGTGGTGGTGGTGGTGAGGATAACTTTTTCTTTTAGAAGACAATTTTTGTGAAAATACTTAATAATGCAGTTTCTGTGTCAATAAGTGAATTGCTCAGTCTAGTTTAGTACTTTCATTAAGTATGGGGTAGGCAGAAAATCTGGTAGTATTTGTTGAACTGAAAGGAGTTGATCATTTAGTCAAATGTCAGATCAATTGAGGGTAAAAGTTGTCAAAGTGGTTGTTTATTAAAGTGAACATTAGTTCATGTATAATTATTTGAGTTATAGGTTAGAGAAGTTTTATCTGGAAGGGTGTATACCGAGTCCCTTCCTATTAAAATTTTCTATGATTTAATGAATGGTTGCCCATTTAGACATAGTCACCTCTCTTGAAAATTACTGGCAAAATTAAATCTCATTGTATTCAACCTGATTGAATAAATTCACAGGGGAAAAAATAGAAGCTCCTCCTCTCACCTCACTAGGATAGAAGAAAGCATTTTAAAATTTCAAGTAATAGCACTTCCCTTGCATTAAGAAATTAATATTTTCACATAATATCAAAAGTGAACTGTTATATGAAACTCTTCAGTAAAAAAGGAACTCTAGGATCTTATTTCTATGTTTTTTTTTTTTTTCAAGTACTGGGGAATCTAACTGATGGGCACTTTACCACTGAGTTACATCCCCAGCCCTTTAAAATTTCAAGACAGGGTCTCACTAAGTTGCTGAGGCTGGCCTCCAACTTGAAATCCTCCTGTCTCAGCAACCCAAGTCACTGGGATTCCAGGCATGTGCCTGGAACCACGTCTGGATTATTTCTATGATTTTAAATTCATCATATTCAAAGCTAGTCTCCTTACCCCCATGAACTCCAAATTTCAGCTGGGGAAATGCTAATGAAACACCACTTTCATTGTTTATACCAATCAATCCACACTCTTCAAGAAATTCCACTACCACTCGGTCCACGGAGTCTGCACCTTCTGCCAGCTTTCACTGTCCTTCCATAGCCTGGTCCCAAACAACTCAAACAATTGTTATATTATCCTTAGAATTCAGAAAACTTAACCCACTCTCCTTTCTTCCATTTTCTTGCCCTTTCCCTGAGCCCCCAGCCAAGCCTCTTTTTAACCTTGATATCAGGCATAAAAATCACAGAACACCCCCCCAAAAAAAATCAGTCCTATGCAAACTCTTCAGACATGGATTTTTCAACACCTTCTTTTCTGTGTAGGGAAGTCTAGGACACATAGGTACCTAGGAGATGCTCATTATCTATTTGTGATCTGGTAAATTATAGTAGTATTAATTTAAATATGGTTTCAACTTTATTCCTCAATGAATCATATTCTCTGAAACAAAATTATAAGGAGCAAGTCCTTCTACTATTAGTTTTCTTTTTTTGCTCCTTTAAACAAGTATCTAAAATTTTATATTTCCACAGCAATTTCTTACCATATTTTCGTAGCCCATCTCAAGGAGCAAGGGAAAATTGTGACCTTGTCGGACTTTCCAAATAGCTTCCACTGCCCTCTTCATGGTATATATCCCCATCCTGCAGCTGAGGACTAGCAGCTGAGCCCCTCATTGGGAATTGCCCTCAGCTGCAGAGAACTGTCTTGTCTGAGGTTATGCTCCTGCCTGATATGGAAACAGAAAACTCCAGCTCCTTGACTCAATTTGAGACAAATTGAAGGATCATCAAAACTCCAGAACTGAAGGACCATCAAAAAAAAAAAAAAAACTCCATACCTTACTATAGAAACTTCTAAGGCCCCAGTTTCAACCACATTACAGTCAATTTCTCCCTAAGCCTCACAAACAACAAAACCTGCCTGCAAGTCTCCATTTCAGAGACTGTTTCCAGGGAACCTAATTGAAGACATCTGTCTTCCCCACGGGTCCATAAGATTTGAAGGCAGATACTGCCTTGAATATCTTTGGCCTGGGTTAAGCCCCAAGCCTGCAATGGAGAAGGTTCTTAAATAGTATTTCTCATTTATTCATGTGATGGAGTTAATCAATGCATATTAGAAGGAATGATTCTGATGATGTAATAGGATTCATAGACAGTGAGTGATTACTAAGGCATCAACAGAATTTCCAAATAGAAGGGACTTAGTCTGTGCCATCATGATGGAAAGAATGTTAAATTTGATAGTTGAAACTAATTTGGCTGGGCATTTTGGGAGGATATTCCGAAAGCATCCAATATCAATAAGAAAGTAGGGTAGAAGGAGAGAAAGAAAGTTCAGAGACAGAGTGTTTCTGCTAAAGCCCTCCCAAGGAGCCTCTTGGGGCTCCTACTGACTTCAAAAAGTGTTTTAAAGTACAAAAATCTGTGCCCCATTCCCAAACTGAATCAGAATCTTCAAGGCTAAGGGAGTGAGTTTTGACAATAGCTGAACTGTGTGACTTGTTCTTTTATCTAAATCTCAATGATGATACATGTAACATTGAGTTTGTACCTAAGTAAATTGCTTTCTTTTTCATTTTATCTTTAACATTGTTGGCCATTTCCCAGCTTACTAGAACTTCCCACGTGGAATAACCTGAAAAAATATGGGGGAAAAAATAATATCTATTTTTTCTTTTCTTCTGCTTATTTAAATAGAGATAAAATTTTGTTTTTATTTGTGGTTTTTTTTTTGGGGGGGGGTTGTTCACTTTGGTACTGGGGATTGAACCCAGAGGTGCTTTTCCACTGAGGTAAGTTTCTAGTCCTTTTTCTTTTCTTTTTTTTTTTTTTTAATTTTGAAAAAGGATCCCTTTAAGTTGCTTAGGCTGGCCTTGAACTTACAATCCTCCTCAGGCTCCCTAGTCACTGGAATTACAGGCATGTGCCACCATGCTGGGCAAGATAAAATATTTGATAAGGGAACGACTTTATAGTAAGCTAGCATGAGAGTTTTATATTACTAGGAGACCTATTTTCCCATTTTCATGTACACTTCAATTGTTATAATTATTGGCAGTTAACAAAAGTTCACACTTGCTAGGAATAAATCCTGTTATCTTGTTATTGAATACATATTCTACTATAAAGCAATATTCTTTCTCTACATGATCTTAGTATAAAACCATTTTGGAATTTATATTTCCCCCTTGCCATTACATTATATAAGTTACTTTCTTTTCTTTTTTTCCCTATTGCTTTATTCAATTTCCCCTTCCTTCCAAATGAATTGTCACTTTAGGGTCACTTTGCTGTTGCCACCACCACTGTAAAGAAATAAAGTTTACACATTCTCAAGTGTATTCATTGAAGAATTACATTTAAGCCACAACATTTTTTTTTTAAAGAGAGAGCGAGAGGGAGGGAGAGAGGAAGACAGAGAGAGAATTTTAATATTTATTTTTTAGTTTTCGGCGGACACAACATCTTTGTTTGTATGTGGTGCTGAGGGTCGAACCCGGGCCGCACACATGCCAGGTGAGTGCACTACCGCTTGAGCCACATCCCCAGCCACACAACATTTTTGCTAGGATGTGTGGTAACTTTCTAATAGCTCTAAGCAAAGATAGTTGAATGAATCAGTGCCACTACTGTATGTTGCCATTTGCTTTATTAAAAAAAAAAAAAAAAAAAAGCTTGGGCTGAGACTGTGGCTCAGTGGTACAGTGTTCCACTAGAATGAGTTAGACACTGGGTTCGATCCTTAGCACCACATAAAAATAAATAAAATAAAAGTATTGTGCCCATCTACAACTAAAAAAAAATTTTAAAGCTGATTTTTTTAACTCTAGCCTCTGTGTTTATCTAACATTGCTAACACTGTCTTAGAGAGGAGGAAAGAAAAAAGTAAATGAAGAGAGTCTATGATGGCTGTTTGAGGACTGAGTTCAACGTGAAGACAATTGCAATAAATATGACACTCAGGAGTCCTTGGGAACTTCTCAAAACTAGGAATCAAAGGTACTTAGGAAATATAGACTTTCAATTTCTTCCCCTTCTTCCTAAAGCATAAATCTGATATATTGTAAAATATTGTTTTCATTATACTCATGAAATCTCATTCCATTTACTCTTTTCTGACCAACCTGCAGTCTCTGAACTCCAGCCTTATCTTCAGATGTTATACATCACATATTCCATTCTCTGTAGAAACTAGAATATTGGCTCTTCCCTAACCAAGCTCTATTTGCTTCTGCTTACAATATCTTTGTTTTTGATCTCCCTCTACTTAGAATGTTGTATCTTCTCCACAGCATTGCTAACTCCAAAGTGAACATAAAGCCTTCCTCCTTTAGCAAACTTCTCCTAATCCCTCCATGTGCATGAGTTCTAACTCTTTCCAGAGCCTGTACCATACTTTGCCACCTCTCTTAGAAATATACATGATAAACTATCTTGAATTACAGTTGTATGTGAGTTTATTAGCCATACCCAAGACTAACTATATGATATCACTCTCTGTGTATCTCTTGCCTCCTAAAATAACTATGGTGGAAGAGAAAGGAAAGGGGAAGGAAGGAAGGAAGGAAGGAAGGAGAAAGAAGGCAGTCAGGCTGGCTGGCCATTTTTCCTCCATCAGTCTGTTCATAGGCTACAACTACCTACTATTAATCCTCTTTCCTTAATTATATATTTTTCCTTTATTACTTTCCTAAATCAGAAGCTTTTATCTCATCTTACAATGCACCATGTATTTTGGAAAATATAGATCTAAAACTGATCTGCTAACCAGAACTTAAGCATTTGTTTACATAATGATTTACTGATAGCCTACTACAGACCCTGCACAATGCTGGTCCCTGGAAATATAAGACAGACCAGCACTTGCCCCCTTGTGCTAAACTAAACCGTTCACTCTTTGAGGAGTGCACACCCACTGACATGAGCAGCTTACTCTGTGACTATGTTATTAAGGGCCCTGTTGGAGAATCCTGAGAGGGGAAAGCAGCAGTCCCAAACCCCTAGAGACCCCTTGAATGAATTCATTCTGCACACTGTGGAGCTGGGTGCCTCTTGAGTACTATTCAGGAGTTCTGTCATGGTGAGAACAATTAAGGACTCTAACAGAGGTATTCAAAAACCAAACACTGAGAGCCACCAGATTCATTTGTTACATTCAAATTTTCTCCCTTGGCCACATGAAGCTTTGTTTACACAAAATATCTGATACCATTCTAAGTCTTTCAGTTTTCCATTTTTATTGCTGTGTTTATCCCCCTGGCTGTGTCTCTTCTGAAATAGAGTTGGTGGAGGAACTGTAACTTCATGGTATTCACAGCCAGTGCCATTTTTCCATACAGGTATGTTAACAGCAGCTATACAGTAAGTCTGTGGCACACTGCAAGATCTAAACCTGAGTAAAAGTATGTCCTTCACAGCCCTCCCTCCACCTTAGCCTCAGTGGACTACATTATAGATGATACTTTTCTGAGTCAGAAAAAAATGGCATATTTTCTGTAAATGTTTCTATTACAATACAAAGTGAAGTCTGTTATTCCAAACTTTTCTATTTAGTATATTAACAGTGATTCATATATCAAACATGTTGACAAAAAAGGTGTGTGTGTATGTGTGTGTGTGTGTGAACACATTCATATGCCAACTGACTTAGTAGCTGTGTGATTGTAGCTTAGTAAACCTGATAAAATATCATGGTCTTTATTTTTCTCAAATTCATTCATTGTTGACTATGTAAGCAAAGTGACCCTGTTGATAAAGAAATGAAATATGATATCTTTTCAAAGTAGGATAAAGTATAACTAAAAGATATTTGGTAAGACCCCTCAGTGGAATGCCATGGAAACAAGAAAACAGCATGCAACACTGTAACAATAATGATTGTTCTTAATGCCACAGATTTCCGGAATGGAATGTTTAAGAAAGTCAGGAAAAAGGAGAAACTCCAAAGAAAAGCACTTCTCTGCAGGTGGGGAGATACAAAACTTAGCAGAAAAAGGACAGCATGGAAAAAGTGAGGTGGCCCACCAGTGATCTCATTGCCCAACTCTCCTTTCTATTATGTCTCCAGGTAAAATAAGGCCAAGGATGGCATTCTGTACCCAAAGAAAAAATAAAGTCAACATGTTATGTGCAGGAAAGTCATATAAGTAATTGCAAGTCAATAAAGTGAACTAGAGAGCAAAAGATTAGATGTGCTAACATTAGCCAACAAGAAATATTATTCTTCTTATGCTGCACTATGAAAAAAAGTATATGGTTCTGCAGGACATATTGCTATGCAACTAAAATATAATATTGAAGACTTGTATCATATCAAGGAACCAGAATCATGCATCATGAGAAAACCAAGAAACTGTAAGATCTTAGATATTTAATTTCATTTCTCTGATTTACATTTCCTTATTTTCTAAAATGAAGGTATCCTTTACCATATACTTTATATAAATCCATCAGATTTTTATGAAGCTACCTTAATTACCTCTGGTAATATTTATAATAATTCATTTTTATTTGGGCTGCAATAAAAACAATGTTTATTTGGGTTTTTTATAAGCTATTGTTTTGTAATATCAAATGATTTTAAGTAATAACCCTTCAATTCTAAAATTTGAATGGGAATTTACCTACATTGGAACTTTAAATGTGCATTCTTGGGAAATCACATAACCTAAGTTCATCCACCCCAAAATTCAACTCCTTTGATCCACAGAGCACCATAATATAAATTTGCTTTTCACGTGCATATGTAATGTTAAGAATTTTGGCTCTAGTCATATGGGCCTTTTATTTAGTGGAGCTGCAGGAGTTACTCCAAGAAGTTTAGAATCTACGTATGCACAAAACTTTGTAGATGAATAAACAATGCATTTCAAAGATATATGTGCACCCTGTTGTGAATATATGCATATTAATTTTAAAGAATTATCGTGCTCACATTAATTGATTGTAATTATTCATTATGAATTTTCTTAATCAAGTGATGCTGAAAGTCAAACTATGATTAAGTGGTATTCCATTTGTTAAATGAACATTTACTTTTGTTTAAATTAAAATATCAGAAAATGATAAGGATCACTGTATTACATCAGTGGTATTACATGTAAACATGGATAGGGTATGAATGTATCAATTAATTCACTCTAATCAAGACATGAGATGATAATCCACTATGGATAATTTTATGATTATTTATATGCTGATTTATTATAATTATAATTCACATAAAGTATAAGATACATAATCAGCAAATATATTGAAAGTGCAAAAATATGTCTATAGTTATATGATCACAATAAACAGTCCATTGAATTTTACCAGTGAATCAAAGTTCCACACACAATATCCTGAATTAGTATTACAATGTACACTCTAATTTTACTGTTAAATTTATGTTCTTAAACCTATAGCTCCTGTGGATAAAATAGCTCTTTAGTGTCATTCATTGTACTTTATGCATAGTTACTGTGTAACTACAGCATGCCCTTTGCTTTGTTGGCATGAAAAAAAAAGATTACTTTTAATGTAGTAAAATAAAAACAAGAAAAAGTAAGTTTTACGAAGTAAAATATGAAAGTGCTTTGTTCTCTTCTTTTGCTTTATCCATAGTTCACCACTTGGCAATTTCAGACCCTGTGTCAGGAAAACAACACCCGGCCATTTGGTCTCCCTTCCTTTGTAGCTAAAAGCCTTAGGAATCCCAGAATTTGGGTATCCGAATATTGTTTCTACAAGAGAACCAAAAAAGCAAGCCAAGAAGAACCTCTCCTTGCAAGTGAATGGTCAGAGTAAATAGCAAGGGTATGTCCACTGAGCCCTGTGGTTGGCCTGTAATGGAATGCTATGTGCAGTGTAAGACACTCCAGGGTGGCATTCTCTGGGTGAAAATTAAAAGCACATTTGTAAGGTGATTAGCTGGATTTGTCAAAATAAACAAGCCTGTCTATATTTCTGTGATATTCCTTTGTTAATCTGCTTCAGCAAAACTAAAGTACTTCCATAAAACATAAAAATATGCATCTTTAAATATAGGAAACTAAGAAAAGCCTTGCTATTTATAGGCATCAATGAAATCAGATAAACATGCATGATCAAATTCATCCAAAACAAAGGAATTGAGAATGCTAAACATAAAAAGCAAATCACTATGAAGTTAGGAAGATGAGGTTGCTCTATACCAAAAGTTTTATTTGTTTAAGTCCATGTACATTTATTTCTTTTTTTTACAGGGTTGATTTTTCACTTTCCAATTCCCCTTAACCAAAATATAAAACTTACTTCTTGGCTTATTTATTCAGTCATTTAAAAACATATATGGAAACTCATATTACTAACTATTCTCTTCTCATTTATGTAAATCTATTTATATTAAGATACAAGAACATTAAAGAAATGCAGCTTTATAAAGCTGTGACACATGGGGGATTGCCTCCCCCTAAAGAACGTTAGTAATTATTGCAACTAGAAAATTCCAAACAGAACTGTTATCTTTATATTCTCATTTCTTCTATTTTACTTGGTATTCAAACTCATTATAGTTCTGTTAATAAGTGATAGTTGAGAGCAGCTTTCTGGTCAGTTGACCCAATTCAAGTGGTAGCATGGAGTTTGTTCATGTATGCTTGTTTGTGTACTCTTTGTACCCGAAACAGAAACTCCTAAGTACTCAGGGGCACTTTCAAAAAGCAATCTCTTTAAAACACTTTCACATACAAAATCCTTAGTTTCCACTCCTTGAATGTTATTCAAAAACAACTATTTTTTTTAATTACTTAAGACAACTACATTCCGATATGAGTACTCCTAAAAAAACCAAAACTAAGTAATGAGTGAAAGTGGCAACCAAAGCCTTTAATTTGTCTAGTAGCTTAAACCACTGATTGATATTATCTACCAGCTTACTCTAACTGGTACTAGAAAGTGTCTAGAAAGATTTACAATTATGGCAAGAGAATAAATATCCTGCTAGATTTGTAAGACTTAGGGGAATCTTTAATAATGATAATTCCGTATATTTCAAAGGCATAGCATACCCTTTCTTTAGAATCACACATAACTATTCTATTTTTTTTAAATGATTCTCTGGAATTCTGAGAGGTCAAGTGCAGTGTCAAAGGTCACAAGGCCAGTAACTAACAAAGTCTGAAGAACATCTCAGGCCCTCTGACTCAGCCCAGAAGTCTACAGTGCCTTAATGTCTCAGAGACATCCTCTTTGAGATTCCTGATACGACTAATGGAAATAGGATTGGAATGTAATAATAAAAATGCTGACAGGAATTTAACTATAGCTGCCCAAATGGCACCATTATAATTATGCTTTATGATTTGAACATCATCAGAAAACTTGCTAATTTTAAATTTTACTAATCAACACTTCTTCTACTGCCATAAATTATAGAATGTTCTGCTTTGCAAAACCACAAGATTTATCAAACTCCAAAGATCATATCTGTTGTAAGACAAAGTATACTCCAAATATTTCAGTGTATAACTGATTAATTTAAGATTTATATTTCAGAATCTTTTAATCTTCCAAAATGTTTTATCTATTAGTCAACCAAAATCATGCTGATTTCTTCAAATATTTTGCAAACATAATAAATTTTTCATTTAAGCTTTTTCCTAGTTATAGGAATACTGTCACTATATGTCTGCTAAATTTCCTGACTTTGCTGAAGCAACTGGTCAGGAAACAAAATTAGTAGCTTCCATATTCATAAATGGTATTTCTTCTTTTTTTCCCCAATTTTTCTAATCTAACCACATAACTTGGGCTGACAATATAGCAATAAAATAGAATAGATATTATATTTTATATTACTCACTGCCTTCATGTTTAAATGCTTTCCTATTAAGCAAAGCTTTTTATTATTGATTTGTAGGATACTTAAGAAAAATGCCATAACCTGCCATGGTTACATAATCCTCTTCCTAAAGAAAGTAACAGGTTATAAGAGCCATTAAAATGATTGAAACTATCTTTCCTAATGTGAGTATAGGCAGTCTTCAAGTAAAAGGATAATAATTACATATTTTTTTCATGATCAGTATCTTTTTATACAGACTTCCTTTTCCATTTTGCTATTTTTCTATCTCCTACTTAGCTTAGAAAACCTGAGAATATGCCCAGTTTGGTAACATATGTGTGGCTTAAGTCAGTAAACAACTGAGGAAGTCATTTATAAAATATTAAAATAAGGGATACTGGAAAAAGAATTGCAGGCTATATTTCTGCTCATAGTTGAAGACTAACAGCCTGGAAGCAGCCGTTGTGTTACCCTGACCCCTGAAGGAAGGAATCAGGAGTTAACTTCACATTCAATTTCCTACACAATATAAACACCAAACCTCCAAATCCACTAGCACAATATATCAATGTTTGGGCATGTCCTGCTGAAATAAGAAAGTCACCTCAAATATCAGACCTCAAAATTTCATTCTACAATTCCACCATTCTGATTTGAGGTGAGCAAACCTTTTCAAAGTTTCTTAGTGGGTGTCTAGATCCTGCACCTGACTCTATAAGATTGTAAGGAAATGGACAATGAGATATAAATGAAAAACAGAAAGAATCATCTCACCTCCCTGAAAGAAAAGTCATTTAGCTTTCTTTGTAAATTAAATGTAAAAGAACTTAGGATATAGCACAAGTGGATGATAAGCTGCAATTGAAGAGGGTTAGAATGTCAGCAGTTTCAATTTTTGTTGAATGTGTGATCTGTTGAAAGGAAACAACAGATCCTAAAACAGCAGAAGGCCAAAAGAAGCTGATGTGCTCCTACTTTTAAAAAAACCAGAGCTCCAAATTAAGCCTGAGGAAAAAATGACATTTTATTCTGCAGTATTCCTTCCTCTGTACAGTGAGCACAGTACATTTATCTCATCTCATGGTTAAAAGTCTCTGGCGACTGCAACATGTCTTTTAAAACATTTGATAAGTAAAACTTGAAAATAGACTGCTTTTTATTTATGGCATTCATAATAATAATGAATTTGATGCCATTTATCTTTTAATTCAATAGGATAGTGTTACCTTTAAAGGTTTTTACTTCTCTTTTCCCAGAGGGTTAAAATGGCCCAGAAAGAGGTTGTCATGGCAAAGATAAAGGTACAAAGCACTCATTTCTGACACACCATGGAAACAATCATCATTTTTTAATGAGAGAAACACCAGACTGAAATCTGCATCAAGCTCTACCAGAAAAAAATACGAGAGGACACTAAATTGTCATTATGTACACAGTCTTCATTTCAATGGGTTTAACTTTCCACTCAGTTCGGGTCACATATTTCAATCATAGGAAAAAGATCTATGACCTTGGCTGGAATCATCAGCCCCAGTCACTCAATGGGACACTTGTGAAACATTGCGGACACATTTTGACTCTCCATGGGTGTGGCTAAAATTGCTCCTATCCAGCCCAAAGCTTACATGATCTGTGCTATCCCTCAGAAACTCACTGAGAAAACTCATGCTAAATTCGCCGCAGAGATCAAGGTTTACAGGACCCTGGAGCTAATCTCTATCTGCCCTCCTCTTCTGTTAGCTGTTACAAGCCTTCAAAAGTTAACAGGGTGATGGAGCCTCTCTATATACAATCATTTCATCTCACTATCGTTGACTGAAACTCACTGATGTAATGAAGTTACATAATCACCGATTATGCACGACTTCCATCCATCTTCCTACATATCCACATATCTTATCCCCTCCCCTTTGGATCAATCTACCAGGTGAGATTTATAACACATGTAAATGCTCCATTCTCTCATCATAGGTACTGAATATGGGACTTTAGCATTGCAGTACAGTGCACTGAACCACGTCATCAATATCGATTTTTTAACCCATTTCTCAGGCAGAATATGCTTAAGCATCCTTAGTGCTCTAGTCTCTAACTTTTCACCAAAAGGGTAAAATAGCAGACAGGACACATCTTCAACTTAAGGTTAAGGGAAGTGTGTAATTGCCTGCATTTCCCAAGCTGGCTGCATTGCAATAATAGGATCGTCTCTGCTTTCAGACCTTCAACTCCCCTGCACGTGGGTCACAGCTTCAGCTATTTAGGATACCGGGCAAATAATTACATTATTGGGCAATTGAACTTGAGAAAGAAAGCGCTATGGTGATATTTAAGATAACATCGCCCTCTTCTTCTGTATTTTAGTCATCATTTTCAGTTTTTTTCCCTTTTTTTCCCCCTTTTACTCCGAGTGATATTCCAATAGATAGAAAAGTAGTGCGGGGCACTTAATAATCTCCAGTAACCACAACCCAGAGAACAATTAACAATGATTATCACCTTAAAGTTTAGGAACTTGACAAGTGGGATGTTCGTGGTCCCATTGCGGCTGTGAAATGCAGCAGAATGCTGCACTGAGTGGAAAACATATTTCTTTTAATGAATAAAGAGTAGGTCGTTTCATTTTAAATGGGGCTCTTCACTTAGTGTTCCTTTTACTGCTGCTACCCCTTCAGAACACAGGAGCCACAATTATTGCATCCAAACAAAGAGTGTCTACCCAGAATTAATTTAAAACACTCTTCTATATCAAAATAATTGGGGGGAGGAAGAGTGATGCTTTGATTTATTTTCAATTATACTCAGAATACAGGCACACATACATACACACACGCACATGCACACACACCAACACACCCAACTGCAGTTATTCCATTCAGTGCCAATAACGGCCACATCACAGCCATCAATGCGATGCAGCAATCATCCAAGTCACCCATTCCTATTACAAATGCCCAAGTTTACTCACACCACTGATGGCTTTGCATATATAAAATGACCTTACCCACAACAGTCTTCCAAATTATTCTCCTCTGGATATCAGTGGGTAAGGTAATTGCTGGTCATCACAATGCGTATTCAGAAAAATCCACGTTTTACTCCTGTGTTCTTTTTCTTGTTTTTGCTAGCAATTAATATCGTGAACAAGATACCCATTCACAAATGCCAAGTTCACCATAAAAGCAGATAATTCCATACAGATCTTCCCTACAAGACTGTCTCCAGTTAGTTCTCAAAGTGCCCGATTGTTTGGTGAAGATACAATCCAGGTGCAGAGCAGGGGGGGAAAGACTAGGAGAAAAAAGAAGAGGCAGATAGAAAAGGAGAGACTGAGAGAGAAGAGAGCATAAAAAAGAGAGGGGGGAAATTAAAAAAAATTTTTTTAAAAAAGAAGGAAGGAAAAAGGCTGATAAGTGAGGAAGTCTGTGAGCTCTATGACAAGAATCGGAGTCTTGCTTGCAAATCTTCTGGATACATGTAGCCGTTCAAATCTTCCTGGTCCCCAAGTAAAATTTCCAAATCCGGGATGCAGCCATAAGAAAGAATCCTATGTATATTTCACAAGTATCCCGCAATAACAGATCCGACGGGGTTTTCCTTGTACAGTACTGCTATGTGAAAGCACACAACCCCTGCTGTTTGGGAAGGTGTCTCCTGGGTCCTAGCTCTCTTCAGCAGCCCCCAAAAATGATTTTTCAAAAGAGAGTGGGGGGAAAAAAGCAGCTTTGCGTTTGTCTTGAATGATGCTAATCCTGAGCGAAAACGACAAGCAAACCACGAATAGCACGAGATCTTGATTAATAGACACAATCCCCTCAAAATATCCCAGAGAAGAAGGAGCGAAAACAAGAAAGAGAAACTGCAATGCATAAATGATTCCAGTGTTTCTACAAGATCGGTTCATTTGATTGAATGCATTCTCTGGTTTGCTGCAAGTCATAAAGAGGATAGTATTACTGCCACCCAATGGATATTTTAGTACTAGCCAATCCACAGACAGCCACCGCTTTGCGAGTTTTAGTTTGCAGAAGACCGAAGAGGAAGGAGGGTAGCCTGGGAATCTTTTGGAAAAGACCCTAGGATGTATAGAATAAGGGGAATCCGTCCTTCCAGGCAAAGCTGTCCCGGAAATTTGGATGCTTACCCAGTCTTGCGTTAGTCACCTTAGAATTATGGTTCCATTTCTCTAGGAAGCAGAAAGGTACAAAGAGCGATGCCTAGGCTGACACTCATAATAACCTCCTTTTCATTTCTTCTCTTTCAAGCGGATTTATATTGCGCGCGATCGCTCAGTCTGGTTCTGAGTATCACTTTAAGACGGATTTCGAAAGGGAGGGGCGCGCAGGGGCTGCTCCAAATCTCAGGTGGCAAGGTGATAATTGTTTCTAAAGGGCAGTTTTGCAAAGTGCTTGTGTCTGTATTGGTATGTAAACTGTGAGTCCTTCAGGCAGCAAGCCTCCCCCGTGCTGTTTCAGTTTGGGAAGGAGCAAAAATCGTCCCTGAGAGAGTGGGGCTCGGAAGAAGAGTGCTTGTGGAAGGCTCACTGGGAGTGGGGGGTAGGGAGGTGGGATGAGGAGCTGAGAGGAGGGGGTTGAAGAGGATCATCCTCCCACCCACCGTGTAATAGCGTTCCTTACAAAAGAGTTCAGTTCGCTGCGGTTTTCTAAAATGGATTTGTGATGAAGAAAGAGGGACAAAGTACTGGTAAATAAATTAAGATATTGGCTCAGTTTAAGGTCCTCGCCCTTTTACCTTGGGATAGTACACTATACACATTTGATTCTGTGCTTCTCAAAGTTTAATGTATGGAGATCACCAGGGTGTCTCTTTAAAATGCAGATTCTGACTCAATAGATCTGAAGGGAAATCTGAGAGTTTTTGTCTCTGATAAACTGGTTGGTGGACAATAATAATGCGGTGGGACTACGGACTACAATTGTCATAGCAAGACCCTAAGGAAGTGTTCATATTTGCACTGCCCCCACAATGATTGGATCTGACGGAGAAGTAGGCAGGGCAGAAAGGATAGAGAAATGCATTTCCAGTCGCCATCTCCATCTCCTTCCCATGCTTTAACATTTCCAGTAACCCCTCCTGCAGTTCCCATTCTTAAAAACCTTAATCCACTTTCCAATGTATTCCACAAGTTTTTATAAGGGAAGCATTAACAAGATAAACCAAAAAACAGAAGTATAGGCAAAAACAGCCTTGGCCCTTGAGAATCTAATACATCTTCATTAAATTTAGGGACTAAGATACAAGTTGAAGATGAAGGAAACATTTGCAATTATTAGGTAATATGTGACCTAAACTAACTGCAAGCTAAGTCGGGGCACAGGTGAGGATGAATGAGGGTTGGTAGACTAGAAAGGGAGGAAATCTGAATTTTGAAAGAATGTACATTAAACTAAACTTTCCAGTCCAAGCAGAGGGAAGATGTGGTTAAAGTGTGCGGGAAAGTGTTACATGATTTCTCTGAAGGAACTCACCCAGATTAACCTCCTGTGTTCTCTTATAGCCTTTCCAACATGCTATAAGTCAGTAATATGAAGACAAGAGGTAAGAAGGAATTCTTCTCCCAATGAGTGATCCATATTTTCTACACCTTCTAGCATAGACCTTTTGCTGACCAACTTAAGTGAAGAACTAGACCTCAAATAGACTGGAGGGGACACTATTAACAAAAGTTACTTGAGTAAAAGTCCTGGACTGTAGGCTCAAATCCTATATTTGAGTCTAAATCCTACTTCTAAGTAGCTGTAATTACCCATGGGGATCACTAATTTTTCTTAGCTTCAGTTTCCTTGTCTATAAAACGACATCTGAAAACTGTTGCCAAACTGTGTACCAGTTCCATAAGGGTCAAAATTCAGTCCTCTATTTGCAGTGCTTCTGCAAGTTTGTTAATCTACACAGAGCACACATTGAAACTGGTACCTTCACATGGGCTGCAGAGAGCATCTATTGCCTTAAAGACACAGGTGAACATTTGACCATTTCAATCCTATTGCTAGAGATGAGTTAAAATGCTTTCTCTTCAGATCCAGAAAGGGAAGTGTTTGTTTGAATGGGAGGTGAAGCATTGTCTATTCCTGGATCCTACAGAGCCAACTGTGGGCCTCGCTGTTTGTTGCCATGGGATCCTCTTTGTGCGAACTGTCTTGAACTGTGTGGGAACATTTTCCTCTTGCCTCCCTTCAGCTCCCTCTCTAACTCTTCTGAAGATGTGTGTCAGAACAAGATGTAGCTGCATTATTGCCAATTAAGACTAACAGCAGCTGCAAGGTGCATCTAATTAAGAATTTTAATTACTTCACGGAATTCTCATTTGCAGATGTTTAGAGCTTTAAACAATGCATTGTAATTTTATTTTAAAATATGAAGAAAGCTGACCTCCCTCCAAAAGGGGAAGAAGTATAGGATTCAATCATGGGTGTTAAAAAAAGCCTTTGACATGGGAAGTATGTATATACCTTGACACATTATTTGACAATATGCAACATTATATTCAGGATAAAGAAATAATGTGCATATCCATAAGTAGGCTTTTTTCCTAAATTAAAAAGCAAGTAAATATCAAAACACACCAAAAAATCAATAATTTGTTACTCAAGTAGGAACCTTGTAGGTTGCATAGTTCTCAAATGTACTGTTCTTTTCTTTGCCAGTAACAGTATAGTTAATAGTAAGTTTGGCACAGCAGTATGGGGATTGTAGGCTGCAATGCAAAGCATTATGGGGTTTGTAGTAAAAACTGGCTGCAGATCAATCCATGCTTGTAGCTTTTCTCTGTTGAAGAAAGTGCTCTTTTATTCTCTGATAATAAGAAAGAAGAGTACCATGATATTTTACATCAGATTAATGAAATGAAGTTGGTACTACTAGAGTTTAGCTACAATAATATTCTGAGTGAGGAGAATATAATAACATCTACTTTATAAGCCACAAAATAACCTGAGTGAGCTATTCCCTAATATTACTTTATGATAGCTGAGGTTTAAAAACTACATTCATTGTTTTAGTAGTAAAAAAGCAAGGACCTATTGAATTTGGTGTTTATGAAAGAGAATTGTGAACACAGGAAATGAACTCAAATTCTTATTGATTCTACCTTTAGAAATTAGTAGCCTAAGTTTAACTTTCCACACTTCACATCATTCCCCAGTGAAGTAGAAGAGAGTTTTATTTGACCTACCTTTTTAAGTATATTGTTAAATAAAATTGCTCTGAATATTCAGAGAAGCTCTTTTTTATAATGAACTCTTTTAAGGTTAGAATATCCTCAAAGCTTGAAAATATGTCTAGAGTGGGTTTTTTTTCATTCAATTTAAGTTTAATTAATTTTGGATAGAAATATATATATATATAAATTAAGAAGTTGTAATTCAGTTTATTTTTGTATGCAGATGATTCTATGTAAATAAATACACAATTTACAGAAGTTTTGATTTAACTCTGTTGGCAATTTATTTCAAAGTTCATTAAACATTTTTGTGTGATGTGAATTAAAGTCTAGCTCCTCAGAAATGCTGCATGAAATCAGCCCACTTTTGTTATGAAGGCTAAAATACACCTCTTCAAAGTCTCTCCCTTCTGTGAAAGTCCCCATTATCATGCTAAGTTACTTAGGTGTTTTATACCTGAGGTTGCTTCTTTTTCTCTTTCTCTCCTTAAAGAGGCCTCTATCCACAAAAAGGCTCCCTAAAGCAAACTATTATTACAGACATGAATAAACGCAAAATCAAGTACCCTTCATTTTCAGGCCTTTTGCCAGCGAAATTCATTTGAACCCACCACTACATATTCTCAAATGAGGTACAGACAAAAACTTGAGCATTTCAGCAAAATTCCACCATAAAGTTCAGGAATAATAAGGATTGTTATGAAAAAAACAGCAACAGGAAAGAAAAATGCCATGCCTGCTTTTCTTTCAGATTTCTAAGTTTTGAATCATAAAAATATACAAATATATATCTTCTTGAATGCAGTTTACATTATTGTTCATACTGTGAATATTTCTTTTATGGTCATAAAAATAAAAGCAATGCCCCAAATGAAACACTATGTACATAAGCGATGCAAATGCATCCCCGGTGGAAAGCCGGCTGGCTGCTGGTGGGAGGGTATATTTATACAGTGCCTTTCATTTGGAAGGTTCCCAAAATGATTTGCAAACTGTATGTAGAGGAATTGCTCACCATGGAAATTCACCCACTTCCAGGAGAGAATGCAGAAGTCATTCCATGCTGACAATCAGTTTAAATAAAACCACAGAACAGTATTTCATGTGGGTAAAATATTAATATTATAATTGATTTGAAAAATGTGCACCAAAAACCCACTATGTGCCAGGCATTGTTCAAGGTACTGGGGGTATTGTTGTCATTATATCTAGTTAGATTCCCTGCTTTTCTAAAGCTTATATTTTATTGAAATCTGACCCCAGAACTTTGGAGTTAAAAGCCCTGTTTCCTGGTGAATTTCTGATCTCTGCATATAGTTCTACTGAAATAGAACACTTGCTACTTTTTTGTGTTTATTTATATCGGGATTCATGATATCCAGGACACATGACCTATGGTAATACCTTCCACTTTAGATTGAATACACAAAAAAATAGCTTCAGATATATGGTTGAAGCGGATAATACAGCAATAACATTTCCTGCGTTGAATGATTTGGGAAGTGGTAGGATAGAATTCATACTCTTCTGGGTTTGGTAAATTAAATGAAATAGTATTGATGTAAATATATGGAAGATTGCTTCCTCTGAAGTGATTCAGGGCACTTCATGGTGATTAAGGCATAAAGAATAGTTTGGTGAAGGACAAGAACAGTGTGAACAAATGTTTCAGAGTATAAAGTATAGAATCAAATTACAGTGTCTCCTAAATTAACCAGATGATAAATATTCTTCAAATAAAAACAGAACAGAAGAAGAAGGTAAGGATAGAACTGTCAAAGTTCAGCCCAGACCCACTCAAGTTCTAGCTTTGCGTGCTCACAGTCACCAGCCCCATCTCTGAGTTTACTTCTAAAGGCCAGCACTTGGGTCCTCTTTTTACAATTCCTCTTGGGCTACTGCTGCTGCATGTCCTGCCTTTGATGAGAGCAGGAAGTGCCTGGAGTTTAAAACCCTGCTCCACATTACCCATGATGTAGGGGTATGAAACCCTGGCTCTTTCTCCTATAGTTCAGAAAAACTCTGGGGTGCAATTTACATTCAAAGCTTTCCTGTGGGGATCAAGCCAAGGTGCTTTGAAGTCATGACCTTGGACTGAGGTTGTGGCTCAGTGGTAGAGTGCTTGCCTAGCATGTGTGAGGCACTGTTTGTTTCTATCCTCAGCACCACATAAAAATAAAGGTGTTGTATCCATCTACAACTAAAAATATATTTTTAATAAGTCACGACTTTGCCCAACTTGGGGAAACCTAAAATAGAGGGTAACCAATAATCATAGAGGTTCCATCTCTGGCTTTCAAATATTCAAATTGTGTCACTAGAGACAGAAATATTTGTTCATTTGTCCTTTTATCTATCACTTATCAATTGCACACTATGTGCCAGACAGTACAGGGAATCTAGTCAAAGGTAAGGCACAGCCCTTGTCCTTAAATAGCTTACAGCTAGCATTGGAGACACATAAACAACATATATGATATATAATGTATTAAGTGTAATAAAAGAGACTTGTATTCAGCCTAAAAGAATCAGAGAACACTGGAGAGAAAAGGTATTATTTCAGTGACCTTGAGGGATAAGATAATAAAAATCACAAAATGAGTGAAGACCAGGAATAAAAAGTAACATCTAAGTGGGCCAATAATCTTGTACCTAGAAGGGAATTTAACAGTGGTTCTGGTAGTAGAACTCAAAAGTGTTTAAAATCATAGAATCAATTTTTGAAAGGGCTCTAGAGACAACCTTGAATAATATCTTTATCTTAGACAGAAGAAATTGAGTCTTACTCGACCAAATGACATAGTTATTTAAGCTTACACAACTAGGAAGTGGTAGGAGTTCTCTTCAGGCATGACTCAGCCATAATGCCTGTCATCCTTTTCTTTAAAGAGATAAGTTGAGGACATAATGGAGATATCTGCTATAATAAGACCTTGTTTGAATGCTGGCCTATCACTATATGTATGGCCTTGAGAAAATTCCTCACCATTTTCAATGTCTTCCTTTAAAAAAAAATGCAATTAACATCCCCAGGACAACTGGCTTGGGATGTTTTAGCATATATACCCAGCAGAGTGCCTAGGACATGGTATAAAATGAGGTGTGTTATGCTTAGTTTTAGCTTTTAAATTTTGTTTTCATTTCTTTTCTTTCCTCATCAGAGAGTGTTATTTGCAGTAGTGTAAATGGAATTGGGATGTTTTCATTTTTTTGGTGTATTTTGGTTTTATTTTTGCTATGCTAGGCTATAGAGCTGAAGAAAACCAGATATTCAAGTAAGATAGTTTTTTTTCCCCTAAATAATCTGGTGTTTTCAGGACTAACCTTGTCTGACTACAACTCATGGGTGTTACTGATAGATTATTCAGGACCAGTTTAATTTTGTTCAGTGCAAGCCAAGTAGGTGAGTCTGTTTTGTTTAAATAGCTAATTATAATAATAGTGACCATAATACTGAAATGTATATTTGCCAATTAAAGAAGTCTAATTTATACATATCACAAAGAAGACCCCCAAATGGCAGATTAAGATATATAAAAAGGTAAGTGACTTCATTTTACCTAAGGGCAATGTAAATTTAAACCACCATGAAAAATCATGATACTTTCACCAGAATGTTTAAAATGAAACCATGGATCATAGAGAATGTGGGTGTAGAGTTGGAACAAATGGAACTTACCTCTACTCATAGTGGAAGGAGAAATTGCTTCAACAACTTTGGGAGACTTTTCAGCAGTTTAGTTATGTCTGAACATATGTATAATCTGTGAGACCAACAATTCCATTCTTAGGTACACATCCAACACAAATGCATACCTATGTTAAACAAAAACATGTATTAGAAAGTTGAGAGCAGCTTATTAAAAAACATTCCAATATGGAAATCCCCAAATTTTATCATCAGTAAAATGGCTGAATAAATTGTAGTCATCCATACTCTGGTCTACCATAAAAAATTAAAACAATCTATAGTTACCTACAATAGTATTGAATCTCACAGACACAATGTTGAGCAAAATGATCCAGAAACAAAAGAGTACATACTGTAAGAATTGTATAAAGGTTGTATTTATACAAAAGACAAAACTGAAATCTATACTATAAGACATAAGAATAGTAGTTGTCCTTGATAGGAATGCCAGCAAGAAGGAATTATATTATACAAAAGACAAAACTGAAATCTATACTATAAGACATAAGAATAGTAGTTGTCCTTGATAGGAATGCCAGCAAGAAGGAATTATAAGAGGAGCTTTGGGAATGCTATAAGGTTCTCGGGTCTTTTGATCCAGGTTTTTATTATTTGGTGTATTCATAGAATGGAAATTCATTAAGTGGTATGCTTACAATGTGTGTACTTATATATATATTTAATATTTCAATTAAAAGTTTGTAAAAAAGAGGTTTTTTATTAGAGCTTTATAATTATACATAGTAGTTGGGTTCATTTTGATAAAATCATACATGCAATGAAATTTCATTTCAGTCCCTATCACACCCTTTTTCCTTCCCTCCTCCCTCATCCTATTCTCCTTCCTCTATTCTACTGACCAAAAAAATTTGATTAAATATCAGAAGAAAAGCAAATATAACCTTCATGTCAGTTACATTAAAAATACTCAATAAAATTCACAAACTAGGGACTGGGGTTGTGGCTCAGTGGGAGAGTGCTTGCCTTGCACGTGTAATACCACATAAAAATAAATAAATGTAGATATTGTGTCCATCTACAACTAAAAAATTTTTTTTAAATCACAAACCATAGGCATATATATATATATATATATATATGAAAGTCAAATATTTTATCATATTTAAATATGAGAGGAGGGTCTTCCATATTTCCCAATTAAAGAAGTCTGATTTATACATATCAAAAAAGAGGACCCCCAAATGGCAAATTAAGATATATAAAAAAGTAAGTGACTTCATTTTACCTAAGGGCAATTTAAATATTGCTCAACATTATGTGAAATGAATGTAAGAAGCCAGCATTTAATCAATTTAACATATGTTTTTAAAACATAAGTGGGGTTTTGTTTTGGAAAATAGAAAAGAAATTAGATAATTAAGATAATCATGTCTGACTTGTTTTCTTTTTTCTTTTTTTTGGCACTGGGAATTGAACCTGGGCTGCTTTACCACAGAGTTACATCTTCAGATGTTTCTTTTCTTTTTTGTTTTTAGTACTTTATTTTGTTGTTGTTGTTGTTCTTTTTAGCTCTACATAATGGTAGAGTGTATTTTCACATATCGTACATACATGGAGTATAACTTCCCATTCGTGTGGTTGTACATGACATGGAGTTATACTAGTCATGTATTCATATCTGAATATAGAAAAGTTATATTTTGAGACAGGGTCTCACTAAATTGCCCAGACTGGCCTTGAACTTGTGGTCATCCTTCTCCAGCCTTCTGAGTCACTAGAATTACAGGTATGAGCCACCAGGCTCAGCCATGTCTGAATTTTAAAATTATTTAATAATTTAAAAATTATTAAAAATTATTAACGAATAAATATGATTATTAGTTAATTAATAATTAATTAATTAACTATTAATTAACTAATAACTAATGATGTACCTTTATTTATTTGTTTATATGTGGTGCTGAGAATCTAATCCAGTGCCTCACACATGCTAGGCGAGCGCTTTACCACTGAGCCACAACCCCAGCCCCATGTCTGACTTCTTAATGTCAATCAAAATTTTGTTCAATTATTTTGTGAAATAATACTAGCTAGCATTTATTTAGTACTTATTATATGTCAGGCATCTTTAAAAACATATGTGCAGAGGCTGGGGATGTGGCTCAAGTGGTAGCGCGCTCGCCTGGCATGCGTGCGGCCCGGGTTTGATCCTCAGCACCACATACCAACAAAGATGTTGTGTCTGCCAAGAACTAAAAAATAAATATTAAAAAAATTCTCTCTCTCTCTCTCTCTCTCTCTCTCCTCTCTCACTCTCTCTTTAAAAAAAAAACATATGTGCTAATTCCTTTAATCCACCAAAGAAATCAGGTACTTGGTTATGGCCAATTTACAGATAAAAAGAAAATCAAGGTTTTCTCAATGTTTCATTGTAGCCAAGTTAGTAACTGTACCTTTCTCTTACTTACTTCCCTGTCTTCTGCTTTTAACATTTGATTATTTTATCTTTGCTATATTAAACTAAAATCACCCATTTTGTATTTGGCTTGTGTCTTGCCTTTATTGTTTTGATATTCCTAATATCTCAAACTGCACACTAAAGAGTTTGTAGAAGCTCAACAAAATTTCTACTGCACTGTTTTTCCTAGCATAGTCTATAACTCTTGCTTTGGGTATTTCTTTGCTCTCTTTGCCTTTTTTCTGTAGGAGATCTAAGTGAATTATTATGTTTCTGTTGAATGAGGGGAAACATGATGAAATTATAGTTTTCAGAGCAAAAAATGTTAATATTTCAACTTAATAAACACCTATGAATTGTATGATGAAGAGTGGTAGCATTATGTAAATACCAGTATGGATTTCTTTCTTTTTCTTTCTTTCTTTTTTTTTAGGATACTGGGGATTGAACACAGGAGCCCTCAACTGTAATCCTTAGCTGGGATTATAGGTACACACCATCTTGCCTAGCTTGTTTTTGTTTTGTTTTGTTATTTATTTAATTTTTACTCTCTTTTTTTCTTCCACTGGAGCCATGAATCTAATGTGGTATTCTACAACAAAGCATGCCAGTGTGTGGTAATTAGAACTCCAAATTTCTGGCCAGAGAACCAAAAGGGATGAAGGCAGAAAACCATAGACAAATACCAGGGAGACTTGCCTGTAACCTGAGCTGCTCAACAGAGTGAGGGAGAAAGAAGACAAATTCCAGGCAACTGAAGAGGCATAGACTGGGTAACGTAGAGAGAGTCTATTTCAAAGTAGAAAATAAAAAGTAGTGAGGTTGTAGCTCAGTTTTAGAGTGCCCTTGAGTTCAATCCCTAGTACAGGTAGGCAGGAAGGAAAGAAAGGGAGAGAGAGAAAGGGAGAATGCGGGAATGGGGGGGGGGAAGAAAAATAAATAGAATTTAGGGAAGAAGAACTCAGGAAATTGACTCCACAATTTTCTTTTCTTTTTTTTTTTTAAACAAACTCCAAACAACTGGGATTCTTATCTAAGGTCATACATATAAAAACTAGATCCTACTTAATATTTTATCTGTAATTATAACTCCCATCACAATTGTAATGCATTTTGCTGACCTTCTAACAGTATTTTTATATTCAATTTTTATTTATTTATGCTATTCTTTTGATATTGATTGTGTTCCATTTTCTCTGGATTTCTTCTATCATATTCTAACATCTTGAAATGGATACTGAAGTCATTAATTTCAAGGCCTTCTCCTTCTCCCCCCCTCCTCCCCCTCCTCCCCCTCCCCCTCTTCCCCCCCCCCCTCCTCCTCAGGTGCTGGGGATTAAACCTAGGGCCTTGTGCATGTGAGGCAAGTACTCTAGGAACTGAGCTATATCCCCAGCTCCCTTTTCTTCTTCTTTAATATTAGTGTTTGTGTCTATAAATCTCCCTCAAAGGACTTTAACCATATCCAATGAGTTCTAATGTCTAGTGTTTTTTGCATCATTCTTTTTTCTGCTGGTTTTAAAATTCACTATGATTTTTTCCTCTAATTTAAGAGTTACTTAATGCTCTCTCTATGTCTTTTATATTTCCACATATTCAGGGATATATTTAGTTTTTAAAGTTATCCTCTAATATAATTGTATTATGGTTAAGTGTGAGATCTGAAAATTTTTGATGCTTTCCTTTTTGTTATATGAGCTTTTATAAATGTTCTTCCACACGTGCATCAGATAATTGTATAGTCCCTAATAGATGTAGACATAATTTTATGGGAACTGTCTCTCTCTCTAGCCCTACCTCCAATTAACAATCAAGCTTAGCAATTGTGTTACTTGTTAATTGTGTTAGCTATTTTTTTTCTTTATATTTGCTGAGGTGTTTATTTGTATCCTAACAATTAAGAGAGATGTGTTCAAATTCTCCATCTTGGCAGCAGGTTTATTACTACAGTGCTGTCATTTTTTTTTTTTGAGTAGCAGGGATTGTCAATTTTTTGCTGCATATATTGTGAGGCTATTTTAATAGTGTACACATGTTTAAAATTGCTGTCCTTGTGGGCTGGGGATATAGCTCAGTTGGTAGAATGCTTACCTCGCATGCATGAAGCCTTGTGTTCAATCTACAGCATCACAAAAAAAAATGCTATCCTTGGTGAATTGAATTGAACTTTTTTAATGTTGTAACTTTCTCCACCCCTATTTGTGTGTATATGTGTGTATTTGTGTGTGTGTGTGTGTGTGTGTGTATTATTTAATATGACAGCTTTCCTCAAACTTTTCCTTTCAACATTTTTTTTGTGTGCCTGCTGGGGACTAAACTCAGGGTCTTGTGCATACTAAACAAGTACTCTACCCCTGAGGTAACTCTGAGACCCTATTTCAACTTTCATGTGCCCAAAAGTTCTAGTTGTCTCACATAATTTAAATCTGGATCTGAGCTTTTTAACTAATTTATATGTCTGTGTCTTTAAACTGATGTTTCCTCTGTTTATATTTACTATAATCAGCAACACTAATAGGGGGCAAACAGATGTTAATGGTGGAAACATGAAGTTAAAGGAATAATTCCATAAAATGGGCCCACTGTGCTTATCCCCACATGCTTTCTTTTTCATGAAGCAATTTACCTGCACCCCTCCCTGGCTTAAGTGGATAGGATATGTCACATTTCTCAGCAAACTACCTATTATCAGCAGGAGAAATCCAGGCCCAAATAATTCTGATAAGAGGAACACAGTTTACCCCAAAAGGGGGACTTTTGTGACCCTTTCACAGACCAGATCCTGGAACTCAGGATGATAAGGATAATTTCTACTAACCATAAAATCTGTGAGAACAGTTTCCAATTAGAATCGATCAGCATGGGCCAAAGTGATCTAGAGTTGTCATGGTGACTTGAAAGTCTAATATCATTCTGCTGTCAGTCAAAAGTCAAGAGGTAGACCTGGGCTGGACTCTGGAAGCTTCTCTGGGACGTCAATAAAGCTGAAGTCCAGGAGAAGCACACTGTCCCTCTCTTCTCTGAAAGAACCCATTCTCTCCCTTGAGTGTCCTCTTTTTCCTTATCCCTTCTAATAAACTCATGCCTGCTACTCTGGGTGACATATCTGAAATCTTTCTGACTTGATCACGAGAATCAGGGTTTGAAGGGGAGGGGGGTCTCCCATTGCTTCAGTTTCTCCTAAGAACCCAGCTCTTTAACAATAATTTCTTCTTTCAATGTGTCCTTCTTTTCTTTATTTCTTTTAATCCTGACTTAACTTATTTTTAAATAGCAGTTGTGTCTCATTCTGAGTAAGACAGAGCTCTTTCATGCCTTGTCTTCCTCTTCCTTCCATCACCCATCATGTTGATTAAACCTATCATTTTACTTAAAATGTGGTTCAAGGACCACAGGCATCAACACCACCTGTGAACTTGCTAGAATTGCAAAACTTTGGGCCCCTTCTCAGACCTTCTGAATTAGAATTTGCACCTAAACAAGAGCTCCAGGTGTTCATATGCACAATAAACTTTAAAAGTCACTAAACTAGACTATAAATTCTTAGGTTTTATGAATGTATTTTCACTTTTTATTTCATCTTTATTACTTTTAAACCATAATGACCATTGCTAAGGTATTTATTTGTTCATGTTTACTTCATACATCTCTTGAAACACTTCCAGATTTGCCTTTCCTTTCCTTTTAGTACTTATCTAAAAGCAGTTTAAATGCATCTTTATGCAGCAAAGCTTTTGAAATATTGTATGCCTGGAAATATTTTTATCATGTCCTCTTATTTGAATGACATTTTGTTTGATATAAAATAATATGTTCAAAGTTAATTTTCCTGCAGTCCTTGTAAAACACCGATTTGAATCCAGTGTTGTTGAAAAATCTGACATCCATCTAATTCTGATTCTTTTTTTTGTATGTCATTTTTTCTTTTTAGAATTTTGTCTTTGTCTTTGCACTGTTAAATTTCACTATAATATATCCAGGTGTAGATTTGTTTTTGTTTTTGTTTGGTGTTGGAGGTTGAACCCAGAGTCTTACCCTTGAAAAGCATGTATTCAGCCACTGAGCTACCCCCAACACCCTGCAACCCCTATATTCTTTTTAAAAAGTCTTCTCTTTGGCACTTTCTGAGTCCTTTTGATTTGAAGTATTTCAAAACATTTAATTCATTCTTCAGGTGTATTCAAACATTTTTTCTCTATTTTTTCTCTTTCTCTTGAGTCCTGTTTTTCTAGATCTTGGCACTTTTCATGTCTATCATCCTTTAATCTTGGCTTTTCTTTTGTAATCTCCCCTATCCTTCTACTTCCCTATGTTTTCCTTTTGAAATAGATATGCTTTTCAGAATTTCCTAATATTTTGGCTTACAGATCCATCCCCACTGTACAATATATTAGAAGGCCATTACCCAATTCTGTTCTGATGAGTTAGAAAGGTAGATTAGATAAGCCTTCAGATGAATCACAATGGACATCCCCAAACTACAGCCACAGCCAGTTTCTCATTGCTTCCACAGGTCCTAACTTCAATTTTCATTTCCCTGTACCTCTTTGAAAAGTTGCAATAATAGAAAAACACTCCTCAGGTTGTCGACTTTCAGTTCTGATGTTAGACGAGGAACCTGGAGAAATGAATACCAGAAGTTTTATTCTCTCCTAATTTCCTTGAAGCTCCAGAAACACAGGATTTCCGAGTAGCTTGATTTTGCTCTTGTGAGTTGTAAAAATGCTTTATACCAATGACTCTATCCAACTTCTAAGAGTTGACTACACGGACTTGGTTATTAGCTGCCTAAAACCATGTTTCTGGGAAAGCTTAATTCACAAACCAGTTAAGTATGAAAAAATGTCAAGGCTACCAAAAAATTCACTCTTGTTCCAATCTACACCTCAGAATAGGCCTTGAATTTCCCTTTCTTAAGGTATTGTATTTGTTAAAACAAAAAACTTATAATTCCAAATAAGTTCCCTTTGAGATTTATAGGTCTCTCCTGAAATTCTGGGGTTCTTTCTCAGAGAGGCATTCCTTTTAAATGTATTCTTCAGGGCTGGGGATGTAGCTCATTGGAAGAGCAAGTGTTCAACTTGTGGGAGTTCCAGGTTCAATCCCCAGTTTTCCCAAAATGCAATCAACAGTTCCTGTCTCCCAGGGTCTGTGGGAAGGTTCTAACCTAACTTCCATAAATTTGTGTCATCAGGCACTGGGGCCTAAATCATATAATTAAACAAACCTTTTACCCTCTTTATAATTTTTCACTTCTCTGACTGCTTTACCTGCTGCTTGAAGCTTCTCCTACTTCTTTATTCCTTTAAAATACCCAGTCATCTCTGAGCAAATTGGAATTGAACTCAGCTCTCTCTTCTACTGCAGTAGTTACTGAATACAATCCATTTTAACTGCCTTCTCTAATTTCCATTTTTATTCATAATTGACAACACTTCAACCCAAGATGTGAATTGCTGAAGATGTGCAGAAGGCACAAACAAGAACTAAGAAGACTCAAAATTGTATTTCTATAGCTTTTCTCCCTCACCCCTCCCCACACAGCCATGACATTTTCCTCCTTCAGGAAGTCTGGTGGCTTCCTGCCCCAGGCTAAACCCTGTTCTTCCCTCCCCCAATTCATACCAGTACAAAAAAAATTGTTCCTCCATTTACATCTTAAAAGGTTCTTACATTTTCTCCTTCTTCCTTTATCCCACCCTCCCCCTTTCTTTCTTTCTTATAGATTTCCCTCTAGGGCTCCTTCCTGAAGCAGCTCTTTGGGGAGCCAGCAAGAATACCCCTTTAGTATATTTAGCTACACACAGAAATCTGATGAAAGAAAAATATTCACCTCTCCCCGTTCTCTCTGAAGCATTCAGCTCTCCATTCTCAAACTATGATTATAGCTTTTACTGATATGTTCAAAACACATTAAAATGATCTGTACGCTAAAGGCCAGTTTACTCCAGATATTTGACTTTTAAGAAAATAAATAAATAAATCATTAGCAGAAACTATCAATTTATGACTCCATCAAATATATAGGCACTCCCTCTCCTATCCCAGAGCAAACCTCAACTGACCCCTTTTCCAAGTGTTATTCTGTAGCTTGCTTTAAAAACATTTGGCTTCTTCACTTATAAAGGTACTTCCAGTGCATGCAAATGACTATTTCTCCCCACCTCCCTCCAGTCAAATCAGAGAAAACACACAGTGCTGACCTTTCCCTTTTGGGTACTAACCAGTCTCTCTTAACATTTTTACTTATCATTTAGTCCTCAGATAATTATTCCAAATAAAGAAGTCCTTGCACCAACAAAATTATCCAGAACATTGTTGCTCAAATAGTACCAAGAGTTCAGCAGGATTGGCATCACTTGGGAGCTTTTTTTATATATAACTTTATTTATTTACTTATTTAATATGGTGCTGAGGATCAAACACAGTGCCTCACCAGTGCTAGGCAAGTGCTCTACCACTGAGCTATAGCCCCAGCCCTACTTAGGAGCTTTTTAAAAAAATAGAATCTGCCAGATAATCCTAGGAGCTCAGGAGGCTGAGGCAGGAGGATGAGTTCAAAGTCAGTCTCAGCAACTTAGCAAGGCCCTAAGCAACTTAGTGAGACCCTGTCTCAAAATAAAATATGAAAAGGGCTGTGGATGTCACTCAGCAGTTAAGTGCCCCTGGGTTCAATACCTGGTGCCAAAAAAAAAAAAAGTAGAATTTGTGTTCTGCTCCAGAACAATTGCATCAGAATCTGTATGTTGGAGGGAGGAGGGGTAGAAAAGGGGAAGAACAATGGAATAAAGTTTACTTAATCATACTTTGTGTATGCATGAATATATCTCAATACATCACACACAAAAACATACACATATATAAAATTATAATTAAATTGCACCATTTTTTTCTGGGGGGTGGGTGGGTATTGGCGATTGAACTCAGGGGCACTTAACCACTGAGCCACATCCCCAGCCCTATTTTGTATTTTATTTAGAGACAGGGTCTCACTGAGTTGCTTAGGGCCTTGATTTTGCTGAGGCTGACATATATATATAAAATTTAGTTATAGATGGACACAATACCTTTATTTTGTTTATTTATTTTTATATGGTGCTAAGGATCCAACCTAGTGCCTCACACATGTCACGCAAGTGCTCTACCACTGAGCCATAACCCCAGCCCCTGAGACTAGCTTTTGAACTTGGATCCTCCTATCTCAGCCTTCTGTGCCACTGGGATTACAGGTCTGTAAAATAAAAGGAAGGGGATGGAGGAGGGAAGAGGGAAGAGAAAATGGAAGTACTTAGGGAATAAAATGAAACAAAATTTGTTATTTGCATGCATGGACATGTCACAATGAACCCGATTATTTTGTATGACTATAATGCACTAATGAAAACATTTTTAAAAGAATCTACATGTTGGAGAAGCATTATATAGATTTCTATCATGGAGGACTGGTGAAACTCTTTGGTTTAGTGAATGTAACCTGGCTATCTAGAGCTTATCTTTCCAAAAGATTTGCTCAGATTGAATTGCTTCCAACAATATAGAGCAACAGTCCCCTCCACACAATTAAAAAAAAACTAATTATTTTTAACTTCTTGGATTGCTAACTGCTAATAGTTCAAACATTTTTCCAAATCTCTCTTACCAGTAAAATAATCTATTTTTAACTTAATCACTTTGTGGAACATTTGATTATCGTGTACTATTTGTGAATATCATCTGTATTAAATTCCAACTATTTAATTTAAATTAGCACTAATATGCTAAAAAGAATACTCATGCTAACACCATTTCAAGCAGAAGTGGTTGTTTACTTGGGTTTGTTGTAATTTGTTTTACTATTTTTCTATTTTGTATAAGTTTGCAAAGGTCTGTAAATTTTTAAACATTTCAAATCTTCTTCATAGCTATTTAGAGTTTACTAAAAGCTTCTGTAACTTGGTGGTACACTTGGCACACAAAATTAACTCTAAGTTGAATGGGTTATTTTTAGTTTTATATATAAAATATCTCTTTGTACCAATTGTCAGCTTTCCTCCCATTACATGGAAGCAATCAGCAGTTTCCTAGAAAAGGAAGACTGGCAGCACAGCCACACTGAAATCACAGGACTGATTGGCAAATGTAAAGTAGGAAGTAGAGGGATAGTGAAGACAGATGAAACAGGGCAAGGAGGAATAAAGGGAGGATGAAAATCAGAGAAGAATGAACTAAAGGCAAATAGATAAGAATTCTGATTAAGAAGCATTGAAAGGATCAACAAAGGCTCTGGTAGCTTAGTGGTAATGCACTGGCCTACCCTGCTCAAAGCCCCCAGCACTGGAAAAACAAATCTCTCTTGAAAACTTACCCTTTATTCAGAAAAATGTGTCCAGTTGATATTCAGTTGTTCTTTTTTATTTTCTTTTTTAACAACACCATACTGGGACTGATGGAATTCTTGCTCAGCAGTAATAATAGCCATAGGGCCAATTTTTGTCTTGAGATAAAGGATCCAGGTCTGCAATCTTCATAGTTTACAACCATACTAGCTTAATCAAGAAATACACAAGCACATGCGTATCTTAGTCTCTCCAGATATAATGGAGATAATTCTTCCCCATTGTGGGCTATCCACTTTTTGAGACTTGGTTTAACTTGTACATTTTTTCATAAAAAGATTTAGTATGTAGAGGAAATACTGTGATACTCAGTTTCCACATCTGAAAATGGGGATAACTGGAAAAATCTGCCTCCTTGAATTATTGGGAGGATTAAATTTAAAGCATTTAGCAAAGTGCCTAGCATAAAGTTCAGGGCACAGTGAATGTTTAATATTCAAAATGAATTTTAAAATATGCACATCAACTTATAAACACAAAAGTTCTCCCCGGAGAATACAAGAAACTGATGAGGTTGGTTCCATGGGGAGAGAAGCTAGGTGGCTAGGGGAAGGATGTGGGAGGAAGATATTTCACACTGTGTAATCTTTCATATCTTTGGAATTTTAAACCATGTAAATGTATTGCACATGCAATGAAGCATTAAATAAGTGAATAAATAAAGTAAAATAAAAGCATTCTGCTGCTCTGCAACCTTTGCATTTATAGCTTATACTTCAAGTTTTCTTATGGAATTTTGTTAGGCTTTGTGATAATTGGTAGTAAACCCATTAACAAATATCACTGATTGTGATCCTGGCATGTGGTGAATAAGGCATGGTCTCCTCTTCCAAGGACCATGCAGTCCTCTTTATCAAGATATCACAAATATACCACTACCACCAACAAAAAAGGCCAATCCAAATGAGAGTGTACATCAGAACTACACTGTATTGATCATATCCACATGCTTCAATGTTTAGGATTGTAGAGCACTGATATACAAAGACCATTTTTGGAGGGAGGACTGGAGCTTAACCTGGGTTTTGAATGATGACTAGATATTGTTATCCTTGTTGGAAGCAGAGAGTGCTTTGATGGGCCAGGTGCGGTAGTGCATGCCTGTTATCACAACAGCTCAGGAGGTTGAGGCAGGAGGATCAGAGTTCAAAGCCAGCCTCAGCAAAAAAAGTGAAGTACTCAGCAACTCAGTGAGACCTGTCTCTAAATTAAATACAAAATAGGGTTGGGGATGTGGCCCAGTGGTTGAGTGCCCCTGAGTTCAATCCCCAGTACCCCTCAAAAAAGAATAATGTGATAGAAGGCCAATGAGGTATAATCTCGAATTATTAGATGAAACTTCCCCCAAAACTAATTTTCATGATTAATAATAATAATAATGAGGAAAAGGAAGCAAAATCAAATACAAAACTGGCAGGCACCTTTTGCTCGTTACTTTTACTTTCATATTTTCTCCAAGATCCACATAAGATGCCTAGAGTTGGATACACCATATTGCCATTCTGTCTTAGGACCAAAGACATTGACTATGGAAGTGAAGGTGGAAGTTTTAAGGAGGCAAGTTCCTTTATTTACTTGAGCAACTGCACTGCCTTTGTATTGCTTACTCTCCAACATGTTGTTTGATGATAAAAATAAATTTTAGTTTTATTAGACCATTGTGTTCTAGTTTTTGTCACATGCAGTGAAGCACAACTTAAAACTAATAGAACTATACTATTTGTTATCTTATTGTCTAATTTTTTGAGTTCTTTGTATACTCTGGATATTAGGGCTCTATCTGAAGTGTGAGGAGTAAAGATTCATTCACAGGATGTAGGCTCCCTATTTACCTCTCTTATTGTTTCTCTTGCTGAGAAAAAAAAATTTTAGTTTAAGTAAGTCCCATTTGTTGATTCTTGTTATTAACTCTTAGGCTATGGGTGTCCTACTAAGGAATTTGGAGCCCGACCTCACAGTATGTAGATTGTAGCCAACTTTTTCTTCTATCAGACGCAGAGTCTCTGATTTGATATCAAGCTCCTTGATCCACTTTGAGTTAACTTTTGTGCATGGCGAGAGAAAGGGATTCAGTTTCATTTTGTTGCATATGGATTTCCAATTTTCCCAGCACCATTTGTTGAAGATGCTATCCTTCCTCCATTGCATGCTTTTAGCCCCTTTATCAAATATAAGATAGTTGTAACTTTGTGGATTAGTCTCTGTGTCCTCTATTCTGTACCATTGGTCCACCCGCCTGTTTTGGTACCAGTACCATGCTGTTTTTGTTACTATTGCTCTGTAGTATAGTTTGAAATCTGGTATCGCTATACCGCCTGATTCATACTTCCTGCTTAGAATTGCTTTTGCTATTCTGGGTCTTTTATTCTTCCATATGAATTTCATGATTGCTTTATCTATTTCTACAAGCAATGCCGTTGGGATTTTGATTGGCATTGCATTAAACCTATAGAGAGCTTTTGGTAATATCGCCATTTTGATGATGTTAGTTCTGCCTATCCATGAACAGGGTATATTTTTCCATCTTCTAAGATCTTCTTCTAAAGTCAAACAACAACAAGTGCTGGAGAGGATGTGGGGAAAAGGGTACTCTTGTACATTGCTGGTGGGACTGCAAATTGGTTCGGCCAATTTGGAAAGCAGTATGGAGATTCCTGGGAAAGCTGGGAATGGAACCACCATTTGACCCAGCTATTGCCCTTCTTGGACTATTCCCTGGAGACCTTAAAAGAGCATGCTACGGGGATACTGCCACATCGATGTTCATAGCAGCACAATTCACAATAGCTAGACTGTGGAACCAACCCAGATGCCCTTCAATGGATGAATGGATTAAAAAATGTGGCATTTATACACCATGGAGTATTACGCAGCACTAAAAAATGACAAAATCATGGAATTTGCAGGGAAATGGATGGCACTAGAGCAGATTATGCTTAGTGAAGCTAGCCAATCCCTAAAAAACAAATACCAAATGTCTTCTTTGATATAATGAGAGCAACTAAGAATAGAGCAGGGAGGAAGAGCAGGAAGAAAAGATTAACATGAAACAGAGACATGAGGTGGGAGGGAAAGGGAGAGAAAAGGGAAATTGCATGGAAATGGAGGGAGACCCTCATTGTTATATAAAATTACATATAAGATGTTGTGAGGGGAATGGGAAAATAAACAAGGAGAGAAATGAATTACAGTAAATGGGGTAGAGAGAGAAGATGTGAGCGAAGGGGAGGGGGATAGTAGGGGATAGGAAAGGTAGCAGAATACAACAGTTACTAGTATGGTATTATGTAAAAATGTGGATGTGTAACCGATGTGATTCTGCAATCTGTATTTGGGGTAAAAATGGGAGTTCATAACCAACTTGAAGCTAATGTATGAAATATGATTTGTCAAGAGCTTTGTAAGGTTTTGAACAACCAATAAAAAAAATAAAAATAAAAAAAGAACTATACTATTGTAAATAAACCCTATATCAAGAAACTTTAGATTTTCAAATTCTTTGCATGTAAGGTTGCTAGATAAAGTTCAGGACACCCAGTTACATTTGAATTTCAGATAAACAAGGAATAACTTTTAGTATTGTTGTGGTTCAGATATAAGGTGTCCTCAAAAAAACTCATGTGACACACAATGTAAGAAAGTTTAGAGTTGAAATGATTGGGTATGAGAGCCTTAATTGGATAAGTGATTTAATCCCCTGACACAGATTAACTGAGTAGTGACTGTGTAGGCAGGTAGTATGTACCTGGAAGATGTAGGTCATTGGGGGAGTGCCTTTGGGGTTTATAGTTTGTCCACCACAGTGAGGGGAGCTCACTCTCCTTTCTAATTGTCATTGTCCTAACCTGCTTTCCTGGGCCACACCCTTCTGCCATGATGTTCTGCCTCATTTCAGGCACAGAACAACAGATGGCCATGTATGAATTGAGACCTCTAAAACTGTGAGCCCCAAATGAACTTTTCTTCCTCTAAAATCATTTTTATCAGGTCTTTTGGTTATAACAGCAAAAAAAGACTGATTCAAAATGTATAAATATATCTAATGAAATATTTTGAATATATTTATGCTAAAAATCACCGTTTATCTGAAATTCAAATGTCAATTGAGTATGTTGAATCTTTGTTTGTAGAGTATGGCAACATCATTTGTATGACCTATTCAGGGTCTAGGGTTGTGGCTCAGTGGTAGAGTGCTTGCCTAGCATGTGTGAAACACTGGGTTTGATCCTCAGCACCATATATAATTAAATAAAATAAAGGTCCATTGACAACTAAAAAGTATTTTTAAAAAAGACCTGTTCATATCCATGCCATTCTCCCACCAAGAGTCTTGCAAACATTGCCCAACCCCACTGCCAAACAAAGGGGAGTTCTTTTAGTATGTTTAAGGAGAAAGAATTAACAGGTAATTAGCAGCACCTGTCACAACAAAGAAGCGGGATGAAGTTTTTGCTCCTCAGAGGAAAATGCAATGAAGTGGAAATCATGTGAATTCCTCTCTGAGAGTATTCACTTTTTCTCACTCTTTATGATACTTTTTATGATACTTTTGTTTATATTTTTCTCATAAAAGGACACTGACAGATCTGCCATTTACAATACTTGATCATTTTAGTCCACTTTCTACAGATTTCCCCAGATGCAGTGATCATAATGTAAACAAAATTTAGAGTACTATTTTTTCACAGTGATCTAAAAAATATTTATCATTTTACTTCTTGGTTTTAACATAATTTTAGTAATTTCTGGCTATTCCATGGAGACAAATTTATATAGTTTATTTAACCTTTTCCCAAAGATGAAACTGTTTCATTATAATTTTATATATTTTTGCTTTAATTTTTAATATTAATTTAATAATAGACCACACCTTTGACACAATGTTTTTTTTTTATTGGCTGGAATTTTGAATTATATGTAATGAACCATGTATTAGATTTGGAATTACTCTGTCAAATAACAGGATTATTTTTAGTCTTGATATGTATTTTTAGTTTTAATAGTCCCTGCTTCCAGGGTTAGCCTTTAGCAAAATTATGAAACTGGGTGACTTTAGATTGTCTTTGTTTCTGTAACCTTCTATTCTGCAGATCATTTATTTTTGGTGTATCCCAAATTCCTTCCTGTTTTTAAGTATCCAGTGCTTTTCTGCTCCTTTCTCCCATTTATAACCTGCTTTCAAAAAAGGGATCTAATTTTAATCATTGATGTCACTTTAAAATTAAGTCAATATTTCTTAACTCCCAGCGAATATTTGGAGAGATAATGTACCTTAGTTACAGACTTAGTTTAAATATCAAATTTGACACTTACTTGATTTTTGACTTAAACAAGTACTTAACATTTCTGAGCCTGGTTTTCTCATCAATAAAACCCAGGTATTAACACCTTAAAGCCAGGGTTGTTATGAGATTAAAATAATTATGTAAATATTTTAGTGCACTGCTAGCTCAATAGTAAGTATTTAATAAATTCTAGATCCTATTAATCATAATTATCATCTTCACTTTAACCCTATTTATAATCATGGAATTAAAAATTAAATTCCCTTCTAAAGAAAGTTCTGAAATCCACCCCAGCTTGAACATCACACAAAATTTAATACTCAGGAGATATTCAAAATACATTTGATGATTTTTTCCCCATCATCCATATGTCCTTGAAATTATATAATGTGAATAGTATCAATTGCTCTTGTTCAAAAGATGATAATCCATGCCAAGATAAAATCCCTGAAACATATTGCTCACAAAAATATTGATACACTTGCCTAGTATGTGTGAGATCCTGTATTCAATCCCCAGTACTAAAAAGAAAAAGAGAAGAAAAAAATGCCAAAAAAATTGACATAGCTTTAAACATTTTTTTTTTTTGGACTGGGGATTGAACCCAGCGGTGCTCTACCACTGAGCCACAGCCCTATTTTGTATTTTATTTAGAGACAAGGTCTCACTGAGGTTGCTTAGGGCCTCCCTAAATTGCCGAGGCTGGCTTTGAACTCTCAATCCTCCTGCCTCAGCCTCCTGAGCCGCTGGGATCACAGGCATACATCACCATGCCTAACTAACTTTAGATTTTAACATGTCATAAAACATTTTTTTAAATGACAAAAGAATGAGCTTGGGATATAACTCAGTGGTAGAGCACTTGCCTGGCATGTATGGAGGCCCTGGGTTCAATTCCCAGCAGCCCTGCTTCCCTTCAAAAGAAGCAGCAAACTATGGTAAAAATATTTCTATTTTTAGATATAATGTAAATTGAAATAAAGAAGCTGACATTGCCCGAGATCTGTCCTGAGTCATTAAGACATGTATTTGGTGTAAATGTCCTCGCCCCAAAAATGTTTTAGGATGCATGCATCTATAAGCACTAAATACTTTTTTTTTTGGAAGAATACCAGGGATTGGGCTGGGGTTGTGGCTCAGTGGTAGAGCACTCGCCTGGCATGTGCAAGACCCTTGGTTCGATCCTCAGCACCACATAAAAATAAATAAGTGAAATAAAGGTATTGTGTTCAACTACAACTAAAAAATAAATATTCTTTTTAAAAAAAGAATACCAGGGATTGAACCCAGGAGTGCTTAAACACTGAGCCACATCCCCAGCACTTTTTGTTTTTTTTATTTTGAGACAGGGTCTCACTAAGTTGCTTAGGGCCTTCCTAAATTGCTAAGGTGGCCTTAAACTTGCAATCCTCCTGCCTCAGCCTCCTGAGTTGCTGGGATTAGAGGCATGCGCCACCATGCCCAGCAGTAGATACATTTTTAGCAGTGATAAACTAAAGGGAAAAAAGTGCTAGAAATTTCTTTGTGAAATTAAAATAGTAAATCATAACTATAATAATCATCAACTTGCTCCATCCTTTATTTAATTAAAAAATAGAAACTGCCTTTTCTCTTATGCTTCTTTAAACAAACAAACAAATGGCACAAAACATTAACATCCAGAAATTAAGTCAATTCCAGAAAACATTAATATTTCCCTCAATAACCTTAAAGTTAACACATATCTCTAACCCAAGCTATTCTCTTTTTAAAAGACAGTAAGGCAAAAGCAAAAAAACACACACACACACACACAAAACAGAGAAAATGCTACTGGCTTATATGTTTAGAGGGCCAGGGGAAAAGGAATGGAGCAAAATGGTTAAAGGGAACAAAGCTGGACAAAAAAGAAAACAATTTTATAATGGTTGTGTCAGTACTTTCTACTGCCAATATCCAATATCTGGAGGTTTATAACTTTGTTCTAATAACTCACTCTGCAAGTGCTAAGAGGGTGGCAACATGGGAATTAAAATTGTGTGCATGTTTTCCTAGAAAAATTTATAACTAAATTTATAACTACTGAATCAAAAATCGCTTAGTTATTTTAGTTACAAAAGTTATAACAAAATAAAACTCATGCTTGTGTTCAAAAACCTCTGAATAGCTTGCTCTTGTTTGAATTGTATAAAGAGCAGAAAATTATGCATAGTATAAGAGATTAATATTTGGTATTTCCTTTCGCCTTTGTTTTATAATGACACCTACTGAACAAATTCAAGAAGAGACTTAAAATTTTTTTCTCTGCAATTATATTTTTCCAATAGTTCTGAGCTCAGAGACATTGCAAGTCTGAAAAACAGCTGTTGTCCTTAATCCTGAGCTTTAGTAATGTTGAATTCAAACTTTGTCTATTCTTTCTCAAGTCACTCCTCTAAATGTAAACATTCCTCTGGCACTGGTATTAGCAATTCTTGCACCTTGCATTTTTTTCCCCTTGGAAATTCCATCTACTTCATGATGGCATCTATCAGAGTGAATGCCACTGTGTTTCTGAAAATTTGTTGGAATTTTCTCCTGCAGATGCAGAATAAATCCATTTTCTCATAGCATTTTGAATATCCAATTAGAACCCATCATACTCTAGTAGCAGTCCAGTATATTCTGACAATGTCCTCTAGCTAGCACCTGCAACTCTCTGCCTGAGGCTTTATCTCAGCCCTTATGTGCAAGGGGCTGGCTGGAAATGCTCAGTTTTTAGAAATCCTCAGTCAATGGTGGATGAGAGTTGGAAGACAGATTCCTAGCTTCCTCAGCTCTCAAGGGGAATGAATCTCAGTTTAATACTCTCTCCCAGTGCTCCCTCTCAGAATTGAGCCATAGTTGCCACAGTGACTATCTGCTTGTTATAGAACTTTTGTTGACATTCTTTCTACTCTTTCTTACTTTCTCATCCTGCTGGTGTTTCCAGGGAATAATTTCCTAAATAAGTGGTTTCTCTCAAATCTTTGTCTCAAAATCTGCTTCTGGAAAATCCCAACCTAAGATAATTGATATAAAAAGATAGTCCTAGGAAGCAGAACTTCTAGACGGGATGTTGGCATTAGTTACTAATGGTTGGCTAAATGGTAACAAAGATCCAGAAATGGTGGCTAGATGGATATTGCTGATTACCCTGGGTGTGTGGTTTGGTTCCCAGCTGGTTCACTACTGGGGTGGGGGTGGAAACTTAGGAGTTGGAGTTTAGGTGAAGGAAGTATGTCAGTGGGTGGTATGTCCTTGAAGGATATCTCTTGACAGGACCACTTGCCTTCTTCTACCCTCCCTAGCTTTTATTCCACATTATGCTCCCCACCATTATGTTCTGCCTCACTACAGCCCAGAAACAATGAGCCAAATGACTATGGACTGAAACCTCAGAAACCATGAACCAAAACATATCTTGCCTCTTCTAAGTTGATTTTCTCAGATATTTTGTCACAGTGATGTAAGTGTCCTTACAGTACACTTAAAAGCAATTAATTAAAAAACAATGGGCCCTCAGATGTATTTTGCTTCCCCCTCATTGCTTCTAACAATAACTAGGGTGAAGTTTCAGCATGACCTAGGCAGAGAAATCCTGTTCCTGCTATAACAGGCAAATATGTTTCAGTAGGAAATGGGAGAGCATACCTAGGAAAGTATCTTATGAGTGCTATATTGGGGTGAGCGTTGCTTAACTTAAGGCTGGATAGATGAGATTTTATTGAGGCATCCTCCTGAATCAGGATTTAACACCCCAGCAAGGACACTAGAGTCAATCTTAAAACACAGGTGAGATGGTTCTTTGAAGCTTGGAAATAATAGCCTATAGGAAATGAGGTGACATTGCTAGAAATAACTTGGCAGAATATTGAAAGTGTCATCAAAAGGCTTAGAGAATTGGGCCTCTTTAAATGGATTCATTATGTAAAGCCAGAGAATTCTCCAGTTCACAATGTTTCCCAAGAAAGCAACAGTAAGTTACATAAACAAGTAGTCCAGATTCCTGTGTTACCTACATCTGTGCTGACATGTGTCCCTTTCTTTTCACCTCTGACCTCATATGGTATTCCCAGTGATGAGCTGGTAGAGGAGGAAAAATTCAGTCCTGTTATGTGTATAGCTCAATATTAGTGCAAGCCAAAATGGAGTGCTGCTACCTCAAAGACCCATCACAGGGTGACCTTAATTAACAGTGATGAGGGGAATTATTCCAGTGAAAAAAGCAGTGAGCAGTATAGATGCTTATCAACTTGTGTGGAGAGATACAAGGACTCACCAAAGGCCCTACGGAGACCTGGGCAATAGTAAATGGGCTGACTGGTTGGCCAAGGCTTCTAGAAGGAGAAAGATGGTAAGAATAGGGACAAAGAGACAGTTGAAAGGACATGTTTATGAGAGTGGGCGTAAAAAAGTATGATTCTTTGATTAACATGTCAGTGCCAATTAGACATCATCCACCACAGAAAAGACTCTGATCTATTAGATGAACCCAGTGACTGTTCTGAACTGAAACTAGCCTCTATTCTGTTCTCCCCAGTAATTTTCACTATGAACACAATGGTTCTATGTATTCAATAGCCATGATGGAAGGGATGCAGACAGTATGGGCCTCTTTTGTTTGAGCTGAACTAGTTTTCATTTCTGAACATCCAAATTATCAGAAGAAGAGAACCTGAAGTCCTCAAGTGAAGGAGGAATTGAAGAGGAATAACCAGTGACAAGTAAATTACATTGGACCCCTGTATTAATTTCTTATGGCTGCTATAACAAATTTCCACAAACTTCACAGCTGAAATCAACAAATAATATGTTCTTTTAGTTCTTTAGGCCAGAAATCTGAAATCCATAACCACTGAACTGAATTTAAGGTATCAATAGGGCTATGCTCCCTCTGGAGACTTTAGGGGATAGATAAAGCTTTCTCGCCACTTCTCCCTTCTAGTGGTTCCCAGAATTCATTGGTTTATGGCCACATTACTCCAATCAAATTTTCTTCTCTTCTGTCTGAGTCAAATATTCTTCTGCCTCTCTCTTATGAGGTGTGATTGCATTTGGGACCCACCCACATAATTCAAGATAATCTTTCCACCTCAAGATTTTTATCTTAATAACATCAATAAGTGCACTTTTTATAATATAACATTTATGATTTCTGGGAGTTGAGGTTTGATGTCTTTAGTGGCCATTATTCAGACCATTATAACCCCAACCACTAAAGGGGAGGCAGAAATCTAAATTTTAGTGGGACCAATATGTATTTGTCATATGGGTTTGACTTTCCTACCCATACCACCAGGGCCAAGATTAATATCTCACAATGTCTGATTTGCCCTGATAGAAAGCCATATTATAAAACCAAGAACCTAAGATCCATCTTCTGGCAAATTGGGAGTTATGTACATAGGTTCATAGAATCCCCGGATCTTACCATATAACTAATTACCTGGTCTAAATTTGGATGTTGGAATGGTTTAATGGGAGCTTGAGAATAATATCCTGTAGGTTTGGGACACTATTCAAAATTTAAGAAACAATGTGAATCAAGAGTAATTGTATACAATACTATATTCAACACAGAATATAGAGTTTGAGGAAGAAAAAAAGTTTGAGCCTTTAAATGTACCACTAGGTGCCAGACCTTTAGAGAATATTGTACTGGTATCTAAAATTCAACATGCATAAAGCATAATCTATCATAGTCTATGACCTACTAACTGATCCAGAGACCCAAACTGCTGAGAATCTCTAAATGACCTCAAATTCTTTCTTTCTTTCTTTCTTTCTTTCTTTCTTTCTTTCTTTCTTTCTTTCTTTCTTTCTTTCTTTCTTTCTTTCTTTCTTTCTTTCTTTCTTTCTTTCTTTCTTTCTTTCTTTCCCCTCCTCCTCCTCCTCCTCCTCCTCCTCCTCCTTCTTTTTTTACAATGAAATAAACCCAGGGGCACTAACCACTGAGCCACATCCCCAGCGTTTTTATTTTTTATTTTGAGAATGGGTCTCACTAAGTTGCTTAGGGCCTCACTAAGTCATTGAAGCTGGCCTCAAACTTGTGATCCTCCTGTCTGGGCTTCCAGAGTCCCTGGGATTATAGGTGTGTGCTACAGTAAGTGTAATTCAAATTCAATTCCAGATGGCTTTGTTAACTTACTGTAGTATTGTGAAATTCCAGTCTTCTATCACCTTGAACATTTTTGCTACATGCTCAAATTGACTATATTGTTATTTCCTTAGTATTCTCTTTTAACATACTTACTCTTTTACTTAAACAACTTCAATATAAAAGTTGAAGATATATCATTACCATAAGTGGTAAACTAGTAACATTAACCATAAATACAGGGTATCTGTAAAAATATATTTATGAAAATAAATTTTTAAATTTCAGCTAGATACCATTGGCTGCCAAAGACTCTAAACATAAGGCCTGCTCACTTTTTGTTTAGAAAAGGAGATTAGCAAATGTTAGAGAGGTGTTAAGTCAAAATAGCTCAAATAGCTCAAATTGAAAATTTCTCCTTTACATAATTAGAGGGACTGAAAGAGATTTTAAAATGGAAATAGCATTGTTTCTATGTGGTGCTTATATTTTTTAGTGCCTTTCCTAATGTAATTTAAAATTATTTTGATACAACCCAAAATCTTCTCAGATACTTTGTGGTAAGAGTCTTATACTCTGCTAAATTTTCTCATAGTGACTAAAAATTAACTTGCCATCAAAGACATCTATGTAATCTTGGACATCTATAAAAAATGCTTAAGATACGTTATTATAACAATACTATCACACTATCAACATCATCTTCAACCTCCTCCATATTCTTTTTGTCAAGTCAATTTAACTATTTACCAAACATGTTATTATTTTCTCTTATAATATTTTCTTCTGTTCACTAATATTCCAAAGCCTCATTTTGGATGATCATTTTTCTCTTCTAATCAATATTATTGCCTAATAATTCACCTTACCATGGATATCTTTCCAAACTTCTTATTTCATCACTTCCATCCCCTGAGTGACATAGAATCAGAATGTTATATTTGAAAGATCATGATTTATTGACTTAGGCAGACTCTCCACAATCATTCCCAGTAACTTCCAGTCTTATAAGCTCTTTTACTTCCTTCAGGTCATTATGTATAAATGTTTAAATTTATTTTTTGGTAGTTTGTTTAAAATTGGCCTGAATCAATTAGAATATTAGCTCAGGGGGTACAAGAACCTTGTACATCTTGGTGGACAATTTATTTATAGCTTCTAGAAAAATGCCTGTTACACAATGTGGCTCTCAATGAACTTAGGAAAGTTACCAAATTTAACCCCTTTGGCTTTGGTTTTAAAATCTATCAATCGGGCCTGGGGATGTGGCTCAAGCTATAGCGTGCTCTCCTGGCATGTGCGCAGCACTGGGTTCGATCCTCCGCACCACATACAAATAAAGATGTTGTGTCCGCAGAAAACTAAAAAATAAATATTAAAAAATTCTCTCTTTTAAAAAAAATAAATAAAATCTATCAATCGGAGATAATAATGCCACCTAACAATGTGGCTGTGAAGATTAAATTAGATTATTTATTTATTTTTAGTACCAAGGGTTGAACTCAGGGGTGCTTAATCACTGAGCCACACCCCAAGCCCATTTTATTTTGTATTTTGAAACAGGGCCTTGCTAAGTTGCTGAGGCTGGCTTGGAATTTGCAATTCTCTTGCCTCAGTCTCCCAAATCCCTGAGGCAGCAGGCATGAACCACTGAGCCTGGCATGAATGAGATAATTTACGTAAGCCAGATGGGATAGGACATGCCTATAATCCTAGCTACTGGAGAGGCCGAGGCAGGAGGATCACAAGTTTGAGGCCAGCCTAGGAAACTGTAAGACCCTTTCTTGAAATAATATTTAAAAAGGCTGGAGATGCAGCTTAGTAGTACAGTGTTTGCCTAGCAATTTCAAGGCCCTAGACAAAGAAATAATTTCTGGAACATCAACAAAAACTATTATCTGGATATCATCCAGTTCTTATTAGAATAAGGTCAGCTCTAGACTAGCATTTATGTCATCAAACTTTCTATTTCTCAACCCCGTTCATATTAACCTGATGCTCCAGCTCTTATTGCAATGTTCACTTATTGAGTGTTTTTCTTTTTTTAAAATATTTTTTAGTTGTCAATGGAATTTTATTTTATTTATTGATACATGGTGCTGAAGCTGGAACCCAGAGCCTCACACATGCTAGGCAAGCGCTGTGCCACTGAGCCACAATTCCAGCCCCATTGAGTGTTTTTCTTAGGATACATTTTAAGAACACAAAATAAAAAGACCTGGTTCCAACACAGATGAAGATAGACTCATTAAAAAAAGTCATGTGATAATAATCATAATGAAATAATGCACAACATGCAGTATTAATTATAAGAGAAATGCTGACCTTGTCTACTTGCCTAGAAATGAGCAGGTAGTTATAAAATTGTAAGTAATAAATTCTTTATCATGCCTATGAGTTTCTTTTTGTTGTTGTTTTTTTCTTATTATTGTTTGCATGTGTGTTGCTGGGGATTGAACCCATGGCCTCTTGCATGGAAAGCAAGCACTCTAATACTGAGCTATATTCTTAGTTCCATCCCTACAACTTTCTTGCACTGTTCAATATTTGGGGGCTTTCCTGCCCTCTGGGATGTCTTTGCAACCTACTTAAATGTCACCATATACATGTAATTTCTCAGAAGCTCTTTATCAGAATTAATCATGACCTTTCCTTTATTCCTCTACTCTTTATACCTCTTTGATGCACTCCTTCTAGATTCTAGACCCTCATATTTATTTTTACATTTTCCTATCCATTTCACAAATTTTCATTTCCAAAAGAAAATGATTTGTTCATTTCTGTAGATACTTGTGTACTTCAGAAATGATTTTGCTAAAATTAGAATTTCTAATGTTTTTATTGGAGTTTACAGGTCTCAAATCTATCCCTCTGTTTACTGTAAACTATCTGTATTTTTGTGTCTGAATATTTATATTTTTATAAAATACTTATTTTATAAAATAGTCATGTAACTCCTTTTATGTGTTAGGAAGAGGATTTAAAACAGAACAAGTCTATAGGCACAACATAGTGCAAACTCTAAAATGGTACTATAATTTAACTGCGACTGAACCTGGGAGGAAGCATAAATGTGGGGAAAAGTACAAGTGAGTGAAAAATGGTTGTGGCAAAATTACCAGCTGTTATTTATAGTATGTGCCAAATATAAATATGTCCTTGCAAAACTTGAAGAGATGAGTCGTCAGTTATTTCAAGACAAATTTCTGACTTGCTTTATATTATTTAAGAATATTTTATGGAGCCAGTATTAAAAACTATGTATGGAGAGACATTATGATAGGACCAGTGGGTCTCATCTAAAAAGACTAAACTTGTAATCACCTAACTTTTTTGATTTCACACCCTTATCTATTTATTTTCTGAAATAAATATAGAAATACATATATTTGCGTTTGCAATAATCATGAAGTTGTATAGTTTAACACCAATTTAACATGCTAATTGCAGAAAGCTATTTTTCTAGAACTTTTCAAAGGTGATATCAAAGCCAAGGGCTTTCTGTGGTTGTGATATCTCTTTTGTCCCTAATAGAGATCGTACAAATTTATTTAATGCAGGAATCGCTTTCAATAAAACAAATAATGTCCTTCTGTTTTCTTGGTTCATTAAACAATATCTATTACATATTAGGCATTGAGTTATTGACTGGAACAAACAAGATGGAATGTAGTACAATCTCACCCTTCAAGGAGTTTATAGAAAAGTAGAGCTGTCAAGATAAAACATAGAAAAGTAATCAATACCTGATAATATTATAAATGGTATTCAAGAAGTGGGTATTCTCGACGTCTTCATGAGATCATAGGGCAAAGATTGTTTCCTTTGGATCAGTGGAAAAAAATTTCAATAAGGAATCTTAAGTCATAAAAATAGAGGGTTTCTTGGGAAAATGGAGAAGGAAACATCTTTTAAGGAGTAGGAGATCATATAAATTCCCCCCTGTGCTGGATATAGTGTTGGACACTAGAGGTATATAGAGAAAGGGGTACTATTTCAGAATTTAAGACAGGCAGTTTTGGTAAGGTTAGGGATTAAAAGAAAGGAGAGAGGGAGGGAGGGAGGGAGAGAGAGAGAGAGAGAGAGAGAGAGAGAGAGAGAGAGAGAGAGAGAGAGAGATCACAATATGATAATAATAACATAGCTATCTTGGCTGGGCCTAGCGGTTAATATGAAGACAGAGCAGGCCAGGAAGCCTCAATCATGTACTGAGGTCTGAAAATACAATATTGTCAAATCAGAGTTTGGGATAGAAAAGGGGTGAGAGGTCAGGGTCATCTACAAAGTTAATGCTTAGTTTTGGCTTTCTACAAAGCAAAACTTGCAATAAGAATTTGATTGGAAGTAGTATTATCTTCAAGGTGAACCCATGAGAAGATGAGGTGGGGAAAAGGAGACAGTTAATAAAAGATGTATTGTTCAACAAGTACCACTGTGAGGAACTAGAGATTGACAGTGCTGGGGAATAATGGGAACTATTGTCTAATGTGCCTGTGTATTATCCCAACTCAAGGTCAAGGGATAATTAATCCACTCAAAGAGTAGGGAAGCTGGACTCTCATACACCAACTCTTATGAGCTCTAGGTTTAGGATATCAGGGTATATGCTTAATTCTCTAGTGTTTCTAACCCAGAATGGATTACAGCAGCCAAAGAAAGGCTTCTGGCAAGGAAATGCAGATCCTAGGGTTTGGAAGTTAGGCCTGGGTACACCTCCAATGAATATAGGCAAACTAGTAATAGTTTCTGCTGTATCATTATTTCTGGTCGTCAAAACAGTGTCTTGCAAATCTTCATCTAAATATCTAGCCTATTGCCTTTACCATACAGAATTCAATCTGATTGTTTCACATAGACTTTATTAATCACTAGGACTGTTAGAGGCCATCCACATCACATATTTTTACAGAAACAAAGCTCCTCAAAGTTTAAATAGTAAGTTAATGATTTGAATTTGTAAGCCTTGGAACCCTGGTCTCCTGACTCATAGCCTCAGTCTATGGCTTTAGCCATCTTTATCCTTATTCCCAGTCCTCTAAAGGACTTCAGAATAGACTAGTAAACAGATGATGAGACCCAGTTTCATATCTATTGTTGTTTAGCCCTACTGACTAGTAAAAAAGGATTTCTTGACCCAAATTTAAATTGCATTTGGAATATATAGATAAGTGAATCTTTCTTGATCTAGGAAACATTAATCAGATTCTAGCAAAAGCAAATATTCTTAAAATGCACCAAGAAAGCATATTATTTAAGAAAAATCACTTTTTAAATCATTTTCTGGAATTTTAATAGTTATCTAATTTATGTATTATAAGGAATTTTTATTATTTTTGTGGGCTTGGTTTTTAAAAATTTATTTACTGATATTAATATTGCTTAAAGCAAAGCACAGCTTCTTTTAAAATATAAAACCCTTGCTACATCACTGTTAACAATATTTATTTTGATTATTAAGCCTAAACAGAATAATAAAATAGATATCATTTCCTGTAAAGAAAATAACTATGTTACCATTATATTTTATTTCTATTTTTTATGAATTGTTATTAAGTATTAAATTATATTCTAAAATTCAATCGTTGGTTACATTTCTATACTGTCTTGATTTAGAAGTTTGTGATTCCCCTGACCACTAGGAATTCTATAATTGTTTCTAAATTCTCTCTTAGTTGAGGGGAATATATAAATCTTACACTGAATTATCATTACTGAAAGTGGGATTAAGGGCCATACTGTAGTACTGTTATGGTCTAGATTTGGTGTCCCCCAAAAGTTCACACGTGAGGCAATGCTAGAAGGTTTAGAGGTGAAATGATTGGGTTATGAAAGCCTTAACCCAATTAGTGGATTAATCCCCAGATAGGATTAACTGGTATTAACTGAAGGCAGGTAGGGTGTGGCTGGAGGAGGTGGGTCTCTAGGGGTGTGCCTTTGGGCTTATATTTTTCTTCCTTGAGTCTCTTTCTTCTTTCTGGTACCGTACTCCCAACTGCTTTCTTTTACCGCACTCTTCAACCATGATGTTTTGCTTCACTATGGACTAAGACCTCTGAAACTGTGAGCCTCCAAATAAACTTTTCCTCCTCTAAAATTGTTCTTGTCAGGTCTTTTGGTTGCAGCAGTAAAAACGCTGACGAAAACAAGTACCTATTGGAGTTGTTGTATCTTTCTATATTTTCATGAGTTTGAGAGTCTTAAATGAAAGAAAGTATGAATTAGAAGGATGTCTTATGGTTAGTACCTACTAGTAGTTTATGTATTAATGGTAAAGTGATCATTATATCTTTTTCCTTTTTAAAAATATTATCTTAGATATTGATGGACCTTTATTTTATTAATTTATTCATATGCAGTGCTGAGCCTCGAACCTAGTGCCTCACACATGCTAGGCAACCCTCTACCATTAAGCCATAACCCCAGCCCTAAATCTTACTCCTTCTTTTGATGAAATCAGCCACAGAGGAGGAGAATTTGGATGGTGGAGATGGGTAACTTTGGAACAAATATGTGCTGAAAATTAGGGTAGGCCTGAGTAGATTGTTAATTGTGAATGGTATATTACAATTACACTAGCTGCCCAATAATGTATCCCTAAAAGTTTAAGGATAACACTAATAATTGTAAGAGCTATATTTCTTTAAATCTTATTCTGAGACTGACATATTTCTAACAACTTTATATGAATTAACTCATTAAATTCTCCTAACAAACTATGAGGTGAGTACTGTTAGTATCACCATTGTATAGATAAGAAAATTGAGTATTATAAACTGACCAAAGTCTATTTAGTCATACTCAACTTTAAATTCTTTAAAGTAGATATATGAGGTAGCCATTAGTTAAAGGTGAAGGCAACAGGCTTTTCCCTCACCATCTCATTATCAGGAATTAAAAAAATTGTTATTTGTACATGAATGTTCATAATAGAATTATTCACAAGAACCTAAAAAATGGAAACAACCAAAATGTCCAACAACAGAAGAATGGGTAAACAAAATGTGGTCTATACATACAAGGTAATATTATTCAAATAGAAAAAAGGTATAAAATTCTGGTAAATGTTACAATATGGAGAAATCCTGAAAGCTTTATGCTTAATAGAATAAGCCAGACAAAGAAGGACAAATGTATGATTCCACTTATATGAGTTACATAGGATAGGCAAATTCACAAAGGCACAAAGAAGAGGTTACTAGGGAATATGAGAGGAGATGAGAAAATATTATTTAAGTGTTATGGAGTTCCTACTTGAGATGAAATAAAAGCTCAGGAAGGAAATGTTGGCAATGCTTAGACAACATTGTGAATGTAATAATGCTACCAAATTATATAATTAAAATGATGAATTTTATACTATGTATATGTTTTTTTAAAGCAAGTTTGAGGATAAATTCAACTCACAGACATAAACATTTGTTTTTTTTGTTTTTGTTTTTTGGGTTTTTTTGGTACCAGGAATTGAACTCAGGGGCATTCGACCACTGAACCACATCCCCAGCCCTATTTTGTATTTTATTTAGAGACAGGATCTTACTGAATTGCTTAGTGCCTGGCTTTTGCTGAGGCTGGCTTTGAACTTGTGATCCTCCTGCCTCAGCCTCCCAAGCTGCTGGGATTTCAGGTGTACACCACCATGCCTTGGCATCAAACATTTGTAAACAAATATTTTTCCATATTTTCATTGGTCCATTATAATTATACATATTAGTGAGATTTGTTGTCACATATTCTAAGCAAATATTGTCACTAGGCAGAAAATATAGGTTAGACAACCTGTCCACTAAGCTAAATAATGACTCATATCTCAGGCCTTTGGAAGTGCCTACCATACCTTACACAAAAGTTTATGCAGGAGTAAGAAAAAAGTCTAGAGAGAGGGCTACAATAAATTTATGGTAGAACATATGCTGTACATTAATGGGTGGACAGAGAATAATTTAAAATCAAGTCTTGGGAACAGTCAAACCAAGAGCTCACTTCATTATTCTATCCCATTTATATAAGCATGTGCTTGGGGGCTCTAAAATAGTTTAATCAATTCACATATTCTAGACATTTCTTTGTTAGACACATTCCTGACCAAGGGGGGAAAAAAGATGGCTTATCAAATTTAATAGATTGGAAGGCTTTATAAAAGGACTATTCTTCATTTAAAAAGGTAAACAGTAGAATATGAAGTTTTAATAGCCAAACTTCATGAAATATAACTTTCAATACATTTTATCAAATGTTTACATATGAAAAATTTATATTTATACCAAGCACAATATAACATTTATTTCAAGTCATATTTCAAATACAATTTCTTCTCTTTATTTATTTATTTATTTTTTTGGTACTGAGTATTGAGCTCAGGGACACTCGACCACTGAGCCACATCCCCAACCCTATTTTGTATTTTATTTAGGGACAGGGTCTCACTGAGTTGCCTAGGGCCTTGCTATTCCTGAGGCTGGCTTTGAACTCACGATCCTCCTGTCTCAGCCTCCAGAGCTGCTGGAATTACAAGCATTTGCCACCTTGCCCAGCACCCATCAACATTTTTGACTCAACTAAATCATTCATGAAATTTGAAATACACCTGTTAGTAAGTAAAGTAATACTACTGGTCCTGATGTTTCACCTTCTTTTTTAGTAGTTCAGGGTTTTTACCATCATTAGACTGAAGGGAAGCATTGTTAGCAAAGGAAATAGGCATTCTTTTCTCTTGAAAGAATTTTTTCTTCTCCTGTTTTGGAAGGAATTAGAAGGGTAAAATGTCATTCCACCTTGCTTCCTCTAGGATCTATTACCTAACTCTATAGAGTCTCCTCTAAGCACTGATGCTGTCAGCTTCTACTTTATAAAGATTTACTTTTCTGATGTTTGACTTTGTAAGTGTTGTTTAGTATTTTTCTTATGTGTATGTGTTCTACCTTCTCAACTAGGCTGTGAGATCCTTGAGTGGTTTTGTCTATTATTTTGCATTACCATACAGCTTTTCAGGCAAACTCTTCTCAGTAAGTGATGGTGCACGAAACGTCAAATTTTCAAATGCATATAAAGCAAGCGCGCACCCGCGCACACACACACACCCATAGCCACACATTTTATCCAGAGAAAGAATGGACTATCAAATTTCTAAGTAAGGTTTACAAGTGCTTCTAACCCTTGCATCTCAGATTCTGAGGCTTCGCTAGATAAGAGAGTAAAGGATTTGTTTGTGTTTGCCCCTGATCATTATTCTCATTGGTTATAGGACAGCTTATAGGCATCATGCTTGCCTTAGGGGCTGAGCACAAGGATGGCAAGACCAAGAAAATTTTACAAGCTATTTTGGGCCAAATGCAAAGGAAAAGTGGGAACTAAAGTTGTGGTGTTCAGTATCTTTTCTCCTGTGAGACATTACATTTTTGAGTGACTGGGAAAAGAATGAAAAATATAGAAGTGAACAATATCATAAAATTATGGCATATAAGCCAATTTGAGCTTGCAACCTGTTTTTTTGCTTTGTTTTGTTTTTCCTTTGGTTTTTAAATGTTTTCATCAGTGCATCATAGTTATGTATAATAGTGGAGTTTGTTTTGACATATGCATAAATTCATATAACATAATTTGCTCCATTTCAATCCTCAGCACTTCTTTCCCTCCCATCTTCTCTCCCCCTGATCCCCATCCTCTACTGGTCTTCCATCTATTTATCTATTTCTTTTTAATTGGTGCATGATAGTTATACATAAAAGTGGACTTCATTGTGATATTCATAAATGTGCACAGCATAATTTGGTCCATTTCATTCTGGAGATACTCCCCTTTCCCACCCATCCTACCTCTCCCTTGATCCCTTACCACTATTCCACTGTTCCTCCTTATGTTTTCATGAAATCCTCTTTTTTATTGTTTATTTCTTTCTAGCTTCCCCATATGAGAGAAAACATCCAACCCTTGACTTTCTGAGTCTGGCTTATTACACATTTACCAGCAAATGCCATACTTTCATTCTTCTTTTTGCCACATCCTATTTTTTGGGGGGGTACTGGGGATTGAAGTTAGGGGCACTCAACCACTGAGCAACATCCCCAGCCATATTTTATATTTTATTTAGAGGCAGAGTTTCACTGAGTTGCTTAGCGCCTTGCCGTTGCTGAGATTGGGTTTGAACTCCTGATCCTCCTGCCTCAGCCTCTGAGCTGCTGGGATTACAGGCATGCACCATCTTATCCAGCTATGCCACATTTATTTTTGTGAATAAAGTTTTATTAGAACATGGATATGCCCATTTATTTACATATTGTTTTTGGCTACTTTGAAACTGCAATGCTTAGTTGAAAAGTTGTGGCAGAGATCATCAAGACTGAAATGTCTAAATTATTTACTATCTGATCTTTAAAAGGACTCCTGCCTCCTGGAATACTACCTACATGGATATTTTTTAAATAGCAATACTGAATTTTGGTATTGATTTGAAATAAGAATAAATAAATACATAAAAAGGTTAAAAATTGATTGTTTATATTATACTAGAAGTCAATGAAATGCTTTTGAGTTTATGATTCCTTTTGTGGTGTGATCTGAGGCACACACTTGTCCCCAAAGAAACATACCATTTCCTGGTAGAATTTGAGGAACCTGCCACTACAGATGTTCTCAATTTAAGACAATTTTTTTTCCCTTTCATTATTGCTGTTTAATTCTGAGAAGCTTTGTTAATTTTGACAGCTATAATAATTTGTCTCTTTTCCTCTCCCTCCAAAAAAACTGCTTAGTGCTCTCAAAAGCTTGCTTAATAGTTATTGCATATTCTTGAATTATATGCAATAAGCAATAGTAATTTTCTAAATGAAAACCCAAGCTTCCTTAGTGAAACCACCGAGACCATGAATAGAAACAAAGAAAGGTCCGTGAAATATTCAATAAATGTTTATTTGCATTTATAATAACTTTGTGTACAAGCTTGACATGAATGTACTTACCATTTATCCATACATACATCTGTTGAGCTTTTTCTTTTGAAAGAGGATTATTTTTTAAAAGCACAAATATACTCATCTATTCCTTTGTCCTGTTAAGTTAAATCTTTTAGAATATATATATGCACATGAGGGAACATGTCTATTAATCTGTTTTCAGTCTCTTTTTTTTCTATGTGCACATATGTATGAATTCATCTCCTACTTGTCTTTCCTGCAGAATAAGAAGAAAGAATAACAAAGAAATCCACAGAAAAGTTAAGGGTTGATCTTGGGATAGGGAGGAAACAGCAAAGAAGGAATGGAACTGAGTTCATGTTTTATTTCATTGAACCTAGCAATCCTGTGAGCTTAATAAGGTACAATTACCCCATCTTTAAATAAAAGGAAGCTGAATCTCAAAGAAGCTGAGTTGCCTAAGGTTAAACAGTTAATCAATAGCAGCAATGGTCCTGTAATTCTCACTCTAAATTCTGAGATTTTATTCCCATTATACTCCATTGCCTCTTCAACATCTTTGCCATTTCCCTAGAGGTTATCACGCTAAAACATAATTTCCTCTCTCTTAGAAATATAACTTGGCCTTCTGGAACTTAGAACCATTTCTATTAGAGTGTTTGCCATTACTTGATCCCACCCCCAACCCCAAATTAAAATCAAATCTCCCAAATTTAAAGATGTTCCTTAATTTGTCTATATATCTATTAGTCAACCCACCACTAAGCTGATACCTAATAATAATCTCTTTGTTTTATCAAAATTGAAGTAAGACACTGCTCTGTTACAAATCCTGAATTAAAATCAAGCGAACAATCTTTTTCATGTAACTAAGTCTCAATTAAGAATGTATAATAATTAGTTTTAAATTGGGGTAAATCATCAAAGAAAGTTAGGTATCCTGGGAGTTATTTACATTCGAACAGATGCCTATGGAAGTTAAATGGAGTGTGGAAATTTCGCAGCATGCTGTAGTTGGGGAGATAAATTAATAACATGATCACATCTCAAGTTATGTCTGGTATGAAATAGAATTTTTTATATATTTTTCAAAGATTCCTATTTTCAGTAGTAGAAGACAGGAGAAAGTTCAAATAGTTGTTTTGATATGTATGATCACAAAGAATAACAACACAAATACATCTAACCTCAGTATCAAAGACTTAATATACATACTTAGAACAAAAATCAACGAGAATATTTTTTAAATATCCAAAATGATTACTGCATGTACATCATCAATAAGGTACTAGAGAAATTGGAAGGATGTTACACAGGACATTGAGCCCCACTTTTGGGTAGCATCTCATATACATGCTTAGGCAGATGATTATCATAGTGGTAGCAAACATCAGAACCTATCAGGCACTCCTTTGATTTGCCTAAGTCAAAAAATCTCAGTTTAAGCTCATCCCTCTCTTTCGTTACAGAAGTGGAGTCAGCTAGAAAAAGCCACCATTTCACACCTATAGCTCTGACCCTGCTATATTGTGTCTAGTTTACTTTCTTTTAAGCTGAAGTGGTATTTAATCCTATGGTATTGGTTAACTTTGAAATGCCCTAATTAGGCATTCACACTTCAGGTATGGCTAATTAGCATTTGAATGCTCTAATTAGAGTAGGTTTTCCTGTTTTGGCACCCTTGTCTCATATCAGAACACACAAAGTTTAATAATTTACATATTACCTATTGGAAATTATTTTTCACTAGTGAAATAAATGATGTTTCAAAATAGACACTGGTTAGAAAGAACGGTTAGTCACCTTTGGGCCTACATGAGCAGGTGAAACCCTGAGTGCTCATCTTCTTCTAGGGCTTTATTTAGCTAAGTGTGCAGCCTTTACCAAAATTCTGTGGTTATATTCTCAAATTTAGCTGTACCTGGCCACTAATATGTAGTTTATGTGCTTCAAATAAAACTTGCATGCAGACTTCTTGTCATAGAGACTAAAAAGGCAGAAAACTAGAACTTCATGAATTTACAAAGAGAGGTTGCATTGGTTTGCTACTAAATGTTTGCATGTTGTGCAGAATTTAGTGTGAATTGTAGGGAAGAAAATCTTGCCTATATTCTCTTAGATTCTGCAGTTGGGTATAACAATTAAACTGACATAAGATATTAACATGAGAAAAGTACACAGATTTTATGCAATGTTTTTATGTGCACACAGGAGTCCTCATAGGAAAAAGGAAAAAACAAAGAAGCAGTTAAAACTGAAAGTTTTAACTGGTCGTGGGGGCACACACCTGTAATTCCAGCAGCTCAGGAGGCTGAGACAGGAGGATTGAGGATTCAAAGCCAGCCTCAGCAACCTCAAGATACTAATTTTGCTAAGCAGCTCAGTGAGACCCTGTCTATAAATAAAGTACAAAATAAGACTGGGGATGTGACTCAGTGGTTGAGTGCCCCTGAGTTCAATCCCTAGTACAAAAAAAATCTGAAAATTTATATATTTTTAAACAAAAAAAATGATAATTTGGGGGAAGCAACAAAACAAAGGGGTATGGTCTAGGTGTGGTAAATTGTGAATAATTGACTTGGAAATATATGAAAGAATCTAATGGAAGAAGACATTTCTAGTAGGTTTGTTTATATAGTTTTTCAGTCTCCAGCCCCCTAAGAATGTTCCCTTCCTGGTACAGAGGTGAAACCCTGAGTGATCATCTTCTCCCTAGGGCTCTATTTGACCAAGTGTGCTGTCCCATCTTTTTTAATGGAAAACTTATTGACCTGATTTTATGTAGAATGGGGGTGCCAGCAAGCCCTTACTGCATCTGCTGTTTCTCAAATGTCTTAAGCCCAGAACAATCAATATAACAGAGCGGCATATTTTGGGGCAGTGTTTTCTGAACTCCTTCAACTCCTTTGCTTTAGTTGTATTATACTACCTGAAAGGGATGACTCAGAGAAGAAAGGACTGACATAATTCTTCCATTTTTTTAACAGACTTTTGATCTCACATATTACTCAGAGCTTCATAGGAATTTCACTAAAAACCACACAAAATGTCATGGTTCAGATGTGAGATGTCTCCCAAAAGCTCATGTGTGAGACAATGCAAGAAAGTTTAGAGGTGAAATGATTGGGTTATGAAGGACTTAACCTAATCAGTACATTAATTCACTAGAATGGATTAATTGGGTGGTAGCTGTAGGCAGCTAGGGTGTGACTGGAAGAGGTAGGTGACTTTAGGGTATATATTTTGTTCCTGGTGAGCAGAGATTGGTCTGTCTCTGCTTCTCAATTGCCACGACCTGAGTGCTATCCTCCACCACTTCCTTCTGCCATAATGTTTTGCCTCATCTCAGATGCAGAGCAACAAAGATGGCCTTCTATAGACTAACCTCTGAAACTGTGAGTGCCAAATAAACTTCCTCCTCTAAAATTGTTCTTCTCAGGTCTTTTGGTCACAGTGGTGAAAAAGCTGCCTAAACATGTAATACCAAGAACATAGAAGAAAGTGACATGAAATAATTTATTTTAAAAATAAATGGTAGTGGGCTGGGATTGTGGCTCAGCGGTTAAGTGCTCAACTAGCATGGGTGGGACCCAGGTTCGATTCTTAGCACCACATTAAAATAAATATATAAATAAAGGCATTGTGTTGTATCCATCTACAAAAAAAAAAAAAAAAGATTCTCTCTCTTTCTCTCTCTATCTCTCTCTCCTCTCTCTCTTTAAAAAAAAATCTGGTAGTATATGGACATTTCTCATCTCTGGCAAAAATATCTAATAATTTTTAAAGAATTCTAGAGCTAATAAACAAATTCAGCAAAGTAGCATATTATAAAATCAACATACAAAAATCAATAGCTTTTCTATATACTAATAATGAATCTGCTCAGAAAGAATCAGGAAAACAATTCCATTCACAATAACCTCAAAAAAGAAAGAAACCTTGGAATAAATCTAATCAAGGAGGTGAAATAACTCTACAATGAAAACTATGGAACATTGCAGAAATTGAAGAAGACTCAAACAATGTTCATGAATAGGCAGAATCAATATTGTTAAAATGGCCATACTACCAAAAGCAATACACAGATTCAATGAAATCTCTATCAACATACCAATTGACATTGTTCATAGAACTGAAAAAAACAGTCCTAAAATTCATTTGGAAAAATAAAAGATCCACAATAGCCAAAGCAATTCTAAGTCAAAAGAGCAATGCTGCAAGCATTACAATTCTAACTTTAAATTTTACTACAGAAATAAAGTAACAAAAACTGCCTGGTGCTGGTTGTGGTGGCACACATCTGCAATCCCAACAACGCAGAGTCTGAGGCAGGAGTATTGCAAGTTCAACGCCAGCCTCAGCAACCTTGTGAGAACCTGTGTCAAAATTTTAAAAAATAAAGATTAAAAACCTACATGGGACTGGCATAAAAACAGACATATATACCAATGGTACAGAATAGAAGACACAGAGACAAACTCACTTATATAAAGTCATTTGATCTTTGGCAAAGATACCAAAAACATACATTGGAGAAAAGACAGCCTTTTTACTAAATGATGCTGGGAAAACTCTTTATCCATATGTAGAAGAATGAGACTAGACCCTTATCTCTCACCCTGAACACACACACAAAAAAATCAAATCCAAATGGATCAAATACCTAAGAATTAAACCAGAAACTATGCAACTACTAAAGAAAACATAGGGTCAACACTTCAATATGTGGGCACAGGCAACAACTTTCTCATTAGGATCCCTAAAGCTCAGAAAATAATGTCAAGCTTTAATGAATGGGATGGCATCAAATTAAAAAGCTTTTGTACATGGGCTGGGGTTGTGGCTCAGTGGTAGAGCACTCTCCTAGCATGTGTGAGGCCCTGGGTTCAATCCTCAGCACCACATAAAAATAAAATAAAAGAAATAAAATAAAGGTATTGTGTCCAACTACAACTTAAAAAGAAAAAAAAGCTTCTGTATAGCTGGCAGTGTCTCAGGAATACTGGGATATGATATAATTTGAATGATTTCTTTTTTTGAATATTTATTTTTCAGTTTTAGGTAGACACATTATTTTATTTTTATGTGGTGCTGTGCTGAGGATTAAACCCAGTGCCTCATTCATGCTAGGTGAGCATTCTACCACTGAGCCACAAAAATCCCAACCCCAATTTGGCTGATTTTTTAACATTTATTCCCATGTTGACCTACACATTCCCTAACTTCCCATCTAGCTGTAGCCAAATCCAGTTTGCAAACATTTTCAGTAAAAGGCTAGATAGTATATACTTTAAATATTTTTTTTTGAGAGAGAGAGAGAGAGAGAGAGAGAGAGAGAGAGAGAGAGAGAATTTTAATATTTATTTTTTAGTTTTCTGTGGACACAACATCTTTGTTTGTATGTGGGGCTGAGGATCAAACCCGGGCCACATGCATGGCAGGCAAGCGCGCTACCGCTTGAGCCACATCCCCAGCCATAATGGTATATACTTTAAACATCATGTGCCATAGTCTTTCTACCTTAACTACTCAATTGTATACAGTAACTGAGCAAATAGATATTCCAATCAAATGTTATTTACAAAACCCGTCCCAAGGCCAAAGGTCATAGTTTGGTAATAATTACCTTAGATCATATAAAGGGAGGGAAAAGAGGGTGCTCTGTGAAATTTTGGGAGGGTTCTTTATATTTTGGCAAGTTTAATCTTTTCTCTGTGTTATGAGCTATATCGTGTCCCCTCTTCCACAATTCATATGTTGAAGTTCTAACTTCTAGTAGTCCAGAAACATTTAAAGAGATATTAAGGCAAAATGAGGACCTATGAATGGTTCCCAATCCTGTATAATCTCCTTATAAGAAGAAGAGATTATAATACAAACACCGCACAAAACCAAGTGTGAACAGTGAAGACAATGAGAAAGCGTCCATCTGCAAGTCAAAGAGAGAATGCAGGAGAAATGAACTCTGCTGGCAATTGTGTATATTTATTCCTAGCCTCTAGGACTGTAGAAAACAAAAGATTATTGTATTTGGTTGTGGAAGCCCTGGCAAACTAATACACTCTGAGATATAAAATGTAAATGTTTTCTATCATTTTAATTAATTCATTGATTTTTGTTTTTTTTTTTCTGAGGCAGAAGTTTTGTTGAAATATATTCATCATTTCTACATATTGTCTTAGAGGTAGAAAATCTTTCTCTTTTCCTTCAATGAAGGATTATTCCATGCCTCCTTCTGGTACTTTTATGCTCTCTTGTTTTGCACATTTAAATTTCGATCTGTTTATAATTGAACCTTATGTGAAGTATAAACAGAATGCATCTTTATTTTTCTCCAGAGTGCTACCTAGTTTTTCAAACAGAATTCTTTATTTTATTTTTCTTATCACCAGTGTATAATGCCACTCCTTTCAGAATCTGAAGTATCTGTCTTTAAAATTCCTATTCCAGTCTTTTTATTCCTGTGGCAATATTACATAATTTAAACTACTTTGTCTTTTTGTATATATCTGCTAAGGCTAGTTCTTCCACATTGCTTTTCCGTTTTAGAGTTTTTCTGTATATCCATTTTATTTATATTCTATCAAATTTGTCTTATATCAAAACATCACATTTTACCCCATAAATACATCCAGTCATTATTCATCTATTAGAAAGATTTGTCTTGTTTCCCAACACAAAAGTAAAATCTTATGAATCTTCCTATTATTTTAATATTTTCCAAATGGTTTCTCTTGGGCTTTCCATATATAACATCATTTCATCTGCAAATGGTGATACTTTTACCTCAACCTTTGTTTTTCTAATTGAACTGCATTGACATCGCCTATAGAGTTAAATACAAAAGGTGAGAGTATGCAACTCTACCTTGATCCTGAAATTTAGTGCAAATGTCTTTAGTGTCTTCCTCACTGCTTACCAAGGAGGACTAAAATAGATAAATATTTTCAGGAAAAAGACATATTTATTATATATGAACACATCTTTCTTGAGCACCTACTATATATTAGGTAATGTTGAAGGTACTTGAGAGACTTCCAAAAGCCAAAATTAAAGAGAGAAAAGAAATCCCTTCACTTTTGGTATTTGCATTTCAGTGAAGGCTGTATTTCTCAGTATCCCTGCAGGTAGACATGGGCACCAGCTGAACTTCAGACAATGGAAGGTACACAGAAGTGACATGTGTCACAACCTGAAATAAGAATTGAAGACCTATTCTCTTTCTCTTTAGTCTTTAGAAAGCCAGTGTTATGGTTTAGATATGTGGTGTCCCCCAAAAGCTCATGTGTGAGACAATACAAGAAAGCTTAGAGATGAAATGATTGAGTTATGAGAACCTTAACCTAATCAGTGCACTAAGCCCCTGACAGGGAATAAATGGGTAGTAACTACAGGCAGGTAGGGTGAGGCTGGAGGAGGTGGTCATTGGGGGCGTGCCTTTGGGCTACATATTTTGTGTTGGTGAGCAGAATGTGCTCTCTCTCTCTGTCTCTGTTTCATGGTGCCACATTCCCAGGTGCTTTCCTCTGCTGCACCATTCGGCCATGAGATGTTCTGCCTCCTTTCCAGCCCAGAGCAACAAGTTGGCCATCTATGGACTGAGACTTCTGAAATAGTGGGCCCCCAAATAAACTTTTATTTCTCTAAGATAGTTCTCATCAGTCTTTTGGTCACAGCAGTGAAAAAACTGACTAAAACAGTCAGAGACAGTCTAGTAAGGGATTCCAAGGATATCCTTGGGAAAAGCAGTTTTAAAAGGGGAAGGTGCCTGGAGGCTTACTCAGCATTCAGAGGTGGAACGTAAGATAAAATATATAGAAATCAATGATTTTTATAGTATGTGTGAAAACAACAATCAATTAATGATGCAATGGTAGAAATAGTTTCATTTCATTTACAGTAGTCTCAAAAAAGAAAAAATGTCCTAGGAATATATCTTGTGAAAAATGTTCAAGACCAATATGAAAAATATATATATATATATACTTGAGGAACAAGAAAAGTATTTGAACAAATAGAAAGGCCTGACATATTCTTGGCTAAAAACCCAGCTTCATATATCAATCCTCTGGTTTGCTCAGGATTTTCTCCTAGTGTCATCACTGAAAGTTGCACTTCTTAGGAAACCCATCAGTGCTGGGTAACCTGGAAAATCACTAATCATAGAACAAGGGTATTTATTATAGTATTCTGTAAGAGAAAAAAAATACTAAAACTGCTCCAAAGTCCACCAAAAATACGCTGTTTGAATAAACTTGGTACATCTATACAATGGAATGCTCCATAACAAGGTGGGAGGTTGAGTGTGTGATGGGTAAGGAATAGTGGGATATAATCCAAAGACAAAAGAATATCAGAGTCATCCTAAATTTCAGTAGACTTTAACTTTACTTCCTTTTTTGGGGGAGGTACTGAGGATTGAACACCCGTGTACTTTGTCACTGAGCTACATCCAGCACCCCCCCCCTTTTGATTGTGCTGGGGATTGAACTCAGGGCCTTGTACATGATAGGTAAGCACTCTACCAACTGAGCTATATCCCCAGACTCCATCAGTAGACTTATTAGCAATAAAACTGGTATTGTTATTTTGAAATTCCACAGATTGATATACCCACAAATTAAAATATATACTCACAAGTACATACATGTACATGGTGGAATCATATGAAATTGTTACTATTCTGTAACAATTAGTTCATAAAAAGTTATTTTAACATGGATTAACCTAATACAGATAGACTGATAAGTAGATAGATAGATAGATATAAAGCAAATTAGTAATTATGATAATTTTAAGAATCAAGTTATGACCTAAGGATCTGGTATTATAGCTCAGTGGTAGAGTGGTTGCCTAGCATATGTGAGGCACTGGGTTAGCTCCTTAACACCACATAAAAATAAATAAAATAAAGGCATTGTGTATGACCTAAGAGAAACATCCACAGACCTATTTGAAAAGAAATTTCAGAGTTCCTTAACTCTGTATAATAAAAAAATATAGAATTAATGACAATCCTGTGGCAACTAGCAAAATTAGCCTCCAGATCATTGTCTGACTTTCATTTCTCATTAAAAAGAATTGGAGCTTTATAGAAAAAGTCAGTTTCACATCTGGAAAAGAATACTTGTAAACTTGAGTTATCTTTTGCCTACAGGTGAAGAAGTGAAACACCAAAAGGAATCAAGATATGTTGAAATTCATAATGGTGCTTAAACATAATTAAAGATGCCAGGTGTGGTGACACATGCCTGTAATCCCAGTGGCTTGGGATTTTGAGGCAGGAGGATCAAGAGTTCAGCAACTTAGTGAGGTGCTAAGCAACTCGGTGAAACCCTGTCTCTAAATAAAATGTAAAAAAGGGCTGGGATGTGGCTCAGTGGTTAAGTGCTTTTGAGTTCAATCCTCAGTACCAAAAAAGAAAAAAAATTAAAGATGTTCTCTTAAAATTGCTTAGGTACCAATTAATTGTTCTGAAAATGGATGATGATGATGGTGATGATGAAGGAGGAGGAGGAGGAGGAAGAGGAAAAGGAGGAAAAAGGAAGAGGAAAACTGAAATGATGACATCTCTGCAGATAGATCAGTTAAGGAATGAGAATTGCATTTTTTTCTTTTCTTTTTTCTTTTTTTTTTTTTTTTTTTGTTACTGGGGATAGAACCCAGGGGCACTCGACCACTGAGCCACATCCCCAGCCCTGTTTCATATTTTATTTAGAGACAGAGTCTCATTGAGGTGCTTAGTGCCTCTGGTTGCTGAAGCTGGCTTTGAACTCATGATCCTCCTGTCTCAGCCTCCCAAACTACTGGGATTACAGGTGTGTACCACCGCACCTGGCTCTTCTTCTTTTTTTGTGTGTACTGGGGATTGAACCCAGGGACACTTAACGACTGAGCCACATCTCCAGCCCTTTGTATTTTTTATTTTGAGACAGAGTTTCACTAATTGGCTGAAGCTGGCCTCAAACTTTTGATCCTCTTGCCTTAGGCTTCTGAGTTGCTGGGATTATAGGCATGTGCCACCATGCCTAGCTGACTGTTGCTTTTAGAAATGTAGAGATCATTGATGAATTCGACAGATACGTTTTTGGTGGAGTGGTAGAGGTATAAGATCAAATAAATTTTTTTTAAGGAAAATTGGAGAGAAGTACAATAAACATAGGCAGCATTTTTGGAGAAGTTCTGCTGCCATAGAAACAGAGAAACAACACTAGCTATTGTGAGAGAAGAGGTCAGGGAAATAATTTACAAGGTGAGAGATAGTACAGTATTTTTGCATACTGATCAGAATGATCCAGTAAAGACAGATACAGTGATTATGCCAGTAAAGACAGATACAGTAATTGCGCCAGCTGTACTGAAGATAATTTCTGGAAAACTGTGTATGAGTATGTAAGAGGTATGCTTAGAAACTGGCTTTTTTTTTTTTTTGAACAGACATAAGACCCCTCTAACAGACAACCTCTGCTTGGTTTCCCAGTTGATCTGACTGAGAAACTAAGAACTGCACTCCAGTCTGTGGCTCTTCTTACCCAATTCTGATTCTTCTTCTCTCTGCTTTCAGGGGTATCAGTTCTGTGTTGAGGTCTGAAGACATTCTCTACCTTCTGCTCCATCACACTTAATCCTTCACAAATGATTCTTCAATACATTTTGTATGCTTCAAATCCTGTCTTGACATCTCCTTCTTGGAGGGCCCAGATAAATTCATCCTGCGGAAATACTTTCAAGTGTGCTTCAAGAGGAAATAGCTATTGGATAAAAAATATCCTCATTCTTTTACAGGAATACAACATTGCACATATTCTTTTTTTTAAGGTTAGCTTGGTAAATTATATTTTACTAAAAATTTATCTATTACATCTAAAATTTTGAATTTATTTATGTGAAATTTACCAAATATTATTGTATTTTTCTTGCCCTTCCTTTCTTCCTTTTATTTTCGGAATTAAATGGAATTCTGGGAATTAAATGCTAGATCTCAAGCATGCTAGGCAAAAGCTCTATTACTTACCTATACCTCCAATTCCTTCTTTATGTATTATTTTGTTTATTGTTCTTTCTCCCTTTCCTTGATTTCATTAATAGAAAGACTATCCATTTCATTATTATTAATAAAGATATAATTTTAAATTATCAATGATATAAACTATTAGATCTAACAAATGAAGTCAGTATAGTATTGTCTAGAAATCCATGGTATTTCTTTACAAAAATAATGACCTAGTGGAAAAAAAAAACAAGAAAATAATCCCATTTGTAATACCATCAAACAGTAAAATACAAGGAGAATGACTGAGGAATGATATTGGACTAATATATTGTTGTATATATGTACAAATATGTATCAGTGAATTACACCATTATGTACAACTCAATGCACCAATAAAAATATGGGAAAAATTTTAAAAAGATAATACTTAGGAATAGATTTATCCAAGGTGGTGAATAATTTGTACATGGGAAACTATATAACACTGATGTAAGAAATTTAAGAAAACATAAATATATGGAAACATTCTACACTCATATATCAGAAGAATTAATATTGTTAAGATGTCCATACTAAAACAATACATAGATTTAATGCACTTCCTAACAAAATTCTAATGATATTCTTCACAGAAATTTTTCTCTAAAATTCCTATGGGAACATAAAAGACTTAACACCTCTTGATTTAAAATTATATTACAAAGCTTTGGGATGAAAACAGTACGGCATAAAAATAGACATGTAGGCGACTAGAACAGAAGAGAGAGTACTTGTAATAAAAAGATACAATGTCAATTTATTTTTGACAAAACACCAAAAAGACACGATGGGAAAGGATATTCTGTCAATAACTGGTGCTAGGGAAAACTGGATTTCCACATGCAGAAGAAGAAATTTAACCCTTATCTTATACTATGCACAAAAAACAACTCCAGATGAATGAAAGACCATTTACCCATAAGACCTGAAATTGTAAATCTCCTAGAAGAAAACATATGGGGAACATCTCCTTCACACAGGTATTGGGATTGATTTCTTATACATTACACCAAAAGCTCAGGCTACAAAAGCAAAAATAAATGGGACTATACCCATCTGAAAATCTTAGCATCAGATAGCAAAATCCTGCACCTATGTAAGTAAGAACTTAAATTTATTTTAGTATCATGAATAACAGTAAATATGAAGAGCTAGGCTACTTCATTCTCAGAAGGAAGTCTAGGATCCAAGTGCAAGGAGGGCTAGGGTGTGGGTATAAATATTTTCAGGGGGTGATTAGTGTGGCACCAGATAAGAAATCTCCTCACATAGCAGGGATCATAGCTAGCTAGCATTTGCAAACTGTTTATCTTACCTCTGAGGCGACAGTACCCTCTGCCAGGACAGGTAAATGGCAGGTCCCCATACAAAGGAGCATCTCTATTGAGATGCTCCAATCTTTATTCTCCTAGGTGTACCTCATTTAGTCCCCCTCTTCATGATCACATACTTATAGCAATTTATCAAGCATTTAGTCAGCCTCATGAAGGCAGCCTCTTTTAGTGGTGTATGAACATTTTAGCATGGGTCCTGAAATGTCTAAAGAGCACCTTTCCCATGTGTACTAGGAGTCTCTAAGAAAAACGAACTATGTTTTCCTTTGGTGACCCAGAGAGTGGTGAAACAATATAACAAATGAGAACAGGAGTAGATTTATATGGGATAGGCTTTGGGATATTATTGGAAACTCTCCCACCATCAGAACCACCTCCATGTAACCCTAACAACAATATTTAAGCCTCCAGATCCTGGATTTCCTCAAATATAGTATATAATATACAATATATAATATAGTATATAAATACATATACTTTAACACTGAGCTACATTCCCAGTCCTTTTTAATTTTTATTTTGAGACAGGGTCTTCCTAAGTTGCTGAGGGCCTCATTAAGTTGCTGAGGAGGCTTTGACTATAAAATCCTCCTGCCTCAGCCTCCTGAGTTGCTGGGATTACAGGCATGTGCCACCATGCCAGGCTTGGCTGGTTTGGGTAAGAGGAAAAGATTTCACCAGTAAGCCAATCTTAACTCACTGACTCTTTTTGCTCATGGTGTCTGACTCACTAAAGTCACTTTATTTCACTTTAAAAAATGCATACGTTTTAGAATTTGTACATTCTTTTGCACTTAGCTGATTTTTAACTGTTCAAGTCACAAAATTTGGCACTGACTGGTTTCATATGAATACTTTGCTGGAAAAGAACAATTTCCAACTGTCATATACATTTTCTCAGTGAGTTGTTTTTTTTTTCCCACAGAATTTATACAGGATGGTTCAATATATGAAATCAGACATAGTGATAAAATTTATAATATAAATGTTTTCATAGAGATATAAAAGGCACACCAATGTATTTAATTAAAGTATATAAAGTGTCCATATTTGGGGGAACTGGTAGCAATGACAACAAAAGTCAATCCTTTTCCATGAATTCTGCTAATAGAGCACAACATATTCCACACCTCACAATACCCATGAACTGTTTTCCCTCAGGAACTCATTGAAATAGGCTGCTAAATTGTGCATAAGTTAAACAATCTGTAAAATTTCTCTTCAGCTTCATACGCACTGGAGGTCCAATTTAAAAAGGAAAAGTAAAACAAAATCCTGAAATAAAATATATTGCTTATCTATGTGACAAAATATGATTTTAATACTAAGGTACATTCTTATCATAATAAACTACTTTTAAAAACTTGGCATTAGCATCATATTGTGCCATAGACTTAATAAGGTTAGTTTGAGTGCTTCTTTCCTACATCTACATCGCCTAATAAATCCCTCATTCTCGAATGTCCAATCAAATCAATACTGATGGTAAGAGGTAGGGAATGAGTGGGGATAATGCATATGCATATCGATAGCACAATGCTAATAGTATGATTGTCAAGAGAACCTAAGAGATCAAAGAAATCTGATGACTATTCATTCTGATGACTCCAAGGAGAGAAAGGCAAGTGATTTTAGGTCCAAAAGAGGAAAAAAAGCCAAATGAGGAGTAATGGTATAGTGGTAAGGAAAAAAGAAAGGAAAAAAAGAGGGTAAGACTAAAGCCAATAGGGGAAGAAATAATGTGCAATGTGGAGGTGGCTGTCTTGCTAGGTAATTGAAAAAAAGAAGGGGAATAACCTAATATGAAATTATGATACAGACACTATGTTTCATTGATATAATGCTTTGTCATTCTCACAGTAAGCCTTTCAAACTGAAAACTCTAATTGTCCCATTTGGTAGATAAGGAAACAGATGTCATAGAGAAGTCATGAAATGAAAGCTAAACAGTGCTGTATAGGGAACAAAAGTGGGACCAGTAAATCCTAGATTAGTACTGTGAGATGAAGATTCTTTTGCCCTTACAGATTGCAGTATAAAACATTTTGTCCAGGGGTATTCAAAAAACTTGCAATGAAGCAAAAGGTGAGACCTGTGTGCCTGCATACATTTAGAGAAAAAGCAGTGTTTGCACATCTTGAAAAAACTCAGAATAAAGGAAAAAGCTGCTATAAGAGTATAATATTTTCAAGAATTTCCCATGAGTATAATATTCCCAAGTAGGGAAAATTACTCAAATTGATAAGCTCTAGAGACCAATGGGATATTCTTTGTATGTTCTAACCTAGGGCATGTAGATTTTGATTTTAAGAGTGCTTATGCAGGGCTGAGGTGGTGGCTCAGTGGTAGATTGCTTGCCTAGCATGCATGAGGCACGGAGTTCAATCCCCTGCACCACATAAAAATAAATAAATAAATATATTGTGTCCACCTTCAGCTAAAAAAAATTTAAAAAGAAGAAATTACAACTTGAATAGGGGAAATAAACATTTAAAAAAGAGTGCTTATGCAAGAAAAGATTATTGATGCCTTTTTATTTCTATTGTCATTGAAGAGACAAAATGTTTTATGTGAATTAATCTAAATTCATATAACATATAGCTTGTTTGTGGAGTTGCTTTTCTGTTTTAAATTTCCCTGAGTCCTTAGAAGGCTAGATGTTTCTGAGGACAGGCCTTAAGTTAACCATGAAGTTATAGAAAACAGAGAGGGTAAATATTCCAGAAATTGAACAGCACACCATTTTTTTCACCTATTAGACAATGCTGTGGAAAATGGCTCATTTGGTAAAGATTCATTCCTATCATTTCTAACAGGTACAATTTAAACCAGAACTACTATGTTGGAGATGAATTCAAGAGATAGTACTATATATATAACTTTCCCAATTTGTTTAAAATCAAATTCAATGGTAGTACATATGATGTATAGAGAATATCTAAATATCTGATGAACATACCATCCTTGAAAGACATTTGGATCATCCATTTCAAATGTATCATCCATTTCAATTTTTCTCCATGGAGAGAATATTAAAGAGAAGGGTCTCTAGAAATTTAAAATACCTCTGATCTTTTTTTTTAATGTAAACAGATAAGCTGGACTTGGGCAGAGTGGTGACCAAGAAAAGATTCTTGTTCTAAAAATCTTTTGCTTTTATTATCTGGCATCAGGATTCTCTTTAAGTATAATCTAACAGAAGGGAAAGAGAGCAAGGTAACTCCAACTTTAGCCAAACCCATTCATTTTCTCTCCCTCTTTCTTTCTTTCTTTCTTTCTAATTCTTCCTGTTTTATTTCTTCTCTCCTCATCTCTTTCATTGGTAGCTCTAAGGAAAAATGGTGTGACAACTTACTAGAATGACTCTAGGAATTTTACTTAATTTCTTTGATCCTCAGTGACTTGTCAAATGGAGAGAGTAACATCATCCATGTCATGGGAGTGTTGTGAAGATTGAGTGAAATAATGCAAGTAAAGTGCTTAGCACAGTGTCAGGGGCATAGTAAAGCCACAATAAACCTTCTCCATTATTAGTGTGGAAAGGCTGTTGTCAATCACCCTAATTACTTTCATTTGGGGATTTAGTTGATCTGCCCTGCTTATGAGCTTCAGAGCATTCCTGCAAAAAAAAAAAAAATGTACGATTCTGTTTTTCTTCTTCAAAAAAGTAGTGGGAAAAGAAAAGTTGAAGCTAGAATTAATTTCAGATCAAAATGTTTTCTTCCATTGGTCCCAGGCTGACATAGCTTCTGACATAAAGGAGAGAGAGGTTGATTCCCAGGGGCCAGTTCAGCCTGGGACCACAGAACATCCTTGAATCCATTGTGGAATCAGGAGGCTCTATTCTTGTCTAAGTGGTTACAAGGGGGATTTAAAATGCTAATGACTGTGATCTAGTATTGACAGGAACCTGGGAATAGGGACTCCGATGTTGTCAACAATGGTATAACTTTGCAATACAACTAATACCTAGGGGGGACTCTCAGTGTCAGCTTGTTTCCAGAAGAATCTAATCAATCCACCCAGAGAGGAATGGTACATTTTCTATTAGATTTAAATAGATTCTAAAATGAATACACAGAAAAGCAGTATTCTCACTTAGATTTCAGTTGGACTTTGGTAGATTTGGGCTCACTAGTGTGCTGGATGCATTATATCAAGACACTATATTCTGGAATTCATATGCTACAAACAGATAATTTATCTTCCTTTGAAGCAAAAATCTATTTATTTATATGACTCTATCTTCTTTATTTTTCGTGTTGGAACCAGTTTGCTAAATTTTTTACCCATCTGAGGGCTTTTATTTCTATTTGAATTCAATTCCAAGTTGTCTAGACATCAGCAGCTTAACCCTAGAGCTTAATCCTACCACTTTGTGAAATTCTTGTTGCTGAGGTCAAAATAACTTAGAAAGAAAAGTAGCTTTTATGAAAAGTCTAATAAAAACCAACATTATCTTTATCCTTTAAGTAAGATTCTGTATTTATCTGAAGACCCATATTGTCAATCACTGTAAAAAATATTTAAGAAACTTGAATGAATTTAATTTTGTTTCCTTTATTTGCATTTCTGTCCCCAACTCCCAGTTCCAGACTTGATTAAATTTATCTTCCTATTTTGATAGATAAGAGTGTATATCTATCTATCTATCTATCTATCTATCTATCTATCTATCTATCTATATATATATATATATATTCTGAACTGATAGGTCTTTTTTCTAGACACATTTTCTGTCCCTAACTTCCAATAATTTCCCCCCATTTATATTTAAAACAACTCTTCACAGATAAGTAAAAAGCCACTTGCTTTTTTTTTAATCAGAACATTTAGTTTTACTTTTTCCCAAATTCATCCATACAGTCAGTGCAATCCCAATAAAATTATCAAGAGATATTTTCTGTTATTATATTTAAAGAATTAGAGGCAAAGAAAGAAAATTAGGTTGTGTAGGCTGCTTTTGACCATGTATCTGTGCTTGCATATTCTTTTTTTTTCTTTATTTTTGTGGCACTGGGTATCAAACCAAGGGCCTCACATCTGCTATGCAAGTTCTCTACCACCAAGCTATACTCACAACTCTTTTTATTTTGAGATAATATCTTGATAAATTGCTCAGGCTGGTCTTGAACTTGCCATCCTCCTACCTCAGCCTTCTGAGTAGCTGAGATTATAGGCTCTTGCCACCATTGCCAGCTGTAATTGTATTCTCCATGCAATTATTTGCTAATGATCTTGCCCCACTGGGATGTAAGCCCTGTGAAAGCAGGTCTCACTTTTTTTTTTTTTTTATCCATCACTGAATCCCAGTTCCCTGCACGATGCTTGGCATTTGGACGATACTCAGTAAATACTTGAGTTAATGAAATTAACCTTCGATTTAGGCATGGGTGAACTTGCAGGTTGGAGCATCAGTGAAGAATCTAGCTTTGAGAAGCTCTGGAGAGGCAGAGGCTAGCCCAGTAGGGTTAAGTCACTATTGTCAAAAAGGTTTTCAGGGAATGATAGAAAGATAACATGAAAGTGAGTAGAGGAATAAGATGCTCTTATGCAGCTTTTCTTTTTGGTTCACATGAAAAAAAATCTATGATTGTGTGAAACTACTATAAAGAAAATAATCTATTAAATTTCCTGAGTTTTAGCGAACATTTTCACTGTATGCAGGGGTGGATGTAGGTGGAGGTGGGAAACTTCATAGGGAAAACCCTCAAAGAGATAGAAATATAAAAAGAAACTCAGTGTGAAATTACAATATCCTTCTTATCATTTCAGTCAATTTGGAAGTCAAACTTTTTAAAGTGCTTGTCTGGTTTAGGGAATTAATGATGATAAGAGAGAGAGATATCATTGTACCAACACAATTGAGGGCAAAATCAGTATTTTCTAAGGTTAGTTCTTTTTTTAAAATTTTTTAAAATTTACTTTACTTAGTTACACATGATACAATGATCTTGACATATCATACATTTGAATCAGATGGGATATAATTTCTCATTTTTCTGAGTATACAGGTTTCAGAATCACATTGGTCATGCAGTCACATATATACACACAGTAATAATAATTCTGTTTCATTCTACTATCCTTCCTATCTCCCCAACCCCTCCCCTCCCCTCCCATCTCTTCTCTCTACCTAATCTAGGGTATTAAGGTTAGTTCTTGATTGAATTAAAGTATTCTAATAGATATTTACAGTTGGATAAATACCCCTTAATGATTACATATTATTAAATTCATGCTCACATAATATACTTTAAATTTGTAAAATATTCCATTCAAATCTATATTAGCATAGCAAAACTCCTCAAAATTATTTTTAGTCCTCAAAAAAGATTTAATCTTAAATGGGAAAAAAGTTACATAAACTTTTTTTCCATTTAAGATTAAATCTAAGGACTGGATATATTAATGAAGGAAAGTTTAAAAAATAAGTAAATAAAATAATCTTGAAGATAAATAAGAGGGAAATAAACATCTAGTTTAACCCTCTTGATTTACAGATGAGGATGTTGAGGTTCAGAAGTTACTAAAGGTCACCTAGCTAGAGCATAGCAAAAATGGATCTAGAATCTTGCTCCATTGACTTAATTGTCTTTTTTCCATATCTTACTCAAAACTTGTACAAAAGACAAATGTTTGACATTAAGTGTGTGAATTGTATGGTATGTGAATTATATCTTAATAAATCTGTTTTGAAAAGATAAAAGAAAAGTTTAAATGTTTGAAAACATGTCTCCTCTTTTGGTATGTTCTCTATTGTCTTAATTCCAATTTTGAAATGAAAATTTAGAAGCAATAAAAATGATGATATTGAATGAGTTCATGTTCTTTGCAAGTTCTCTCTCTTTTTTTCTGTTGTTACAAGATTAGCGATGCCTTCCAAAGTAGGGATGTGGAAATACTGATTCATTTTTTGATATTTGCCTGAACACTTTTAGAAGTAGCATTTTGGGTTCTTTATTTTTTCAAATAAAATGTAACCTGCTTTTTCACTTGTCTAATAATAACTCATGAACTCTTTCTGCTCAGTGCTTAACTTTGGTGCCAGGCAAAGTTAAGACTCACATAAGTCTCAACATCAATACTTTTACATTTTATCACATTTTTTTAACTGATTGTAGTTTACCAATACCAGGAAAATAGTTTAACAGCATTTTCCTGCTCTTTCTAAAATTAAGACCTCATTTAGTCACTGTTTCATTGTGATTTCTATGCCCTCAGAAATAACCTCTTAACTTATTATTATCATGTCCCAGCAGAAATCAGGGCTTAAATAGGGAAATCTCACACAGAATCTCAGATCTCGATGCTTAACTCTGTTCTCTAAACTGCAGTTGATTTGATGTCGAAAGAAATTGAGTCATTTCACTGACATTCACCATAATGGATACCTCAAACCCTATTTCATTTAATTTTTCCAGTGAAGTGATGATCTCAAAATTTGTTTACCAGTGTAGAGTTTTGAATCTGGCTTTCAACAGACAATGTATCATTCATTCCCAACCACCATATTTGATGAATACCAGGGACAGTGACATAGGATAGTGTTAGGGTACCAGCAAAAGGTCCTTTATTAATCTATTTCTTCTTAAGCTGTTTGGATGTCTGGGAAATGATTTCATTCAGTTTCTCCCATTTCACTTCAAATTGCCTTTCCTATGAATATCAATGTCCTTCTGTTGTTTTAGTGTCCCCCAAAGTACTTATTAATTCCAAATCCACAGAACAGTGGCTGTCAGAATGTGCTCCCTTGGCCCAGGATATCATCCATATCATTTGAGGACTCACTAGAAATGCAATGCTTAGGTTTCTATCCCTGAATTCCTGAATCAGAAACTAAGGGGGAGGGTTTACCAATTTGTTTTTGTTTTGTTTTGTTTTGGTACCAGGGATTGAACTTAGGAATACCTGACCAATGAGCCACATCTCCAGCCCTATTTTTGTATTTAATTTAGACAGGGTCTCACTGAGTTGTTTAGCACCTTGCTTTTTGCTGAGGCTGGCTTTGAACCCATGATCCTCCTACCTCAGCCTCTTGAGCCTCTGGGATTACAGGTATGCGCCACCGCATCTGGCACCAATTTGGTTTTTACAGTCCTTCCATGTTGGAGATTCACTGTCAGATTGTATATTTCTTATGTGATGCCATAACAGTTTCTACTCTTATGGCATCGCATGGCATAAGAGTAGAAACTCAATATTTCACTCAATGAGAAATTATAAGAATGACTGCAATTATTTATTTACTTATTACACATGATTTATGTATTATACTGGGGATTTAAGCCATAGGTGCTTTACAAATGAGCTACATCTCCATCCCCTTTTATTTATTATTTTTTTAAATTTTTTAGACAGGGTCTCACTAAGTTGCCCAGGCTAGCCTTAAACTTGCAATCCCCCTGTTCTAGCCTCCAGAGGTACTGTGAAAAAAAGGTGTGCATCATTATGCCCAGTTATAACTTTAATTCTTATATTCACTCTCTTTATTGTGAAATTTTGCAGTTCCTCTTATTAAAGAGGCATAGGCTATTTTCCCACACCTTGAATCTGTATTGGTTTTATGACCTGCTTTATCACATGGTATTTGATGAAAGTGATTGTATACTAGTCATGAGCTTAGGCCTCAAGAGCCCTTGCATATTTCCATCTGCTTTCTTTTGTGCCTTAGATATTGGCATAAGGATATACCTATATTAATATTCTGGGTGATGAGAGACACCTGGAGCTAAGCTAAGTTGCTCCCATCATCCAAGATGAAGACAGCTTATACCATCCAACAGCTAGCTGGTCTTCTAGCAAGGCCAGAATATGTAGGCCCCTGGACTTTTTTTTCTCCCTGGGGATAAGATCTGCAGGTAACTCTATATACACTAACAATAAATACTGTTGTCGGCTGCTGAGGTTTTGTGGTGTTTATTATGAAGTGCTGTGCAAGAGCTAACTGCTTAAAGATAAGATGAATTAAGAAACCTGAATATCTACCATTGTCTGGCACATTCTTCTCCCTAACTTGGTCCAAACATCTTCCCTTTACTGCCCCCTAGCAGACAAGGTCTGACCTAACCTTACATACTATTTTTTTTTTATTATTATTGGTTGTTCAAAACATTACAAAGCTCTTGACATATCATATTTCATACATTAGATTCAAGTGGGTTATGAACTCCCATTTTTACCCCAAATACAAATTGCAGAATCACATCGGTTACACATCCACATTTTTTACATAATGCCATATTAGTAACTGTTGTATTCTGCTACCTTTCCTATCCTCTACTATCCCCCCTCCCCTCCCCTCCCATCTTCTCTCTCTACCCCATCTACTGTAGTTCATTTCTTTCCTTGTTTTTTTCCCATTCACCTCACCACCTCTTATATGTAATTTTGTATAACAATGAGGGTCTCCTTCCATTTCCATGCAATTTCCCTTTTCTCTCCCTTTCCCTCCCACCTCATGTCTCTGTTTAATGTTAATCTTTTCCTCCTGCTCTTCCTCCCTGCTCTGTTCTTAGTTGCTCTCATTATATCAAAGAAGACATTTGGCATTTGTTTTTTAGGGATTGGCTAGCTTCACTAAGCATAATCTGCTCTAATGCCATCCATTTTTCTGCAAATTCCATGATAGAGCCCTAATATCCAGAGTATACAAAGAACTCAAAAAATTAAACGATAAGATAACAAACAACCCCTATCAACAAATGGGCCAAGGACCTGAACAGACACTTCTCAGAGGAGGACATACAATCAATCAACAAGTACATGAAAAAATGCTCACCATCTCTAGCAGTCAGAGAAATGCAAATCAAAACCACCCTAAGATACCATCTCACCCCAGTAAGATTGGCAACCATTATGAAGTCAAACAATAACAAGTGCTGGAGAGGATGTGGGGAAAAGGGTACTCTTGTACATTGCTGGTGGGACTGCAAATTGGTGCGGCCAATTTGGAAAGCAGTATGAGATTTCTTGGAAAGCTGGGAATGGAACCACCATTTGACCCAGCTATTCCCCTTCTCGGACTATTCCCTAAAGACCTAAAAAGAGCATACTACAGGGACACTGCCACATCGATGTTCACAGCAGCACAATTCACAATAGCTAGACTGTGGAACCAACCCAGATGCCCTTTAATGGATGAATGGATAAAAAAATGTGGCATTTATGCATTTACATACTAAATTAACAGAGAAGTTTTACAGTCCCTTTTTGGAAATGCCCTTGACAAAATTCTTTCTTTTTCACAATGAGATATCAGCTGTTTGCCACCATAGAAAATGAGTTGTTTTAAACCCATGAAAGACATGAAGACAATGCATCTAACTCAATACTATTTTGACATTTTCAGCAGTCTAAAAATACCAGAACATAATTCATGAAGAAGCAACACCAGCCAAGCACCATGGAATAGGAGATTTCCTTACTGAAGTTTACATCAAGCAAAATGTCCCATATTGTGAATATTCCCTGGCCAATCTTTTCATAGAGAGGAAATTGGGATTTGGCTATAACTCTTTAGCTAACTTTAAAGATATGTGATAATTTTAAAGTTCAATCATCTGTGACTTAGCTTTCTTCCATTCGGCTTTTATTTCTTGGTCTCCTTATAGTCAAAGCTGCTGAACTGAAATCTGTCTTCTTTCTGAATAATACTTTTCAAATTATAACAATGACATATCTTGAATACTACCTTATGAAGCAGACAGAAATGCATTTTATCCAGCTTTCACCTCACATTCAGAGAGAGACATCTATTTTATAATTAAACTCTACATTTATCTTTTCCAAGATTGACAGAACTCATCATTACAGATTGAATATTTATTATGAAATTGTATCATCTTTTACAGTTTTTAGAGCACCAAGTGCAGGGCACTGCACAGAAGTATGTTTTGATGATAATTTAAATCCCATTGTTCTGTTTTCTTAAATTTGAATTACTTGCTAAATGGTATGCTAATTGCCTTAAAGAGTTCTTGGAGTTTCTAAAGGTACAGAACTTTATTTGAGTTGCAGCTGGAACCCTACGATAATCAAATTCATTGTGAGGCAATAGTTTTTAAACTTTGAGGTATACAACAACCTCCCTGATAACAAACGTTCAGTTCCCTTGACCCTGCTTTCAGATATTTCAACTTAGTAAGTTTGGGGGTAGGCTCAGAAATTTGCATTTGTAACCAGAGAGATGTAGGTATATGTTTCACATTACAGTTTTTAAAAAGATTATTCATGGGGTTATGATATTCTAGAATCCACACTTTAGTGTGTGGCAAGTGGATATTCAGTATCCCATATTTTATAATAGAAAAATCACACACTTTAAAAAAATATTAAATGGTGTAGTGCCTTAAGGAATATAAGTGAGATAATATAAGTGAAGTCATCAACAATTTTAGGAAACTGAAGTCTATGCTGGGAGACATTAAGAGGGCTAAGAACATGATGCAATATGAATCTATTTATGATTTTATATCTCTAAGAGTACATATATCCAGTGAGGAAGGGTGTGTGTGGGTATAAAGCCACTTTTGAGTCTCTCTCTCTCTCTCATATATATATATATAATTTTTTTTCGGTACCAGGGATTGAATTTAGGAGCACTTAATCACCAAGTCACAAGTCACATCCCAGTCCTTTTTTATGTTTTATTAGAGACGGGGTCACTGAGCTGCTTAGGGCCTTGCTAAATTGCTGAGGCTGGCTTTGAATTCATGATCCTCCTGCCTAAGTCTCCTGAGTCATTGGGATTACAGGCATGTACTACAGCACCTGTCTGTGTTTTAATATTTTTAATTTTTTTTAGTTGTAGTGTGACACAATACCTTTATTTTATTTATTTAAATAAATAAATGTGCCTCACACATGCTAGGCAAGTGCTCTACCATTAAGCTACAACCTCAGCCCTATTTTTGAGTTTTAAGTTATCTTACAAATATAAGAAATATTCGTTTGAAATACAGAACAGAACTTCAGAAGTAATTTCTTTATCATTAAAAATTTTGATCTGTAGTTGCTGTTTTGGGCAAGACACAAGTGGTGCTGATACAAGTAAGATATTAAATGACAATAATTTCTGAGAAATATAACAGAATGTCTTTCTAAGTTGTGTCAGGATGGATGTAAGATAGCTGTGAAATGATGAATAGCCTGAGGCATTTACTTTCAAAAGACTCTGAAAACATTATACCAAATATTGTGGAGAATGTTTGATACCCAGCTATCTACTAGGTGACAAGGGCAAAACTGTCCATAAGGCACCTCAAGAGGAAAGGTTATAACACATGAAAAGAAAGTCTAAAGAAACCAATTTCATAAGAAGTGGTTATTATAAACCAAGTTTGAGATGATGTGTATGAAAATGCTTTGAACATTATGTACTACTACAAAAAATCAGGGATAGCTATAATTATAAATTACCACATTCAAAGATTTCATGTCAGGTTTGGATTTACTTGCCTTGATAATGTTAGATGATGTCCAGCTGAGCCTCCTTATCATTTATAGTTGTGACATTCTGGAAAGCTTACCCCTTCAGAATGACTTCTTTTTTATTTATAAAGATGTATCATTGTTCTGTACAAATGAGGATTTTCATTACACACTTAAAATATAACTTAATATCCATTGTATGTCACTTTCATATTAATAGGGAAGAAGGCAATTATCTATCTGGGGTCATAGCCCATATCTATCTCTTGGGCCCATCCTCTTTTAGTTTGAGTAGAATAGAGTATTTGGTGAAATCATACCAAATAGATCAAATGTCTTGAAGTACTTCCAAGCTTTTTATAATTTTTCAATTTGACTAGCTAGGATGTACATTTTATAAACCTTAAATATTAAGATTTTGATATTTCTGTTCCTTTAACATTAATGCTTAATGCCACCAAAGTATAGGATGAATCTTTAAAATAATTATATCAGAGAAAATATGCCTAATTTTATGATTTTGGATAATTGTTTCTAAAATCAAATTCTATTACTTGATAGAATACAGCCAAAATGTAAATGGCTAGAATCTTATCATTAAGGTAATTATAATAAGATTAAGAAAATACTGCCAATGAAAAAGGGAAGGCTACAGAAACATGTTTGGTACTGGATTCTCCAGTATTTTCCAATAATTTCATTCCAATAATGAATTTTCCAATAATTTCATTCACTCAACAGATACACACTGAGTACCTAGCTACACTGTGCCAAACACTAGTCTCTGCACTAGGGATATAGCTGAGAACTAGAGAGACCACAGCAGTTAGCACCAATACAAGGAATTGTACTTCAATATATTGGCACTTGATGCTAAAATAGTTATAGTTGTGGAGATAAGCACTGGTAAAACCAGAAGTTTTGGTATGACTATACATTACCCAAATTGAAGGTATTGTAGCAGAGTTGTGCTAGTGTATGCTGACTCTCTGCTTGGCCATGTGGATAGACTAGCTATGTAAATAGGACAATAGGAAACAGGACACAAGCAGGGGTTTAAAGGTGCTTGGTCATTGGAGCTTGTCTTCTCTGGTTGCTCTTTAAAACCGCATGTCTACCATGTGAAGAAGACTAGGCTAGTTCTACCAAAAGACAAAACACCATGCAAAGGAGCCAATTGCAGGGATGAGCCACCCAGCTGAGGTGTACTAGATAAAGTAGCCTGAAGAAAACTAACGAATTAGAGGCTATCAGATCATCCAGTTTCAACACAGCCTTTACCTAATTACACAGATCAGGAAAGATTGCTGGGATCAGAACTGCCCAGTAGAGCATAATTAGAGACTTATGAGAAACAATACCTGATTTCATTTACCCTATGTCATCGCATAATCTTCACTACCGCATCAACATATGTATATGAGTATTTGGTACTCCCAATCTTTCACCAAAATCAGTTTAGTAATAAATGATTCTTAAATAAAACAGGTACAATTAAAAAAAAAAACTTGACACAATGGTTGCACCCCAAATTTTTGCAAAAAAAAAAAAAACAATTGGCCTATAATCTGTGACAATTATGCAGTGAATGCTTATTGTTTTAAGCCACTAAGCTTTGGTTTGTTTTGCATAAAAATCTGACTGATACAGGTTATCCATATGCAAAAAATAAAGTTGGATCTCTAATTCATACCATATACAAAATGCATCAAAAACTTAAACATCAGAGCTAAAATTGTAAAACTCTTAGAAGACAAATAGGTACAAATCTTTGTAACCTTGGGTTAGGGATTTTTTTTAGATATGACATCAAAAGTGAAGCCAGAAAAAAAAAACAGATAAACTGGGTATCATTAATATAAGGAGATGTGCTTTCTTGGTGGCCATTATTATATAATCTAACCAGATACATTCTGGTTATGTGAAGTTTGCAAGCTACTCATCTCACTAAGCTTCATTTTCTTTATCTATAAAAGGCAGATACTACTTATATCATAAGGTCCTTGTAAAGAGTAATTATTACATTTTTAAATTTAAAACATGTATTTAAGGTTGTGCCATTGCCTATAAAAAAAAACATGTTTAGCCAGGCATGGGGGCACACATCTGTAATCCCAGAGGCTCTGGAGGCTGAGGCAGGAGGATCACAAGTTCAAGGCCAATGGTGAGGCGCTGAGCAACTCAGTGAGACTTTGTCTGGAAATAAAATACAAAATACAGCTGGGAATGTGGCTCAGTGATCAACTGCCCCTGAGTTCAATTCCCAGTACCCCCCGCCTCCCCCCAAAAAGAACAAGAAAACCACATTTGTCTCATAGTTTGAGTTCTATTCACATTTCCCAAAACTAAATGTACTAGCACCTACGTGTTATCTTCAGAATTGAAATAGTCAAGGCTACTCTACTTATAGTTATTATAGCATTATAATAACTATATTTATAGTTATTGTTTATAGTTCTCCATAATGGTTGTGCCAGGATACTTAGCAGTATTAATCATGCCTTACCTTGGATAAATCTGTGTATTGATATACTAAGGAAGTTCATTAAAAAAATACTGTAGGTTTGTAACTATGTGAATATCTCAAAATAAGAACTATAGATTTATTTCCAGCATCTTATTAACCATTGATATTGAATTTGTGATATAAGATGAGAAAATTTAAAATTAATTTCTATATAAATAGTATCAAATTAATTCATTAGCATTAAAAGAAATTAAGTCCTACATTTTAAAAGCCATGTTTCTGTGTTAGAGTAAAGAAAAAGCTGGTAATGGTTAAATGAGCTGAATTGCAAAAATCAGTTTCTTTTCTTTTTTATTAGAGCATTATATTTATTCATAGCAGTTAGGTTCATCCCAACAAAATCATGCATGCATAGAATTCAATTTCAGTTCACATTCCCTCACCTTCCCCCGACCCCTCCTGCCCTGTTTTCTTTCCTCTACTCTACCAGTCTCCCTTTCACCCACTCATTGATTGGCTCTTTCCACTTTATACATAAATGTGCAATTACCAGTGATATATTTATATATGCACATAACTTGATTTTTAAAGAATTCATTCTGCATTTCCTCCTCTTTCTGGTCTCTCCTCTTTCCCTCGGGGTCTCCTTGTTCTATACTACTGATCTTCCCTATATCCTTGTGACATCTGACCCTCCCTTCCTTCTTTCCTTTATTTTATGTTAGCTTCCACAAATGAGAGAAAATATTTGATTGCAAAGGTCAGTTTCTTAAAGTATAAAGCCAATTGAGGTAAAGAGGAGCTAGTTATCTCTGATCACGTCAACAGACATAAAACAGAAAAATTTTACCTGTATATTATAATACTTGGGCTTTGGAAAGAGATACTTGTAGGAGTAGAAAACACAGAAGACAACAATTTAATGACCTTAATTACTATTACAGATGGGGGGGATATTCAGTGAGTAACATATTACATTTTTGTGTCCTCTCTCTTTTGATGGAACAGATTTGTCATGAAAACTCAAATTATTATGAGAGTGTGAGAGAAAGCTTTGAGTAAATACATTTTATTGCCTTATAGTTTAGATCATTTTAATTTGAATCTAATTTATGCATAATATCTTGGATATAAACTGTCCAAAGTAGAGATATATGAGAATAGTTGCTAATTTAATTAGACATTTGATACTTCACTAGGTCCATTCTCTGATATTTTTCTCTCAAACAGCTTGGCCAGCAAAGATAAAAGTAGTTAGAGCACAAATAATGAACAAGTAATGAACTGCAGAGATGAGGGAAAGATTGGTCTAATTCTGTGTTAAACAGGTAACAACATAAAACCAATTCAACAAAAGATACTTTGGCATTTTCTAGTGATTCACATTCCTTAAATTCTTATTTAAAATGGCACATTGTTGCCCTGATGGCATACATTCACAATCCAAGGTATTTGGGAAGGTAAAACAGATGGATCACAAGATCAAGGCCAGCCTTAGCAACTTAACAAGACCTTATATCAAAATAAGAAATAAAAGAACTAGAGATATATCTCAGTGGTAAAGTGTCCCTGGGCTTAAACCCTACTGCCAAAAAAAAAAAAAGAAATAAAATGGCATATCTACCAAAGGTATTTTTGATTTGAATACTGATAATTTTTTAAGAGTTTTAATTTTTTAGAAAAAGGCAAAGGCAATGAAGATTTCATTGGATTTGCTGGGTCTTTACCATTAGAGGAAAGAAGAAACAGAGGCAGTGAACCTAAATTTCACAAGGAAGACCCCAAGACTCTGAAGAAGGGTTGACAGAACAATTTTGATGACATCAAACCTTACTTCAAATAAGAACAAAATAGGAACACCCTGAACACATTGGAATTTCAAAGTGCAGTTACTTTTCACAGAGCAGAATTTAGTATGGGTGGTCTTTCTTGGCTCTCAACCAAGTCAGAGTGGTTGAATTGTCATAGTCACCAAAGACTCCCATTTAAAGATTATTTCTCCATAAGGCACAACATGACCTCCAAAAAGAATATTCTAGGAAGGTTTGGGTAAGTTCAATAACAAGTGCCCAGTGAATCACAGAAGCTATTTGTAAAGTATTTAGAATACTGCAGCTCTAATATTGGGAGAGATTAGACACTTTTTATCTGACACTGACAACTGAACCGTCTAATCAGCAACTAGTGAGTCACAGTAAGTTTTACAATTGTTACATTAAAGGTTAAACATAATTGGTTATAGTCTAACCTTCGTATGTACTATAGTAGCTTCTGTTATAACTTTAGCTGTAACAGAGTCTTTTGAGTTCATGATCTCAGCTCTCATTTAGTGTTTCAATGGGTATTTTCAACTTGTTATGAATAAAAATGTTAATGTGTCTATAAAATTTTCTTGAAGAAAAAATATTACCTGAGAGGGTCACAGTACAATTAACTAAATATGCATAGTCAGTATATAGTTAACTTTAGTAACTTTATTTATAAAGAATCTTTTAGGAACACCAAGGTTTTTTTGGAGGCTGAATCCTGCCATCTGTTTCTCCTTTTCCTTGGGGTTATGGTTTGGACCAGATAAACCCCATGTATAGAATAGACTACTGGTATTTGTCATTTGTTGTTCTTGCATTTGCATGTGACAGTAGACTTTTTTTTTTTTTGGTATTAGGGATTGAACAAAGGAGCACTTAACCACCACATGCCCAGCCCTTTTTATTTAGAGACAGGATCTTGCTAAGTTGCTCAGAGCCTCCCTAAGTTATTCAGGCAGGCCTCAAACTTGCCATCCTTCTGTTTCAGCCTCCTGAGTTGCTGGGATCACTGGCATGTGCCTCTGTGCCTGGCTTAATGTAGACTTGTGATCAAAAGAAGCTACTTGATTGTTGTCTTTATCAGCTGAGGTAGCTCCTGTTGCAACTTCAGTGCTAAAAATTATTGTTTTTTATCTCTGTAGTGCATTGTACAGACTCCTTAATTATTATCATTTATGAAATATTTGATCTTGATTATCTCATAATTTAATTTAGGCATATAAATTCAGAGACATACTCTCACTTGTGTGCCTTCATAAGTTTTTATTTCAGGACTGTGCGACTTGAGCCACTCTGGAGAATGATGTAGTACAATGCAAATATAGTCATCTACTACCAACTGTTCAGTAGAGTTTGTGGGATGGGGAAGAGGAATTTCCAGAAAAGGACACTATAGATAAGGGAGGCCTGCCATATAAAGTAGACATGCTTTTTGTCCTATGAATATGTTTCAACTTCACCCATAAGAAGTAAAACACAAATTTAAATTACAAGAGATCTTTTATACCTTACCAATTTGGCATAAACAAAATGACTTGATTTGTGCCAGTAAGGGTTTATGGGTAGGCACATAAGAGTCATAAGTTTTGGTAAGGTAAGATGGTATTAATTTAAAAAAATCAGAGAAATATGTTTCTTGAATTATTCTCAGAAAACATTTTTTCTATTCTTATTTCTTTGTTTATTTAACAGATATAATGATTAGTTTTACTTGTCTATTACCTTTTCTTCTAATGAAGCAAATTACTTAAAGTAGGATGGATATTATCCCAACTATGTAGTTGTAGTAAATATTAAAGATTCTATCACATCCTTATTATATCATCATTGATATCTTTGCAAAGTTTTCAATAGAAATGAGCCTTTAACTATCACTAATAGGGTGAGGATTGATGTGGTCAATTTGCACTGACCATCATTAAACTGATGAATGTCAAAAATCTTATTCTGTTCAACAGTTAGCAAGGAACTGTTCTATAAGAAATCTTCTAAATGTTGTTAGCAAATAGTTTCTGAAAAGCATTTGGCTGTATTCCTATTCATTGAAGCATTAAACTCATAATACCATGAAACAATTAGTCAGACTACAAATTAACTAAGAAGCTTTACTCCCACATTACTGTATAATTCCTAAAAGCAGCTTGAAAAGAGTAAGAGACCCATTATCCTGAACCTCAGAATAAATGGGCCCTGGACTTTTATTTTTCCTTTCATAGGTAGGACTTCTAAAATTTAAGCAGTACTCTCAGTTCACATTAATACTATCATGGATTATTTTTGTCTTAAGAAGAAAATCATCATTTGAATGAAGGGTAAACCATCACTTGGAAAGCATATCATAGATAATAAATATATTAACCTATAATTATGATCTAGTTATGGGAAATTTTGAAATACCAGGGATATTTCCAGGTAATTTTTTGGCTGATAGTATCTATATTTTGACATTTCTATGTAAATATAAAATATTTCTTTTTGATGAACCTATTTCTAGAATGGGGAGGTAATATGAGCATGTACTTCTTTGCAAATATTAGAAATAAAGAACTACTTTGTTACATTGCATCTTTTTAAATTTTTTTTCAATTTTCTGTCACAATTATTGTATATATAAACTTACATTAACTTTTCAAATATTTACGTGCCCCAACCAATGAAATGAAAAGAGAAATATGTCAGAAACATTCCATGTGGCAAAAAAATAATATAGGATTTTTCAATGGAATTTTCACAGTATTTTAGCTGAGTTAATTACTTGTCCTTCACCAGTAATTTTTTCACCACATGCAATTCATATTATAAGATCAAAAGTGTATATTACTTTCTTTCTCATTTAAATATAGTAGATAAAATGCATTTTTCAAATGAGTGGTAATGTATTCATGTACTTGCCCTAGGTATATTCTTGGGTCATAGAAATGCCCAGCAGTGTAACTCAGTTATTGAAGAACTATCTCTTACAGTTTTATCCTTTATGGAAGTGGAACAAGGAGAAATGCCTAGCAGTTGCCCTCAGGGTGAAGAGACTTGCTCAGAGGGACTGGATTCTAGCAAAAACCTAATATGAGGTGGACTTGTTTGTGGCTACATGCAAAGCATTGCTTTACAGTAATTTACCAAAAGGGAATTAAATTCCCCTGTCTGTTTTCCTACTTGATTATCTCAGGTGGAAACACCTTTGGTTTCCTTTGCTGACTACCACAGTTCAAATGTCATCAATAGTTTTTTGTTCCTTATTTTAAAAGAGGAGTTGCACCTTCACCAGTGTCCTAGAATCTAGATAACATCTCAGGCACCCTTCTCTGAAATATTGATCTACAATCACCTTCTCTCTAGTATGTATTCAGTCTTTCTATTAGCTCTTCCCTCTCTCAGCATATTTGGCAGATACTATTGTTTGCATACCAATAACCTTCATTTCCTTCTGTTTTTGCTAATGTTACTATTTTTCCATGGTAAAGATTCAAAATGCCCAGATACCCTGTTTCCAGCCCCTCCTGGAGTAGTGGAAAAGGCTGAAGAAAAGATACAGTGTCTTTTGCAGAAGAGTCCTCACTGACAAGAGAGGCACTTGAACAATATTTTTTTCTTCCTTTTCTTCCACTCTGCTTTTAATACTGACTTGTGAGGACAGGAGGCTTGGAACCTTCTTGCAGCTATAATGGAAAAAACATAGAGTACGTATTGAGAAATGTATCTGGGAACAATGGAAATCCCTTGGTGTTAGATAGCAGGTAGACATGAGTGGTGGGAACATGGAGTTTAAAGGGTCAATTCTATAGACTGTTCGGTGCTAACTCTCAGCTACTTTAAAGTAGCTCATCCGAGGTCATTCTGACTCAACTGTGATTTAAAAAGATGAAAATATGTTACCACCCTTGATTAAACAAGCTTATTATTTCCAGATTGTTCTTTCCTCAAGGTTTGAGGATGCTTGTCCAAAACTCATCCACCAATTTGAAATCAAGAAACAAAACCACAAGTTACCCTGATCTGGACTGGACTCAGATGAAATAGGGCCTTTGTGACCATTACACAAACCAAAATGACTTAGAGTTGCCTTTCAGTAGAAACATGCATGGTAGGGACTTAAAAACCTGATAAATTCTACTGTCAGTCAGAGGTAGTGCTTGGGTGGGATTTTCTAGAAACCTCCCCTCCCACCCCAATTAAACTGAGCTCACAAAGAAGTGAGTTGTCACTCTTTTTTCTGAGAAGACCCTCTCTCTCTCTCTCTCTCTCTCTCTCTCTCTCTCTCTCTCTCTCTCGGAGGTGCTTCTCCCCTTCTTTTTTTTTCTTCTAATAAATTTTACCATATTTTTACTAAAGCTTGAAATTCTCTCATGTGAATACACAAGAGCCTAGTACACAATTTGACCTCTGATCTTCAGGAAGATCTTATCTCAGGCATGATCTTATCTATGCTATCATTGGAACCTTGATGATGTCATTGAGCTATTGAATAAACTGTGCATTTACCTATCTCTGGTCTTCTTCCTATGTAAGAAATACATACCTATTGTCTAAGCAAATTTTGGTCAAATATTCTATTCCATGGGATCTACTTTGTATCATAAAAATACAGCAAATAAGCAGATGCTGATCCATAGTAGGGCAAGGGGATAGGGAAGAATGAAGGAACTTTGATTTGTGTAGAGGGTAGTGAGGAGAGGGGTGGGGCTGTGGGAATGGGAATCTTGGTAGAATGAGATAGACATTATTACCCTATGTACATATATGATTACAGTACTAGAGTGACTGCACCATGTACAGCCAGAGGAATGAGAAGTTGTGCTCCATTTGTAAACAATGTGTCAAAATGCATTTCTACTGTAAAATAAACAAATAAATAGATTATAAAAAAAGGAATATAGCAAATATATTTTCAGCGAATTATCCATTTTTACCTGTATTATGTCTTCCAGGATTTGTGCCTTAATTAGAAAGACTTCCCTCATACAAAGATCTAAAAATCATTTATACTTGTACATCCTCAGCCTCTATTTTTAAATTTATTTTTAAACAATATATAAAAAAATAAAAATTGTAACTATTAATGAGTAGCCATGTAATGTTTGATGTATGTATACATTGTATACTATTAAAATAATTTTAAACATTTATTTCCCCACACATTTATCACTTCTTTACGGTGAAAACTTTTTATTTTTTTGATGGATCTAAAATTTATTTTGAATGTCTACATGAAGGATACAGTAATTTTTTCTCAAAAGAGTAGTTAGTTGTTTCAATATAATTTATTGTGATATCAATCCTTTCTGCACGAACTGAGCTGCCATTTTTCTCATACTTCAAATTTCATGTGTTTTTCTAGACTGTAGCACAGCACCTGGTATGAGGTAAATATTCAATATATATTTGTTGAATAAATAAAGGAAATGTGTAAAACATCCCCACACATTCCATTGTTATTTTAATTAGGATTGCATTGTATTTATGAATTACATTTACTATTGTATAGAATTTCCTAATTTAAAATTATGGTATGTACTTCCAGTTTGTGTTTTTATGCTATACAGTTTTGAAAGTTTAATTCTGCTTTATTTTCAGAGACTTTCTACTTTTTAAAAGTTTATTTTTCCAATTTTTTCCCTTTCTGTCTAGTTATGTTCCTCAGTATATTTATACTCTTTGCAGTCTTCCCTATCCTACATCCCATGCATCCTAAATATTCTCTGATCCATAAGGCTCTTGCTATATAATACATCTATGGGGATTATCTCAGCTTGGGAGGCCTGCATTGTCTTATAGTTCTGGTTGTATAACTAAAGTAATAAGTAGACTCATCCTCTGTCAAATCTAAGTTAACTTTATGAAGGATTTTAAAACTAAACATGAAATTATTTGAAAAGTTTGGATCCATGGGGTCAAATTTAAATCTTCAAAAAAGTCTTGTATCCACATAAGAGATTGATTGGTAGATACCCAATTTTAAAAAAATTACTGTTCTTGACACTGGGTTTAGGAGAGCTGGAGAAATATAACAGTTATATGAAGCAGTTTCTCTCTTCAAACATATAATGATCTTATTTTGGAGAATAGATAGAGATGACAATACAAGTAGAAATAATACTAGACATAATTAATTGAAGTATCAAGATATGTGCAGCAACTCAAATATTTACAGAACAAAAAATTTAACTAGTTTTTGGGCCACAGATTCCTTTGTGATGATAGCTACAGACACTTTCCCTAGAAAAGAAGAAAAGTAATATGGACCAAAGCATTCAGGGTGGTTTTAGAGAATAATTTGGGATTTCTAGTAGTTCTACTAGAAGGAAAGAATCTGAATAAATTCTTTTAAGTAAAATATTAAATTTAATAATATATGTCACACAGGGTTTCCACAAGAAACATGTTTTACTTCAAAGAAGTAAAAAAAATACTTTAATAGAGGGGTGACTTATTGAAGAATGAGCAGATGTGGGGGCAAAATGAATAGGAGATATTGAGGCATCTGAAGAGTAGCACCAGTGGGAAGTTGTATCCAATTTTAGGCCTCCTTAAAGAACAAAGAGAGGCCTCCCAACATGGGAATCATGGAGGTCATGTGGTACAAGGGCTGCTATTGCTGCCAGAGATCAGAAATGAGGTGGATGGAATAAAGAAGAAATGCCTAGAATTTTCCTACTTGTACACTTCCAAACTCCTGTCAATAGGAAGCTAGCCAGCAAAAGGGTCCAATGGTGTAGTCCATGGGAATCAGCCTCCTTGGGAAAGAACAAGAAAGAAAAGTGTGAAGAAGTTACCTGTATCAGAAATAAGGTAAAGGCAGCAAAAATGAACCAGCAGAATGTTCTTCAGGATGCTACTTTCTTTTATGCTAAGTTTATATTGTGTAAAGTGACTGTGAAGTAAATAAACACTGAATTGAAATAATAAATGTTGCATTAGTACTGAATTGCTCTTATTGACAATAGATTTATCTGTTTATTGGTCTGCAAGTAAATTGATGATGACAGGAGGACTCATCCTACAAAACACATAAGATGGAGAGGAAAGAAGGAAAAAGAAGAGTTGCTTTTTAAACAATTAATCTTTGTTCCTCATTTGAGGTATAAAATAAGATTTAAATCCAAGATTGTAAGCTTTTGTAATTTTTATTCCTATTTTTTTCTACCAAGAATGATGCTTTAGGCAGGATGTGCTCTATGGGCATTTGATCTGTACAGCTGTATAGGGCCCTGTGCTCGGGGTCCCACAATTGCTTAATGCACCACTATTGCCCTCTTCAAATTCTTAAAACTTTGAAAGGAGTCCCACATCTTTATTTTCCACTGGCCCCTGCAAATTATACAGTTGGACCTCCCTCCATGTATGGCAATGTCTCCTCACTCTCTAGAGGAGGTCTTTATACATTGTTAATGCAAATAATAAGCATAAGAACCTAATATATCACATTCTACTAATACATTTAAAATACTGAAGATGTTACAGCTTTTTATTTTCTACCACATTTGTGATTAAATAAAGAGATATGGATATATGTAAATCAACATAAGGAAATCATAAAAATATAACTCATGTGCCCAAGATATAGTATAATTTAAACCTGGAGCCAAGTTTGAACCAAGATATTTGGAATCGCTAATCCCTAAAGTGCCTAGATGCTGTGGATTATAGGGCATGATCAACCTATGGCAGTATCACTGAAGACTTGTTTTGAATCTTTTTATTTATAAAATATAAGAATCTTTTCCCAGCTAAAATATACCCTGAAACTTGTCAATAGGGAATGGGGAGCAAACTAAGACCATGGCATCAGGAGGTGAAGAAAATCATTTTGGGGAAACCGTAATCTTTGGAGTGGCAAGAGTATTAGAAGAGGACCTAGAAAGGCACCAAGAATTCAGTTCTAATGTAGTTCATTTCTGTGACTTAGGTCTAATATGGCTCAGTAATAGGGTGATTTTAGCAGGTACTTCTCAATGCCAATGTCAAGTGATTAACTTTAGTATTTCATCTTTTATGGACTGAAATAATGATTTTAAAAGAAAACAATCTATCATAAAACACATTATTTGGCTCTACATGTCTGTGGGTACTGGGATCACCAGAAACAGTGCTTTTATAATTTTCTTTTTTCTAGCATCTCTAGCATATTGAAAAGAATTTTGAGTTGGCTTGGCAACCAGTGACCTGAATGTTTTTCCTTCCAGTATTTAAATTTTGTCAATGAGCTTTCTACTAATAACCTATTAATAAAAAATGTTTTCACTTAAATTTATTTTATAAAGATTAAGAGAAAAAGAAATGCAGAAATATTTATTGACTAAGAGAATATATGCAGATTTATCTGCATTTTACATTTAATATTTTTCTATGAAAATATTGGCCTGATTCACATTTTAAAAAATAGCTACCATGCTAAAAATCTGAGTCAGTAAGATGTGAAATTAAAGGAAAAATTAATTCTAGAGAGAAAAGTCCAAGAATGTATTTGTTGTCATGTTTTAAGGTTTTGTATTATATTGTTTTGATTTGTATCAGCAGACACTTCTAGAAATAACTCTTTGAAATATCCAGATGGATAGATTTAAGCTGTAGCATTCTAAAGATAGGACTATTTCTGCTAAATCAAATTGTTTTATGCCAAAATTACTGATGAAATCAATAACTTATTAAAATACTTAGGAATAGTTACTAATAAAATATTCCTATCAATAGGTAATAATTTAAATTCTTGAAATTTGTTTATATTTGTGATTATTGGTCATATTCTCTGGATTTTGAATTTCCTCTGTATCTTTAACATTTGTCCTTTTCTGGTCATAGGTTGAGCTAGTGATTAAAGAAAAAAAATCTATTTCCTCAGTCTGACTTTGACCCTGTTAGGTTGTCATTCTCTCTGACAGGGCAAAGAATGCTCAGCTGCCAGTTTTTATGACAAGAACAGTATTCTCTCATATGTATTCTAGTACCCTACTTCAAAGCAAACTTTCATTTCAACAGTCTCAGTAGAATAACACATTTGTCTTTTATTTGTCTCAATACTGAGTCAAGGAAGCTTTCTATACCAGCAGTTTTCCCAAAGAAGGGGAAAAAAAATTCAACATTAAAAACAACCACCTACACAGCCCTCTAAACACGGCTTTCTGAGTTAAAGTATAAAAGATTTGCAATGAGAGAAAATCACATAGAATGTCTATTTCGGTGTGGAGACAAGGAACTAAAGAGGAAACCCAAAATAGGAGGGATGGAAGAGGCACTGCCAGTGACTCAGTAGGGGACCTTTAGTAAATCACTTAACCTCATCTCATTGCCTTTCAAACAAATCTAGACCTGCCCTCACCTTCCAACCCTTTAATCCCTTCCTCCCATTTATATTGCTTCCCTTGCTTCCTCCGGGCCTCTGCTACTCCCCTCCCTCCTTTAGCTATGACTAAACATATTTCTTTTCTTAATCTCTTTCCTGGGCAATTTTTTTTCCTTCCCTCCTCATCATGCTCTATATGCCTGGAATGATTCTAGTGAGTCAGAGATATCCTTTTAGAATCACAGTTTCCATAAAGCCTTGCAAGGAGCTTTAGGTTGCTGCTTAGTCTTTTTATTTTGGTAATTATTAAAGTGAATAAAAAGTTTTATTTAAAAAGTTTTGCATCATTGTTTACCAAAACCTATCAAACTTGCTAATAAACTATGTTGATAAGATTTTGCTCATCAAGAGATGATATTTCTTCAAAGCAATTACATCTTGCAACCTCTGTTTCCCTCTTCCTTTTTTCTAACCTGGGTCTTGCCCACAGAAATACATTTCAGGAAATGACACATTTGCCTTAGACCTAGATGGAAGAGTAGTTCAGGTCTTGGATGAAGAGGATGAAAATAATTAAAGACTAGAGCTTACCCTGATGAGATTAAACATGCTTCTTTAACCCTGTATTTTATGTACTTTTTTCTCTACTGATACTATTGGATTTATTAAAAGTTTGGAATGTGATTTAACTACCTCTACCTTTTTTTTTTTTTTTTTTTTGCAGTGCTAGAGATTGAACCCAGGGCCTCATGTAAGCTAGCCAAATACTGTACCACTGATCTACATCCTCAACCCAAGAGCCACAAATTCTGATGTGAGAAACAAATTTCCTCTGCAACTGACATGATCTGAAAATTGATACAGAAGTATGGAAACAAGAACAATCTTGATATCAATTAGGTTTCATTGTATTTCATGGTATATATTTTTTCAATAGTAATCAGCAAGGAGAAAGGTGGGGAAAGCAATTTACAGTTTTTTCTCCAGCTATTTAGCATCATTATGTATTCCTATTTTACTGACAAAAAAATGTAAGAATAGCTACTGATATTACTGCTGCTGTCTTGGCCCTAAATCGAATAAAGGGAATTTTGGTAGGCAGAAAATCCAATGAAAATAATTTATAAGATGTTTCCATTTACCTGTGAGAATGGTTTTGAAACTTTCATCTATAATGTGTAGGGATTTTTCTTTTTTTAAAATTTAACTGTATTTTTAAATCTTTTTAATTTGCAAATATTTATATTTTTGCAATATAGATTTTTATTCACATTACTTTTTAAAAAAATATTTATTTTTTAGTTATAGGTGGACATGATATCTTTATTTTATTTTTATGTGGTGTTGAGGATGGAACCCAGTGCCTCATGCATGCTAGGCAAATGCTCTACCACTGAGCCACAACCCCAGCCCACATATTACTTTGAAATCAGCTGCATGATGCCACTTTCCACTTTTTAGCAAAGTTTACCCATTTAACTATGTGAGTGGTTCTTATTATTTTCTCTTTTATAGCTCATGGACTCAGAACATTTTTAGATGATTATTATATATAAAAACATGTTCTACGTATCCATCTTTTTTGGGGGAGGAGTACCAGGGATTGAATTCAGGGGCTCTCGACCACTGAGCCACATCCCCAGCCCTATTTTGTATTTTATTTAGAGACAGAGTCTCACTGAGTTGCTTAGCGCCTTGCTGTTGCTGAGGCTGGCTTTGAACTACTGATCCTCCTGTCTCAGCCTCCCCAGCTTCTGGGATTACAGGTGAGCGCCAGTGCATCTGGCTCTCATATCCATTCTTGTAAGCATTAAAATATTGAGGAGGTAAGGGGGAAAAAGAAAAACAATTGATATTCCAAGGAAAATGTTAACAATACTGAACTTTCATATTAAGTTTTACAATACAAATGGGCATTTTGCTGTCAACTTGATTTTAAAGAAGACTTAAAAATGTTATCTAGAATAAAAACTAATCTAAATGATGAAAGTTGACATATTGCTTACATTTCATAGCATATAATTTTCCAAAATTCTTGAATACAACACAATCAACAAGCATAGGAAGACTCTGAAAGGTGGCAAAAGAAGTTGGGCTGCCTAGGGAACTTGGGACTTGAGAAATAGCATGATGGTGAGCTTACTCTCAGGGTTTTCTTATTACCTCCCTCAGATTCTGTGACCCTCTCCAGAAGCCACTAACCCAGAACTGCCAATAGACACACAAAGAATCCTTCCCCAGCCAAAGAACAGAAAAAGGGTAGTCTAAATTTAAAAAAAATATATTTTGGCAATATTTACCATACTCTAGTCAAATATGAATGGGAAAAATATCCCTTACCCCTAGGATTTCAGTGTTGCTTAGTGGGAAATTGATCTTCATGCTTCTACCCTGGCCCATGGAACAGAAAGTAGCACTCTATTTTCTTTCCTCCAGGGGCAGGGCTGAGCAGGTCTTAATCTTCTGAATTCGGAGTTAATCCTCTATCTGCTGCCTGATAGAGGAAGATAGTAAATGAATTTCCCTACTGTGGATGTCAATGGGATGATGGAAACATTTGATCTTCCATTCTACACCCACTAGAAACAGAGGGTATTAAAATCTCCTTGTCAATACAGTGTTAATGGGGCTGAAGAGGGTCTTGGTTTTCCATCCCATATCTGGCAGTTGTAGATAGGTGGTGTTCTGATCTCCAAACCAGGGTAGTGTCAGTGGGTTCTAGTAGAGAGCCGAGCCAACTCTGTACCCAGGATCAATGAGACTGAACAAGGCAGTGCAATTGGGAACCAGTATGCACTTCATTTTATCCCCATTCTTGACATCAGCTGGGCCAGTAGAGAGCTGAGCATCTGCACTCACCTGGCATCAATGAAGCTGAATGTGATGGTAGGATGTGGGGCTCATTGGAACTGTTTCCTCCCTTCTGATTCTCTTATATCAGTGGAGTGTGATGCAGAGTGAACATCTGCTCCCATCCTGTACCAACAGAGTGGTGTAAGTCAATCCTTTACTTATCTCTTTGCTAGTTCTAATAGGAAACTGAGCCTACCTCACAAAGAAGCAATAAGTTGGTGAGTCAGTGCCCTACTTTCACCAAGATGGTGTTAACAGGGTCCTACTTATGTGCAATGAGGCAGCGCAAGTCGCTACACTAGTTATGCCATGATGATCTTGGTGGGGTGCTGTGGGAAACACAGAACACACAGCAAACTATCCTCATACTTCACTTGAAAAGTTGATTATTTGCTAGAAAAAAAGGCAATTAAATAGAATCCAGAGTTGCACAATATGTAAAATGTCTAGCATAAAATAGAAAATCACTTGTCATACTAACAACCAGGAAAATCACAGCATGAATTAAAAAAAGACAGTCTTCTGATAACAACACCGAGATGAATCAGATCTTGGCATTACCTGACAAGGTTTTAAAGCACCCATCATAAAAATAGAAATTATAAAAAGGAATCAAATTGAAATACAGCACTGAAATAAGTAAAATAAAAGCTCAATAAGTACATTCAGTGTAGAGTGGAGATGACAGAGGATAGAGTCAGGAAATTTAAGGTAAGATTACTAGAATTTACTCAATCAGTAATTGATCTTAACTCTGAAAAGAGATAGGGCAGAAAATGAACAAAATACCAGAAAACTCTGGGACAATAATAAAGATCTATGTTTTCATATCATTAGAGGCTAGGAGACGAAAAATAAAACACTTGAAGAAATAGTGGTTGAAAACTCAAATTTAGTGAAAGATATAATCATACAGATTAAAGAATTTGCATGAAGCCCTAGTAGGATAAATCTAAATAAATTCATGCAAAGACATAACAAAATTAAACTTATAAAAACTAAATGAAAAGGAAAAACTTGAAAGCAGACAGAAACAACATATTACTGAATTACAATGGATTTCTCACCTAAAACCATGAAATCCAGAAAACCTGGTGTAACCTTTTTCAAGTACTGAAAAGAAATAACTGTCAGTCCCATTTTTTTATTTAGAAAAATATTTTTCAGGAAAATAGAAAGAATAATGACATTTTCAGATGAAGAAAAATTATGAGAGTTTGTTGCTAGCAAATATACTCAAGATGAAAGGAAGTTCTCTAAATAGAAGAGAAATTATAATAAATGAAGACTTGGGACTCCAGAAATGAGAGGTAAATATCAGAGTGGGTAAAAATGTGGTAATATATGATAGACTATGATTTTTATACATTATATTTGACATTTGAAGCAAAAATTACATCATCATCTGATATCGTTCTTAGTGTCATGAGCTGTCCATGGGCTGTGTGTGTGGACTATGTTGCACATAGTGGCCTAATGAGGGGATAGGTATGGCATTGCAAACCCCCTGTAGCACCCCCCTCAGGGATTGATCACCAGATGCAGGTGACTTTTCCCTCAAGCTCTGCCTAAGATCCCACATAGCACCTGAGATGGGTGTGACCTGCCAAGTTGTCAATCAATCTGATGATCATAAGACATAACAAAGCAAGACTCCACCCTTGAAATTTTACCCCTGCCTTTGATGTACCTCTTTAAAACCACCAGAGCCATTTTATATTTCTCTAATTCAAGAACCCATGTGGATTAGATCTATCGGGGCTTCACTTTTGTAAATATATTTCTGAGTGTTTGTGTTTTATTATTTGTTAATTATTTGAGATATTAAGATTTAGGGTGGCCATTTAGAGTGGATTGGATTCCTCTGGGCAGAAGAATTCCCCAACGAGATGCTGGCTGTTTTCTCCTGAAATCTTAATGTATGTAGAAGAGATTTAAGAGTGATCTGGTTGCAACATTTGTTACCCCATTGATCACCATGGTTGATATGGTTGACCTGGGTAGCTAGATGGGTACCCACTTTCTCCCTCACTGCTCTATATGTGGCCCAATAGAAGAAGACTCTTCCTCTGTCAGTAGCATATGAGAAACTGCACTCTCTAGCTACAACCTCCAAATGGCCTCCAATGTATGTAAACAAGATAATTAAGACAATTATATTGGGCTCTGGGTATAGCTCATGCCTAGTATGCTGAAGGCCCTGAGTTCAATCTCCAGCACTACAACAAAAGTTTCCTTCAAGATAATTATATTAAAATGTTGGAAAGGTAAAAGGACCTAAATGAGTGTATAGTTTCTACATACTCCACCCAAAGGGGTAAAACGTCAATACAAGTAGCCTGTGATTTACTTTCATATATTGGAATACATAAAGCAACCACAAGGAAAAATGCATAAAATGATATACTCAAAAACATAAATCAAAATGAAATCCTAACAAATGTTCAAGTAACTCATATGAAGTTCAGAAAAAGAGAAAACGGAAAGCAAATAAAATTGCAGACTTAAAACCAACACTTTGTTTTAAAAGTAAATAGTCTAATTACAATTAAGAGAGAGACTAGTAAGGGCAGTTAAAACAAATCATGATCCAACAATGTTTTCTATAGGAAGCCTCAAATACAATGACATTGAAAATAAATGGATGGAAAAGATATATTATACATATAATGCACCATGATCAAGTGGGGTTCATTTCAGGGTTGCAAGGTTGGTTCAACACAATGAAATCAATAAATATAATTCATCACATCAATAGACTTAAAGATAAGAAGCATATAATGATCTCAATAGATGCAGAGAAAGCATTTGACAAAATATATCACCCTTTCATGTTCAAAATACTAGAAAAACTAGGGATAGTAGAATATACCTCAACATTTAAAAAGCTATCTATGCTAAACCCAAGGCCAACATCATTCTAAATGGTGAATTGGAAGCATTCCTTCTAAAAGCTAGAACAAGACAGGGATGCCCTCTTTCACCACTTCTGTCAACATAGTCCTTGAAACTCTAGCCAGAGCAATTAGACAGATGAAAGAAATTAAAGGGGTACAAAAAAGAAAAGAAGAACTCAAACAATCATTTGCTGATGACATGAATCTATACTTAGAGGATCCAAAAAACTCCACCAGAAAACTTCTAGAATTAATTAATGAATTCAGCAAAGTAGCAGGTTATAAAATCAATACCCATAAATCAAATGCATTTCCATACATCAGTGATGAATCCTCTGAAAAAGAAATTAGGAAAACTACCCCATTCACAATAGCCTAAAAAATGCTTGGGAATCAACTTAACAAATGAGGCAAAAGACCTCTACAATGAAAACTAGAGAAAACTAAAGAAAGAAATTGAAGAAGATCTTAGAAAATGGATAGATCTTCCATGCTCTTGGATAGGTAAAATTTAAATTGTCAAAATGCCCATACTACCCAAAGCTCTATACAGATTCAATATGATTTCAATTAAAATCCCACAGTCATTCCTTATACAAACAGAAAAAGCAATTATGAAATTCATTTGGAAAAATAAGAGACCCAGAATAGCCAAAGCTATTTTCAGCAAGAAGAGTGAAGCAGGAGGCATCACAGTACCAGACCTTAAACTATACTACAAAGCTATAGTAATAAAAATGGCATGGTATTGGCACCAAAATAGACATGTAGACCAATGGTACAGAATTGAAGACACAGAGACAAACCCATATAAATACAGTTATCTCATACTAGATAAAGGCACCAAAAGCAAACATTGGAGAAAATATGGCCTCTTCAACTAATCGTTCTGGGAAAACTGGAAAACCATATGCAGAAAAAAAGAAAAGAAAACCCTATCTCTCACCATGCAGAAAACTTAACTCAGAATGGATTAAAGACCTAGGAATTAGTCCAGAGACACAGTACCTAATAGAGGGAAAAGTAGGCTCAAATCTTCATCACATCAGATTAGGCCCGACTTCCTTAACAAGACTCCTAAAGGGCAAGAAATAAAATCAAGAATTAATAAATGGGGTGGACTCAAACTAAAAAGCTTCTTCTCATCTAAAGAAACAATCAATGAGGTGGACAGAGAGCCCACATTTTGGGAGCAAATTTTTGCCACATGCACATCAGATAGAGCACTAATCTCCAGGATATATAAAGAACTCAAACAACTTAATACCAAAAAACCAAACAATGCAATCAATAAATGGGCTAAGGAGCTAAGCAGACACTTCTCAGAAGAAGATATACATTCGATCAACAAATATATGAAAAAATGTTCAATATCTCTATACATCAGTGATGCAAATCAAAACTACTGTAGAGAAATGCAAATCAAAACTAAGATTTCATCTCACACCAGTCAGAATGGCAGCTATCAAGAATACAGACAATAAATGATGGCAAGGATGTGGGGGAAAAAGCACACTCATACATTGCTGGTGGGACTGCAAAGTGGTGCAACCAATCTGGAAAGCAGTGTGGAGATTCCTTAGAAAACTTGGAATGGAATCACAATTTCACTCAGCTATCCCAGTCTTTGGTCTATCCCAAAGGATTTAAAATCAGCATACTATGGAAATGTAGCCACATCAATTTTTTTAAAAGCTCAATTCACAATAGCTAAACTGTGGAAGCAACCTACATGCTATTCAATGGATGAATAAAGAAACCATGGTATATATACACAATGGAATATTACTCAGCATTAAAAGAGAATAAAATAATGGCATTTGCAGGTAAATGGATGGAGTTGGAAAATATCATGCTAAGCAAGGTAAGCCAATCCCCCCAGTCCAAAGGCTGAATGTGCTTTCTGGTAAGTGGACGCTGATCCATAATAGGGGGGCATGGGAAAAATGGAGGAACTTTGATTAGGCAAAGGGGAGGGAGGCAAAGGCAGGTATGGGGATAGGAAAGATGGTGGAATGAGATGGACATCATTACCCTAAGTACATGGATGAAGAAATGAATGGTGTGACTCTACTTTGTGTATAATCAGAGAAATGAAAAATTGTGCTCCATTTGTATACTATAAATTGAAATGCATTCTGCTGTCATGTATAACAAATTAGATAAAATTAATTAATTAATTTAAAAAGATACACTTTATCAACAGCAGTTTTAAAATAGAAAGAGTGGCTATATGAACATAATAAAGTAGACTTCACAGAAAGGAAAATTAGTAAGAAAAAAAGGGACATTCCATAATAATAAAAAGTGAAACTGAGAATGTAACTCCGTGGTAGAGCATTTTGTCAAGCATGTGCAAATCTCTAGGTTCATTCTGAACACTGCCCACAAAACAAAATTCACCCAAAATGTATTATATTATTAAACATGTATTTATCATACAACCAAGCATTAAAATGTGTGATATTAAAACTAACAAAGTTGAAAAAAGAAATGGACAAATCCACAAACATAGTCGGTGAATTCAACACTTCACTCTCAGCAAATGATATGACTACTACTACAGCAAGGTTATCTAAGAATTGAACAATATGACTAACCAAAAAGTTCTAATTAATATACTTAAAACAATTCACCCTCAAATAGTAAAACACATTTTTTAAGAACCCATGGAACAGCCAACAAGATAGAACATATCCTGGATCATAAACAAATCTTAACAAATTTGAAAGAATGGAAATTGCATGCAGTATGTTCTCTGATCATAATAGAATCTAACTTGGAATAAATAACAAAAAGAAAACAGGAAAATACCAAGCACTTGGGAATTAAACAACACACTTTTATATAATACATAAGTCAAAGAGGAATTCTCAAAGGGAAATAAAAATAAAGTAGAACTCAATGAAAATGAAAATATAACATACTAAATGTGGAACATAGCTAAATCTTGCTGAGAGAAAGGTATAAAAATACAGAGGAAATTTATGATAAAGTTACAGTAATCAAATTAGTATGGTACTGGCATCAGAATACACTTCAAATTAGATAATAGATGATTAGATAGCAAATTATTTGATATAATAGCAAAATCATAAGCAACAAAATAAAAAAATGATGAACTAGACTTCAAGAAAGTCCAATAAGCACATTTAAAAATTTCTCAAAATCACTAGTCATTAGAGAAATGCAAATCAAACTCACAGTAAGATCCAGCTTCATCCCCATTAGGTTGGCCAAAAGTAAAGAGAAAAACAGACAATAATAAGTGTTGAAGAACTGGAAAATTTGGAACTCTCGTGCATCATCGGTGAGAATTAAAATAGTGTTTTCCATTTTGGGAAACAGTCTGTAAATTGCTCAAAAAGATTAGCATATAATTATCATATTGCCCAGGAATTCCTCTCCTGGGTATACACTCAGGAGAAAGAAAACATATGTGCACACAAATCTTTGTAAATGAATATTCACAACAACATTACTCACAGTGGTCAAAAAGTAGAAACAATCTTGTGTCCATCAACAGATCAATATGTAATAGAATATTACTTAGTCATGAAAAAGGACTAAGTACATGCTACAATGTGGATGAATCACAAAACATATTGTAAGTTAAAGAAGCCAGACCCAAAACCCACATATTATATAATTTCATCTGTATGAAATGTTCATAATAGAGACAGAAAATAGATTAGTGTTTTCCAGGAGTCAGAGATAGAGAAAATGGGAGTGACTGCTAATGGGTATAAGGTTTCTTTCAAAGGTGGTGAGTGTTTTCTGAAATCGATTGCAGTGATGGATGTACAATTTTGTAAATATATAAAAGCCATTGAAATGCACACTTTATGGGCTGGGGATGTAGCTCAGGGATACAGAACTTGCCTAGCATCCATGAGGTCCTGGTCAATCACCAGCACCAGGAAAAAGAAAAAGAAATGCAGACTTTAAATGGGTGAACAATATGGCATGTAAATTATGTCTCAATAAAACTGCTAAAATAAAAGTAAATGTGATATTAATGTAATAGATAGTATAGACAATTTTAAAATAATTTGAATACCTATATGCATTTTGTTCACACATAAAAATGGTCATTTGAAACAAGAAGAAACATCCAAATTGGATTCCACTCAAGCCATATTCTTTTGAGAAAATGAACCAGGCACTGTTTTATGTATACACAGCAGTACACAGAAGAAACAAGTAATTGCAGAGAGCCTATACTGAGTAGAAGAACAGTATAAATATTTGTAATCTGAGATAATATTTATCACATAATTTGTATCATTTATTCAGATATAACACTAATATATAAAATTAATAAAGTTAATGACAAAAGTGTCATTAGGAAACTTATAAACCATACTTTCTTCATATGGAGCCTAACCTAGCATTTATAAGAAATAGCAAAATTAAAGGCTATTTCTAAGCTTTTTGAAATAGGTCTTGGTTCAAGTCAGCTATCATTCTTTTTGTTCCAGTTACATACTTATTACTCATACTTAAAGACCTTTCCTTTGGGCAATTGTTTGTGAACTTGACCTGCTTAGCTTTCCTATATTAACTTGGAACAATCATTATTTCTAACTGTAATTCCTGACTAGCGTAATAATGTTTTGAATTAATTGACTAGCTTACAAATGTGGAAGGATCTACTTGATGAATCTGACTGGGCAATTTTCTGTGAGTCCTGCTGGCTCATTTAAAATTCTGTGAAGAATATAATGATTGACAGAAAATCTCCTCTAAAGCAGCATATATTTTGGAGCTACTTTACCTTTAACTGGTGAACATGGCAGCTTGACCTAATGTAAACTGATTGAAATTAACAATCACATCAAAAGCCACTAATACCCATGCTGAGAGGTGGGTATTTGTGCAAATGCAGTTAATAATCTCTTGATAGATCAAATTTGGGAATAAACGTTACATAATCAGAGGTGGAAGAAAAAGAAATTAAGTGCAAATTTGTTTTAGTCATCTTTTTCACTGCTGTAACTAAAAGATCCAACCAGAATAACCACAGAGGAGGACAAGTTGATTTGGAGGCTCATAGTTTCAGAGATTCAGTCCATAGATAGCAGGCTCCATTCCTCAGGACTCAATTTGAGACAGGACATCATGGTAGAAGAATGTGGCAGAGGGAATCAGCTCACATGATGATCTGGCAGCAGAGAGATCTCCACTTGCCAGAGACAAATACATACCCCCAAACCACACCCCCAATTTCCTTAATACATTTATTAATACTTTTCACTCTCAGTCTTTTCTATCCAGCATTGTGTGGACATGAACTAACAAATTTCATTTCATGCCAACCACAAAAATTAAATGAATAGCATCTGTCTGAAGACATTCGGTAGCAGCTAGTGTATTCCTTCTTTCTAGAATCAGCCTGCCAGGGTTTAAATCCCTCTCCTACCAAGGCTCCATATCTGAGTCTTGGTTGCCTCATCTGTGTAGTAGGAATTAAAAATAGATTTTATCAAATGGGATATTTGGGAGTTTTGAATAATACAAATCACTTAGCATACTACCTTGCTTTTAGAAGAACTCTCTAAAGTGTATTATTATTATTAATAACCATTACTTCTCTCATATACTGTAATTTGGATAAATGACTTGGATATACCACCACCTTAAGGATGACTGACCCACAGTTGCAATGTTGGAAACTTAGTTTCTAAAGGCGCCAGGGATCAAGAAAAATAGCAGATCACTCAAAGAATTACAGAGGACAGAAGGCTAATCCCATTCATTATACTCTAAATTTTTGATAGATAGTCTCACAGATGCTTTCAAAAGTATTTAAACTACCTAAAAGTGCTGTGCTGCCTCTTACAGTGGAAGTGATATCATTCCTTTGTTAAACTCCAATGAACTGTGCCCTACATTATGTCCCTGCCATGCAGTCAGAAAGCAACTAAGCTTGTTCCATTTGTTTCTACTTAACAAACTACTACAAAATTTAGTGGCTAAAAAACACTTTATTTGCTCACTGTTTTGAGGATTTGAGGATCAGGAATTCAAGAAGTACTGATTAGGATTTCTCTGATCACCTGGTTTTAATTCATAAAGTTTATAGAAAGAGGGTTAATCATTCACACACTGAATGCCTTGAGGCTCCTTATCCTCACTCTGTCCACACGAATCTCATTTTCCATGGCCTTTCCATGTAATCTGGCCTTCTTGATAACTTGGATGTCTCAAGAAATTTGGAATCTTTACATAGTGATTGGCTTGCCCCAGAGTGGGGTTCCAAGAGACAAGATACAGATATTGCTTGTCTTTTAATGCCTGGACTCAGATGCAGACATGATAACATTTCTGCAATTTTCTCTTGTTCCAAGTAATCAACAGCTTACCCAGATTCAATGGAAGGTGATATTGACCATACTTTGCAATGGGAGAGGATTAAAGAATGTGTATCCATCTTTGACTTAGCTCAGAGCTATGTATATATATGAATATATCTTTTTCAGCATTATCACTTATTTTTCATTAATGCAGCATTGTAATATGTCTTACAGTATCCTGGGTTTACTTATAAAATTAAAATAGACATCAAATGTAATATTTGATTTTGATTTTGTTGATGCTGAAACTTGTTTGCTTTTGAATTTCTTCAGTAAATTTCTTATTTTGTTCAAGTATGATACATAGATAAAAAAATTACTTAAATGAAAAGAAGACACATAAAACCATTTGCAATTATGTTCTCAGTAGCAGCTTTTGGTTCCATAAAATAAAATAGGTCAGAAATAAAAGAGTAAATTCATTAAAACAGGAAAATTTGTGAAAGCAAAAGAAATTCTGTAACTAAAATATAGGTTTCCTAATGCAGATTGTTATCATGGGCTCATTATTTAAAAATAATTATTTGCATCCAAAGAACATTCTTTTTAAGTCATTGTTATTAACAAAATTGCTTATCCACCTAATTTATTTCTGTAATATGGCATCTATTTCAACTTGAATCAGAAAGTATTCCATGCAATTCTTGCTAATAAAAAGTGCTATTGCTATTGTTATTTCTTATTGAAAAGGAAGGGGTTTAGATTCTCTTCCATCACTCCAGAAGAAACATAGTCCTGCTGGCACCCTGATTTTAGTCTCATAAAACCAATTTTAATTGGACATCTGACCTCCAAATTTCTAGAGTAATTCATTATATATTCATAATTTTGAAGAAAATAGGTTTGTGCCAGTTTATTACAGAAGCAATAAGAATCTTACATAGCTGGTTATGGCAAAGAAGATCATAAGTGTGGAACAAAATGCCAAGTGAACAGTTCCTGAGTCAATTAAAAAGCCACAATTACACAGATATACTCGGGGAGAATTTACACTAAAGTAGAAGATATTAATCCTTGGGTATCAAACCTATTATTGAAATCCAATAAAACTGGATAGAAAGTAATAAAGTCATTAGAGGTGATTTGTCAGAAAATAATAAAAATTGCTCTGCAAGTTGATTTTTTAGTGTCTGCTACAGAGAAAACTTTGCACATGTGTATATGGTCATAGCTCAAATGAAGCATATTTTATAAGCAAAAAATGATAACAATCTAGGTTCCCATTAATAAGGAAGGGCTAATAATGATATATTATGTTATAGATACTATGAGACAATTAAAAAGATGGTGCATCTTAATGGCTCAATTTCTGAAAATCTCCAAGCAGAGTTGCTTAAAGAAAAAAAGAGAATGAGAATTCTCTCTCTCTCTCTCTCTCTCTCTCTCTCTCTCTCTCTCTCTCTCTCTCTCTTGCTCTCTCTCTCTCTCTATATATATATATAATTATATTATAAATATATATATATATTTTATGACAGTGTTGATGTGAAAATATCTACATATATGTAAAATCAAAAATTGACTGTCAGGTGTAGTGGTGCATGCCTGTAATCCCAGAGGCTCAAGAGGCCAAGGCAGCAGGATGGTGAATTCAAAGCCAGCCTCAGCAACAGCAAGGTGCTAAGCAACTCAGTGAGACCCTGTCTCTAAATAAAATACAAAATAGGGCTGGGGTTATGGCTCAGTGGTCAAGTGCCCCTCAGTTCAATCCCCAGGACTCCTGGAACAAAACCAAAACAAAACAAAATTGACACTATACCCTACTTCCAACATAACCCAGTGCTTCATTACCATAATAATTGATAATTATAAAAAAAATCAAGGTCACTCTAACTGGTTCTAATCCTCAGGATAATAAAATCTTGAATATTTTCTATAAACCTGAAATACTCAACAAAAAACAATGCTCTGTTATGCTGATGTCTAAAGATAAGTTCTGTGATCTTTGTTAATATCATAATCTTATGAGAAATTTGATGTTTTGTACCATAGCCAGACCCATGTAAATTGGGTAACCTTGGCAATTCTGTAATTATTTTAAAGTACATGTGTTTGTGTTTGGCATGTCAATCCTTCTGGAATCTGCCTTTCTTGCATTCATTGAACATAAACTTTTTCTTTCCTTAACTAAAAGATATGCTTCTGGGCTGGGGATGTGGCTCAAGCGGTAGCGCGCTCGCCTGGCATGCGTGCGACCCGGGAACCCTCAGCACCACATACCAACAAAGATGTTGTGTCCGCCGAGAACTAGAAAATAAATATTAAAAATTCTCTCTCTCTCTTTCTCTCTCTCTCCTCTCTCTTTAAAAAAATTTAAAAAAAATAAATAAAAGATATGCTTCTGGTTCTTCCTTAAATATTGAATGAGCATGTTTATAAATGCATAAAAAATCAAGAAGTGCATAAAGTAATAACAATGTGGTAGTCAAATGAAACTTGAGTCTTTTGGTAATGTTTTGATTGATTGATTGTATTACTGTAGATGCTTATGAAGCAAGTTCTCTAATTTTTCATAAGATTTTATCTAATCAAAGTGAATTCTTATAAAAAAGCTTACAAGAATAGGACTGACAGCAGAATACATCAGACACTAGAAAGGCAATATGTCAATCAATGGAAGGGTAACTGATGTGATACAGCAATCTGTATACGGGGTAAAGTTGGGAGTTCATAACCCGCTTGAATCAAACTGTGAAAGATGATGTATTAAGAACTATGTAATGTTTTGAACGACCAACAATAAAAAAGCTTACAAGATATAGTATAATATTGTGTATAATAGTTTGTGTCTATTAAAAACTGTATATATTAAGCTAATGCCACTATTTTCCTCCCCAGGTAAAGAAAGACAGTAATTCTGAGGGATGTACTTCGTGGTTTTAGTTGTTTCTTCCTTCATTTTCATTTCTACAGAACAGAACTGGCAGGCAGAGACATTTTCTCAGGGATAAAATTGTTGAATTGTAGTTTTCAAAGGAAGCAGCTGATTTGAAGCATGGAGTTCTACTCTACACCCCAAGATGTAGCAGTAGATGAGATTACAACGAAGAGACCCAGATGAGTGCCGAGGGACAAATGCCAACTCTCATTAGTCCTCATCTCCTATTAATCAAAGTTGAGTTTTACATGGCCCCTGTAATGTTTCTTCAGAACACTGCACACTGCTGATGCCTAAATTACAGAAAAAATTTAAGCAGTGTTTTCCAAACCAAATAATTATTAAAGATCAATAAAGTATATAGTATATTCACTCTTACAGACCTAGTTGGGGAGAGAATGGGTTTTCTGCCATTTTCTAGCTATGTGAATTTAAATAAATCCCTTAACTGCTCTGTTTCACAATCCTTATCTGTAAAAGTTTGTGCTTCTCTTAAAGATTTCTGGGAGGACTAAACCAGATAGTGTGTATGAAGTATTTATATGGAATCCCTTAATGTATTTCAAGAGGGCCTTAAATATTAATCTCCTTTCCCTGCCCCCTGCCCTGACTCAGTTAAAGATTTTATTTATAAGATGAACTGTAGGTAGAATGACCCAAATATCTCACATTATAAGTGTGAAAACTGAGGTACAGAGAACACATTTTTTATAATTAAATATGTCAAGATATGAATAATCTAATTGTCTTGATGTAAGTACTTACTTTGTTTCCTCCTCTTTCCTAAGGGAAGACCTATAGATCCTTCACCAGTTCCCACTGTTTCTCAGGTGGTGCTGAAGATTAAAACCTACCCCATGCTGCCTTGCTCACACTCTACAGTGAGTTGATTCAGCTGTGAGTGTAATAAGCCATTGAGGTGTATTGTCAAAGATAAAAGAGTGCAAGTACCAATGGAGGAAGAAAGGATTTCTCAAACTTGACTGCCCATTGGAGTGACAGAGAAAAGTTTAAAAACAATTTCTCCTTCCCTTTCTGCTTTCTCCCACTCCTTTCCTCCATCTTTTGTAGCACCATCAGTGAAGTTCTGTCTTTATCATATATTAGTAAGCATCCTTTAGGGTCTCAAAATGAAATCTTCTTTAGATATATGGCCAGGGCAAAAGTCAGAATTTTAATGTCTTTAAAAGAAATTACAAGCTCAGGCCTCTTAAAGAATGACACCTCTGCAACCATTTGTTCTTGACATTTTCTGGAAGTTTTTAGCCAGTGTCAATGTAAAATAACAATTCTGCCTTAAAGGAAATAAAATAATTTATTCTGACATGTATGGAGACACAAATTGAAGTCAACATACTTTATATACAACCAGAGACATGAAAAAAAATGTGCTGTATATGTGTAATAAGAATTGTAAGGCATTCCACTGTCATTTATTTTTAAAAAAATCAATAAAAAATATAAAGTAAAATAATTTATTCTGAATCAAATATGCGTGACTATGGCCTGGGAACACATCTTCAAGTTACCCTGAATGAAATGTTCCATCATGGAAGAGGTAACATCAATCAATACATTTACCAATTACATTTCTGGGAGCATCAGGTAGGCAGACTGCAGCAAGGTACAGAAATCTCTTCTATAGGTTTCAGATGTTACCTTACAGCATTCTTAGCTTAGGGGTTGGTGGAGACTATAAGTCTGCCAAGCTTACTGATACATTCCAAGTATACATAATAATCACAAGTATGTTAGGCCAGATACAGAAGTTAAGAAAAATGGCTATTATAGGGCCTAAGATAGTCAGAGATAATTTTGACTCTCACCCTACAATGTTTGTCTTTCCATAATCACAGTAGTCAAATTCAAACAGTCTGTAGGATCATTAATATAGATGTAGCTTCTTCAGAGAACTTCATTTCACACCACACTACTAATGACATTTAATGCCATTACTATTTATATGGAAATGCTAATTACCTTATTTGGTCACTATACTTTGTATATATGTATCAAATGATCACACTGTACCCCATAAACATGTATAATTATGTGTTAATTAACTTTTAAACTTAGAAACTTCTGATAGCTTTGTACCACCATCCAGAAATTTAATTAAATTAATTAATCTAATTAATCTGGGTTCTGGCTCTGGTATTGATTAATCCCAAGTGATTCTAATGGACAGCTCAAGGTTAAGAATCATTACTCTATGCCCATTTGCTCATCATCATATCTGGTAAAACAAAAACCAAAAAGTTACACTTTAAAATTCACCCACCAACAGGTTTGTAGTTCAAGATGTGAAATTCCAAGTAAGATGCGGAAAGCCACAAAATAGACATAGTATTTTATGTTTCCCAAATAGCAAGACAGCTATTACGTTGCCTAGTATAAGCTAGGGAGATTTTATTGGTGCATTATAATTACATATAATAATGATATTCACTCTGCCATATTCATATATGCATATGACAATTTGATCAATCTCATTCCCTAGTACCTCCCTTTTCTCTCTCCTTTTTTCTCTCCCGATTCCCTTGCTCTACTGGTTTCCCTTATATTATTTTTAATTAGTGCATTATAATTGCATATAACAGTGGGGTTCACTGAGGTGTATTCATACATGAACATCTCATAATTTGGTGGATTTTAGTCCCCAGTACTTCCCTTATGCCCTTCCCACCTTCCTTCTTCTTCATTCCCTTTCTCTACTCTATTGATTCCTCCTTCTATTTTACTTTTCATCAGTTAGGATTCATTATTTAGGTTATTATCAACATTTTCAAGAGTCAATTTTTAAAGTAAAATAGGGCTGTTCAAAAAGTGAAATTGTATAACAAAGCCGAGGAGCATATGAATGCTAAGTTTTGAATCTAAACCATGAAAAGAGAATCTAATTGTGAAACTGGTAACATAAATACAATAACAAAAGAACTATTTAAAGTAACTTTTAATCAAACACTTTGATTGTACAAACTCAGTGATGTATATTCCAATAGTGAGAATAATGGTAAAATTTTTTGAACTTCTTATACCAGTATTAGAGTACTAAATTTGCAACTAATCTGTATTTACTGTAGGATAAATAAAGTGAGTAAATATATAGATATATGGGGAACCAGGGATATTATTGAGAGAAAAGGAAAATTATATGAGTGTGAAACAGAGGAAACTGAGAAAAATCCTATGATATTACATTTGTATAAGAGGTATCAGTCTGAACAATAATTGAAGAAAATTCTAAGTCTGTTCATTAAAAGGTTTAGAAGCAATTTCATTCCTAGCATAATCAACATGCACTACTGTTTCTAAATAACTTTCTCCACTAAAAGTAAGTAAGGCCCTTTGGTGAAATTCCTAATTCTCAATCCAGGTCAGGTGAAGAATAAGGTGAGTGCGGGACATTGTGTGTGTGTGTGTGTGTGTGTGTTGGTAAACAAGAACGTGATTTAAAAACATTGGGACATTTCAAGGGATAAAGGATTTGAATGAATAGCCAATAATTATCTGAAAATACACACCATATTAATCATTAGAAAAATGCAAATCTACAACAGGAAATATTTCTTCATATTCACTAGGATGGTTATAATCTAAACAATGGAAAATAACAAATGTTGGAAAGATGTGGAGAAATTGGAATTCTCATATATTACTGGTGGGATTATAAAATGGTACAGATGCTTTAGAAAACATCCTGGCAGTTCCTCAAAAAGTTAAAGATAGAGCTACCATATGACCCAGGAATTCAACTTTTAGGGATAAAACTAAGAACATTGCAAATAAATGTTCACCCAAAAATGTTCAGTGTTATTCACAATAGCTAAAAAAAACCAGAGGCAACCCAAATGTTCATCAGTGGATAAATGAATAAATAAACTGATAATTTTATACAATGTGATATTATTCAGTCATTCAGAGGAATGACGTATTGACTGATGCCAAAACATGAATAAACTTTGATAACATTACGAAAGAAGCCAAAAATAAAAGGGTACATATTGTATGAATCCATTTGAATGAATTATTATAAGCAAACCCATAGAGAAAGAAAATACACTATTGTTTCCTATGGACTGAACAGAAGGGTTAGGGTAGTAACTATTTAATGATTAGAGAGTTTTTCTATGAGCTGATGAAAATGTTCCAGAGTTACATAGTGTTGATGGTTGCCCAATGTTGTATATAAACTAAACTTTACAAAATTGTACAATTTAAAATAGTTAAAATGCATAGTGATCTCAACTGCACATGAAACATTTTCCAGGGTAGATTATATTTTCAGGCAAAAAAATGGCATAACATATTTAAGTAGATTCAAATCTTATCAAGTATCTTTTATGACCACAATAGTATAAAATAAGAAATTGATTACAGGAGAAACTTTGGAAAATTCATAAATACATAGAAATTAAATCACATGTTTCTTTATAATCAAGGGGTCAATGAATAAGTGAAAAGGGAAATTTAAAAATTTCTGAGAAAAATTAAAGTGGAAACACAAAAATACCCAAACCTATGGGATGTAACGAAAACATTTATTTATAGGAGGTAAATTATAGCAATGAGTGCCTACATTAAAAAAGAGAGAATTAAAATAAACAATCTATCAGAAACAACACAATATTGCCCCTCAAGGAATCAGAAAAACAAAACCAACCAACCAACCAAACAACAAACCCAAAGTTAGTAGAAGGAAGAGAATAATAAAGATCAAAGTAGAAGTAAATTAGAGGCTATGCACTAGTAGCAAACAAACTAAAAAAGAAATCCCATTTATAATAGATAAGAAAAATAAAATATTTAGGAATAAACTAAATTAAGGAGGCAAAAGAGCTCTATCATGAAAACTATAAAACAATGATAAATTAATTGTAGAAGAATGAATGGAAAGATATCCTGTGTTCATGGACTAGAAGAATTCATATTATTAAAATGCCTATACTACCCAAAGCAATTAACAGATTTGATACATTCCTTACCAAAATACCACATTCCTCACAGAAATACGAAAAACAATTCTAAAATTTGTATGAACCCACAAGACTAAAGCAATTGCTAAAGCACAGTTCTTGGGAAAAAAAAAAAAAAAGCTGTGGACATCTTGCTACCTAATTTTAAAATATTCAACAATGGTAGCTAATAACCAAAACAGCATGAAACTGATATAAAAAGAGACATAGACTTAAAAAACAGAATAGAGAGCACAGGAATAAATCTGTGCATTTACCATTAACTGATTTTCAACAAAGCTGGCAAGAACACACGATGAGGAAAAGACAGTCTCATCAATGAATGGTACTGGGAACACTGAATATCTACATGCAGAAGAAGGAAACTAGACCCTTAGCTCATACTCTAATTTAAAAAAATATCAAACAATTAAATATAAGACTCAGAACTATGAAAATAGATGAAAACATAGGGAAAAAGCTCCATGACATTGGTCTAGGCAATGATATTTTGGATATGATTGCCAAAGCAGAGTACAAAACCAAAAATAGAAAAATAAGGTTACATTAAAAGTAAAACAGTTTTGCACACCAAAGGAAATAATCAATAGAGTGAAGAAACAACCCACAGAACAGGAGAAAATATTTGTAAATGATACAGCTCATAGGAGTTTAATATATATATTCGTAATTCTCTTAGTTTTATCCCTAAGAGTTGAATTCCTGGGTCATGTGGTAGCTCTATCTTTAACTTTTTGAGGAACTGCCAGGATATTTTCTAAAGCATCTGTACCATTTTATAATCCCACCAATAATATGTGAGAATTCCAATTTTTACACACACACACACACACACACACACACACACACACAACTCAAAAAACCAATAAGAAGATAAATAACCTAATTTATCAAAGGGTGAGAGATTTGAACAGTTTTCAAAAGACATACAAATGGCTAAGATATATTTAAAAAATGCTTAACACCACTAATCATCGGGGGAATGCAACTTAAAACCATAATGGGATATTTTCTCACACCTGCTAGAGTGACCATTATCAAAACCAAAATATAGGTATTGGTGAGAATGTGGAGAAATAGAAACATCACACACTCTTGATGAAAATGTAAATTAGTATAGCCTTTATGGAAAAAAAATGTGTGGATGTTTCCAAATACCAAAAATAGAACTACCATATGATCCAGCAATCCCAGAGGAAATGAAATCAGTTATATCAAAGAAATATCTGCACCCCCATGTTAATTGTAGAATTATTAATAATAGTCAGGATAGAGTATCAACCTGAATATCCTTCAGTGGATGGTTGTATTAAAAATGTGGCATACATGGATAATTGGATAATAGTTAGCCTTAAATAACAGGGAATCCTGTCATTTTTGATGACCTGGATGAACCTGGAAGATATTACATTATGTGAGATAAGTCAGACTCAGAAAGACAAATACAACAATATCTCATTCATATGTGGAACTTTAAAAGCCAATCTCATAGAAGAGTAGAATGTTGATTACCAGGGTCTGGAGGGTTGAGGAGGGCTGGAGGCAATGTTGGACAAAGGATACAAAATATCAGTTATAGAAGAAATAAATTCAAGAGACCTATTGTACAATACAGTGACTATAGTTAATAATATATTTTATCCTTGAAATATGCTGAGTGTATATAGAGTGATCTCACCATAAAATGATAGTTATACGAGGTAATACACAGATTAGTTAAAATCAGTCATTCTATAATGCATACATAATTCAAGGCATAGTGTTGTACATGATAAATACATATAATTTTATCTGTCAATTTAAAAATAGTAAAACTTTAAAAGATAACAATTAAGGGGCTGGGGTTGGTCCTTGAGCACACACCCACTATAGGAATGAAGTAATCCAGACTTTGAGGATGGTACCAGAAGATCTCAGAAACGACTCTCTCCCAAATTAACAAGTGAATTACAACTCCATCAGAGAACTCCTGGAATGTAGCCTTTGAATCAACTTTTTAAAAAGCCCCCTGTTCCTGCTGATGGGCAGAATCACTGCCTTTGGGACAGGAGTCCCCTGTGTTTGTCCTTTGCTAACAAAGCAATAAACCTTCTTTTTCCTTTTCCTCAAAACTGTGTCCTTGTTATTGGATTGGCACTGGGGACAAGGACGGAGCTTTCAATAACACTCTGGCAAGGTATGAGGTAGTGCTCAGGCAAGCCATGAGTAGATGCTGACAAGAAGCAAGCTAGTATATTCCAATGACTCATCTATTTCTGTGTGAATATGAATCGAGTTCATCTCAAAAGACCTGTGTCTTCCTGAGCAGAGCTTTTTACCTCTTTAGTATACACCATCATAAGCAGCTTCTGGTTTCTGGGGACTCTTTAACCATCCTTGTTCTGCATCTTCTCAAATTTCTGACCTAATTTTAGTCTGGAGTAGTAATTTTCAACTTTGTTTCCACACTACAATCAACTGGAGAGATTTAAGAAATCCTGATGCTTGGGTTTTATGGCAGAACAATTAAAACAAGATCTCTGGAGATGGGATTCCAGACATCAGTTGTTTTTTTAAGAACCTCTAAGTGATTCCAATATGCAGCAAATGTACAGAACCACTGATCCAAAACTTTGTGTCACAAAAATATGGTCTAGGAAAGAACTAGCAGCATCTAATGGGTACTTCTTAAAAATACAGAATTCTAGTCTTGTCTCAGATCTTCTGCATCAGAATCTACAATTTAACAAAATACTTGAATGATTTTATTTGTAAAGCACTGGTTTAGAACAATTATTTGCAATTCCAGTTGCATATTAGTATTAGTTGTAAGATGGGATGTTTGGTTAGATTTTAGAAGATAGGGAAGTAGAATAGACTTATTGATCAGTAAAGAGGGCCTAGGGGAAGAATGGTAGAGAGACAGAGATGGAGAGAGTATAAAGACTGATGCAAATAAACTAAAGACATGTTTGAATGCCTTAGAGGGTAAAGAGGATCATGTTTAATATGTATCTGTCACTTTGTGGTAACGAACTTCCAAGAGGATCCATACTTCCTGGCATTCAGACCTTTATATAGGCCCCTCACAAACTGAATCTGGGCATATTTAGTATGATTAATAGAGTATGGAAGAAGTGACATTGTTTTTGAGGCTAGGTAATCAAAGTCACTGCAGCTTCTGATTTAGCCTTTTGGATCACTGGTTCAGAGAAAAGCCAGCTGGCATGTTATGATAACACCCTAGTAGGCCCATGGAGAGAATTGCACCCCTCTATTTCTTGGCCAAATTGCTAGGGAGGTGAGACAGATTAGAAGTAGAACTTCCTGTTTCATTTGAGCTTTCAGGTGACTGCAGTCTCAGCCAATATTTAACTGTAATCACATGAGAAATAAATGGCCATGAGAGCCCTGACAAAATTCTTCACCTGCAGAATCCATGAGCATAATTAATTTTGTTTCACACCACTAAATTGTGGTGTTAACTATATCACATAATTAGATAACTGCAACAAGGCTTGGAACCTGGAATTGGGGTGTGCTGCCATATTAAAAATCTAAAATAAGGGGTTCAGTGGTAAAGTGCTTGCCTAGCACCTGTGAGGCATGGATTTGATCCTCAGCACCACATAAAAATAAATAAATACATCATGTCCATCTACAACTAAAAAGCAATATTTAAAAAATCTAAAATAAAGCAGTGGATTTGAAATAAGGCAGACATTTGGAAGCCATAAAGAGATTGTTAACAGAAACGTGATGGTCCTGAGGGAGGCTGCCAGAGAGACCTTAAGAAACAGTGAGGAAAATATTCAGTCTCTCTGATAAACAATAGAATTAAGAGTCTAAGAACCTTTTTTTTTTTTTAGAAAAAATTGTAATTGTAAATGGACATAATGCGTTTATTTTATTTCTTTATTTTTATGTGGTGCTGAGGATCAAACCCAGTGCCTCAAGCATGTTAGGCCAGCCCTTTGCCGCTGAGCTACAGCCCCGGCCTGAGAGTCTAAGAATCTTTAGGGCATTGTTGCTATTCAAGGTAGGGAAAGGCATATCTTTTTGTGGGGGGAAAGGGTACCAGAAATTGAACTCAGGGGCACTCAACCACTGAGCCACACCCCCAGTCCTATTTTGTATTTTATTTAGAGACAGGGTCTCACTGAGTTGCTCAGGGCCTTGCTTTTTCTGAGGTTGGCTTTGAACTTGCACTCCTCCTGTCTCAGCCTCCTAAGCCACTGGGGTTACAGGCATGTGCCACCACACCCGGCTGGGAAAGGCATATCTTATAGAAATGTATGGGTGTAGCTTTTGTAAAAGTAGATCACAAATTTATTCATAAGATATCCACAATTATGTTAAAAGAATTAGACCTGTTCTTAAAAGGATAGGAAAGTATAAAATGAAGTCATTCAATCCTCCACAGTCTTACAGGTAGGAGAAAAATCACAAAAACAATTAAGTTTCAAATACAGACTATATTTAATAGAAAAGAAAGGATAATTCAAACAGTGGAATCAAGAACCCAGAGGGTAGAACCAAAAATCATTCTTAGGTGTAGAACTGGTTGCTAATCAAGGAACTAAAAACATATGCCTGGCTAGAGTTCAGAATTGCTACAGACCAGTGTCTCTAGTGTGAATCCAGTATCTCCCAATTTGGAGGGGATACTATAACTACTATAGTAGTTATTGTATACTACCATTCAACCATTGCATATTGGGTGTATAAGGGGCAGATGACTAGTTTTTGAGTTTATATGTTTTCAAATGGAGAGAAACTAAACTAGAGGGTATGGACTAGAGAAACCACACCTAATGAACTTCAACTACACATAGATCTGACCTAGATGATTAGATTCTGGACATTGATCCTATTTCTGTTACAGTAATACAAGGTTTTGGGGTTGAGGATTTAGCTCAGTGGCAGAGTGCTTGCCTAGCATGCGCAAGGCCCCGGGTTCAGTCCTCAGCCCTGTAAAAAAAAAAGTAATACAAGGTATTTGGGCTAGATATGAATGTATATTGCATGTGGGAAAGATATGAACTGTTACACCCAGAGAGTTCATTTTGGCAGATGAAAATTTCTAAATATGGCTGCACCTAAACACACACACACACATACACACACACACACACACACACACACACACACGTGCGCACATGCACCCGCCCCCCAAGTAATGTGCTTTTCCTACAGTGTGACTACATTCTTCCCATAAAGAATTTTAAAAGTAACTAAATATTTCCTTTCCTTGAATGTGGCCAGGGATTGTGGATTTTCCAACAGAGTGCCTTAACAGTAATTTTCAATGTCTTCTAAATCTTAGAAACTTATTTTATCTTACTCTTTGAATGTCTTCCCTTCTGTCTCAGCCTCCATGCTATGAGAAAGCCTAAACTGGCCCATGTGGAGATATTATGTGGAGAGTCCACCTGGAGTATAACCAAGGCTCCCAGGCAGCAGCATCAAACACTAGACCCCTAAATGAATGAGTCTTCAGATGATACCACCCCACAACTTGTGGATCTTTCAGCTCCATATTTTAAGGCAGGGAAAAGTACTTCCTTTTGTACCCTTTCCAAATTCCTGACCCATAGAAACCTTGAACAATAGTTGTTTTACTTTACCATGTTTTGGCTGATTTGTTATACAATCATAATAGGAATATAGTTCCTAACGCTTTGTTTCTTTGGGGCATCTGGAGTTGAGAATATAGGAAGTGAAGGTTGACTATATAATTTTCAGTTGTAATAAAGGTCTTATTAAATTCTCTACTCATTATTTAAATACAATCATACAGTGAAGCTGAAGCTATTTCAACATAATTACTAGTTTGTGATATTCTTGAGAGAAAAGGGTACATAAATAATTAAAAATTTGGTTCAAATGACTTTGTCTTTCAGGTAATGCAAGAATGGAAGAAATAAAAGTATTATTTTTATAAAAAAAAGATCTAAGCAGAATAGGTGACAGTGTCAGAATATGAAAGCAAGAGTAAAGCTTTCTTTCAATAATTTAGTGATGATTATATAGATGAAAGGAAATGTACAAGAAGCTTTTTTGTTTGTTTCTTTTTCCATAGAGGGCAGGACATGAGGGAACATGGTGGAAACTGGAGCAGCAGGAATTTGGGTCATAAATTAGGAAGAGATGTAAAATACTGAATATAATATTAAGATACATTGTGTCATCTAATAAAACTTAAAGAAACATTTATATAGCTCTCTATTTAATTGAAAAACTACCTCTCAGTTCCATAAAATTGGAATTTTATCAAGGATATTGCATGTAAAAAATTATTGACAAAAATAATTTTAGGTGAGGGTGTTGGTTGCTCCATAGTTTTTTGCAACAATCTAATTCATTAGGCAAATTTAATTAATTTCACAATGTCTGTTTTAGTTAAAAACATAGTGTATATAGTCAGAAGTTCTGTTTTCTGTATCTATCTAGCTTTGTGACTTCATTTCAATCATTTAAGTTCTCACAATATTGGTTTCCATATACATAAAACAAAGCATATATCTGCCCTCTTGCCTCACAGGGTAGCTGTTCAAATCAAAGAAAATAATGAATGTTCTATGCCTGGCATATAGTGTACATAAAAAGAGAGCTGCCTGTGAACTAGAATGGAATCAGACTGAATGTGACCTGAAAACTTAACTATATTGATTATTAATATATGATCTATAAGACAGTGTAGATGTCTCCTTGTACAAACTTACCCAGTTTATGAATTCCTAAGTCAAATTTATATTCTGAAATAAGGACAGATATTGGACTCTGAGAATATGGACCTAACCTTTATTATCAGTGTGATTTAGGGAAAAGTTAAACATAGTTTATCACCTGAAAATTTGGGATAAGAATGATAATACATGACTTACAGGGATAATCGTAGGTTTTAAGTGATACACCACATCTAAAAATGCCTTCCCAGGTATGTTATGATTTTTATATATAATATCCCTGATATTTCAGAGATAGTGAGCATGGTGCTTGTTGAAGCAGTTTGCTCCACTGGCAAAGAGATGTCATTGGTGAGATGATTTTCGATCATAACAAATTATTTTCCTAAAACTTTCAACTATTGTTCTTTGTTTTGCCTCCTGGAGTAATATTAACTAAAAATATCACATTCCATCACATTTCTTTAGAACTTCCTTTCAAGACAAAAATATCCACTTTCCTTAAAAGGACCTTATGTAAAGGGAATTCTCTAGGTTTTCCCTGGGTCTTCTCCATGATATCTTCTGAAATGTGGTGTATATAATGGAGCCTAATTTTTGGATATGTTTCAGTCATCAAACATTTCCTCCCTTGAACTTGACTCTAAATACTTTTTTGTTCATATATGTATTTGATATTATACCAATAATTATAGTACATTTAATTAATATTTTCTTCATGCTGCATACAACTCTTATTCTTCTAAAAATTCTATGAAGCATGAATTGTTTTTCCTTTTGTATAGACACTGCTTAGGAAGATAAGCATTTGCTCAAGTTCACAAGTTCACAAAGGCAGTAGTATGTGGAAAAATGAGTTATTTGTATATTGTTTGCCTGAGGCCCTTCCATACTGCCTTACATTGAAGTTGAAGAAGTGTCAATTTTCTGTCTCAAATATAAGAAAGATTTCCTTCTATCTGCAGTTAAATATTTGTCATCTTGATTTGGGGATATTTTTCAAATACTTCAAGATATCTGAAAATCTTTTCCTGTCTTTAAATACATTGAACTTTATGTAATTGCAAATTAATATGCATTCTGTCCATCAAGTCCATTGATGAAACAAAATTGACTGGGGAGACCATCAGATATCCCATCTCTATTATAATTTATGTAGGAATTGATACCCTTTAGGTCTGGTTATTTAATAACTGTAAGTTCAATTTAACTATGTTTTCATCCAGACTACATTCCTTCATCAAGCCATCACAATAGCATAAGGGATATTGTCAAATACCAGGTTAGAATTAGCCAAGTGATGTCAATGAAGCACTTCTTATTTCTAGGCCAAAGATTCATGTTGATTTTTGGTCATCAGCTTTTAAATTAAAAGCTTTTAAATTGAAAAACTATATGAAAACTACCACCATTTCTACAATATCATAGAGTAATGCTTATAGAATATTCAATTCAAAATTTGAATTTCATTTTATAATAAAAATGTTTTAATTGTTACAGACCATAATCTAAATTCAGTGAAAATCCTGTTATTATAATTTTAACCATGTTTAGAAATTATAGGTGTGGGAGGCAATAACAATTTTCACTTTGTGACATTTTCATAATGATACTAAAAATATTTTCAAAAAGTTAACAGCATTATAAAGATGTGAAAATTCATGCAATTATGAAAAACATGCTACCAAAATGATTAAATATTTTCCTGATTAAAAATGTTGCATAGGTTTAAATTAAATATCATAGAACTTTTACCTTTGAGGATTTGGATGCATTTTATCTGAAATAATCTAAGCCTTACTTGGTCATTCATTCATTTGTCCATCTAGCAATTAAATTATACCTACAGATAGAGTGCTTGGGTTTGGAAGTTCTCATAATCTATTAGACCCAATTCCTATGTCTATTGAGTGGCATGAATATCCTATAATTCAGCAAGGGAGATAATATGTACATAAATTATTTAAAATAGATTATGATGAATCCATAAAACTAGTTCAGACAGAAGAGAGAAAGATCAGTTTTGGTCAAGATGATCAGTAAATTTTTCATGGAGCAGGTTGAATATAATCTAGGCCTGGATATCTAGTGATATTTCAATATTTCAAGATTTGATGTATGGTGTTTCCAAATTACAATTCATTTTACTTCTGAAGGTGTTTATTTAAGGCCTAAAAGTAGCAAAGGGGAAAAGTGATTCCTTCTTGGCCAAGGATAGAATATTATCTTGATAAAACACAGGGAATACCAAAGCAATATCTTTTTGAATACTTGGTTTTGTTCCAGATATTTTGCTATAAAGTGGGTTTACCAAAGAAAGCAAGAAATAATTCTTGCTAAGAATTTATAGTGTTGTAGTTTTGTTATAGCTAATGATATTCTTGAATGATACTAAATTCAAGTATGTAAGTCTATACATTCCCATACCTTTACCCACATTGGACATTATTATCCATCATTTAGTTTTGGTCAAACAAGTGTAAAATTCTAGAGTAGTACTTTTCTGAAAAAATAAACCAATCAAGGAGTAGAAAAAACAAACATGTCATGAAAAATGCATTGCCACAGATTAAAACAGGCCAGAATGTAAGGTATATTTTTTTTTCTTGTTTAAATTGAAACCACAGTAAGAAACAATAATTCATGTTAGGAAAAGTTTATTTTAGATGGTGAAGCACCTTGGACTACATTAATTTGTTACATAACATTCATAATTGAAATTATTTTATACCTATGTGATCATTCCATAAAAAGTGTAATTTCCTCAGATTTCTGTTTTCTGGTAGAAAATTTTAAAAATCAGTACACTCATGATGGTATGAATATCCTTGTCAAACAAACAATATTAAAAATATTACCCCTCCCTTGTGGCTGAGGTTGTGGCTCAGAGGTAGAGCGCTTGACTAACATGCATGAGGCACTGGGTTCGATCCTCAGCACCACATAAATATAAAATAAAGATATAAAAAATACATTACCCCTCCCTAAGTTCTAGTATTTAGACATAAAATAGAAACCACTGTGATTATTTTATTTTTATTTTAGAATTAGTTAATTTGCATTTTAATTGAAAAATACACTGCAGATATTTTTTCCTTTGTTTTGCAGTGCTGGAAATGGAATCCAGGGTCTTGCTCATGCTAAGCAAGCACTTTGCTTCTGAGCTACATCTTCTCAGTCTCCTTTAGGTATTTTAAAGAAGGGAAATTGCATAGAGGGTCTTACAAGAGTGATTGACAAAAGGAAGATCCAAAGAGGGGAGATAATGCAATCTAAAGGAATAAACAGAAATTGTTGCCACACCTTTGCTGAGGGGACAAAGGAAGGGAGCAGTATTATTGAAGATAGAGCTGATGGTAGAAGCTGAAACTATTTTTGTTCAGCCTAAGCAAGAAGAAAAGACTGGCTGGAAAAAGGTAGAGCAGAGAAGCTGTTCTCACTGGGGACAAAGCCCAAAGCAGAGCCAGAGGAGAAGAAAGACCCTGGCTACTATCCTTTCCTCTCACCCTCTAGTTTCCAACATTGCCTCCAAATACCTGAATTTACTCTGATATCAGAGGGAATGGGACAGGGAGAAATGTAGCTCCTTAAGATGTAGAAAAGGGCAGAGATAATCTGGAAGGGATCTGATCAGAAAGTCAGGAAAGGATACAGAGAGAACCACTTTTAACATTTCAGATATCTTATGTTCATAAAATAAATGTTCACATTAAGTAAACAATATATAAACATATATTTGGATTCTACAAAGTTATTTCACAATGTTATGACTTTTATCTGTTTCAAGATATATTATGGGCATCTTCACATGTTATTCCATAACTTTCTTCTAACAATTGTACTATATTCGATTGAATAGACAGATATTGATTATAAATAATGCCATTATTGAAGATACTTGTGCTTGAAAAATTGCTCACTTCTACAATTATTTTATAGGATAGATTTTTTACTTTCTTATTTATTTATTTTTTGGGTACTGGGAATTGAACTCAGGGGCACTTGACTACTGAGCCACATTGCCAGCCCACTTTTGTATTTTATTTAGAGACAGGGTCTCACTGAGTTGCTTAGCACTTCACTAAGTTGCTGAGGCTGGCTTTGAACTCATGATCCTCCTGTCACAGCTCCCAAGCTGCTAGGATTACAGTCATGTGCCACTGTGCCCCATTTATAGATTTCTAGAAGTAGATTTCTAAAAGGAGTATATACATAATTACAATTTGATATATTTTCCCCATGGCCTTTCTAATATTTGTAGTAATTTTTATTCACATACAATTTGTGAAAGAGCTAGTTTATTCACCATTTCTCTCAATATTTTATATTATCATTGTTTGTCAATCTAATAAATTCATCTATGAATATGTATATTGGTGTGTATCTGTATGTTAGTGTCTGTGTCTATGAAAATGACTATATCTGTATCTGTTTAGGTGTAAGAATATGTCTGTATCTGTATGTCTGTGATTATATCTATGTCTATTTATTTCCATAAAAACAGTTGGTCCTCATATTTGTGGATTCTGTGTTTGAAAACTTGCCTACTTGTTAAAATTTATTCATAACCCACAAGTCAATACTTTTGGCACTTTTATTTTTATTTGTGGACATGTGTGGGGTGGCAAAAAACTTGAGACTACCATAGTTGAGGTAGAACAAAGTGATATTCTGCCTTCCTATTTCAGATATCAACTTTCATACTAAAGAATTATCCTTCTCACTATTTAGTGCCATAATTTTTTTGCATTTTTGTTGTTTAAAATGCACCAACCATGGTGCTAAAGTTCTGTCTAGTATTCATAAGTACAAAAAGGCTGTGATAGGCCTTATAGAGAAAATGTGGATGGTTGGGTAATCGTTATTCTGGTATGAATTATAGTGCTTTGCTGTTTTTTTTTTTTGTTGTTGTTGTTGTTTGTTTGTTTTTTGGTACCCGGGATTGAGCTCAGGGATACTCGACCACTGAGCCACATCCCCATCCCTATTTTATATTTTATTTAGAGACAGGGTCTCACTGAGTTGCTAAGTGCCTTGCTGTTGCTGAGGCTGGTTTTGAACTTCAGAGCTACTGGGATTATAAGCATGCAATGGTGTTCTTAAGTTCAGTGTTTATGAATCAATGTTATATATTGAATAAGGTACCTTTAAACATAAATACACATAAAATAATATTTTAAACATTTGATGAAATTGTTTTGACCAGAGACTTTTTAAGAATATAGCCATATATTCTCCTAAGAACTATCACTCAATATTTGTTAATTTAATGTTCATAGAGACATTATAGAAAATAACTATTCTAAATAACAAGAGTCAATTGTATCTGTGTCTCTATCTTTTTTGTATTTTCAATTCTATAAATATTTGTCAAGTATCTGATAAACCCAACCTAAATTCATCTTAAGTTTGGGAGTCATCTCATCACAAAGTTAAGAAAAGTTCATTTCTGTTTTACTATAAAATACTATGATTTCTATTTGGCCTGACAACCTGATGTTTAAATTTGTTTGAAATTTCTGCCCATGCTCTGAATTCACCCATGTCTGGCTCTCCTTGACCAGATAAGAACCCTCCCAAAAATCTAGTGGCCCCTCATAAAATTTTGGCTCTCCTTGACCAGATAACAACTATTCCTAAAACTTCAGTGGCACCTCATAAATTCTGATGTTGGAATCTCAATTTACTCCCTACCTTGAAATATGAAGCCATGTAGACTATTAACCTGCTATCTGCCTTTGTATTATGCCTGCCAGAATCCTGTTAGCTGTAAGCTCCCAAGACACTCCCTTTTGTAACTCTTTGTGCTATAAAACCTTTTACTTGGAGAGCTTGGCTGTTGATCTCTAGCCCAGCCTTGGGAGAGACAGTCGCTGGCCAGCTTTTATGTACACAATACAAGCTTGCTTTAATTTAATTTGGAGTTGGTGGTCTTTTCTTTGCATTGTGGTTCAACAATCTACTATGAACTAGACAATGGGAATAAATGTTGAGCAAAGGCACCAAAAATAGGCAAAGAGAGAAAAGTAGGTAAATTTGTCTACATCAAAATTTATGTAATATTTGTGTTTCAAAGGACACTACCAACAGAGTTAAAAGACCTGCAGATGGGAGAGTAAGTTTGCAAATCACATATCTGATAAAAGATTAGTGTCCATTATAAATACAGAACTCTTAGATATCAACAAAAAAATCACACAATTGAAAATTGGGCAAATGGCTTGAATAAATGTTTCTCCAAAGAAGATACACAAATGACCAATGAATGATGAGAAGATGCTCAACATTATTAATCACTAAGGCAATACAAATTACATACACAATGAGGTATCACTTCACATCCATTAGTATGGGCTATTATTGGGGGTAGGAAGATGGAAGGAAGGAAGGAAACAAAGTAGGAAGAAAGGAAGGAAGGAAGAAAGAAAGGAAGGAAGGAAGGAAGGAAAGAAGGAAGGAATGAAACAGTGTGAGGGTATACAGAAATTATGATTTTTTTGGCTTTGCTGGTGAGAATGTGAAAATGATGCAGCCATTATTGAACTTTTTTCCCTCAAAAAATTAAACACAGAATCACCAATGCAGACAAGATTTTTGCATGCATGTTAGGTGATTCTAGTAAATAGGTAGAGGGAAAGGGAAAGAGAAAGACAGGAAAGGATGAAAAAAATGAAAAAAACAGTATAACCATGTCTTGTTAAGATCACTGCTCTGGAAAAAAATAGCTCCATCCTACTAGGAACCAAGAAACACATGAAATGCTATTCCAAATTGTCCACCAGAAGTGTAGGAAACTGGCACATTCATCCACTAGCTCCCATCCACCTTTGAGGGTTTTAACCATACTCTCAAGGCCTTCATTTACTGGCAGACCAAGTGGGTTCTTGCAGTATTACTTAAATTCTGGAAATGACCGATATATGAAGGAGATTAAAATTATAAGAAACTATACATACCTTGCATAATCTGGTAACAAGAATTTTGATGAACATTTTTAAAAACAAAGAAACCGTGCACATGTAAATTGCCTGTTCTAGTTGGTACCACCTATTCTAGAAGAAATCATATATTTAGAGGTAAATTTTGAGTTGTCAAATGAGGAAATACACATTTACAGAGTTTATAAAAAGATTGTAGCAATTATTGAAGGTGAAGAATTAACTAACTTTTTGGTAAAGCTGATTGTTATATTCATTTTATTTAGTTGAGAAAATCAAAACCAGAACTAATAAAAATGTGTGAGGAAATACTTGATACAACTTTCACCTTGTAAAGGAAAAGAAAAATGTATTTGAGTATATGTATATATGTATAATTATATAGGGATTAGAAATATAAATTATACATTATTTATACATTATGTATACTTCCTATTTTTTTCATTTGTAGTTCAAAATGTATGAGTGTAGCCCAGTGTGAGGAATTAGGACAGGTATATATGGATTATGGCAAGGATATAGATACTGGGAATTTCATATTAAGTCAAAGTTATCTGCTTTCCTTGAATGAAAATCTCTGAAATGAGTTATTAAATAATTATATCCTTTAGTCTCTCAATCTGTAACTATAGACTGCAATACTGTTTCTTACTTATCCTTCACTCTGAGGTGTTTTCCTGATAAAATACATAATTATCTTTGAAAAGGCTTTAAACACATCAATAAAATGATGACATTATCATTAAAGGTAGTTTTATTATGCTGTTAGATCATAGAGAAAAAGTTGATCTGGTCCTTCCACCTATTGTATATTTGACATACAAGAAAGTCTGTAGATTTATGAGTAGAAGTACAAGCAAAACCTTGCACAAAATGGCTCCTTAAAATTTCCACTCATGAATGCTTTGCTTCTGGTTGCTTAATTGAAAGGCTATTACTAAGGTGGGCCCTTGAATCTCTTTCACTCAATGATACCTGCCTTTTTATTTAGGAAACTATACTTACATCAATGTGTTTTTATTAATAGCTTAGGATTTCTGTACCTAGTCCTATATTTTTATATTAAAAGACATATGAAAAATGTGTGTGTGTGTGTGTGTGTGTGATTTATTTATTTATTTATTTTGGTACCAGGGCTTGAACCCAGGGGCGCTTAAACACTGAGCAACATCCCTAGCCCCCAGCTCTTTTTATGTTTGAGACAGGGTATTTCTAAGTTGCTTAAGGCCTTGCTAAATTATTGGGACTGGCTTTGAACTCCTGATCTGTCTGTCTCAGCTTACCAAGCTGCTAGGATTATAGGCCTGCACCACTGTGCCTGGATCCCTCTCTGAAAAATGGTTCTTCTTCTTCTTATTATTATTAGTTTCTTTGATGGTTAAACTTTTTAAATTTTATTTTTTTTTAGATATACATGACAAGATAGTATATTTTGACATATTTGTATAAGCATGAAGTATATCTTATTCTAATTAGGATCTCAGTATTGTGGTTGCACGTAATGTGGAGATTCATTGTGGTGTATTCATATATACTTCTTAAGGATGGTAAGCTTATGGGCTTTTTGGAGGATCGCTTTCCTTCAACTGATATAAAAGGGGGGGAGTGTATAAAATCAAATAAAAACTGTGATCATTTGTATTATAGATATGAATACATGCGAATTACAAATATTTGGTATCTGCATCAACTTTACTGGAATTAACACATCCTAAAATGAGACTTTGATGAGTTGGCATAAATCAAAACACATGGCCTTCTTATTGCAGAGTGAATCTAATAAACTGATTTTCTCAGAAGCAAAGTTGAAGACATAATAGAGCAAAGAAAGAATATACAGCAAATGAAAGAGTCAGTTTAATCAAGGTTATGTTTTTTTCTATGTCAATGTCAGGGTAGTGATTTCTTTCTTTGCTTGTCCATGATATACAATGATAATCAACAATAGAGACTAACTATAACTTCGGAATTCTCCTTTATACAATCATCAGGAGTAAGACTCAGTAAAGTTTTTATTATACTTTCAATATTAAATATTTTATAAATTGTGGACAACACATATCTCTTGCAACTATTTAACACTGCAACTGAAGTGCAACTCATTGTATAAAAGCAGAGAGAGACTATATAAATAAGGGGGTGTGGCTGTATTCCAATAAGATATTATTTATAAAACCAAGCAGCTAGGCTATATTTCGTAGTTTGATGATCCCTGGTCTAGAGAGCCATCATGATTTAAGCACAGTTAGCACATAATTACCTGCTTTCTAGTTTTGGTTTTGAGGCAACTTTAATATGTCTGACCTTTTCAGTGTTCAGTTTAAAACAACTCAAGCTAAATGGCTTCTCCATCTTCCAGTTCTAGCTCATCACCTTACTAATTTTGTTGTCTCTGTCAGAGAAATTGATATACCATTCCAAGTCTCAGTTTCTCATTTGGTAAAGAAACAGAATAGATACAGAGTTGCTGCAAGAGTTAAATGAAATAAAAATACTTAAAACTATTTGTAAATCACAAGGCACCAGAGTATTTGAATAAAGTAACAATTGTATTTCTTAGATGAATGTATTGAAAAAGATCACTTTGTAAAACAATTCTTTTAAGCAGATGAAACTCACAGCACTTTTGGTTAAAAACTACTTTTCTCTCTTTCCTTTGTTTAAAAGGCTTCTTATTGCAGATAAAAAGCAAAATACCAAACTAAAATTTCAGGAACACATTTTTTACTTTCTTATAGCTTTTAGGGTATTTCTTTCTCTAGGAGTTTTAATCTTATGAAAAGATAAAAATGTGGTGGGGAAAAATTACTGTATAACCCCCCCCAGATAGAAACCATGCATCTTAGTCCTAAAAAAAATTTCAAATCAAATAATACAGTGTGTCAAGTCAAATAACAATATTCCTTCTATACCATAATCCATGCTAAGAGAATAGGAACAAAATAATAGAGCATTAAAAGGTGTCAAGTAAATTTGGCAAAAAAAAAAAACCTGAAAGAGCAGGTAATTATGTGCTATCTGTGCTTAAAGAAATTGTCTCATTTACTGTGAGAATGAATGAAAGTTTCTGTTGTCAAAATATCCCCAATCAATAGTTTTGAATAGTTGATATGAATAATGTATAAGGTATGTTTACTGAAGGTATATTATGATTAGTAAATGAGATGATAACATCTTATTTATGAATGAAGGAAAGATAATCAAGTGTGTGTGTGTGTGTGTGTGTGTGTGTGTATGTATGTGTGTGTGTATGTGTGTTGCTGGGGATGGAACCCAGGGCCTCATGGTTGCTACACAAGCACTCTATTACTGAGCTACATTCCCAGCAATAAAGGATATTCTTTTATATAGCATTTTAAACCTAATTCTTTGAGTAGGAAATTTTTTGATAAATGTCAACTTCTTTTAATGAGTACTACTCTGTACAAAATTTGAGAATTTATTAATAAATTGCATGTGTATATTTTATTGGTTTGAATCCTTTTAGATCATCACAAGGTATATATAGAAACTATATTTTTAATATCTACCTGATTTACTTACAATTTTTTAATATTTATTTTTTAGTTGTAGTTGGACACAATACTTTTATTTTATTTATTTATTTTTATGTGGTGCTAAGGATAGAACCCAGGGCCCCACACATGCTAGGCAAGTGCTCTACTGCTAACCCACAGCCCCAGCCCTACCATGTGGGCATTTTAAAGGAAGAAAATTATTGAACTCCTACAATCTTGGAAGAGTAACATCACATCATTGAAACAAAGTGGAAAATATTTTCCTCCCAAGTAATTTTTGCTTAGTAAAAAGTGTAGTCTTGTTCTCATTTTGTTTTTAAGTTTTTAGTAAAATATTGACTATTGTCATTAGAGCAGCAATGATTCTTTGCTTCTTTTCTGGTTTTAATTCAATTTTTTGGCATGTATTAATTATTTGCTTTGACAAATAAGGATTGGTATTTCTCCACTACACAGTGTCATGTTCTTTTCTAACAGAGAAGTTTATTATAGACAAAACTCAAATGATATTGTCATGAATGACTGAAAGTAAGATGTGGTTTTGCAAAAGAAAAACAGCTAGACTGTGTCTTCTGCTTTTCCTAGACCTCAGTCTTTGACATTTTCTCTTCTGATTTTGATTTCATTAAGGTTCTGGGAGATGAAAGCTTCCAAACTTTTGAAATTCTGTAAGTTTATCTTTAGTCCCTTAAGTGAGCTCTATAGCACTCTACATCACAGTGGAAAGAGCTAAAGACAGGATGGGTTTCTAATTTTAGAGATTTGGGCAGGTTTCTGAATGTTTCAGAGCTTCAATTTCAAAATCTTTTAAGAATAACGTTACCATCCTTGTGAAAATACAAAGTTGTTGTGTGTGAAAAAAAAATCCAAGCTGTGAAATGCTACATATTTACAGTATTGAAATTATTAATAAGATAAAATTGCAGACATCAATGATTTATTTGGTAGTACTGGAGTTTGAACCCAGGGGTGCTCTACCAATAAGCTACATCCCCATCCCTTTTTATCTTTTATTTTGTGACAGAGCCTCCCTAAATTGCCTAGGATGGTCTTTAATTTGTGATCCTCCTGCCTCAGTCTCCTGCATTGCTGGGATTACAAATGTGCACTACCATGCCCAGCACATTATTGATTTTTAAATCAATGTATCACTAATAATGAAGGAGAGATTTCAGCTGGTATTCAGTGTAAAGAATAGAACCAACTGTTTCCACCAGCTTAGAGCAAATGAAATAGATTCATATTTGTAATCTACCTACTTTTTGGTTTATACCCATGCATTCTAAAGTGTTCTGAGGTAATTAAATTTTATAGGAGGGACATGATACATCATGAATAAGAAGAAGTAAAACACAATAGGATAAGTTAGAAAAAGATAAGGTGTCCAAGAGAAAACACAGCCAATTGCAACCTATAACTGAAATCTCCAGAGAATATTAATCTCAGCAAATCTTGGTCTTCTGGGTTTTTTTTTTTTAGTATTTATTTTTTTTTAGTTGTAGTTGGACACAATACCTTTTTATTTTATTTATTTATTTTTATGTGGTGCTGAGGATCGAACCCAGGGCCTTGCATGTGCTAGGTGAGCACTCTACTGCTAAGCCCCAGCCCCAGCCCCTGGTCTGCTGTTTTTTATGAATATTTATTTTTCTTGAAACACAGCCACACTCATATTTTTACATTTGGATTTACTGTTTTTACATGACAAGTGCAGCATTGAATAGTTGAAACTGATCCTATATGCTCCAAAAATCCTAAAATATTTGCTTTTGACCCTTTAAGAAAAATCTGCTGAGACCCACTCTGAGAAAAAAAAAATGTCTTTAAGTGCCAGGCTAGGTACACAAGAGGTGATCTGTATCATTGTGAATAAGTTAGTGCCCTTCTATGAAAATAGATGAGTTTACGTGTAAGGTCAACATTCTAATGCCATAAACTTGAGGTTGTGTTCAGAATGAGCCTTTTAGTTATAGAAGTCCCATATACATATATGGAAACATTTATTCTTACATTTGTTTTTATTGTTGTACCTTCAGGTGTAAAAGTAGTAGGAGAGGAGGTAATAAAGCTACCGAAGTTTAGTAGAGCACCCTGATACTGGCTGAATGATTAAAATTATTTCAGTCTTTTCCAGATGGGATATATCTGAGAAAGAAGTGAAAATGATAGTCGACTCTCCAGACCTTAAGATACAATACAAAGGAAAGAAATCAATATTAAAGTGAAAGCTATGAGTTTAGAGGATTAGCTTTCAGAATGGTATGAAAGATGGGAACTATGTTAACTACAACTGAGGTAAATTACCATAATAGGCATATTACAACGCCAGTGCTGCCTCTTTCTGGAAAAAAATGGTATTACAGTTTTCCTGTTATCTGTCCACAAATACAGACTTTGGAGAATGAATTGATGTGTGAGTTTAGGTTCATGCAAACCATTCTACCTATTTAGAGTCTAAAGGATAGCAGTGATTTGAAATGACTCTATTCTCAGAAAATATTTCAAAAATTTTTAGTTGGAGATGGACACAATACCTTTAATTTATTTATTTATTTATTTATTTATTTTTATGTGATGCTGAGGATCAAACCCAGATCCTCACATGTGCTAGGCAAGTGCTCTACCACTGAGCTACAATCTCAGCCTCCTCAGAGAATCTTAAGAATGTCAAAAAGGAAAGACATTTCATTTAATAAGTCTCAAGAGCTGTACTAGCAGAAGGTTAATTTGTTATTTTGAAAGTTTTTATTTTTCTGACATTACACCAATTTTGTCTCATTATGAAATGATTTAAGACTATCCAAATTTTAAAAATAGTACAAATAATTCCTATCCTTCACCTTCACCCAGGTTCATCAGCTGTTAATAGACTGTCCTTTATGCCTTCTGCGTCTCTGTCTCTCTATTTTTCTCCCCCTCTGAAATAGTTGTAAATTACAGGGATCATTTCTCACTTCCCGTAAATATTTCATATCACATTTATGGTTCACAGAAACAAAAATATCCTCTTTAATAATCAGTATAATTATCAAAATCAGGGTATTTAACACTGCTACTGTAGTATCATCTAAACTGCATTCTTATTCCAATTACTCCAATTGTACCAATAATCTCCTTTGTAGAATTTTTTTTTTCCTGTCCAGGATCCAATCCAGGATCAAGCTTTTCAAACAACTGTCATGTTTCTTAGGCTCCTGTAATTTGAGCAGTTCTTAAGAATTTCTTTACTTTTTAACATTGACATTTTAAGAGTTAAAATCCGTTATTTTATAGAATTTCTTTCAAATTTGAATTGTCTAAATGCCCTTTTTATTAGATTTAGTTATGCATTTGGGGTACGTTGTGTTTTTATTAGTGCATCACATCAGGAGGCACAAGGTGTTGGTTTAGTTTCATTACTAGTGATGTTGACTTTGATCACTTAGATACAGTGTCATCTGCTAGGTTTCTTTATCGTATAGTCATTATTTTCTCTTTTGTAGTTAATAAGTAATTTGAGAGAAACACTTTGAAGTTTTTTTAACATATTGTTCTCTCACATTTTAACTCACTGGTTTTAGCATACATTCATAATTGCTACTGGAATTAATCACAATTCCTGAAAAATTTTGGATTTTACCGTAATACTCTTCCTTCATTTCTATCCCCCTTCCTTTATTTTCTCCTTTTCTCTTGGTCTCCCTCCCTCCTCAATCATTATGGACCAATATATTCTTATTTACTTTAATGGGTTATGTAATGTTGTAATTTTCATTGTCATTAATTATCAAATTGTTCCAAATTTACCATTGAAAAACCATTCAAGCTAGCTTCTGTTTCTTTTTGACATATCCTTACCATTCTTTGAGAATTTCCATACACTGTTGCAGAAAATGGTGTTCTAGATGTGTTTTTCCTTGTCTCAGCCCCAGAATCAAAAATTCATTTAAGGGCCTTTTATAAAAGTTTTGATTGTATTTTATATATATATATATATATATATATATATATATATATATATATATATATGTATGTATATATTCTTTCTATTATTTCCTTCCCCCACTGTCCAATTCTTACTAATCTTTTATTATTTTTCTCTACAGCCAGGGTGAATATTTTGTCCACCCTCATGCATAGGTTGATGATCTTTTCCTTATTCTACTTGGTTCCACTAAGTGATTGGGAGGGTGGGTAGTTGGCTCTGAGAGAGAGAAGAGCAAAAGTCACTTTTTGTGTATAAGTTCAGTAATGTTTTATTTGCTTGCTGTGTCAGTCTGTTTTCTAACACTGAGACCAAATACCTAACATAAACAATTTAATAAGAAGAAAGATCTGGGCTGGGGCTGGGGCTCAGTGGTAGAGCACTTGCCTGGCATGTGTGAGGCACTGAGTTCGATCCTCAGCACCACATATAAGTAAATAAATAAAGATCTATCAACAACTAAAAAATATTTAAAAAAAGAAAGAAGAAAGATTTATTTTGGTTTATACTTTTTCAGGATTCTGTTCATGGTTGGTTGGCTTCATTGCTTTTAGGCCTGTGGTAAAGCAGAACATCATGGTGGGGAACATGTGTTTGAGTAAAGTGACTTAGCTCATGGTGACCAGGAAACTGAGGAGGGAGGTTCATTGATAAAATATACTCTTCAAGACATGCCTCCTAGTTCTTCTACCTAAGCTTTACTTTGTAAAGATTATACCACCTCATAGTAGTGACACAGGCTGGGAACCAAGCCTTTAGCATATTTGGGGTAAATTTCAGATATAAACTATAACACTTGCTATGTCAGGTGTGTTGTTTTAGTTTTCTTCCTTTTTTTTTCTTTGATTGAGGTATTGCACAGCTGACAAAATGGCATTTACCTTAGCAATTATATAGTGGATGGATTGTGTAAAAAAATAACACTGAACTAGATTTCAGGATATCTAATTTATAACATGGACTCTATCTAAATCTTGGCCAACCAGTTTGGTTCTCTGATTCTGTTTTCTCAGCTTTAAAATGAGAATGGTTTCCTTTTCTGAGTGATCTTAGAGAAACACTGTTCATAAAGATTTTTTAATCTGTGAAATAGTATTTCTTTGCTTAAAATTTATTTATTTTTCCCCTTAAGAAACATAGGAAATTTGTACTGGAAAATAACTAAAAATACCATTATATAAATTTATTGCAATATGGAGACAGGTTAAGCACTAATATATTTGTAGATGTTGAAGCAAACTCAAAACAAATTTGAGAAATTATTATTTTCTTTATAAATATATTTTTTAAATTAAGTGGACAAATTATCATTGTCGGGTTTTTATTTGCTTCAATAGGCTCATTTCAAAGGAATTTATCATAATGCTGACATTTTATAACTGTAGATATGAGAAAGTTTTAGTGATTGTTTAGATTCTGCTTTCACAAAATAGAGGCTTATAACTGTAAATTTATTCAATGAAAGAAGAAATCGTATCATTATAAAAGTATCTCACAATGTTCTTTTCACCCAAGAAAGAGCCTATTTATAATAATAAGTTTAAATAATTTGAGACTTATGGTTGAGAAATTGATTACACAAAGGAACCAGGAACAGATCATACATAAAAATAGAACTCTGACCACAAGCTCTAAAATGACCAATCAAAGAAGCCAAACTCCAACCTCTATAGCAGTTTACCCCAAATGGTCAAGACCAGGTTAATAACTACCAGCTCTCCTAATTTTTGTCCTCACTTACAACTTAGGACCAACCAGAGAAAGCCAAAATTTCTCCTTTAACCACTCAGATATGATATTTCACCTCTAGTTAGCCTGTTTCTAGCTTTCCAAGACTAACAATCTCCAGTCAGGTTGTAACTAAAACTCTACCTTTATGCTACTCTAAACTTTCCCACTGTCCTGCCTTCCTTTGAGGTTCTGCCAAATACAAGAGATGGTAACTTGACTGCTTTGCTTAAGCAAGCTGTGATAAAACATTTTTTTCTTATTCTCATTTGGATGGTATTAATTTTCATATTACCATTTTTGATAGATTTCTTTGTGGCTTTCTACATAAACTACATTAAAAGTATAAGAAATTCGAGTTCACAATTATATTGTCAAGTTCTTTTTATCTTGCCTTTTTATTGTATTTAATGAAAGGTTTGCCAAACACCTGCACTGTTTAAAATGTAATTATGAGTAAATATAAGGAGACAATTAACATTCTGTGGTCATTTAAAACCTGTATTGTGTGTGTGTGTGTGTGTGTGTGTGTGTGTGTGTGTGTTTTGGTATTTGGGAGTAAATCCAGGGGCACTTAAACACTTAGCCACATCCCCAGTCTTTTTTGTATTTTATTTATAGACAGGTTCTCACTGAGTTACTTAGAACCTTGCTAAGTTGCTGAGGCTGGCTTTGAACTTGTGATCCTCCTGCCTCAGCCTCCTGAGCCACTGGGATTACAGGCATGCATCACCACGCATTGTATTGTGCTTTTTTAAGAAAACGAAATACTTCTTCTGAAATAGTTGTACAGATGTAGAGGTCAGAATATGTGGATATAATCAGTTGAACATAAATTAACAATTTTCTATTTTCTGTAAGCTTGAAAACTAGCCATGTTCTAAAATCACATAATACATCTTAACTAAGTTGATTCATTTAGAATGGATGGCTAACCAATAAAATTAATGAAAGCTCTAACATTAAATTATCTCTGGACTTGGATATTGGTTCATACAGTCAGTTTTCTTTCACAGAGATTTAAATTTGTCTAAGCACAAGTGGTCATGGCAATTATGGACAAATACTATTCTTTGGCTAGTGAGATCTGGCTGCTAGAAAACAAGACACCAACCTAGAGTTTAATTTGTTTTTCTTTTGTGGTGATGGGGATAGAACTCACGACCTGGCGAATGGTAGACAAGTCCTCTACTACTGAGCTATACCTCCAGACCAGTTTTTATCAAACCCACTAAGCATTTCTATAAATTCTTTCTGGATAGAGTTGTAATTTATAGATTATAGGCTTTTCAACCAGAAAGACCTACCTTTATTTGATCCTTGATTTATTATATTTTAATTGTACCTTGGTGGTCAAGTTCTTCACATTAGCTAATGTTCACTCTCTGCAAGTACAGATCTGTTATTACTGTTTACTTTTCCATTACCTATTACCATTTTCCTAATCTATTACCATTCCCTATCTACTTTATCCATTCAAGTGCTACCATCTTTTAGTATAAAAATAAATTGCAGTTTACCTAAGTACATGTTACAAATCCCATTTGGATCCAGAGACAGCTTTTTCTTTTCAAGTCCATAGCACCTATAATTCAAATAACATTCTTAAAATTGTATCAAATACTTCTTTTTTACACATTTATTTATATTTTTATGTGGTTCTAAAGATTGAACCCTGTGCCTCACACATGTCAGGCAAGCACTCTACCACTGAGCGATAACCCTATCCCCTGGACTAAATACTTCTTGAACTCAGGGACAATATATTGGTTTGTCTTTGGATCTCATATGGAATATTGTACAACTGAATCTTTGCATGTATGTTGAATTGAATGAAAATTTGTTGAATGTAATTGTGGCTTTCAATTCTTTGTGCCTCACAGTGTTTAGGGTGATTATTAATGCAGTGCAGGTATTCAGTAAAATGATTTTTGGCTGATCAGTAGTTAATGACCCACTTTCTTAGTTCTAGCCTAGGGATTAAGGAAATTTGATATATAAAAATTATCACAAAGTGATGTTTGTAAAATTATGTAGGTTTATCTTTATGTATATATGTATATACATGAATATGTATTTTAATTATGAGTCTCAGTTCATGAACTTTACTTCTCATATTCCTTGGTGGGAAAAAAGAGAAGGAATCCTGTCAAATGAATGAAGAGCCTATCTGCTGAATCTAGGATCTCATCATATAAGTTGCTCCCTTTCTTCTTCTGTTTGACTAGCATTTATCTTATACATCTGTTCCCTAGAGACATCATCAATGACTTATAAATTGGTAATAAGAGTTATATTTTCATGGAAGATCACTGGAAAAGTTCACACACATGTATATTATTTCCCTATTCTTCACTTTTAAAAGGGGGAAAGTTGTTGTTATTATTATTATTAAAATTTTCACCATCAGCCTTTGTCTCAATATAAAATATTCTTTTAAAATATTGTTGTGGAAGGAGTTGTCATTAGGAAATGAAGATCCAACATTTATTGACTGTCTAACATGAACTAGTCATTGTGTTTACTTATCTTACTGAATTCTTCTGATTACCTTGGGGGGGATTTTACAGCTATATGTTTATATATTAGAATTTGATAAACCTCTGTTTTTGGTACTGGGGATTGAACCCAGGGGTTCTCAACACTGAGCCACATTCCCATCCCTTTTTATATTTTATTTAGAGACAGGGTCTCACTAAGTTGCTTTCAGCCTCGATGAATTGCTCAGGCTGACTTTGAACTCACAATCCTCCTACCTTAGTCTCTTGAGCTGCTGGGATTATAGGCATGGGCTACCATGCCTGGCTAAAATAGAGGTTTGAAAGTTGAAAACTGCTGTGCAAAGAGGCTAAGATAAGTGAATTGAATGTTTCTATTCATTTATTATTCTTGGTTAGATTGTACCACACTTTTAATTAAAAATGATAATCTGGGCTGGGGTTGTGGCTCAGTGGTAGCACGCTTGCCTGGCATTCATAAGGCACTGGGTTTGATTCTCAGCACTACATTCAAATAAATATAATAAAGGTCCATCAACAACTTTGAAATATTTTTAAAAATATGATCCATTATTATAAGTATATTTATGTCTAAATAGATGTGTATATGTGAAGAGTTAGAAATAAATGAATTTAACATAATTTATCTTTTATGACTATTTTAATAGTGGGAATTGGATCCAGGGGTCCTCTACCACTGAGCTACATCCCCAACACTTTTTATTTTTATTTTGAGGCTGGTTCTTACTAAGTTGCTGAGAACCTCCCTGAATTACTTAGGCTGGCCTTGAACTTATGATCCTTAGCAATCCTGAATTGCTGAGATTACAGGTTTGTGCCACTGTGCCCAGCTATTCGTTTACGATTTTTAATGTTCAATTGAAGTAATCAGGTGTCCCTTCCTAAATGCCTCAGGCCTAGTGAAGAAAAACCAAGAAAACTATTTACCTACTTTTCCTTAAAGGTCCTAGTAATTCCTTCTTCAGTGATAAGCTCAAATTTTAACAGCAACATACAGATCATTCTCACACACATGCTCATCCCCTATGAAATCAAGCTTTTAAATAAGTTTTATGGCAAACAGAACTAGAAGCATGACAGGTTATAACTTCATTAATACAGTAAGTACCATTTCTCACCCAGTCTCTTTAGCAGGGCATTAAAAGGATTTTAGCATTAAGTGGGCCACTACTAAAATTCTCAAGAGATTTACTGCTTATATATGCCAGAATAGGCAAGAAACATATCTTAGTGGATAACTGGCTTACTTATGCAAAGTTCTGTTTGTCATATGTAAAGAAATCCCAAATCATAAATGATTAAGGAAGAATAAAATGGAAATGATCTGGATTCTAATTAAAAATTTAAATTATTCCAGTGTTAAATGTACTGGTTCAGTATTCTTTACTGTATATATTATTTCCCTCTTTTATCTGGTGTCCTAATAATATCAAGTAATGGCAAGGTCTGTTCATTAATTTTTTGCTTTCTGTGAAGGGAAGTTATCAGAGAAGTGCAGCAAACTATGAATGAAAAAGAAACCAAGGCCCTTTCCCTTTACTGTAGCCATTATGGGAAAATAAGGTTTAACATGTGGAGTTTATATAAAATAAGGGACCGAATAAAACTCATTGCTACAAAAATTCTGAGGCGGGAGAGCATAGTGTGAATCATAGGGTGACAAAGGTGTTGATAGAAGCATTAAAAATAAAATATAATGGGCTAGTTATGATTATAGAGTCTTCAACTAGAGACTCCTACCCACACTTGACTGTTGAGTTTATAGTATTTTAGTTGTACCTTGGTGGTCACATTCCTCAAGTTAGATAATACTTATTCTCTTCATGTATGATGAGGATTCTAATAGTAATTTTATCATAATGTTGTTGGGAAGGTGAAATTAAATAATGCATTAGTAATGATTTTTTTTATGTTTTAGTTGTAGATGGACACCGTAACTTTATTTATTAATTTTTTATGTAGTTCTGAGGATCAAACCCTGTGCCTCACATATGGTAGGCAAATGCTCTACCACTGAACCACAACCCCAGCTCCAGAAATGATTTCTTTAAGCTGGGTGTGGTGACACATGCCTATGATCCGAGTAACTTGCAGGGCTGAGGCAGGAGGATCACAAGTTTAAGGACAGCATCAGCAACTTAGCAAGGTCTCAGCAAATTAGTGAGACATTGTCTCAAAATTTAAAAAATAGATAAATAAAAAGGGCTTGGGATGTGATATGTTTTGGTAGTAAAGCACCCTGGGGTTAAATCCCCAAATAAATGAATGAATGAACGAATGAATAAAATGCCTTCTTTATGACACACAGTAAGGTTTCAATGGAAGATATCTATTATTGATATTGTAATTATTGAAGGAATAATACATTTTGGGGAGGGTGAGTACTGGGGATTGAACCCAGAGGTACTTAACCACTGAGCAACATCCTCAGCCCTTTTTAAATATTTTATTTACAGACAGACTCTCACTGAGTTGCTAAGTGCCTCACTAATCTGCTGAGGATGGTTTTGAACTTGAGATCCTCTTCTCTCAGCCTTCTGAGTTGCTGGGATCACAAGAACGTGCCATTGCACCTGGCAGAGGGAATAATACTTGAAATTGCTTTTGAAGTTTTCATTAGATTTATACCAGACTACACTCACATTAGATAAGGTGGAAAGAAAAAGGCAGGTGCCTATGGTTCCCAAAGAATTAAAACAGTATTTGTAAGAAACACTAAATATGTAAGGTTATTTACCATAATAATTTACCTTGATATAGTGCTTTACATTTTGTGAAACAGTTTTATTGACATAATAACATTGCAGTCTTTCAAAAAAAATTGTGAAGGGACTGGGTGCAGTGGCAAATTCCTGTAATCCCAGCTACTCAGGAGGCTAAGGCAGAAGGATCACAAGTGTGAGACCAGCCTCAGCAATTTAATGAGATCTTGTGTCAAAATAAAATAAAAAAGGGCTGGGGATGTATTGCAGTAGTAGAGCACTTGCCTAGATGCACATGACCCTGGGCTTGCTCCCAGCACTATAGAGGAGAGCAGGGAGGGAGAGGGAGAGAAGAAAGAAACATGAGTTCAAGTTCAATTTCAACACTCTTTCAATTGAAAACAGTTTGCTCAATGAACAAAGTGGGAGTTGGTGTTGGAGCCACTTTTTACTTTGAAAGGACTAGATCATTAAGTTGAGAAGAGCATGTTCTAGCATATGTTTTTCCTTGTCTTTGATTCTTTAATACAGGAGAAATGGGTAAAAGAGGTGAATCTCAAGATGGTTATCCTCAGGTAAAGCATGGGAATCCTGCTTTCCACATTACTTAGCTTCAACTAACTGAATGCTCAGGAACCTATTTGTCCCCACTCTCCTATCCTCCACTTATGGAAGTGACCTAAACCATATAAGGCAGATGGGCAATGAGCTGATACTCAGAACATAGTTGAAGAGTCACAGGAAGGGAAGGCTACACTCATAGCTGCTTAGCAATGAAGAAGAGATGTGCCTACTGAATAAAGACCAGGAGAAGGTGCATACCTTAATAAGTGACCACTTACTCAACTCCTATCTGGCTCCTGGAGGCTAGTATAATGATAGCCATTTGACAGGAGTTCTGGTGATCAGTAGGCTCTGGTTTTGTCCTTGATCCTTAGGTTTAGTTCTTTTGGGGGTCCATGCAAATCTCCTTAAGTATTCCCTCTTTCCTTCTTCTCTTTCCTTCCAATCTGCTTCTGCAAGGACATCTTCAAAGACTTTTCTAATCTAGGAGGAAACTCTGAATCTCATTCGTCATGATTTTTATTATTTTAGGTCATTTATAACAGTTTGAATTAAATATATTCTCTGGGATTTCTCATTAAAAGATTTCTGAAAGGAGAATGCTTTCAAATGGGAAAACTGTCAGGCTTATGATTATATAGGGAATATTGTAATGTTTCTCACAAATGTTGGGGAAATATATAATCATAGGGGCTACTGCACTTTATTATGAAGAATATAATTAAAATTATCTAGAGCAATCATTGTCCTCTTTCTGTGTGTAAAGGGGTTGCTGATTTGAAAATAAAACAGATATCACCATTTCCCCATGCTTGCTTTATATAACACCAAGGTTTTAAATAATACATCACTTTATTTAAAATCTATTTACATGGTAATTGCCACTGTATAATGTATGAAAGATCACTTCACTGAGTTTAAATCTGGTTTGCACTGTGGGCTTGACATATATTTTATTATTTTTTTAAAAAGCCTCTTAAATTACCCTTTGTGTATTTCTAAAATACAAGTAACTATTTTTAGAAAAATAATCATGAACTCTAGCTGTTGCTAACCTGTCTTGTGATCTTTTGCTTTCTAGATTTGGTTGCCTTTCTGAAATGCCATTCTGCTTCTTCAAAAAAGTTAGGCAGCAACAGGAGATTTAAATATCACCTAAGAGAATGTTATTTTTTTTAAAAAAAACCCACTATTTTGAATTTCTTACAAGATAAAGCAGTCTTTCAAAACTCCTGCTTTGAACATTTTATTTTATATGAGGCAAAACAACTGTTCTGAAGAATTTTTTCCAAAACATCATTAATTACTTCCTTATTACTGGGCTCTGGGCAACCCTAGAAGGACGGACTCCTCATGATTGCTCAAGGGCTCAGTGCATTTATCTATCCCTCCCATGTTGATTTCTGTTTCATGTTCTATCCTCCAGTCTTGATCCTTTTAGAGACATCAATAGCCTTTGGTATAGGATGATTTTGTTAGTGTGTTTATCTGTTGCCATCACTAGTGCTAGCTCTCAAATATCCTATGATCTTCATAGAGACCTTAAACATAGTAAGGAATAGAGTAATATCTGTTCAATAATTTCATTGCTATGATTCATAGTCAAAAAAGGCATGTCTGTCTTTTATGGTTTAGATATGAGGTGTCTCCCAAAAGCTCATGTGTAAGATAATGCAAGAAAGTTAGAGGTAAATTGATTGGGTTATGAGCATCCTAACCTATTCAGTGAATTAATCCCCTGATAGGAATTACCTAGGTGGCAATTTTAGGCAAGTAGGGTTTGTCTGGAGGAGGCAGGTCATCTAGGATGTGGCTTTGGGTATATATTTTGTCTGTGGTGAGGGTAGTGTTTCTCTCTCTCTCTCTCTCTCTCTCTCTCTCTCTCTCTCTCTCTCTCTCTCTCTCTCTCTCTCTCTCTCTCCTTCCTGGGGCCATGTCCTGAGCTGTTTTCCTCTGCCATATACTTCAGGCCCCAAGGAATGGAGTTGGCCATCTATTGGACTGAGACCTCTGAAACTGTGAGACTCAAATAAACTTTTCATTCTCTAATTGTTCTATATGAGGGTTTCCAGATTGCCTCAGAAGATGCAAGGACCTATTTTAATTTCTCTCTGCACTCACATATCAGGTGATCTCATCCATTTTCTGGATTTAAATGCCATCTAAATGAAGATGATTCCAAAATTTGCATCTCTTCCAATAGTGGCCTGTGAGCTTCAATCTCATTTAACCAACAGTCTTCCCTGGATTTCTAAAAGGCTTCAAAAAGAAATCCATGACACAGTAGAAAAAACATGAACATAATCTTAATTGAAAAGTTATTAGATAAAGAAAATTAAAAGATTAATGCCATTGCAATTGAATGATTATTTTCTGGTGCAGGTAGAGTTATGAGAGTTAAGTGGATGTATTAATTGTATTGTGTTTGTATGAAATTGGTAGAAAATAAATTTGCAATTATTTAAAATAATTGTTTTTGGCCCAAATAACTAGAAGTACAAAAGATGTGTGGATTTATAACAGAAAACATAAGAGCTCTAGACGTGTGTGTGTGTGTGTGTGTGTGTGTGTGTGTGTGTGTGTGTCTTTCACTATAGGTGAGCTTATGTCAGGATGGTTGCCAGTTGCCCCTGGGTTATTGTGGTTCCGTGTTCATATCCACAGTGGGTGGAGGTAGAGAGAAAGGGTTGGGGAGAGAAAGAGAAATTGGCTTTTCATGGCTCTTGAGAGTGAGAAAGTTTCTTTCCAGAAATACTCCAGAAAGGCTTTTCTCACATTCATTAGCTCATACTAGCTTGGGCTATCTCACATTTAAGCTCATGCTTCACTGGGTAACTAGTTCTAACCCCATCTCCAGAGGTGAGTTTATATTTGCTTAAGCCAATTTGGGCAATACCAGACCTCTGCCAGTGAATTAATTCTGAAATCCAGTTTTAAAGTAATTAGGATGTGACATTATGCTAGAGACTGGGGGCATGATTATCAGAATAAATAAATTCCACATTGTTATATACACATGAAATCATCCTAATTGATGCAGAGATGTATGAGATTTGAGTATTCAGGTATGCTTTGTCTTTTTTGAACATTGCTTCATATTTTGGGTGATAATTATGTTATGTGAAATAATCCAGGAACAGAAAGACAAATACTGCATGATGTTACTCATAGGTGGAATCTAAAAAGGAGTTGATCTCACAGAAGTTGAGAATAGATTGGTGATTACTAGAGGCAGAGGGAGTGATGAGAGAGGGGGAAAGGTTGATTCAGTGAGTACAAAGTTAATGTTAGGAGCAAGAAATTCTGTGGTGTTACTGCATAGGAAGATGAAAAGCAATAGCGTATCACACATTTCAGAAAGCTAGAATAAGTTAGTTAAAAAGTTTTTACCATAAAGAAATGATAAATATTTAAGGAGATGGATATATTTAAACAGATTTAAACATTATACATTGCATATGTGCATTGAAAATATTATATGATACCCCCTTAAATAAGTACAATTTCTATGTTTTCATGTGTCAGTCAAAAAATTAAATTAAAAAAATTACAGATGGAGATAAGAACCAGTTTATGCCCAATATTTTAGATCATGATAAGTATGGCAAGTTTTTCCAAATGTGGCTATAGCAATATTTTCCATCCTACTTATTCTTCTGCAATGAGACATCGTATCTTCTATTGAAATGTAGTGTTTATTTCTTCACCTTTGTGAATATGAAAGGATTCTTGATTATTTAACATGGTGACAATATGTCTTTCCTAAGCAGTGTCCTTAATTGAACTGGAAGCTTTCATTTCTGTTTTCCTTTTTTTGTAGGTGTGTATTTCCATGGCTTTACAAACATTTTTGTAAGAAAAATCTACAAGATAAAGATATACAAATAACCACAATCATTCATTTCATTTACCAGCTATTTAAGCCAAACTTGCACACCCCTGCATCAGTCCCTGTATGTTATGCTCTATTAGATAAATCTGTAGAACATAAGTTGTTCATGAGAGAGGAAGGCCTATGTTGAGACATTTATTAATATTTTAAGGGTTAATAAAAATAGTTAACCTTAACATAGCACACAACTACTCAGGCAAATTTAATTGCCGAAGTAAATCTATAAGGAAACCCTCCCCCCCCAAAAAAAAAGAAAGGAAGAAAGAAAGGAGAAAAGAAAGAAGAATGAGAAATAAGAAGAAAACAAAAGACCTTGGAACATTTCTTTCTTTTTGAAAGACAGCAAACATGTAAGAGGCATGACTTCTCTAAAACCTGTGTTGAGAATCCCAAGTCAAATGGAAAGGCTTGGTAGATAGGAAGCCATGTGGATATGCAGAGAAGCCGAGGAGCACCCAGGTACTAGGTGAATGAAGAAATATTTGGGGCATGGATCTTCCAGCCCCAGGCCTTTAGCCAATGTTTTGAGGATTTGAGACAAACCTTTTAGTCAAGCCCTTCCTATTTTTTTTTGAAAAACATGAGCACTATAAATGGTTATTCTAATTCAATAACTATTGTGGCAGTTTGTTATGCAACAATAAATAAACAATGTGCAGAAAATTTGAATCTTATTATCAATGGACTGATCAACTAATGGAGAATTTCATTTTAAGCAAAAGAATATTTTCTGAGTTATTACAATGTATGTGGACAATTGATAGAGAAGGATAAACAAAGAGAAAGAGAAATGCATTTGGGAGGGTAGGGGTATCAAAATGGATGCTAATTGTTGTTCTGGTTGCAACTGGAAGCCTCTGATAAAGGGATGAGTTTGTGTCTGAACTATGATGGCTCTAGTAGGTAAAGATTATTAGTGTTCACTAACTCTGATTCCATGCCTTCCTCCAGTAGACCACATATCACTATAATGTTGGTACCTGTTTATCTCATATCTAGGCCTTAAATTAATTCTTTGTTCATTGTTGGTACTTATTTTTTTTGGTGGAGGGTACTGGGGATTGAACTCAGGGGAACTCAACCACTGAGCCACTTCCTCAGCCCTATTTTTTTTAAAGAGAGAGAGAGAGAGAGAGAGAGAGAGAGAGAGAGAGAGAGAGAGAGAGAGAGAAAGAGAGAGAGAGAGAATTTTTAATATTTATTTTTTAGTTTTCAGTGGACACAACATCTTTATTTTATTTGTATGTGGTGCTAAGGATCAAACCCAGCGCCCAATGCGTGCCAGGCCAGCGTGCTACCGCTTGAGCCACATCCCCACCCCCAGCCCTATTTTTTATATTTTATTTAGAGACAGGGTCTAACTGAGTTGCTTAGCACCTACTTTCACTGAGGCTGGCTTTGAATTTTTGATCCTCTTGCCTCAGCCGCTGGAGCCTCTGGGATTACAGGCATGTGCCACCTGCCTGGCGCATTGGTAGTTTTAAGTTTCAGTCTCTGTTATAGTATCAAAATTTTATTCATGACAAAACAAGGTATTCACATGACAAAAAGTAAAGTTTAATAAGCAAAATAAAACAAACCTTTAAGTTTTCAAATATTTTAAATATGATTCCAGGGAATATCTAGGGCATATCTATGTTAATTCCTACCTAGGAGATATTATAATAGATTTTCACACTCTTAGAAATAATGATTATCAATGTCACTTCAATGGTATTTGTAAAGGTTTAGAAAAATTCTTTTTATTTCTCTCTGTATTTACTATTCTGTTGGTTTTGCCCATTTCCCTGAAATATAGTCCTATGAGAAAAATTAAAGTGATTTTTGTATATGACATTTCTTCTCCCATTTTGTTGCAGGGAGATTTAAAGTTTTCAAAATATTTTCACAGAGGTACCATTATGATTCTCCTATCAGCTCTATCACATAAATTGGTAAATAATTTTATCTAATTTACCAACAAATAAATTGAATGCTGAATTAACTCACCTATCCAGAAATGTGAAGCTAGTAAGTATTGGGACTGACATTCACAAGAGCTGGGACTTCTATGTGTTTATGAACTAATGTGAAGTTTTTTCCAGTGCCAGGAATAGTACTAGAACAAATAAATATTTGCTTAATGGAGTTGAATTGAATCAGAGGTAATATTGGTAATATTGTTTAGCATAGAAAATAAATAGAAAAAGACTAAAGTCACTGACATCTGGACATAAATCCTGATAGTACCACGAACTTTGTATTTTAAAATAAATTATATCATCTTTTTGATTCTCATTTTCCTCAGTTACTTACTATGGTAACATACATATGGTACCAGACTACTATATGGATTAAATTTGATCACATATGTAAAGTATCTGCCAAGAACTAAAACTAAATAAAATCTAAACTTCTTCTTAAAAAATGGTTGTTTCTGTTTCATACAAAATCTTTTTTTTTAATATACAAGAAGCTCAAGGTGGAAAAAAACATCTCAAGTTTACGTGTAGTAGAATGGTATCTATTCCTGTTTCCAAAATAGATAGTAAAAAATACCCTTAAAAATAATTTAACAAATAACAAAACAAAATTATCAAATTCATTAGAACTAAATATATGGTAGTTTTCCCTAGAAGCAGGACGATGATAATGTGAACTCTCTCTGTATCTATTATCTATCTTCAACATAGGTGATATTAAATCTGAACAACAGCAAATAATATTTTTTAAAGGTCGTGTCAATCATATTCATGAACTAATATGAAATACATAGTTCAGGACATTCAGAGTTAGCTTGTTCATAATGTTCCATCTTTATCTTTATTTAGGAGCTTTTATTTTTTAATTAATTCCTAAATTTTCTTCCTGGGTTGATACCCAGCACTCAGTAGATAAAGAAGAGGCGTGATGGGATGGTCTATAAGAATACTGAAAGTATAGCTTTTTATAGATGAGTAATTTGAAGCAGAAAGAAGCAAAATGACTTACTTGCCTGAGATAAAACAATGACTCAGGTTCCTAGCAGGAATAGAACATGAGCTCTGGATTTAAGGCTGCTCAATTTTACTCTGAGAAATTATTCTTTTCCCTGTACTTTCTTTAGTAATGTGCAATATACATTGACACTTGAGTGAGAGAATTTATTTCTTGATTTTGTTCCTCTTCTGCGTATATTTCACTGACTAATTATCATGTAAAGATTGCTCTTCAAAGGCTCTACCAATCTTCACTTCTGTCTTAGAACTGTTAATTTCCCAAGTTTTCTTTGACACATAAGAACTTTTTCTGCTATGTTTTTGCTGCTGTAATCACTTTTCTTTGCCAGTCTTATGATCTTATATATAAAAAACATAAATATGGACCATGAATACATAAATGAGGATGTTACATTTACCCCATCTTGGCACTTATTGCTATTTAAAAAATAATTTACCATAAATTCTATTTATATTTGTGGGGCTATTGGTCTTGTTTTCCATTTCATTTTTTTTGTATAATTTTTTTATTGGTTGTTCACAACATTACAAAGCTCTTGACATATCATATTTCATACAATAGATTGAAGTGGGTTATGAACTCCCAATTTTTACCCCAAATGCAGATTGCAGAATCACGTCGGTTACACATCCACAATTTTACATAATGCCCTATTAGTAACTGTTGTATTCTGCTACCTTTCCTATCCCTTACTATCCCCCCTCCCCTTCCCTCACATCTTCTCTCTCTACCCCATCTACTGTAATTCATTTCTCTCCTTGTTTATTTTCCCATTCCCCTCACAACCTCTTATATGTAATTTTGTATAGCAATGAGGGTCTCCCTTCATTTCCATGCAATTTCCCTTTTCTCTCCATTTCCCTCCCATCTCATGTCTCTGTTTCATGTTAATCTTTTCTTCCTGCTCTTCCTCCCTGCTCTGTTCATAGTTGCTCTCATTCTATCAAAGAAGACATTTGGTATTGGTTTTTTAGGGATTGGCTAGCTTCACTAAGCATAATCTGCTCTAGTGCCATCCATTTCCCTGCAAATTCCATGATTTTGTCATTTTTTAGTGCTGCATAATACTTCATTGTGTATAAATGCCACATTTTTTTTTATCCATTCATCTACTGAAGGGCATTTGGGTTGGTTCCACAGTCTAGCTATTGTGAATTGTGCTGCTATGAACATCGATGTGGCAGTATCCCTGTTTCCATTTCATTTTACATTAACTTACACAATGAGAATTCTAGGTTTGGGGCACATAAAATGCTATTTAATAGTTACATCCCTGTCATTTATAAAGTATATTAAAACTTACATTGGGGAACATAAATATACACTGTCATGGTTCATCAGAAACAATAGTGTTAAATTAAGAGAAATTTAAAACAGGATGCACTATCTTTAAAGTTATCACTGTTAACCAATTACACCATGTGCTAAAAAATGCTTTAAAAATGGTCCATGTTATTTTTATTAGATTAAAGGGATAAAAAATAGGTTGGACTAAAACACCTACAAAATCCCAAGTGTAAGAAACAACAAACCTATAGGTCAATACCTATTTAACAATATTTGTGTGTTGATCAAATGATGTAAAGTTTAAAATGAAACAGTACAAAGTACATGGCACATGATAGCTTCTGATTAAATTATGGTAGTTTTCTCCCTTCCATTTTTCTGCACTTGTTCAGGAAGCTTATAAAGAATTTTGCTTTTTCAGATTATAAAAATATCATATGTACATTGTACTGTATAAATTTTTGAAAATTCAAAGAAGCTTAAGAAAAAATTAAAATTTATGTACTCATAACAACTGAAGATAAAAATTTCTAATAACTTTGGGCATCTTTTTAGTCTTTTATGCATACATAATTTTTTTCATATTTTTGAAATATTGATATCATTTTCAACTCTAATTTATACAGTGTGAATTTTTAAAGGATCAAAAATTAGACTAATATCCAACTTTACTACAGAAATGTTAGGTAAAAGGAGTCAATAAAGAGTTCAAGAAAGAACTTGGGCCTAGAATTTTACATTCACTATAATATCTCATAAACAAGAAAGTGATAAAAAATTCTTAGGAATAAAATGCCTCATAACACTTACTAGCTCAGACACACTATTTCAAAGCACTGTTAGAAAAAGAATTTCAGTAAGAAATGACCAATATGATTGTAAGTGAAACAACTTTTTATGGTTTATTGTTGTCTACAAATATTGATTTAAAAACTGTATTTCTCAAACAATTTGGAAACAAAAGTGGTTCTCAATAATTTTGATTACAGAATCTGGTCTCAAAAAATGATTGAGAATCCCATAAAATTTTCTTTATGTGTGTTATGTCCATTTATATTGCTCATTTTTATAAAGTTAAACAGAAATATAAAATGATTATCTAAAATTGAAATAAGCAGTTCATTTCAGGTTTAAATAAAGATATATCTTATAATAAAGTCTTATGAAAAAATATCCAAAACAAACATTCAGGAATTAGATTTGTTTTATGTTTATGAAAATCTCTTTAATGTCAAAAATAATAGGGAACAGCTACATTCTCATCCCTACTTCTGCAATCATGCTGTTGTCAGTCATATGCCATTCAGCAATATGTCATGTAAACTCTGTAAAAGTCCACTGCATACTTTTGAAGGAGGCAGAGTGGAAAAGGTAAATAGTTAGTATTATTGTGAAAGTAATTCTGACCTTGCAGACCCTTTGAACCATCATGCCCTTGAAACCCCTGTGGACTACACTGACAACTTACTCTGAATCATGCTATTTGTTCTTCAGAAAGGTGTTAAAGTAGGAAAAGAGAGTGGAAGGAGGAGGCAGGAAACTATTGATATTGAGAACTTTTCAGAATGGATTTCAGAATGAATATATAAATGTGCATTCATATATCTTAATAATATAATCAATATATGATGAGCAAAAGTATAATATGTAACCTTGAATCCCTAGAATAGATGATTAGAGGTGCTCAGTGAAAAGCAGAAAAGGATTATATATTACAGGATAATTTTCAAATTAAAAAACATGATATAAAGTGCAGAAATGAATCTCAATACAACAGTGTATTACAACAGAAATATGTTCAATTCACATACAGAGATAGACTATAAGATTGGATTAAAATCAAGCAAACCACTGTGCACATAAGATAAAATCTAGCTAATTATTCAAATAGAATGGAAGGAAAACATATGGCAGAGAAATATGAAGAAAGTCAAATTGGGGAGGCTCTTTAATCTCAGACAAAATAGATTCTAATTTGGAACACACTATATGTTAGTTAAAAATGTAATTCAGGAAGCTATTACAGTCTTGAATAGCTTTACATTAACAATAACTTCAAAACATGCAGAGCTGTGGTGAGTAAAATGAAGTGAAAAATGAAGAAATTTAGAATTGTAATTATATATTTTACTACACCTTTTTATATTAGAGATTGATAGATTAAGTAGGCAATTAAAAGGTAATTGAATAAAATGATTATTAGCTTGAGCTATATATATATATTCATATACACATACAGATAATTTTACTCTGAATGAACACAAAATATATGTTCTTTTCAAACATGCATGAATCATTGACAAAATTCAAATTTGTTCTATACTTCAAAGATAGTTTCTGTTAATCTCTTCTAAGAATTGATGTAGTCAGAGACGATATTGTCTGACTAATAATTTAAAAATATATGACAATATTATGGCTTAAAACAGCCTATATATTTGTAATCTTTTAGAAAACTACTACAGTGTACTTCATTTTACTGTGCATCATCTTATTGTGCATTGCAGATATTATGGTTTTTTCAAATTGAAGGTTTGTGGCAAGTCTGCCATAAACAGTTCTACCAGCAACATTTTTCTAACAGTATGCACTCACTTCAGTCTCTGTCTCACATTTTAGTAATTCTCACAGTATTTCAAATTTTGCCATTATTATTATATCTGTATATAATATAGTATCTATAATCAGTGATTTTTGATGTTGGTATTGTAATTGAGCAGGCTAAAATCTACGCTCATATATCGGAACTTATTTGATATTATATGTGTTTTTATTATATATTTTTATTGATTATTTTTAGTTATACATGGTAATAGGATTCTTTTTGACATACATAAAAGCATGGAGTGCAATTTTTTTCTAATTCAGTCCCCAGTAATTCCCCTTCCTCTCCCCTCTTTCCACCCCTTGTTCCCTTCTTTCTAGTCTACTGATCTTTCCAGTATCTACTTTTACTTTATTTTTTTAAAATAGTGTCTTGTGGATGTACACGATGGTGAGCATTCACTGTGCTATGTTCACATATGTATGTAGGAAAATTAGGTCAGATTAATTCCACTGTCTTTCCCTATCCCAACCCTCTTCCCTAAGTTGCCTCAGCAACTTAGCAATGCCTTCTCCTTTGTCTTCTCTACTGAACTTTCTTCTATTCTTTTTTCTTAAATCTCCCTCCACACATTTATTTTGGATTAGCTTCTGCCTATCAGAGAAAATATTCAATCTTTGACTCTTTGGGACTCGCTACTACACTGACTTGCCATTCCTCTCTCTCTGCCTCCCACCACCCACCTTTCCTATTCTCTGAGAAAAGACAAAATTTAAATTTGGCTAATCAATAACCCTACAATGGCCTCTAAGTGTTCAAGTGAAAAGAAGTGTCATACTTTTCTCACTTTAAATCAAAAGCTAGAAATGAGTAGTCTTAGTGAGAAAGCCATGTCGGAAGCTGAGATAGGCTGAAACAGCCAAATTGTGAATGTAAAGTTAAAGTTTTTGAAGAAAATTAAAACTGCCACTCCAGGAAACATATGGATGATAAGAAAGCGAAACAGCTTTATTGCTGATATGCAGAAAGTTTTACTGGCCTGGACAGAAGATCAAACTAGTCACAACTGTCATAAAACTGATTATAATTTGTAATCATTTGTCTATTTAGTTTTGTCATCATTCACATTCCTAATTTTACACACAATTATTTTCTATTTTTTCTCATTTCAAATTGTAAGACTTAAAAAATTTTTTTATGAGAATAAAATCAAGGCGTTTGCAGGTCAATGGATGGAGTTGGAGAATAAAATTCAACCCCAAACAGTGGCACAATTCAGTTTGTTAGTCATTCCAAAGAAATATACTGATCTTCTATATTGGATCTTTTGGTCTTTATCTCACCATTGAAGAAAATCTCTAATAATACCTAACCCACTATACATCTAAAATCACATTAACCCAACCTGTATTCAACCCATTACTCTAAAAATCCTTTTATTGGCTCATATCTTCAAAATAAAACTTAAAATTTGGAAAACAGTCACAGATATTAATCTCAGTATCCCATTTAGTGCTTGAATGTCAAACACAGCAGTTGCTTATGGCATTTTTGTTTTCAGTACTGGGGATTGAACCCAGGAGTGCTCCACCACTGAGCTATATTCCCAGCCTTATCTGTTTTATTTTGAGATGGGGGTCACACTAAGTTGTCCAGGCTGGCCTCAAACTTTCTAACCTCATCCATCAGCCTCCTGAGTTGCTTGGATTACAGATGTGTGCTACTTCACTGAGTTGTTCGTGACCTCTTTGATTGTATAAATATTTGCTCTTAAAATCAAAACTGCTCATAGATCCCTATTTGATATAGCAATGATTTTAGAATTTGGTTATTGGAGAAATAAATCATTATCATCCAGGAATTAATAGTCTAAATGTTGTAAACCACTCTTTAAGCATATTCTTCAAAATTCTCTGAATAGCATTATCCTTCTAAAAATTCATCTCCTTAGCAGGAGATGTGTATCCAAGTATGTAAAAGCAGTGTGGCTGAAATTCAACGTCACCAAGATTCCTACTGAAATAGCTCTTCTATAGATTATTTCAGATTTTCAATTTCTTTTTATTCCCCTTATTACTGAAGCTTTCCCCCCTCCTTTCTGGGGTTACATTTGTTCCTACTCAATATATGTTAACTGACTTCTCCAATTAGACCATAGATATTTTCATGGCCTTAAATGTTCTGTTTTGCACTTTGTCCTGGATCTAAATCCAGTTACTGAGCTAGGCACAAGTGGATCTTCCTTCATGCTTCTCATATAATGAATATACTATAAGAGTAATGTGTTATTCCAAAGTTTATATGTTGAGATTCTAATTTTCAAGGTGGTATTTTTTGGGCTTGGGTTTGTTGGGAGGTGATGAAATCATGAGGGTAGAGCCCTCAGTAATAGGATTAGTGCCTTAGAGAAGAAGCCCATTGCCATATCTACCATGTGAGTGTACACCAAGAAGGCATCATTTACCAGAGAGTAGGTCCAGGTACTAACTCTGCCAGTACCTTGAGCTTGGACTTTCTGGCTGCCAGAAATATGAATAATATCTGTTCTTTGTAAGTCAACCAGTTTATGATATTTTGTTCTATTACTGTGAACAGAATAAGACAGCATGGAAAATTCTCTATTCTGACACCACATATTTTGAATTGGTTCCCTGGATTTTGAATTAGCTAATATGAGAAATGTACTTTTTTTAAGATGGACACAATATCTTTATTTATTTTACTTATTTTTATGTGGTGCTGAAGATTGAACCCAGTGCCTCACATGTGCAAGGCAAGTGCTCTACCACTGAGCTATAACCCCAGCTCCCTGAAAAATGTACTTTTGATAATGTAGTGATGTCCTATTCCTGATTCCAAAGGGCAATATGTGTATGTAACCATATTTTCAAATAAGTAGTATTGGTGTATAGTATGAGGTAAAATGGGAGATACCTTTGGAGGCAGGGTATGTTTGGGCATCTTTCCACCGTATTTACTCACATATAAGTCCTGTTGTGTATCAACACTGCGATATTTAGTATTAAAATTCAAGTACACATTTTCTTAGCAGTGTATGGAACAAATGGTGGGTTATGAATTCCACAGATAATATACTATTCAGATTAAGATGAAAAGTTTATTCCTTTGCAAATATTTTCTGCATAATTTTCGATTTAGAATTTTTATTTTTTAAAAGATCTATTTTTCCAGGTTTTCAAAAATTAATATAATTATTTGTTCTAATCAGTTATACATGACAACAGAATGCTCTTCAATTCATTGTACACAAATAAAGCACTAGTTTTGATTTCTCTTGTGTACATAAAGTAGGGTCACACCATTCGTGCAATCATATATGTACCTAGGGTAATGATGTCCATTTCATTCTACCATCTTTCCTACCCCCAGCCTCCCTCTACTCCCCTCCTTCCCTTTTGTCCCATACAAAGTTCCTCCACTAATCCTATGTCCCCCCCCCTTATAGATTAGAATGCACTTATGAGAAAAAACATTTTTTTTGAATTGGCTTACTTCACTTAGCATGATATTTTCCAACTCCTTCCATTTACCAGCAAATGCTATAATTTTATTCTCTTTTATTGCTGAGTAATATTGCATTGTGTATATATGCCACAGTTTCTTTATCTGTTCATCTATTGAAGGTCATCTTGGTTGGTTCCAGGGTTTGGCCATTGTGAATTGTGCTGCTATAAACATCGATGTGGCTGCATCACTGTGATATGATGTTTTTAAGTCTTTCAGATATAGTCTAAGGAGTGGGATAGCTGGGTCAAAAGGTGGTTCCATTTCAGGTTTTTAAAGGAATCAACATAGTACTTTCCCTAGAGTTTAACCAATTTGCAGTCCCACCAGCAATGTTTGAGTGTGCCTTTTCCCCCATATCCTCACCAACGCTTATTGTTTCTTGTATTCTTGATAACTGCCGTTCTGAGTGGAGTAAGATGAAATCTTAGAGTAGTTTTGATTTGCATTTTTCTAATTACTAAAGATGTTGAGCATTTTTTCATATATTTGTTGTTTGATTATATATCTTCTGAGAAGTGTCTGTTCAGTTCCTTGGCTCATTTATTGATTGGGTTGTTTTCTGGTGCTAAGTTTTTGGAGTTCTTTATATATCCTAGAGTTTAGTGCTCTATCTGATGTGCTTGTGGTAAAAATGAACTTTTAGCTCCCAAAATGTAGACTCTCTATGCACCTCACTGATTGTTTCTTTTGCTGAGAAGAAGCTTTTTAGTTTAAATCCATCCCACTAATTGATTCTTAATTTTGTTTCTTGTGCTTTAGGAATCTAAAAGAGCTATTTTTTATTTCCAAAAATTGTTAAAAAGTAATGCACTTAAAATTGCTCTATTATGAATTAAGAAAAATACAATTTAATTGTGACTGCTGGGCAGTTAATATCTATATCTGTGTGAACCAATCTCTTTCTACTCGACACCAATGTAGTACAACAAAGTCTGTACTTTGTTGTGCTTAGTGGCACCTATGATCACTACTAAAAGTTCTTAAATACACCTTTTAATTTTATTTTTAAAAATTTTTAAAAATACAACTTTATTTGAAAAATGCTTAAATATGTTCAAAGATGGATAATTCCCCTTTGTAATCTCATTAGAAATATAAAACTAATGGTAAGATAGGCCAGAGTTCTTTTCAGTGAGTTGACAAGTTCTTGAAATGAAATTAAATCTGCAATATTATTCAAACTCTTTTTTGTGACTTCCTCTTGGCAGGAATCACTGGAGCACTGGGATTCCAAGAAAACAATATGGAAACAGAAAACTCATGCATCAATTTACCTCTTCTTATGGTTTTCTTAGGCAGCTATTGTAATTCAAATAAATGAGCATCTGAGACTACTTCTTCATTCAACATTATTACACAAAGAGTGAACTGAGCAGAGCAGAGATTCATTAGTCTCAAAGCTGAACTATAGTGACAATTTATAAGCCCAGTTTTTGAGGTATTAGCATTGCAACAAAGACATTTTTATTATGTTTCATTTCATTTTTTCAAGTTCAATAAAAATATAGAATGATGTTTTGGAATGGACCAATGGGATTTTTACAAGGTAATAAAAGGTGCATTTGTCCTTGAAATTCCCATATGATTTTTTAGAATTCACTCAAACTAAATAGTAGAATATGATGAAGAATATGGTGTCTCTTGAAAACTCATTTATGAAATGTGAGGCCCCTTCAGCATGACTGATTCTCTATTCATTTGAGAGCCTTTGAACTAGCCTTATGCTGTTCTTCTCCTTTTCTAGGCAGATAAAATATGGTTTCTGAGGATAAAGTTATAGTAATCAAGATAAATTTACACTATTTAAAATGCATTATAAATAAAACTAAAGGTTATATTTGTTTTGAAATTGTAAAGAGGAGAAACTGTAGTTTCTTCTCTTCCAAATAAACTATTGTGGATTTGGATGAACAAATAGTTAGTTTACAACCAAATGAATTGATCTCACACTTTAGATAAAAGTAGTCCCTTACAACACTTCAATTTGAACACCAGAAATTGAATTTATTTTGTTATTACATCTTTTTAAAGAAAAAAATACAATTGTTTTTATCATGATTATAAAAACTGTAGAACAAACTTTTCAAAACTTAGCTTTTCCTATAGAGGCAATATGTCATTTTCTACCTACAGGTTATCCAAAGTCTAGTCTTAGAAAGAGGCACACAATCAGATTTATACAAAACAAAATATATATATTGATCTTTAAAATGTATTTATTTACTGATACATACTGAATTAATTCTCAGATATTTCTATCTTTAAAAGAATATGAATAAAAAATACATTTGATATAATAATGTCCATTAATTCAACAAATATATTCTGAGCACCCATTCTGTGTCAAGTCTTGTTCTATATCATTTTCAAACAGTACTGAATAAAACAATAAGATACCTAACTTCATGGATTCTAGCAGAGCCTAGGGTTGTAGTCGTATGTGTGGTTTGGGAAGACAGAAAAAGAAAAATTAGTAAAAATAGAAATTACAGAATGAATCAAGAAAAAAGAAATACTACATAATTGAAGGAAAAAATCAGGATGATTTGTCATATACCTTGCTTTATATAAGATAACCAAATAATTATAAAAGTTAACATTTATTGGACGCTTAAGCACCAAATACTTCTCTGTTTACTATTTACATTGATTAGGCTATTTCAACAACTTTTTTTGTGTTAATGCTATCTTACTGGATACTGAGATGCATATTATTTAGTTTGTTTTTCCAAGGTTACAGTATTAAGAAGTGATTTGATCCCATGTAGTTTTACAAAGATGTAGGGTTCACAAGTACTGTGCTCTTTGAGGAGGTTATATCTAGCTTCATAGAAGAAAAATAAAGCACAAAACATAGAAAAGGGCTAACATAGGCAGAGGAAACAGCAAGTGCAAAGACCTTTAAGGCAAGAAATTTGATGTGTTTTTGAAGTAAAAATAGTAAGATTAGATAATAGTAAGTAATTAAAAATGCTATGAAAATTGCTTTGGGAAGCACTCTGGAAGAAATTACATAGGGATTTGTAAATAACCATGCAGAATTTGTATTTTATTTTAAGAGCAATGCCAAATAATTAGAGAGAATTAAAACAAAGGAGAGATATGATTGATTTATACTACCAATGGTCTACTTACAGTAAATAGAATGGAGAGAGTAGGCTATGCAACCTAGCAACACAGTAGAAAGTTTATTGTAGCAGTCAAAGCATCTTGTACTAGGTAAGTGATACTAGAAATGGAGGAGAAGGTTACCTTTTAGATATATTTTGGTAGAAAAATTGATTATATTTAGATTGGTTGTGCAGGATTTAAAGAGACAAACATCAAATTTCATTTTGAGTATGTTTTTTTTGACTCACTTCACATTTAAGTGGTACTATCACAGAATAAGATGGACAAAGTTCTTGGCTGGTGATATTTGTATGGAATCATCAGCATCTACTTGGTGTGTAAAGGTATGAATATCATATGGCAGCCAACAAACAAATGGATATAGAAAATGTGGTATGCATGCACAATGGAGTTTTACTCAGCCATAAACAATAATAAAATTATGACTTTTTGGTGATTAAATGGAATTGGAGAACATCAGGCTAAGTGAAATAAGCCAGACGCAGAGAGTCAAGAGTCAAAACATTTTCTCTCATATGCAGAAGCTAGAGCAAAATGAGAAAAAGAAAAGAGAGGTATCTTATGAAAATAGAAGGGATATCAGTGGAGCGGAGGATGAGGAATGAGGGGGATGGAGGAGAGATGAAAAAAGGGAAGAACAGTAGAATTAAACTGACTAAACTTTTTGTATATATATATGAATACACCATAGTGAATTTAACCTTTACATATGTATATAAAGCACTAATTAAAAATAAACTATAAATAAATAGGAAGATGACTAGCAGAGAAGAGGAAAGGAAACAGGGGAGGGATGAGGAAAGGGAAAGGGAAGAAATAGAGACTAAATTGAAATAAATTTTATTCCATTCTTGTATAATTGTGGTAAAACAAACCCCAATATTATGTATAGCTATAATGCACTAATTTTAAAAAGGTATGGGTCTGCATATGTTCTAAGGCAGAGTTCCTCAATCCTGACTACACTTGGAATCATCTAGGAAGCTTCTTAAAAATAGTAGGTACCATGCTATCTCCAATTAAATTAGAATTTTGAGGAGATAGTCCCTGTAGCCATACATTTAAAGAGCCCTTTTAGTTATCTAAAAAAGAAGCCAGATTTAAGAATCATTGTTTTATGAAGAAAGCATAAATAGGACTATTCTCTTAACCATTCCATCCTTTGGAGAAGGAGAACAGGTGAAGCCAACAAAGGAAGTTGAGGAGTGAAAAATGATTAAACTGACAGTGAGCATTCCAGAGAGAGAAGTGTTTCAAGAAGGCTAGATCTACTTCAAGAAGGGCAACAGAATTAAGGGATACAAAGAAATTGAGTAAGATTAGAGACTTTGTATAAAGTGATACAGTACCTGTTAAAAATCCTTGACAAATATAGTTTTGATGGTCTGATACAATAGATTGGGACAAAGTACATATTTCCAAGACCACAATGCATTTTAAAAGTTTCTTATGTGAGAAAGAGCAGCAGAAAAGAATGTTGAAGAAAGATACATAGGCAGGAACTCTTCAGTTGGAAGAAGGAATTTGCCAAAGTGTATTTTCTGTTGGTGGGAGGAATCAGTAGAAATGGAGAAATTGCCCTTGAGAAGGTTGAAGGGATATTACTCAGAACTCAAATGGATGTGATGACTTTCAATGGAAGCTAAGGTTACTGTTATCTTGTAAAGAGTGAAGACTCTGGGATGTTGGGCAATGTGGAAGATGATAGAGACATTGTCTGATAGCTTTTCTTTCATTCATGAGTTAGGAGGCAACCTCCTCTTCTGATAATACATTGGGTTATAGAAATAGATGGTTGAATGGACAGAAGAATTTGTAATCTGGCCATTTTGGAAAGTAGGAAACATTTTTGCAAAGAATATGTATGAGGCTTTAGTGTCCATTCTTAGATGAATGCAATTAATTAATTAATTAATTAATTAATTAATGAGCTCTCTTTTTTTGCATTACAATTCTTAATACACCTTTATAACACAATTTATCATATCTCTGTATATAAAATTTCTTGACACTAGATTCACATCTTCATAGATGTATTTTGTATAATGATGACTGTGTCCTTCCACCATCCTTGCTATTCCCCTTCTCCCTCCCTGTCCCTCCCACCCCTATTTCCTATCTAGAGGTAATCTTCTCATGCTCTCCCTCCCTACCCCACTTTGACTCACCCCCCTTATATCAGAAAAAATATTTGGCATTTGTTTTTTGGGATTGGCTAACTTCACTTAGCATAATCTTCTCTAATGCCATCCATTTCCCCGCAAATGCCATGATCTTATTCTTTTTTAGTGCTGAGTTATATTCCAGTGTGTATAAATGCCACATTTGTTTTATCCATTCATCCACTGAAGGACATCTAGGTTGGCTCTATAGTTTAGTTATTGTGAATTGTGCTGCTATAAACATTGATGTGGCTGTCTCCCTGTAGTATGCTGTTGTTAGGTCCTTTGGATATAGTCCTAGAAGGGAAATACCTGGGTCAAATGGTGGTTCCATTCCCAGCTTTCCAAGGAATCTCCATACTGCTTTCCAAATTGGCTACATCAATTTGCAGTCCCACCAGCAGTATATGAGTGTACCTTTTTCCCTGCATCCTTGCCAGCACTTGTTGTTGTTTGTCTTCATAATGGCTGCCAGTTATAGACTGCTATTAATTTAAATGGGAATGATCCACAAAATTGTGAAGATTTTATTTTTCTCATAAATTTTCAGTTGATTGGATGAAAATATTTGAAGAGTTGAAATTTTCCAGGTAAGAGTGAGATTGTAGAAGGGAATTCAGAGTGTTTTTAAAGGAAGATTCTGCAATAATGAAACATAAGAAGTATTATGGATAAGAAGAAATGTCTGGACTGCCTTTCTTTTTATATTTCTTAAAGCAATAATAATATTTTGTTTTGGTCAAGTCATACCCCCAAAAGATATAGAAAAGGAATACTTTCTCATTTCTTGGAATGAGTTGAAAGAGAAGCCAGCAGTAGATTATGGCCATGATTGATCAGAATAATAGATATATTAACCCCTATAAGAAGAGGCAAAAGTCCAGGATATAATGAAATGTAGGGAAGAGCATATCTGGGAGTAGTCAATTCCAATAGTAAATGTCAAAAGCAGCCCAATGTGCCACAATCCCATAATCTTTCCCTCCATCTTTTTCTGAGCTCTGTTTCTGCTATATTTTTATAAAATGTAGTCTCTTTCAATAATAAGATCTTATTAAGGAAAGGAAACAGGCAAAAAATGATCTTGGTTACACTGAGATATTCACTTTTATAGCTCTGAAGTGTTTGGAGTATGACAACTTAATTTGTTAGTATTTATGCAAAGAAAACATTTTCTTTGTTATTTAAAAATGTTATAAGCATCAACAGATGAATATATAAAGAAAATGTGGATATATAATATATATATATACACACACACACACACACAATGGAGTATTACTCTGCTATAAAGAAGAATAAAATTATGGTATTAATTGGCAAATGATGTATGGAACTGGAGACTATCATGCTAAGTGAAATAAGGGAGACTCAAAAAGTCAAAGGTTGAATGTTTTCTTTGATATGCTGAAGCTAGACCAAAATGGTGGTGGTGATGGTGGAGGGGTGGCACAAGGGAATAGGAAAAAAGGGAGGGGAATTCTATGGAAGTAAAAGAGAGATCAGTATAGTAGAGGAAAATCTTGAGGGGTGGAGGAGGAGGAGGAGGAGGAAAGGGAAGAATGGTGAAAGGAATATGACAAAATTTTCCTATGAATATATATGAATATACTACACTGAGTATCATCTTTATGTATATCCACAAGACACTAATTAAAAAAAAACTATAAATTGAAGAAAGATCAGTAGCACAGAGGGAAGGGAATAGGGGGCAGGGAGAGAAAAGGGAAGTACTGGGAACTGAATTAGAGCAAATTGTATTCCATTCTTGCATAATTATATCAAAATGAATCCTAATATTATGTATAAGTAAATGAAACTAATAATAAGTGCAAAAATTATAAGTTTCAATCTTATTCCACATTATATCATGCTGTTAGTTATTTTAATCTCCAAATTGTTACAATGTTTCTTTTTATGTGTTTTGCTATAAATATTATGCAAAAATTTCACATAACTTCATCACATTGGTGAAGATATGGAGAGGTCCCACTGTGAAACCTATGAAACTTCTTTTTCCTTCTCTAACCAATTAGACATTGAGTTCAATTCTCTCCTGTGTTTCTAAGAGATTTTCTCATGAGAAATAATGAAAATGTAATAAATAAATGAATACATATGTAAAAATCATTTCTATCAATGTTTAGAATTTTCCTGAACTGTCAACAAATGTGTATTATGAACCAAAACACTTGTAGTCTATAATATTCTGGATTGGGTTTTAGTACAATAGCACAGCACTTGAACAAATGAGAAGTGATATTTCCATGGACAAACAATAATCAAGAAGCAGCTGCCTTTAGAAGGTATAACTTACAGATGATTTAATAGTAGCAAATTTATTCATCCTATTAAAATTCATTTGCTTTTCTGGCCATTTAATACAATTGGATAATTAAGTTGAGTGTGTATCATGATCTTTATTAAGTTTGAGGCACAAAGATGTCAAATGGACTTGGCAGAGTTAAACACCAAATAGGCTGGAGAACTAAAACTTGAACTCCATTCTTTAACAACCTATATGGCTCTGATATGCTGCTTACAATGTTGAATTTTACATGAGCCCTGTGCTGTTGTAAATAGCAACAGCTAAGAAAATCCCTCATCCTTTCATGTTCTGAGAAATGGGTTACTACACAGAACAACCTTACCTCCTATGTAGATAAAACTCCCAGATGGACCCCTTGTTTACCTATGGCAAGATGCATACCTTCTAAATTCCCATTACTTGTCTCATAAATGATTATCTAAATGGTTTGTCTCTGTGGACCTGTACCTTCTAATTCAACAGGACCGAATTTTAGTCAGGCTTCTCTCTTTTCCCCAGACCCTTGAACTTTGTCTCACACTTGAGCTTAAGCAAACATTGGAATGTAGAACACACATATCTCCCCATAAAGGCCCCTCCAAGAAGAGCAGCTGACCTCAAAGAAAAACTTTTTGTTGTTGTTGTTTAACTATGGATCACTGTACTTTCTCATTTCATATCCCCACAACTAGTTATTTCTAGACTTCTTAATACTTCCCCATAAAGAAAAGCCACAAGTTTGACTTTTTTAGATTTCACAGATAAGTGAGGTCATGCAATATTTGTTTTTCTGGGCCTCATTTATTTTCTCTTACCACAATGTACTCCAGATTCATCCACATTGCCAAAAAGGCAGGTTTCCTTCTTTTGTGGTTAAATAATATTCTACTGTGTGTGTGTATCATATTTTCTTTAACCATTCCATCTTTGATGGGCACTTAAGTTATTTCCATATCTTGTGCTATACTGAACATGGAGGTTCAGATCTCACACAAGCAAAGAGAACTCTGGTTGCTAGAGGCTGGAGGTGGGAGGAAATGGAGAGATGTTGGTCAAAGGGTACAAAGTTTTAGTTATAAGATGAATATGTTCTGTGGATCTAATATAGCACATGGGTGGTGATGAATGTGCTAATTTATTTGATTATAGTTATCATTATTACACAACATATACATCTATCAAATCATGATATAAACCTTGAATGTATTCAGTACTTAAACCTTGCAACTCAAAAAAGGAAGAAAGAAAGAGGGGGTGATAGGAGAAGGCAAGCCATATCTGCCTGCCCTTTGAGATGCTTAGAGATCTTCAGGTCTGAGTATTCAATATCAAAATAGTTCTCCTCCCTCTATTGCAATAGCCTTTTAAGTAAATCTCTCATTCCTCAAGCCAATTTTTACATTAAATAACAACACACACCCTTTCCTTAACTAAATAACTTCTTAGAAATAACATTTCTGATCACACTTCCCTTTACATCCACATTTTGGCACTACTCTTTAAAAAATGACTACAATAAAGGGAAGAATTTGGATATATATATAAAGAAAGACACTCTATGCATCAAAAGAAGAAACTCAGATATATAAACTTTTAAAAAAAGAATCTTATAAAACTCACAACCCCTTTTTAACACTGTTAGGATCAGTTCATGTGTTAACATCAATCTCTATAGCATTACCTTAGCTCTATCTTATTTGGATAATAATAACTTAGTTTTGCCTTTACTTTTAACCTAACTTAATCAAACCTAAGTAAACTTTGATCTCTTGATGTAAGATTAATATTTTAAATGTGTTTTCTTATTTCTCTTTTAATGTGACATTTAGAAAACTCAGAATTTACCATTAGTTAAGTGAAACACTGATTGGGAGGACGTGGCAATAAATTTGAGATTAAGTTCCATCCTAAAGAGACATTACTCCCTAGCATGTTTCCATACAAGCAATATGATGGATAAAGAGCATTTCTAGAGACAATTTGTAAGATTTGAGGCATGAAAAAATATCCAAGACTCTCTAGGGTCTAAAATCCTGTCAGTTATTCCTTTAAGTTCTGAAAGTTGTGCTAATAGATTAAATTTTAATAAGAGTTCACATTCCTGTCCAGAATTATTTTTGGATGCATTTATTGGGCAAAAATTTTGTGAAATAACTTGTATAGAAGACACCTAAGACTTCCACAAAATATTCTCCCAGGACATATCACTAAGTAAGAGAACTGGATTCATTGTAAAGAATGTATCTGAAAGAAATCCCCCTTGAGATTTTAAAATGTATGATTAGTTTTTTTGCCTTGCAAATTTTAAAGTTATAATTTGTTATAAAATGTTACTATTTAGGGGTTCCATTATATAAGTAATATATTATATACACTAAAATAACATTTTCCTTAGTATTTCTGATTGACAGTAGCATTTTGAAAATTGGATAAAACATACATAAAATTCATCATCTTATAACTGTAAAGTGTAAAATTCATCTTATTCATTTTAAGTGTACACAATCATTTTTGTGTAGTGTTAATAATATTCACATTGCTGTACAACCTATCTCCAGAAATTTTTCATCTTGCAAAACTGGAACTCCATACCCACTAAACACTATCTCATCATTTTCCCCTCTTCCCTAGGCTTTGGCAATCATCATCCTACTTATTTCAATGAGTATGACTACTCATATACAGTAAATGGGGTCATACAATATCTATCTTTTTATTGCATTACTTCACTTGTATAACATGATCAAGGTTCATTCATGTTATAACTTGTGCCCAAATTTCCTTCCTTTTTAAGACTGAATAATGTTCAATTCTATTTTTATGTACCACATTTTGTTTCTTCATTTATTTATTTGTTATGGGCATTGGAGTTGCTTCCATATCTTGACTTTTGTGGTAGTAGTTCAACTATGGGTAGTACATACCCCAAGAGTGACTAGAAATGAGTGGAACATTTTGGATGTCACAAAGACTTAGGCGCTACTGGCATCTGGTGTTAAAGCCAACAATGCTAAGTATCAAGCAATGTTTAGGGTACAATTTATACTCAAGAATTGTCCTGTGTAAAATGTCACTAGCATCGCTATTGAAAATTCCAAATAATCCAAGTTGTACTTAGCTTATTGAATTCGCTCTTCCAGAGTTCAATAAGTTTTAAAAATATTATGTACTTAGGCTTCATTTAATGTGTATTCTAGGGCCCTTAACTATTTACCTAGATCTATGCCTCTACTACTTCTTAGGGAAGAAAACTGTACCACAGAATATTTTAGGGCCAGTCTTGAGTGCATTCGTATCTATATGAGAAAGGGGTTCCAAATATGATGCCCCAAAATAACACTTTAGCATACGGATTATTTTGAACTAAATGTATTTGAGATTCAATGCATGCAGAAAGAAGCTTTCTTGAACTTCTCTTATATGATTAAAAAGTAGATGTTTGTAAGAAACAAGGATTAGCATTATGTATCTTCTCTAGGGTATTCTGTGAACATGAAGAAGATGGAAAGTTGTTGTTAAGGTTGACCTGCACATAAAGAAAAAATAAACACTCTTTTTGTTTCCTCAATAATGTTAAATTTTTCACAGTTTACTACCCTTGGAAGGCTAAACTCTTCCTTTGCCTTGTCTCTTCTCTACATTCTTATCCTTTTATTATGATGCCATGTAAGTCCAAGTTCTAACTACTCCTTTGAGTTACTCATCACTAAATGCTCTTGTGTGTATAGATGATGCACCTGTTAATAAACTTCTGTTGGTATTTCTTTTGTTAATCTTTTTCAGTCTAATTTGCAGGGCTTCAGCCAGGGAATACAGGATGACAGAGGGAAAATAACTCCCCCTCCCCAACAATGATTTTTATTATACTGGCAGCATATAATATGTAAGAAAAGAGGAAGACATTAGAACACTCTTTGACGAGATATTCTATCCTACACATAAGCCCTGGAGCATTATACCAGCATAGGATCTGAAATAGTATAAAATCATTGAAGGATACTATGGTGACTGAGTGTGAGAACAAGGAGCAATGGTATGTGAACTGGTCATATGTCATACCAATTTGATGCAGTATTTTAAATTATTTTCAATTTGTCAGCAAAATTGTTTATCAAATAAGAGTTTCTTTTATACATGGATTTTATGATACTTATATCCTTAATTTTCTTTGTATTTGTATTTTTTATACTTGCATTCATAAACAAAATAGAATAGTTTTCCCTGTTTTGGAACTAGCTAAATGGATTCATTTTGAATATATTCTTTTGTATATATCCATGCTTCTCAACATTATGCTCACATGAGTAATCTTATTAAATGTTTGTTGAGAAATTTTTCAATATTTAAAAGTAGCTCTTTATGATAGGTTTAATAACTAACATAGGGGATTATATAGCCCAGTACTATACGTAAATTTTTTCCACTCTAAATCCACTAAGTGGAGCATGATGTATAAATATACAAGAAACTTATCAGAAACTCAATCAGGAAGTTACTGTAGAAAAAAAATATGTTTCAGTGAAAATGTATATGTTATCTATAACATGTATTTCTGGGTTATCTGATTCTATATAGCCTTATTTCTTACCTCTGAGCTATTTTATAATCATTTAAACTTTAGTTGAGTTTATATACATATAAATCCTATATTGACAGATATTTAATAAACATTTAATGAACATATTCATAATTTCCTACTCCTAGAAAAACAATCTTGCTTTCAATTGCAATTGAGTTTCTCTACTCAATATAAATTTGTTCTTTTTCAGTTTTTTTCTGAGCCAGTTATAATAACTATCTGATTCCCTCATAGGAGTAAGATAAAATTTTTACAACATTTATTTTTATATCCATATGTAAGTCATGATTTTACCTTTCTTGAACATTATGTTTCACCATTATCAAACAAAAATTATAGGGCTGGGGATTATAGCTCAGTTGGTAGAGTGCTTGCCTCACATGTGGAAGGCCCTGGGTTCAATCTCCAGCGCCACACACAGAAAAAAATGTATAATTGCAACATTATGAGATGGGCATGATTTTGTAAAGCACTCTCACCCTTGACAAATATCACGCTTTGTAGAGTTGTACCTTCCATTCAGATGGAATGGATGGAACACCACTAACATTCTTGAATTATTGAATGCTAGATACCAACTTATACCAAAGCTACAACTGAACACATTAGCATACATAAAACACTGTTTATTACTTCCTGGAAAGATCCTCTTTCATCATCAAAAACCAGAGTTGGCTCACAATATTATTTAACAGTTTTAGTGGAATATTAAGAAGTATATTATGTATATTATTATCTTCATGTGCAGACTTATGATATTTAGGTATAAGGAAAATAAACACACAACTCCAACATTTCATTATGAGAGAGATATCTATGGGGGGGGAGAGAGAGAAAGAGATAAATAGATTGATCATAGAATTGTTAGTCTGCTGACTGTACAAAGACTCAGCATGTTATTCTGAAGTCACTTTAGTGAAAGAAGGCTTTACAAAATTGTTAATTAATCTAGGACTGGCACCCTTTGGGAAGGATACCAGAAAACTGGAACATAAAAGAGGTGCAGCTTACCTCACAGCAGGGAAGAAGGGGCCTTTTAATTGGATTAAATCACATCACCACAAAATTTATGGATTCTGGCCACTATGCCAAAGAGGTGAGAAAATTTTAAATTAACTCATTAGGATGGTCAGGGAGGGCTAAAAGTCACTATTCACTCAGAAATTTCAAAGGCAAGGTTTTATTAATGTAAAGGCATAAATAGAAGTCATGAAAAATAAAAGTTCTGGGAATTTTCTGATTTATCCTAAGATGCTCATTATGCCCTGAAACCACACATTTGGCTACCTAGAATCTTTGAGAACAATTTTGGAAAAATTTTCTTGTAGAAGTATATTCTCTTTCTAAAAAAGCTAATTTTAATGTAGGTACAAAGTAAATATTGCACATGTGTATTAAAAATAAAAGAATAAACATACTTTATTCTTTTATTCCAGTTATTGTGTAAAATTTCGCAAAAATGTTTATTAATAACAAAAATCTATGAAACTTTACTGTGAATCTTTATAATCATTTAAATATACAAAATATATTTATATTTAAGATAAGATAAACTCTTAATATACCTATCCAAAGCATAACTCGGAAAACATAAAAAATTATTAAACTAACTTTATATAGTCAAATCATAAACTGAGTTAATTCATGTAGAATCAATTAGAATAATCATAGGTGAAAACTATTTTTTCATAAAAATAATTACTATTTGAAGAGTTAAAAATAAGTGGTTCAATTATGTATATCATTATTTTTTAGGGATGATGATTTATGAATTAAATTTCTTAGACCCTCTACTTTTCTGCTTTTTATTATCCTCCTTATTCTTCTATATAAAGAAACTTTGTCAAAAGTAATTTTGAAATAAAATTAATTCAGTTTTTTTTATTACATATAGATATAAAACATGGGTCCCAGTATTTCTTTTTTTTTTTCTGGGGCAAACAATGTTCTATAATTCTGAACCACAATAAGTTGCAATTTAAAAAAAATCTGAGACTTGCACTCTTAGTGTGAAAGCATTTCACCTTAAGTAATTTTATAAATTCTAAGGAATAGAAAAAAATGCTTTTTTCTTGGATATTTGGAAAATTATAAAATAATTGGGCTGAAAAATATATTTGTTAGTACTTTCATACATTAGTACTGTCCACAGCAGGGAGCAGGGGTAGGAAAAACTATATATATATATATATATATATATATATATATATATATATATATATATATATATATATATGTTTTTGCATGTCAACTTATGTTTTAAGTCTTTCTAGAATGACTCTTGATTATCAAAAAGTAACCTTGTTTTTCTTTGCCAGAAAGCCAACCTAGGAGTTTTCAAACACTATATCTACATCTTTTTATTTTTAGATTTTGTCATTGTGCATATTATTTTAACCTCAAGAATTAACAAAGAAAAAAACCCTGCCTGATGTCAAAACTTATTTGGAGATAAAGTCAACCAAGAGCCTGAATTCACACAACAGTTGCAGACAATATTAGGGTATGTTGCAGACAACATAGGGATATTTTTCGCTCCCTCAGTATTCATTCACAGCCAGCAGAAGTCCAGATAAAGTAAAATTTAAGAGATATGCTTTCATAATCATTTATTTTTCTTTCTCTGAATTATTTTAAACAAATATCAGAATTATATATTTTTCTTTATCAAAATAGAATGAATATATATGTATATATATATATATATACATACATACATACACTTTACAGGGGATCTGTTATAAATATATCATATTAAAGTCCCTAAGAAGTTCTACAATAGAAAATAATTTTACATTTTAACACATTTATGTTGTTTGCATTAACGAAGAATTATGTTAACACTCATGTGATTCAGTTCCCATATAATTGATGTTGTGACCAGAACCACACCCATAGCTCTTACTAGAAGCCTTTTCTATTCTATTCTGAGCTATTGGAGAACACAGATGGGAAGATGGAGGGAGGGTTATCAGGATTTCTCTCTGTGCTTGTGAGAGAGATGATGACCAATGCTCACAATGGAATATATTCAGCATTAGAAGAATAAAATCATGGCATTTGCAAGTAAATGAATGGTGTTGGAGCATATAATGCTAAGTGAAATTAGCCAATCCCAAAAAACCAAATGCCAAATGTTTTCTCTGATTTAAAGATGCTGATTCGTAATGTGCTTGGGGGGGGGTATGGGAGGATTAGATGAACTCTAGATAGGGCAAAGGGAAGGGAGGGGAAGGAAGGGAACATGGGGGTAAGAAAGACAGTGGAATAAGATAGACATCATTACCCTAAGTACATGTATGAAGACACAAATGGTGTGGCTCTATTTTGTGTACAACCAGAGACATGAAAAATTGTGCTCTATATGTGTAATATGAATTGTAATGCATTCTGCTGTCGTATATAACAATTAAAAAATATATATAAGCTTTTCAAAGGAGGTACATTAAGTAGAAGATGAACAAATCATTTACAAGGAAAAAACAGTGAGCATAAAAACTCCAATATTGCCACTATATCTACATATATAAATGAAAAATTGTTTCTACTGAGAAAAAATGACCAACCATCCTTGTTATGGGATTATATATCTAAAATATATATCTATATTAATATGACTTCTTTTTAATAGGTTGCAGAGGTTTAATGTGAGTGTTGAACTCAACTTGTGCTCCCCAAGTCAGTGATGTTTGAGAAATCCCCATTTGCTTTTGTATACTGAAAACTTGCTAACCTCAAAGTATCATTTTACCTCAAATATATAATTTCCACCCCATCCTTGCTCAGTGACTTAAATAAGAACAAATTTTATCCTTCTGCATCAGACCCATAAGACTCATTGATGAGTCCTTTGTTTATTTGCTTCCATAAACCTCAGATTTCCTTCCATTTCTTTGAGATGCTCTTTCTTAACTAATAAATATGCTCCCTATTGCAATAGCCTGAATAAAATAATCTTCTTTGTATGTGTGCGGGGGAGGGGCACCAGGTATTGAACTCAGGGCACTCAATCACTGGGCCACATCCCCAGCCCTATTTCATATTTTGTTTACAGACAGGTTCTCACTGAGTTTCTTAGCACCTTGCTGTTGCTGAGGCTGGCTTTGAACTCTCCATTCTCCTGCCTCAGCCTCCTGAGCCGCTGTGATTACAGGCACACACCCAGCTAAACTAATCTTCTCAATTGCTTGGTACACTTTGTTTTCATAGCTTTAGTTCCATACTCTGATAGGATTGGACCTTGCCTTCAGATACCCATTTACTTCACACCCAGGGTAAAAAAAAAAAAATGCCTCTTAAGAGTCTTGTACTCTGTTTCTGAAGGTAATATGAAACTCAGTCATGAATCTGACACCTCTTCTAGTACTATAGACTCCTGTTTATGGTAAAAATTTCATTTTTAATTTAATGAGTAATGGCTTGATTTCTGGGGCTACTTTTTCTGGTTTCATGGTATGAACAATTGTTAATCTCTGTAAATTGTTAATCTCTGGTTCATAAAGATTGTGTCAGAAAATCTGAATTTCTCATCCACAGGGAGGTGTATACCTAAGTGGTAAGGTTTACATTATGTTTATGATTGAGCCATGATTGAAATTTTAGAATTGAAGCTAGAAGCATTCTAATTGTTAGGATATTTATGTCTGCAATTCATATAATTTAACTATTATTATGTGCAATTGCAATATTTTCCTACCTCCAGAGATGGTATTAAAAATAAATACATAAGACTATCAAATGTCTTAAAGTAGCTTTATTATGATTGGCTTTTAGAGATTTTTTTAAAAACCCACTTATATAAATAAAATATTCCTAAAATACCCTGAAAATAAGGATATTTATCTCACAAAACTTTAAATGCATTTAATTTAAAGAACGTTTGTCTTATTTTTTTCTTTTTTTGTAGTGATGAGGATTGAACTCAGGGCCCTGTGCATGGGAGGCAAGCACTTTACCAACTAAGCTATATCCCAGCTCCTAAAGAACATTTATTTGTACAGAAGCCAAATCAGAAATATGTAAAGAATTCAAACTTACATAATTTAGATAAATCTTTAGCAAATGTCTTTTGATTGATATTTTTGGTTTAATAAAATATTATCTTCTATGATTTATCAGTATTAGGTTTAATATACTCATAGATTTTTATTCCACTAGGGAATGCTTTTCCTAAAATTATATAGGTGTATTATTAGTGTTATTTCTACTAAATAATTAAGATTATAAAAATGTAAATTTGTGTTAAACCAAGTCAAATGTCTATTTTGACAAACTTTATTTTACTAGCAATTATGTTTTTTAGTATTCCAATTTCAACATAATTTCCATAATCTTTAGATAACTAAAAATCTGTGACATATATTAAACTGAGTTAACGTTATCAGAACAATGCCAGCAAAAAATCCTTGAGATACTTTCTTTGACACTGGTTGCTCCAATTCAGGAGATTTTTGATCATTTATGAGCTGTAATAATTTAATTATTTATGAACAAAAGTGGAGACTGAAAATGTAGAAGTTTATCTGAGCCCTATGTTTCTAGAGAACAATGATGGTTGAAAAATTCTCTGCATTTTTTTTTGTATGTTTGAGAATGAGCCTACCTGCTCTTTCATATTCTGAGGTAACATTCACCTCCACCCCTCCTTTATCTTGAGTCGTATAAATCCCTCTCCATACTTCCTTTTGACTCTCATAAAATCCATACATGACTCTCTTGTTTATCTGTCTTTACAATCCCAGGATGTCTTCTTTTCCTTTGTTATGTTCCTTATTAATGAGCATGCTCCCTATTGCTATAGCCTGAATAAAATCATCTTCATAATTGTCTTGTATACTCTTTCAGAAATGTCAAGGTGCAATGAAGTATCTCTTATTGTATTCCATAGGCAGGAGCAAGGGTTTCCAGTAGGAAATAATATCTTTATTAACATAAGCCATGACCTTTATCAGGAAAAAATAATGTGACTTTATAGTAACCCAACAAAATTAATACTATAAATATTGTGAAATAATTCACTTAAAAATGGGCTAAATTGGGCTAGAGTTGTGGCTTAGTGTTAGAGTACTTGCCTGGTATGTGTGAGGCCCTGGGTTCAATTCTCAGCACTGCACATAAATAAATAAATAAACAAACAGACAAACAAATAAATAAATAAAACAAAAAAATATCAATTGACACACACATACACACACACACACACACACACACACACACGCACACACATACATATATATTAAAAAAACAGGCTAATTTTTTTTATTTTTAAATTTTGGCCTAAAACATCTTTCCTTTTAATTGTTGCCACAGACAAAAAAAAAAGAAGTATCAATTGTTGTAAATAACTGAAAATTTGAAGCTCAGTATGGGAAAATAACCAAAATGGATCTTCAAGAGTGTTTTTGTAGTATTGGCAGTGCTAAATTTTTTTACCCCTTCCTTTATTCCTAAAAGCACAACTATCAGGCTCTATTGAGTAATGTATTTTGCTAAAGGTTTGGGGAAAATGGAGATAGAGAAAAACATGACATAGAAGAGGAGCCAAATTTAAAATAAATATTAAAGTTAATATTAAAAGCCATAGTTTCAAAGTTTCTCCATGATTCTCACTCTGAAAATCCCACTTGCTTGCTGTTTCTGCTTCTGCCCCGTCCTCTCTACCATGCCACTGGGGCCTTCTATTAGTATAACTCTGGTCCATCCCTCTTCTCCTTTCAGATCTTAGGTCTCCTCAAACCATTTTTTTTAATTATAAAATATTACAAACTCACAGAAAAAATAGTGTTAATAGACAATTTTTAGAGAAAGTGAAATCATGACTCTCATACAGAAATAAAAGCGAACACATGTTAAAGAATTTACTTTATACATATGCCATGAGGAAGCCAGGCAGATGTTATAACCGGTTTTAAAAAAATCAAATTAGCACAAGGTTATATGGAGTAAAGTAAAGCTGAAGTGAATTGCAAATGAAGACAAAACTGTTTTTTTAAATTTTTGGGTGTGGGAGAGGAAATTAATTAGATCTCTATCAGGCAGGATAGTTTCATAGGTTGCATAAATTTAATGTAACAGTGTTGATCTTTATTTGAGCCCTGTATCTTATCAATTATCTATAGCTATAAAAAAGTGCAAAGCAGCTCAAAAACAATGAATATGATAATTAAGAAGATGTAGAGATTTTTATCACAATATGTTTTTTCTATCATAGACATGCACATAATCCCTAAAAAGAGAATATTTTACTTTATTGTTTCAAAGCATCATTTTATAGTGAAATAAAATATAAAGAAATAAAGCCCCATGACCCCTACTTTGGCTCCCTTTCTAACCCAACGATACACTACCCTGAAGTCAAAATGTATTCTACCTAAACACATTTAAAACTTTTACTATAAAGGCACTTTTTAAAACTTTACTATAGGCACTTACATAAGTAAATAAAATACAACCTCTTCTTCTGGATCAAATAGCTTATAAAATGGTATTAATATATTTATATTCTTATACAATTATTTAACTCAACAGTACATTTTTGAGAAAGAAATGTGGATGACAATTACATTTTCTAATGTTAAACCATCCTTGTACTTTTGATATAAAACACCTGATTAAAACCTTTGGTTTCTTTAAAATTACATAGCAGAATTTGATTTGTTAATATTTTAGCTTGTCTATTTTTATAAGCAAGATTTGTGTATAATACCTCTTACATTTTGTCCTGGCTGATTTTGGAGTGAAGATTATTATATACTTGATTGAATAATTTGGGTGATTTTTCTCTTACTCATTCCCTAGAACAGTTTGTCTAAAATGAGAATGATCTAGTCCCTAAAGATGTTTTTGATTGCCATGTGAAACATTCTGGGCTGGTTCTCTCCCCTCTCCATCCTAGGTACCAGTTTAACCGATGATTTGTTATCTCTAAGATTGATATGTTTGTTTAGATTTTTTAAAAACTTTACTGAATTGATTGTAGTGCATTATATTTTTTCCAGGAAATTGTCCATTTTATCACATTTAAAATTTTATGTATAAAGAGATACATGGAATACTCTTTAGACTTTTTTTAGTTGTTGATAAAACTTTTATTTATTCATTGATTTTTAGACATCTGATTTTTAGTTGTAGGTGGACACAATACCTTTATTTTATTTTTATGTGATGCCGAGGATCAAACCCAGTGCCTCATGCATGCTAGGTGAATGCTTTTCCTCTGAGCCACAACCCCAGACCTATTTATTTCTTTAACTATGTTTATTTTTAGTTGTAGATGGACACAATATCTTTACTTATCTATCTATCTATCTATCTATCTATCTATCTATCTATCTATCTATCTATCTATCTATGTATCTATCTATCTATGTATCTATCTATCTATCTATCTATCTATGTATCTATGTATCTATCTATCTATTTATTTTTATGTGGTGCTAATGATTGAACCCAGTTCCTCAAGCAAGAGAGGCAAGCACTCTACCACTGAGCTACAACCCCAGCCCTGGAATACTCCTTTTAATATATATTTTTATATTGGTAAAAAATTAAAATAAAATTAACCATTTCTAAGAGTACAATTCAGTTGGGTTAAATATTTTCACATTGTTATACAAAAAATCACCAGAAATTCTCATCTTGTAAAATTGATCTTACCAATTATTCATCTCTTCATTTCACCCTCTCCCTTAACCTTTGTCAACCTCTATTATATTTTCTATTAGTTTAACTACTCTAGACAGCTTATATAAATGGAATCATACAGTATGTGTCTTTTTGTGACTAGCTTATTTCATTTAGCATAATGTCCATAGGATTATCCATTTCATAGCATGAATAAGAATTTCATAGCATGGCAGAATATCCATCTAAAAATTTGATTGTCTGTAAATACCATATTTTGTTTATCTGTTCATCCATTAGTGACACTTGGGTTGTTTCCACACCTTGGCTATCATGAATAATGCTGCTATGGTCATTATGGTCATGACTGTACAAATAATCTCTTCAAGGTCTCTCTTTAAATATATATTCATTTATTTATCTGTGGTGCTAAAATTGAACCCACTGCCTCATACATGCTAGGCAAGTGCTCTACCACTGAATCACAATCTCAGCCCTTCAAGGTCCCTCTTTTATTTCTTTTGGGTATATATCCACAGGTGAAATTTATGGATCATATAGTAATGTTTTTTACTTTTTCTTTGATGGAGCACCATAGTGTTTGTCATAGCAGCTGCACCATTTTGCATTCAATAGTATAGGGAGTTTGCAATTTCTCCATATATGCACCAACATTTGTTATTTTGTTTTGTTGATAATAACCATTTTAAAGGGTATGAAGTGGTATCCCATTGTGGTTCTGATTTGCATTTCCCTCATGATTAGTGATGCTGAATATATTTTCATATGCTTATTGATCATTAATACATCTTCTTTGGATAAATGTTTATTCATGTCCTTTCATTATTTTAATATTTTAAATTGTTGTTGATATGTAGAAGTCCTTTCTAATTCGGAATATTAACTACTTGTGAAATATATTATTTGTAAATATTTTTCTGTTCCAAATACTGATGTTTCACTTTCTTGATTGTAATCATAGTGTACTGTTGTGTGTATGTGTGTGTTGCTTGAGATTGAATCCAGGACATTATGCATGCTAGGCAAACATTCTACCACTGAGCTACATCCCCAACTCTTCATAGTGTACTCTTATATGATAAGAATTTCTGCCATAACTGTTGTCATGTGTACTTTTTCACTTTTAATATTGGGTGTATACTATCTTTCTCCTGTCTCTGTCCCTGTCTCTCTCATTTTCTTTTATCTTTCTCATTTGAATATCATTATAATTTTTAGAGATTTTCTTGTTTTAATAGTCTACTCAGATAGCCAACTTTTAATCTTTATTTTGCATTGTTTTCATTAATGCTTCTTTTTCTTATTTCTGTTTTGTCTGCCTTGTTTTTATTTCTCACCTCCTTTGGCTGCTCTGTTTATTTGACATTCCCTTTTATCTAATCTATGCATTTATTTTTTAAAATGTCCCAAGTCTTTTTGGCTTCATATTCATTGTTATGTAGATTTTTTTTTTGTTTTGGTACCAGGTATTGAACCCAGGAACACTTAACCACTGAGCAACATCCCTAGCCCTTTTTTACATTTTATTTAGAGAAAGGATCTCCCTAAATTGTTTAGGTTCTTGCTAAATTGCTTAGGGTGGCATTGAATTTGCAATTCTCCTGCCTCAGCCTCCTGAGCTGCTGGGATTATACCACACCCAGCTGTTGATGACATGCATATTTTTAATTGGTGATCTGAATTTTCATATTACTCAAATAACTGGAAAATAATTTTTATTTATTTTACATAGGACTTGTTATTTTCTTTTAAAATATCAATATCTTTAATGAGTACTGGAAATCTCTCATACATTTTCCATTCTAATATGCCTGGTCTGCATTCTCTCTTTTCTTTACTCTTTCAAGAACATATCCTAAACATATATTGAATTTACATTTCACCTCCAACTACTCTTCAGCTTTACTTTATATCTTTCATCTCTACATTGTTTTATGTAATTGTGAGCAATTATTTTTTTCATAACAAGCTTCCAGTCACTAATTATTGCTTCAGCTGGGTCTAATCATTTTTGGAATAAAAACCTATGCTTTTAGTTGGCCTCATTTTCAATATCAGGAAGTTTTGAATTTAGATTTCATTTAAATTTTCCCAAAGCTGTATTGGCCCACATGTGTTTCAACTTCTTAGACCACATTTGGGGGCACAAGTAACACCCAGTTGATAGGCAAAGTTTCCTTGCTGGTTAACAAAAGTTTTCTAGTACTCACTTCCACTGTGGATACAGGATTTGGGGTGTCCTGGGTATTCCATGAGGCTTCATTTTTGGCTTCCCTTTTCATGTCAGTTCTGGGAACCATCTCCCATCACTATGTGATATAAATACCAAAGACCTTAGATTTTGCCTCTGATGACCCTTTCTCAGAGTAGCCATGTTTTAGTCAGCTTTTTTGTTGCTGAGACCAAAACGACCTAACAGGAACAATTTTAGGGGAGGAAAAGTTTATTTGGGGTTCACAGTCCATTGATAGATGGTTCCATTCCTCTGAGTCTCAGATGAGGCAGAACATCATGGCAGTAGTATGTGGTAGAGGAAAGCAGGTGGGAACATGGCATCAGAGAGACTATCCTCTCCACAGACAAAGTATAAACCTCAAAGGCACACCCCCAATGATCCACCTGCTTCAGCCACACCCTAACTTCCTACAGTTTCCACCCAGTTAATTCCTATCAGGGGACTAATGTACTGATTAGGTTAACACTCTCATAACACAATCAATTCACCTCTAAACTTTCCTGCATTTTTTCACACATGAGCTTTTTGGGGACATTTCACATCTAAATCATAACAAGCAGCAATAACAATACCTACAGCAATTAGCACTATCTTTCATTTCTTTTTATCTGGCAACTTGGATGTATAATTGCTCTTTCTTTCTCATGAGATTAGCTAGGAATTAATGTTTTTTTGTTACTATCATAACCAACATTCCCAGGTAATTTAGAATTTTGTCTTTGTTTTTTTTGTTTTGCATAATTTTAGCTTATCCTTCTGCAAAAGGATTAAAAATTTTCTTGGACTTCCAAAAGATTAGTCCTAATTTACTGCTACTTGGTTATGTAGAACAATTAGGTTTCTCTTTGTTATGTTTCTCATCTAGCAAGTCTTTTCAAAAGGCTTTTCAGGGTAATTTTACAAAGAAAGTACCAGAATATCTAAGTGCAGTTCTCTCACTTTCAGGTTTCCCAACTTAAAATTTAACCACTGTTTACATTTATTTTCCCTTATATAAATTTGTTTAAACCAAGAATATGATTTTATGTATATAATAGCTACTTTAACCTTGGTGTGCACTGAAAAAGAGTACCCAGGCAAGGGCACTAACAGCCACACCATACACTGCATTGGGAAGACACCTCTGGAATATTATCAGGTGGAACTTTATCAAATTGACACCTTTGGATTGCAGTAAAGGTGCTCCAGAAAAGAAACCTTAGAGGCACAAGTTCATTGTTTTCAAATGTTTTATGAGTTACTAAATGGAATATGAATTGATTTACTCTAACTTATTCCAGAAAGCAGTGTTTCAGAGGGTACATTTATGAAGATGTAGATATTTTAATAAGAAGAATGAAAACTGTCACAAATAAAATGGCTTGATTTTGGTAGTAGTCAGCTTTGGGAGAACTTTAGCAGAGGTCACTGACTGGCACATGTACTCTGAGGGGATTTTGACAAGTGAAGGAAGGTTCAAGTAGATATCTCTCCGTGTTTCTTACAAATGAAATATCATTTTATTCTATGAAGGTCACTCATCTTCAATACCTATAATGGGTGTTTAGTGCTGTTAATTGATGGGATATTTGTTTATGATTAGAAGAGATGGGTAGCTATTGATTTTGGGGAAAACAGATGATGAAGGTTAGAAAGTATAGATAGATGATCCACTAATTCTAATATTATTTATCTTTGCTCCCATGCTATTCCTTACTAATTCTCATATTTTAAGGTGCAAATACTGTCTAGCCTGAAAGAAAGTATTACAAAATTTATAAATTTACATTCCTGTTATGTAATGAAACTGTTTTTGAATTCCAGTTTCAAACTTCCCTTGGTTTTCTCCTGTGCCAAATTAAAAGCTTTTGCCTCTAAAAAGAATTAAAGAGACATTTCTCAAAAGAAGAAACACAATGGCCAAAAAATATGAAAAATTTTCAACATCTCTAGCAATCAGGGAAATGCAAATCAAAACTACACTTAAGATTTTGTTTTACTTTAGTCAGAATGGCAATTATTAAGAACACAAATAATAGTAAATGCAGGAAAAAAGGTAAACTCATATATTGTTGGTATGACTGCAAATAAGTATAACCACTCTGGAAAGTAGTATGTAGATTCCTCAAAAAACTAGGAACGAGACCACCATATGACCCAGTTGTCCCACTCCTACTCTATTTATCCAAAAGAACTAAAAATCTCCTTACTATAGTGATACAGTCACTTCATTGTTTATAGCAGCATAATTCACATTAAGAGAATTACAGAATCAGCCAGGATGCCTGTCAAAAGATGAATGGATTAAGAAAATGCAGTATATTTGCAGAATGGAGTTTTACTCAGCCATAAAAAAGAATGAAATCATGGCGTTTGTCAGTAAATGGAAGGACCTGGAGAATATCATGATAAGTGTCATAAGCCAGACTCAGAAAATTAAGGGTCACATGTTTTCTCTCATATGTGGAAGCAAGAGCAAATCAGGAAAAATGGTGATTGTGGGGATCAAATATCATAAAGATACAGGGAACATCAGTGGAGTAGAAGAAGGACAAGAGGGAGGAAAGAATGAAAAGGGGAGGAAATAGGGAATGAATTTAAAAGAATCATGTTACATGCATATGTAAATGTGTCAAAGGGAATTTCTTTATGTATATATAGAAAGTACCAATAAAAATAAATAAATAAATAAATAAATAAACAAAAGTGAAATCAGTAGAGGAAAGGAAGGAGAATAGGCGAGGGAGGAAGGAAGGGAAAGTGGGGAAATGGGGATTGAAATAAAATTCTTTGCTTACATGATTTTGTCAAAATATACCTGTGTGTAACTATAATGCTATAATAAAAGATAAGAAATAAAATCTTTTGCTTCTGAACTGTCTCTTCTTTTTTCAGTTGTAGCACAGTTTTTCTTACCATTATGGTATTATTTGTCCACTTTGTGTGGCTATAACAAAATATGTGGGGCTGGGTGCTTCATAAAGATAAAAAGTTTATCTAACTCACAGTTTTGGATACTTAAAGTCCAAGATCAGGTGGCCTTATCTGTTCTACCTCTGGCAAGGGTATCCTTGACTATATAACAACATGGCAGAGAAATAGGAAAGGGAATGACATAATATAGAAGGGTCCAGGCATGTCGGGGTGGTCTCACTTTATAAGAACTTGTTCTTGTGAGAACTCCTGAGGGGGAAAAACATTAATCTCTTACAAGCATAGTTCCCTTATTACCAAATTACCTTATTCTAGGTACTACTTCTTAAAATCCCATTAACTCAACACTGCCACACTGGAGACCAAACTTCCAGCACATGAACCTTTGTGCACACACTGAAACAATATCCAAACCATAGCATGCCAGTTTATGTATGTATTTCTAGTTGTGGTTTTAAGGTAATACTTAAGCATTGGTTTTGAAACTGTTTTATCAGCAAGTGTTATAGGTTGAGTCTTTAATTTTTTTAGTTGTAGATGGACACAATAACTTTATTTTAATTTATTTATTTTTGTGTAGTGCTGAGGATAGAAGCCAGTGCCTCACACATGCCAGGCAAGCACTCTACCACTGAGTCACAACCCCAACTACTATAGGTTGAATTTTGTCGCTTTCAAAAATTCATGTGTTGAACTCTATATCCCAGAACGTGAATTACTTGGAAGTACAGTAGCTATAGATATAATTTCATAAGATGAGGTGGACCACTAATAGAAATAGGAAATAGGGTGGACCACTAATCCAACAGGACCAATGGACTTATAATGAGGGTTAATTTATACACAGACAGGCACACAGGAAAAAGGCCATGTGAACAATAAGGTATAGATTGGAGTGATGTGTTGATGTGCCTACAGGCCAATAAACCTAAAAAGATTGCCAGAAAACCACTAGAAACTATAGGAGAAGCATAGAACAGATTGTCTCTCTGAGATATAGTAAGGAATCAACCCTGCTGATGTCTTGCTCTTAGCCTTATAGCCTCCAGAACTGTGAGAAAACAGAATTTTGTTAGGGCAACCCTAGGAAACTAATACACCAAGAAATGTGAAAAAAATTGTTTCTACGACAAAATAAATCACTGGACTTTAGTTTGCAATATAGAAGATGGGATCCCCCTTCCATTCTACTGATCTGATAAAAATTCCAAAATAGCTTAAAGTCTTAAGAATACATTGAACTCAGGTATTTTGTAACAATTGTACATGATTCTTCTTTTACATATATTTCAAATAAGGACACATTTAGTATGCACATATTTAAATGGCTTTCATTTAACCATGCATTTGCACTTCATGTTCCTTGCTACTGACACATACCCAGTCAGAAGAGCTTTTAAATTTCAGTTAGAAGTGAAATGTTTTTCTGAGAAGCTGCAGTTTTCCTCATTAACAAAGAGACTCTTCAAATATCCTTCTAAAAGTAAAAATTTCAGAGAAGTTGTAAAATAATCAAAACTTAGAAATGTGTTGCCTGAAAAAATATAGGTCAAAATGAAACTAAATTAAGCTAAGTAAAATTTTATAATAATAATAAATATGATTCATAAGGCAATTAAGTGTTGCCCTAGGTCAAAAACTGAAAGTTTGTTCAAAATTTTCTGAAAAGAGCTTTTAGTTACTGATAGATTACCAAATTAAAATCCCAAAGAATTAAAAATTGACTTAAACATTTGACTTTTAATTATAGTAAGCTATATTAGAGCACTTAATATTGTAAAGGTAGAGAAAATGTCATCCTTACCTTGAGAGATTTCTGTAATATAAATCTTATCTGTGGACTATTCAATTTGCTATTTGGGGGGACTAATTTCTGGGAGTAAGAGATTTTAATGAAGAAAAGTGGATAATGTACCTTCTGAAAAGAATGATCTGAAGCCACATGTCACATCAGCTATTTATTATCTGCAAGCTAGTTATACAAATTTCTCAGCCTTGGCCTCAAGTAGGCTAGGAGCTACATTGAAAGAATTTAGTAATTATCAAAAAGAAATGTAAAATGCCTAGTACATTTTCCATGCCACACTAAGAGGTGAATAAGTAGTAGTTATTATTTGGCCAACTTTTGTTCCAGCTAAACTTGATGATATAATCCTTCCTTTCCCTCATCCTGCTATAACTATAATTGAATCTCATTTGTCTTCCAATTTGTAAATTTTATACTAATAACTGAAAAGAGGGAAACAATATGACTACAGTGTATTCAGGGAAAAAGTAGCATGGAGGCTAAAGTCTAAGTATGACCATGTCCCAATCCCTGGAATCTAAATATGTCACCTTATATGGATGGCAAAAGAGACTTTGCAGATGTGATTAAGTTAAAGGTATTTTTAGATGGAGAGATTATTCATCTAGATACAGTGTACTTACATGAGTCCTTATAAGAGAGGGACATAGGAGGAGTCAGACACAAGGGAAAATGCGATGTAATGACAAAAGCAAAATTAAGTGATGTGCTTTGAAGATGGAAGAAGGGGCCTTGAGGCAAGAAATGCAGGCAGTCTTAAAAGCCATAAATGACATGGAAATGGAGCCTTCCCTAAAACCTACAAAAGAATGAGCCCTGCTGTCACTTTGATTTAGCTTAAAAAAACTAATTGTGTACTTCTGTTTTGTGTTCTCTCCTTTCCCCAGAAAAGTTATTGCAGACTTGTTCAGATGGTGGGTAGAGGGATTTCCAAGAAAAAGAACAAGGAAGGACATATAGCATATTGAACTTAAGCTCAGGATTGACACAATATCATATACACTACATTCTTTTCTTGAAGGCAGGTCACAACGCCTACTCACGTTTTTGTGGTTGATAAAATGGATTTCATTTCTTAATGAGAGAAGCTGCAGAGTTACAATGTAAAGAGTATGGATAGAGAAAGAGATAAAGAATTTTAAATAGTTTTGCAATTAACATACCACAGTCACTCTAAGACAAACATGATCTTGATTTTCACCTGATTTTCTAGTCCTTGAATTTGGCCATCACCTAAGCATCTTGTATTTCCACTTTCTGTAAAATACCCTTATGTTTAGCTCATGCACTTCTGCTAAACTACTGTAAGCTGGCTATTAGTTTTTAAAAGATCTGATCAATTAATTCACTTGACAGCATTAATAACTATCTGCCTAGTGAATATACCTCCTACCCCCATTTATATTGATTTTTTTAAAGGCAAAGTGCCGAACAATTTTTGCCAAATTGCTTTTTCAATATATTATTCCAGGTTCAACAAGCCTCACTCGTGTGGAATTACTAATGGGGTGCTATCTTAAGACTTTTTCTGAACTGTTTCTAATGCAGCTTAGCTAAGGACCATATGTTGCACACTGCTTTTTCTATATAAGATCTTTCCTTTTTATTTCTTTATCCAGGTGTTACTTTTTTTTAAAAAAAGGAAATGATAATATAGGCACATATGTGTATACCTATTAGAGTAAAAGAAGTTATTAGGCCCTTGTCATGAATTTTCAGAGTCCAGATGGGTTAGTGTGGCAGCAGTATTTTGATCAACTGTGAAGGTGTTTCCTCCAGGATGCCTTGATAACAACACCATTAGAAGCAACCAATTCCCCAAGGGCCATCTGGCTTATTTTTATTTACTTATTTATTTTCTGTTATTGTTCTTTTTAAGCAATATATCAGATCCATAAAATGAATGCTGAATAAATAAATAAATGAGTGAAAGAAACTCACTGTTATCCCTGTGATTACTGAAATCTACTCCTTTAAAATTTCCATCTCTCATGGTAAAACTTAAATAATCTAGTGAACCAACCTTTAAACTATCTTGAATTTTTCGTTAGTCTCACTGTGACTTTTTAAAATTGTATTTTAAAACTAACATAGTCTTATAGTTCTAAAAATTTTAACACATAAAGAGATTTGTGTAATTGCCACCACAATCAGGATACAAAACAGTTCCATCTGTACATGAATGGTTAACCAGCTCTCATAATCTAGAACTGGAAACAACCCAAGCAACTTCCAATTAATAAATATATAAACAAATTGTGGTACATCCATACAATGAAATACTACTCTGCATCAAAAATAATGGAAATGGGGCTGAGGTTGTGGCTCAGTGGTAGAGCACTTGTATAGCATGTGTGAGGCACTGGGTTCAATTCTCAGCACCGCATATAAATAAACAAACAAATAAATAAAGGTCCATCAATAACTAATAAAAAGTTTTTAAAAAGAATGGGACTACTAATATAAGCAACAACTATAGATTAGTCTTACAAGCATCATTTTGAATAAAAGAGGCTAATCTCAAGAGATTTCATGTTGCATGATTCTAGTTATACAACATTATCACATTTTGCCTAAACTTTTAATTCCCTCCTATTTGGTTTATGTCCAATATTTATTTTCCAGTTATCACTGTAGCTTCAAGTCCTCAACAAATAGCCCTTTTGAAATAAAAATTGGATCACACCACAAGTTGCTTAGGCCACCTCATGGTGATTTTGCAAATTCCTGCATGAGATTTAGAAAGTTCTTTATGATGGGGTCTTTCCTATAACCCCAGCCTAACTCCCTGCCTTGCCTTGCTGATTACCCATGTCCCAATAATAATCATATTGCTACAGTTCCTGGAATGCATCATGCACTCCAATTCTTCTATGGCTTTCCCTCTCATCTGAACCTCCCCACCATCTCCTAACTAACCTCAATGTACCCTCTAACCACTTCTTAAAGTACAAATCTTCTGACCAACTTTCACTGGTTTCCTTCACAGAGATATTAGGAAAGCTTCAGTTTTCTTAGTTTGTATCAGTGATTATAGGGGTGGTTAAAAATGTGGCTTGCCTGTGAATTCTTAAAATTATCTGGAAGACGTAGGACTGACAGGTGCAAAGCATCTCTCAGGCAAAGTGAATTTTAAAGCTTCATTTAAAGCTTCTAGAGATCATAGTGTGGTCTCTGCCCACTTTACAAATGAAATACACCGAGAAAGCATAAACACTTACTAAAACCCTTGTAGGAGTACATTTTGCCTGCCAGCAACTCTTCGTCAAGCAAACATTTTGAAAACACTTGGACGATCCTGGCTGCCCCAGTGTTTTCATAAATACTTCCATCCGGCAGTCACAGAAGCCTTGCAGAAGAGAGTGGTCAACAGGAAAACTTGAAATGGAAGAGGCTCAGTGAGCAGCTGCTGAGTTGTGAAAATGTATGCAAAAGCATATGGCTGTCTTTAGGGCCTTCAGGCAACACTTTTATTTATTTATTTATTTTTCACCCTGAAAATATCAAAACACATGATTCTATTTCAGAACATTTTCTTGTAAACGAACTCTTCACTTTTAGAAAGGAGTGCATAAATGTTGAGCATGACATAAATATTTGTTTACCTAGAAGTATGTTTTATTGAGAAATAAAAATTCTAGTATAATTTGGCCTGTTTTTCATCATAGGTTTCCAGTAATCTCTTTGGCTTTCTTGCCTTCTTATGTGTCCACTTCTATTTGGGAAGATGTAACATTTAATTTTCTACCATTTAAGCTGAATTGCAGAAGGATATCTAGGTGAAAAGCATTCAGAATTTGATGCTGGTGCAGAATGCTGCAATTTGCTTACTTGAGTATAAATGCTGAGCTTTCAACACTTCTATATAGTTAGCTATGTTTTGCATTTAATTCAAGTATTGAATTATATCTAAAAATATCTACTGTTAAGGTCCTAAATCTGCAGGCCATTCTTTTTCTTATATTTTGGAATCTTGTTGGTTTAGCCACAAGGGATAAATCCTTTGCAGTGTGTCCCTTTATGTAGGCAAGAAATACTCTATGATTTTCCTATTCTTCATGTTGGGAAAGGTCAGACTTTCTGACATGGTCAAGCAATCTTCTCCAGGCCTAACTGGATTTAAATTATGATAGTTTATTTTCACTCCCTGTTTTACTATGTGTACCTTCTGAAAAACACTGTGTATATAAGCATCCAAATCTCACTTTGAGTTTAGCACTTCCTTTAGAACACTTGGCCCTTGAATGCTTCCCCCTAAAAGTATTCTATGGATGAGTAAAATTGGACAGTATTACAACTGTACCATACCTTGATTCTAATAGATTCTCAATTCTCATTAGCATGCTAAAGCCCTAATTAGCATAGCATAAAGAAAGTTCTTTTTCACTGCTTAACCCAGTATTTCCAAACTTGACAATGGAATCAATATTTTAACAGGTAATACATTGCCTTTTTAAGAAACACTTCTTGTGATGTTAAAACTTTGATAGAATTTTTAATAAGATATCATTTACATGTCTTTTCCATGATGCTTAGTGGCAGTTGCTAGCAATTCTCCAAAGTTAAAAACAAAAGAACAAAGAAAGCACCTAAAAAGAAATTAGCTAATCAATGATCACTTTTTTGCTTATGATACAATTTATAATATTAAAGTTTTTTTAGTTGTTGAAAACAGATTTTAAAACAGGTTGGGACCTGAAAGTTCCCCTAAGTTTGTCCACCCTTTTCAGATATAGGTGGGGAAACAGCAGACATGATATGGTCAGATAGTCAATAATAAACCTAGTTGGGAACAGAGATTGAAATGCTTGCATACCGAATCCACAATACTTTTGATTCACAAAATAAAGGTCTAACTTAGATGTGGAGAAATCATATTAATTCTTTGTAACTGAATTCATTTTGTAATCTGTCCCATGCAATCTGTAACTCTATTTTAAACCTCTAAACAAGGACATCCTAATACCTTTTAGCTTCTGTTTTCACTCTAAAAGTTCATTTCAAGAAATAGCCATTAGTTACATACTTAGCACAAAAATATGTATTAAGTCTTCCATAGGGATGTTTTAAACTTCATAAAATTTAGGCATATGTGTATACATATGCTTACATGTGCATATATGTGCATTTTCTAGATAAGAATAATTAAACAATTCTCAGTACTTTATAGTAGAGATGGATTTTTGTACATCCTAACACATATATAGACAACAACTTTAAAATAAATTAGGAAGCTCACTTGGAAAGTCTTTACCAAAGTAACATTTGCATTCTCATGCCCCAGATTCATTTCTCCACAGTGGTGAGGGATGGTGATATGACTGCATTTTACAAAAATTTGACTAATTGATTAGCTTTCTATAAGCACTAGGCACTCCATCTCCCTTCCTTTCTTCATGTGAGGTTGTATTCTTTGGTGCTATGCTTTGAATTTTTTCCTTGAAAGTATTGTTCCAAGGTCTGGATTGGAGATGAGGGAGTTAGAAGCAGGGTCAGTGATCTTAAGTCTGTTTGGCTCTCCTTAGCTTCATTTGCCAAAACTTTATGAGTGATAAAGGTGGTATTTTGTCAAAATAAAAAGAGTATACATGAAAAGAAAAAGAAAAATCTCTATGTCTAGAATTAAGAAGCCAAGAACATTTTAAGCATTTTAGAGCTTTGCAAAACTTCAGGTCTGAATATAGAAAGCCAAAATCTCTCAGAGCTAAAATGTCCAAATATCATATTCTGGTATAAAGTCCATTTTGCCAAATCATGTAGTTACAATGTGAACACACTTTGAGATAAGCATTGCTCTAACTTTAATGCACATTTGGACTATGTGGGGATCTTTTAAAATGCAGAGTCCTATTGAAAAGTCAGAGGTTGGACCATTTTTAACAAGCTTCCAGGTGGTGCCAGTGCTGCTGGACTACATTTTGATTGGCAAGGTAGGTCTTAGGAGATGAAGAAACAACTGATTACAATCAAGAAACTGGATGAGCTTCATGATTAGCTCTTGAAATTTCATAGCTGTTCTTAAGGTGAAGCAGCTTTTAGTGTTTTTTTTTTTTTTTTCAGGCCTTGGGGTTTTGTGAGTGTCCCACCTATAGGAGCCACATGTAAATAGAACTACAGGAATGCAGCCTGTCTGGGAAAAGTCAGATTTTTACCTCTTTCTTATAGACTGAGGGGCTGCAAACAAAGCAAAACACAATACTTAGTAGGTATCTTAGAACCAGAGCAAGGGCTGCTTGGTTCTTAGCCACAGAGTTGACCTATTCTCTCTCCTCTAGTAGGTCACAATTTATGGTATCTCTATTTCTCCCCTTGAACAAATTTAGATTTTAAATATCCAACAAAGTAGGTATCCTCTCTTGTGCAAGTGAAGAATATTAGGTGGGCATGTGTGAAATTACCCAAGGGTTTGCATGTAAAGCTCAGTGAAGGCATATCTCAGGAAAAGGTTTTGAAACTCTGACAGCAGAGGTATAGAAAAAGAGATAAAAGGAGAGTAGTATGTACAAAGCATTAAGTAGTGAATAAGGACATAGTGGGCTGGGAACTAAATTTAGAACATAGGTTTTAGTGAGTTGTCAATGGAAAATAGCATATTTGTTTAAACTATGGTAGGGAATAAGAGACAATTCTTTCAATGATATTGATACTATGTGTTGCACAGAAATTTAAACAATTTTCTTCCTGTTTATTTATTTTATTCTCTGTCAGAAGTAGTATGCAAATGAATGGAGTTTTTTGTCCTCTAATCCTCTGGGATATTTTGATAAAAAGGCATCAGCAAGTATTTTTATGATTATAAGCTCACATTCATTGCTCTCTGGTAGAATATCATTAGTAGAATAGAACACACTTAATAACTCACCTCCAATTTTCTTTTCTTGGAAAATGTTTACTTTTTGCTTGGAACTGAAAATATCAAAATTTAAAAAGACTCTCCAACATTCAAATAAAGTTGGATGTAGCTGCTTTCCTTCCCTAGGCAGACTGTGTTATTAGTAACTAAAAGAGGGAGAAATGTTCACTGGCATTAAGGAATGAGCCTAATTAGTAGCAAGTTAACCTGAGATTGGGGGAATGGATGACGGTGGTTGTGGAGGTGATTTTTTTAAAAGACTCCTTTTCATGTATATTTACATACATTCTCATATTTTTAGCATCTTTCATTTCTTTGGATATGCATTTCCAAAGCATGTTTACCAACTCAAAGCCAGAATTGTTTAAAAATATCAATTTAATATAACTTAGAGCAGCAGTGTTTTGTCCCCTTCCATTTATGTTGTGCAGAAAAACAGACTTCTGTGTGGTGAAAGTGTGTTCAGATTAAAGCTTTAAATTGGTGGCTAGTAGCCCAGTTATGAAAAACTTGGCTGCCTGCTGCTCCTTGGTAATGTGTTCTACAGGCTGTTGTTTTCTGCTGATCGCCTATTTACAGTGATTTACTCCAAATATGTGGGCGTCTTAAGTATATGGGTGTTGTCCAAAAAAAAAAAAAAAGAGTCAGTTTATTCTAAATGATGAAATGAGAGGAAACACACAATAGCTTCTGTTGATCCCCTACTAATTCTCAAATTGAAAAAAGACCAGCCATAAAGAATTGGAGACCAACAGAGGAATCAGCTAAAAGGGAGGGAACCATCTACAAGCAAATGATCATATAAAAAGGGCCCATTGCACACCCCTGTGGACACAGCACTGATGTGGGTAGGGTAAGGTAGGGAGAGGGAAGAATAGATATTCAGGAGATTAGACAAAGGGGAATGAAGAGAAGGGAGGGGGGATAGGAAAAGCAAAGACAGCGTAATGAATCTGAAATAGTTTTCCAATATACATATATAAATACACCACAATGAATCCCACCATCATGTACATCCATAAGAATGGGGTCCTAATTAGAATAAGTTATATTTTATGTTTGTATAATTATATAAAAATGAATTCTACTGTCATGTATAACTAAAAATAACCAATAAAAAAGAAGTATATGAAGCCTAAAATTGTTAGAAATTTATAAATTGAGGTGATGAGGCTGGATACCATCCAAACAAAATGAGGAGCTCAATTGCAAAACAGAATAAACTATGATACTGTACCAATTTATGACATTATGCCATAGAGGCATAATATAAGGCAATACTTCAATGCTTCTTTCTAGGATTAAACAATTACTCAATTAGAGTGAAAAAACCTGAAATGATTCTAATTAAGACATCATTCCAGTATATAGATCAATTAATCAGTGCATTTGAGGTTAATATTGTTCAATAATTTATAATTTTATTTAGTTATATAATTCAATATCAAGTATTGAGTTTTATAAAATACACCTGAAGTAATAAGTGTTGTTCATTGTCTTAAGAGTTAAGTGGGGAAATGACTTTTGTTTCTTGGTGTTCAGAAGCTCCAAATATAAAGAAATGGGAGAGGGACAGAAATGTTAAAATATAACTGCAAACTAATGTGAAAATTACCATTTAAGAATGAATAAAATGATAGAAGAGCACAGAGATCATTTATTAATTTTACTTGAGTTATCCAGAACAGGATTTTCAGAGATGGTGAGATGAGAGATTTTTTGATAAAGGCCTGAAGAAATCGAAGTACAATGTGAATATAGTTTTTGCATTATTTTCTAATGTAAAGTCTATCAAAAATCAAGGTTACTTTGCCACAACATTCATTAAGTAATTCCATGCTAGTTTTGTGTAATTACTTTTGTTCTATTTTAAATAATCATAAACTGTTCTTTCAATAGTTGTCCCATAATTTTCCTAGCTTTGAATTGAAAGTCATTGGTAAAAACCAGAAAAACTTAAAAATTTTCCATTTGTAGTCTTTTTGATTCTTTCTGTGTAATTTTCTAACGTCAATGTAGTGAACTGAAAATTCTAAGTATTTTAAGCAATAGGGATTTAATATTATGTTTCAGGTGTTTAAAAATGGAGCGTTGTAAGTTGGCAGTTGGCCACTAATTTCACCATAGCTGAGATCCAAAGATGAAGAAGATGCAGTTGGTGCTATTAACTATACAGCCATATGTATTGGATCATCTTCCTATAAATTTATGGGGACGAGATGTCCTAGATCAATTAGGTTTGACATTAACAAATAACATCAATCCTAATGTGTCCACTACTAGGGCTAGACAAGGTTTTAGGAAAGAAAAAAAATTAGGAGAACAAGAACAAGGTATGGCAGCACCAATTCAAATAGATCAAGGAATAAATAGACATGGATTGGGTTTTCAGAAGGGGCCACTGAGACAATCAAAATTACTTGGAAATCAGAAAGACCAGTGTGGGTTCCTCAGTGGCCCCTAACTAAAGAAAAGATACAAGTAGCCCATGACCTGGTCAAACAACAATTAGTGGAGGTACATATACAACCTTCTGTATCTCCCCTTAATACTCCCATTTTTGTCATCAAAAAGAAATCTGGTAAATGAAGATTATTGCAAGATTTAAGAACCACTAATAATGAGATGGTTATTATGACACCTGCTCAATCAGGGATTCCTCAATTGTCTGCTTTGCCAAAAACCTGGTATGTTTTAGCTATAGATATTAAAGATTGTTTTTTTTTTCAATTCCAATTCATCCTGAGGATAGTCCACGTTTTGCATTTACTATCCCTGCACTGCATCATGAAGGTCCTGATCAGAGATATGAATGGAAAGTACTCCCTCAAGGGATGGCTACTATGTGTCAAATTTATGTTAACAAAGCAATTCAGCCACATAGAAATCAAAATCCTGAACTACAAATATTTCACTATATGGATGTTGTATTATTAGCACATAAAGATAAAAACACATTGTTAGAATGTTATGCCACACTTACAAACTTATTAAAAATTATAATCTAGAGATAGCAATAGATAAAGTACAATTAAATTTTCCAGTTAATTATAATAGGAGTTCTATTATCCTCAACCATGGTCCGTCCACCAAAAATTCAAATACGAGTAGATCAACTCAAATCACTTAACGACTTTCAAAAGTTATTGGGAGACATAAATTGGATAAGGCCTTATCTAGGTATACCAACAGGAGAGTTGGAACCTTTATTTGATATCCTAAAAGGTCCATCAGATCCAAATTCACCCCACATGTTAACGCCTGAAGCAAGAAAGGCATTAAAAATTATTGAAACATATATGGAAAATATGCATTTGGATAGAATTGATATGTTTGCCTTTACTATTTATTGTACTACCAACAAAAATATTCCTACAGGAGTATTTTGGCAAGAAGGTCAATTATTGTGGATACATTTATCTTATTCTCCTAATACTATTCTTACTAGATATCCTGAGGCTGTAGGACAATTAATACTCAAAGGAATAAAAGCAGCAAAGGGAGTGTTTGGAATTTCTCCCAATAAAATTATTACTCCATATACTATGGATCAAATTGATGTGTTAGCTAATGAGTTAAATACTTGGGCAATAATCATGTTTAAATCTAATGTTTCATTTGATAATCACTTACCATCTAATCCTTTGTTGTCTTTTTGGTCCTTGCATCCTGTTGTTTTTTCAAAAATGACAAGAAAAACACCTATCATGAATGCTCCAAATATACTCACTGATAGGTCAAATAATGGTACAGCAGCAGTAGTTACCCCTGATCAAACTTTTACATTTTTAGTACCTAAACAATCAGCTCAAAAGGTAGAGCTTAATGCAGTATTACAAGCCTTTGTGATGTTTAAAGATTCTGTATTTAATTTATTTTCTGATAGTCAGTATATAGTTAATGCTATAGTATCCCTTGAAGATGCTGGTAGGATTTCTCCTCCCCTTCTGCTTGTAGCAGATTATTTATGGTGTTTGTGTAAAAACCACTCTGGTCATTATTTAAATTAAACAAAAGGGGGAAATATTAGGGTCTGTAAACAAGTCAGGATGGCGCCTGGCATTTTGCCGGGGGAGTGGTTTGTGAGGTGGTGCCAGCGAGCCATTTAGTGTGGAGATTCCTTATTGGTTGACTGCTGTATCTAGTTTATGTTAATTAAGATAAGCTGTGTGGAATGTATATATACCCCTCCTGTCCTACAATAAAGTCTGCCATTCCTGCTGTATCAATGTACACAAGTTGCTCATCACCCCCCGGTTATTTTGCTGCAGCCGGACTGCGGCATTCCCTCTGAGTCATGATCTGCTTCTGATATCAGAAATTAATGACTTATCACTGAAAGAGTCAGGACATAAACAGATATATCTCTATTTTTACTTTGCTAGCCATGACAATAGCCATATTAATTTGATCTTCAGAGTATAAACCATTGGTGGAATCTAATTATGATTCAGGGACCTAGCTTTAGTGAGTTCGGGAATATAGTATTTAGCTTTCTGAATTTTGGTAAATGATGGTTTGCAGAAGGGAATGGAAATAAATGACAACTACGAATTAATCATACTGATTTTTCATTCCTCAAAGCTTACTCACATTTTTTTCAAATTCCATCAGCTTTGACAAAAAGGTTTAACTAAAGTTAAAGGTTTAACATAAAATTTAAATTGGTTTTGTCATTAACTAGATTCACTGACTAATTAAATATATATTTGTTAGACATTAACTCTTCATAAGCAGAGCTCAGAGCCATATGATTAGATTATGATTCCTGCCTTCAAATAACTTATAGTCTAGCAACGAAAATAGTTGTAAAAAATGATCACTCCAAAATGTGTATTTTAAATTATTATAAAGAAAATTTGGATGTAAGAGAAGACATCAAAATTTGAGCATAATTTTGATTTGGCTAGTCAAGAAAAGTTTTTTTTTTTAATTAACATTACCCAAATGCTTTCAAGATAGCCACGGGATGAACTGAAGGGAAGAACATTGCAGGACAGGAGATGAACAAGAGCAAAGGAAGGAGACAAGAAAGATCCTGGAACCTTCATAGAATTATAAAGACAGTGAATAAAGGAGGATAGAAAGACTTTACAAGGTTGGTGAGGATTTGTTTGTTTAATTGTGATGAAACATGCATAGCACAAAATTTGCCATATTACATATTTCATATTTCAATTTTTAAAATTATGCTAAAATACACATAATAAAATTTACCTCCTTAATTTATTTTACAGTTTAGTAATGTTAAGTGCCTTTGCATTTTGATGCTACAAATCTCTAGAAATCTTTTTATTTTGCAAAAGTAAAATGCTTTATCTATTAAAAAACTCCCTACTTCCCCCTTCCCAATACCCCTTGGCAAACTCCCTTCAACTTTCTGTCTTTAGGAATCTGACTACTCTAGGCATCTCATGTAAGCAACATAGTAGAATATTTGTTTTTTTTTGTTGTCTGGCTATCTTCATTTAATAGCCTCAAATTTCCTTCATGTTACAGCATGTGTCAGAATTTTCTGTCTTTTTAAGACTGAATAATATTTCATTGTATTTTATATGCCACATTTTGTTTATCCATTCATCTGTTAATGCATACTCAAGTTGCTTTCAGCTTTTAGCTATTGTGAATAATGCCACTATAAATATAGCTGTACAAATATCTCTTTGAGAACCTGATTTCGATTATTTTGAGTATAAACTCAGGCATGGAATTGTTGGATCATATGATAATTTTATTTTCAATTTTTGGAGAAACTGCCATACTGTTTTCTGTAGCAGTTATTTTACATTCCCACCAGTAGTGTACAAGTGGGAACACTTCTCTATATCTCTGTTGATAATTGCTTTTTGGGGGATTTTATTGGCAATAGTCATAAGAATGAGTGTGAAGTGGGATCTCATTGTAGTTTGACTTGCATTATTCTAATGATTTGTGAAGTTAAGCATACTTTCATATGCTTGTTAGTCGTTTGTATATTTTCTTCAAAGAAATGTCTATTCAAGTGTTTTGCCTATTTTTTTTCCATTTTAACCCAACATTTATTGTCTGATTATAACATTTATGTTTTTGGTTTAGAAAATGCTTGTGACTAGTTTCCAACAATAGTTTAAAAGCCTGTAAAGCAAATGAACCTATTCTCTATAGTAATATCCCACATTTGTGGGTCCTTGGCTGCCTACCTGGGTAGGATAGAGGGAAGAATAGAATGCTTAGGTAGTACTGAGTTAAGTATGGATGCTTTACTGTGGGTGGTAGCAGTAGTGCCTTGGTTCATACCCCAGACAGGTCCCTTGAATTGACCTAAACTGCAACAGATATACTTTACCTAATTTTTAATTACATTTTTTGTTTTGTTTTTGATGTTGAATTATAGGTATTCTTTATATACTCTGGATATTAATTATTTATCCAATATATTATCTACAAATATTTTATAGCATCTTGTGGGTTGCCTTTACACTCTCTTGATTATGTCCTTTGATACATAGAAGGCTTTTTTGTTTTGATGTAGTACAATTTGCTTATTTTTTTATTTTGTTGCTTATGATTTTGATGGCATTGCCAAAGCCAATATTACAAATCTTTCTCTTATGTTTGCTTCCAAGAGTTCTATAGTTTTAGCTCTTACATTTAAGTCTTTGATTCATTTTGAATAAATTTTTGTAGCTGGTTTGTGATTCAACCTTGTTCTGTTAAAGGTGACTATCCAGTTTTCCCAAGGCTATATATTTCAAAGATTGTTCATTCTCCATGATCAGATTTAAAATTTCAATTTGAAGATAAATATGAAGTTTCTTGCACTAACCTTTTTACCCCCTTTTTAAAAAACAATAAATTTTTGTTAAAAAATCTCAGTTAATATTTTGAGGTATGTATCATTGTACTTAGACGGTACTGATCACATTTTATTCTTCATTTTTATTCTTAGAGCATTCACATGACTTTTATTTGCCCCTTTCTCTGATTTCTTGTCCTTTACTACCAAAACATTCAAGTGCTTGGGTAACAATACTAACTATATCCAACTTGCAATATGGCATGTACATCTCTGTGTTCTACTGATTAGAGTTCTTTTAAGAACTTACCTTACTTAGATATTATTCTGTTGCATTTCACCATGACTCATTCTGCAACCCACACTGATATCCTTTTACATTTTTCTGGTCAGTGATTTTCAATTCAAATGATTTATTCAACATATTTCATATTATATACATATGAAATACAAAGAAAAATTATAATACTCAATCAATGTTTTCTGTACACCCCAGATTCTATCTTACTGCCTCTCTAACTTATTATTTTTGTTTTATCCTGCCTTTTCTAGTATAGTCTTTAGCTATTTGTTCTCCTCCACTCTATATTAACATTGCAAACATTCATTTCTTTCTTCCACTAATAGGCAGGATTTGGTCCCAGAGTGTCTACTGCAACATGTTGCCTAGAGTGGATGAAAATAAAGATGACTTGAATTATGGAAAATCTATAAAAAAAAACAGAATCAAATTGATGATAGAATGAAAATGTCAAACCAGGGTGTAAACCACTGTTATTCATTGTGTGGTAGAGCAGAAGAAAATGGACCAGAATGGTAGGCTTAAAAATGAAAATAGAGGGACTAGAGTGACTTTAAGGAAGAAATTAAGTAATATTATTACAGATGAGGAAATTTTGAAGAATAATTTAAGATAAACAAAAGGAAAAACCAAGGTTCCGAGAAGGAGGAAACCATTTAAGATAGAAAAGCACCAACAAATTTTGAATGTACTCTTGGCTCAGATTATTTAAAAAATGAGTATTACAAGATGATACATACAGTGTAAAGAATTAATTGGATGCCATTTTCAAATACATTTTTAGAGAAAGGTGAAATTAAATATCATTTAAGTGGAAACTGTTGTGTTTGTGAATTTAGAAGCTGATGACAGTATTAAGTATCAACTACAAGGTTCTTCTAGGAATCAAGATGGAAAAGGTATGAGAATAGGTAACAGAATGATGCATGAGATAGAGTGCACATTTGCATATGTTTACAAATAATCACTGGCAAAAATATAAAAGTCTTTAGGCAGGAGACTAGAACAAGTGATTTGTAATGAAAAGTGATATTTACTTATTTTTCTTGATAATGATAATACTTAATATTAAAAATGAACCATTAACAACAAGAAAATAAAATTACACAGAATTATAAATTATAATTCCATCACAGAGAAGTAAATTTAAGAGTTTTCTAGTTCTATAAATCCCTTTTAAGGAAAGTAAGAAAGAATGACTTCTTGATTGGTGTTATATGACTCTACTGTCCTAGGCAAAACTGAATGGATCAAAAATCAGTACTTAAACCAAACACAACCAGCTAAATTCTGGACTAAGAGCTAAAGAGGTACTCTGCCATACGAACTCAGTGTGAACATGCCATGTTGTACCACATTACATACTAACTACCAGGCTCAATAGGATCCTTTCTTGGGGAGTTTTGTTTAAGACAAATAAACATATTCAGACATACACAAAGAAGCAAAAGAATCAATAACAGTTGATGTAGAGGACATAGAAAAAGAAACAGAAATAATGAATAAGGAGGATGAGAGAAAGAAGGTAAGAAAGGCAGAATCATAGAGAACATCAGGAGCCTACTTCTCAAAGGATGATGATTCCTCAGATCTGCTTTCCTATCTTTAGTCATGAAAAACTATTGGCTTGATTTTCTGTGAGTACTGAATGGGAAATTATTGAAAAAGACTCACTGTGGCCCTTCAATTTACTGGACATACACTATGATAAAATTTTGTTATATGTACAAATTTAAACAATTGTTATGACTAAAAGATTCTGACAAAGAATTATGTTGCCCACTTTTTGGACAATGTGGTTTTTAAAAGATAACTGTGAGGGCTGGGGTTGTGGGTCAGTGGCAGAGCACTTGCCTAGAACGTGTGAGATGCTGGATTGTATTCTCAGCACCACATAAAAGTAAAATAAAGGTAAGGGTCCATCTGTAACTAAAAAATATATTTAAAAAAGATAACCATGAGTTATGAAAAATTTTATGTCAGTAAATATATTTCTAAAATGTCTTTTTCATGGAAATATAGTACTTCTTATGAGTACATCACAAGTTGTACAATTCATCCCCTTTTCTTGTGTATTTATGTTGTTTCTGATTGTTTATAGATACTAAACCATGCTACAATGAGCATCTTGAGACTATAGTTATTTTCTTAGGACATATTCCTAGGAACTTCTTACTTCAAATGATAGTACTACTTTAAAAACAAAATTTCCCTAGAAAGTTATACTAATATTTATGCTCACCAGAAATATATATATTATCATATGCTTTTATTTACATTAGTGGTGGTAATATGGTATTAAAGACTGAACCATATGGAAGATAAATAAATGAACCAGTTGCTTCAATCAAAATTTATTCAATAATTCATGAATTAAGTTGATCTTTCATATTTTTCTTCTTTTTTTAATATTTAATTGATTTTATTTTTAAAATACATAACAGTGGAATGCATTACAATTCTTATTACACATATAGAGCACAATTTTTCACCTCTTTGTTTGTATATAAAGTATGTTCACAGCAATTCATGTCTTCATACATGTACTTTGAATAATGATGTTCATCACATTCCACTATCATTGCTAACCCCCTGCCCTCTCCGTTTCCCCTCCCACCCCTCTGCCATATCTAGAGTTTGTCTATTCCTCCCATGCTCCACCTCCCTATGCCATTATGGATAAGTCACCTTATATCAGAGAAAACTTTCAGCATTTTTTTTGGGGGGGGGCATTGGCTAACTTCACTTAGCATTATTTTCTCCAATGTCATCCATTTACCTACAAATGCCATGATTTTATTCTCTTTTATTGCAGAGTAATATTCCATCATGTATATATGCCACATTTTTTAATCCATTCATCTACTGAGGGGCATCTAGTTTGGTTCCACATTTTATCTATTGTGAATTGTGCTGCTATAAACATTGATGTGGCTGTTTCCCTGTAGTATGACTTAAGTCCTTTGGGTATAGACCAAGGAGAGGGATAGCTGGATCAGATGGTGGTTCCATTCCCAGTTTTCCAAGGAATCTCCATATTGCTTTCCATATTGGCTGCACCAATTTGCAGTCCCACCAGCAATGTATGAGTGTGCCTTTTTCATGGATCCTTCTCTAAAATAGACCATATAATATGCCACAAAGAAACTCTTAGAAAATACAAAAAGTAGTGATACTACCATGCATTTTATCAGATCATAATGGAATGAAATTGAAAATCAATGACAAAATAAAAGATAAAAATATCTCCAACACCTGGAGACTAAACAATATGCTACTGAATGAACAATGGCTTGCAGAAGACATCAAGGAGGAGATTAAAAAATTCTTAGAGGTAAATGAGAACATAGACACAACATATCAAAATTTCTGGGGCACTAGGAAGCAGTTCTAAGAAGAAAGTTCACTGCATGGAGTTCATTCCTTAAAAGAAGAAAATGTCAACAAATAAATGACCTCACATTACATCTCAAAGCCCTAGAAAAAAGAAGAACAAATCAACAGCAAAAGCAGCAAGAAATAATTAAAATTATAGAGCTGAAATCAATGAAATCAAAACAAAAGAAACAATTGAAAAAATTGACAAAACAGAAAGTTGGTTCTTTGAAAAAATAAATAAAATTGACAGACCCTTAGCTATGCTAATGAAAAGAGAGTAAACTCAAATTACCAGCATACATGATGAAAAAGGTAATAGTACAACAGACACTACTGAAATACAAAGGATAATTAGAAATTATTTTGAAAACTTGTACTCCAATAAAATAGAAGATATTGAAGGCATTGATAAATTTCTTAAGTCATTTTTCTTCTTTATGTATTATCTATTCATATCCCCTTAAAATATTTCTACCAATTTATTATTTTACTTGATTGCATTAGTGAAAACTCTTGGCCTTTCTTGGTGTTTGAATATTATTCTCCTAGATTGTAATTCATCTTCCATTTTAACAATACCATTTATGGAATATAGGATTTTTATAAATTTATATTGAAGCATATTATTTTATATTTTGAGGTTCTCTCTGTATGATTATAATAAGTAATATGAATATAAAAGGGCAAAAATTCTTAATTTTTAAAATTTGGCAATAAGAAATGACATTTAAAGTTAAAAATTTGATACTTCAGACAGTCTCACCTGACAGTGTTATAAATGTTTCAGTTTTATTACCTACATCAATTTATAATAACAAAATCAAAAGCAGCTAAATATGACAGATAATCTCATGGATAGGAAAGGCAGCAAAATACAACATATACTAGTATGGCAGAAGGTAAAAAAGTGGATGTGTGACTGATGTGAATCTGCAATATGTATATAGGGTAAAAATGGGAGTTCATAATCCACTTGAATCAAATGTATGAAATATGATATGTCAAGAACTTTGTAATGTTTTGAACAACTAATCATAAAAAAATTTTAAAAACCCAAATTATTTAACAAATGTTTCTCTTAGAATCACACAAAGATGATATTAAACTCTTCATGAGGCATGCTTTGGGATATACTCAAAATGGTATAAATGCTGTTATTTTCTCATAATATATATAATTTTATGCAAAGAAGTATATATTCGTATGCCATGTTACTTAGAGTAAATAAGTGATGGGAAGTAAAACAATATATATGTATATATATGTGTGTGTATATATATATATATATATATATATATATATATATATATATATATACTAAACTGAATCACATAAAGAAGTTAGGTTATCAAGGAAATCTGCATATGCTCTTGATGTCAGAAAAGCCTTTTACAGTAGATCTGATAAAAGTTATTTTTTGCTTGGTTTTCCTTTCACCCATTATTTCCTCTGGGAATAGCTTAGATGATGCAAGAACATTACTGCAGACAGAATGACTCTGCTTACTGTAATGTTGAATTCATCACAAGTTTAAAAAACTGCTTCAAACATTCTCAAGTAAACATTTGTTGCAGAAAATTCAGTGGAAAAATTAATCATGGTTACATTTTTGAGAATTATTTCAAATGTATTTTTGCATGTCTTCCTTACAATTATACATCACTATGATAAATTTATTTATAACCCAGGGTAAATAAAAATGCTTTAGACTGTTCGAAGTACATCTTCCATGCAACAAAATCAGCTGAAAAAATCCATGGGAGAGGAAAGAAGAAAGTAGAAGTATATCCATGCACACACACATGCCTTCACACACAGACCATGATGAATATACTCTTTCATTGTATACCCTGGTTGCAAATATTACTTTTTCACTATCTTAAAAATCTGTAAAGAAAATTATTAAGAAAATACTTTCTGTACTATCATTTTACTAATTGACTATAAACTATAGTGTTTGGTTTTCTGCTTACTTTAGATTTCCACTCTTATTTCCAACTAAACTACTAATTTTTATATTTCAGTATATAATTCATTTAAGCCAGCTTATTTCTAAGTGTACATACATCAGATGTCATACTGTTCCCTCACTGGAACAACTCAATTATTCAAGTGTAGCTTATGACAGATATTAGACACTTTTTACTATTAGTTCCTTTGTTTTATATTTATCTGCAAATAGACCTTGAAAACATCTTAGGAGAGTGTAGTTGCAGCAGCCAATTATTTGTATTTCTTTTAATGAAGAATGTGCATCCATTATGTGAGAAAATTCTTTCTTTTCACTTATTGTAATGACCTTAAAATACATCCAAGTTAATATTGGTGATCAGTAGAGTGAAAAATATACAGGTAGGTTTCCCTTGCATCAATATCTGATTAAATATTACTGATAAGTTTGTTGGCTTAATATTTTTGTACTCAGAATTTTCAGAAGATGGAATTGGGTCTCAAAAAAGTTTACTTTGCTTAAGTATGTAAGTTGGAGTCATATTTCAAACCAATCTCATTCTGACTCAGCAGCCCATGTATGTTATTTCCATAAACCATACTGATAGGTTACCAATGCTTGGGAGTATGAGCAAATACCTATATAAAGGAGGAGGTGTTGAATTGTGGTATCTAGGATGATGATGAGTGTGCCTAAGTACCAATGAGGAAAGAATATTTTAGGTAATGGGCATAGCATGTTTGTAGCATATTCAAAGGCACATATAGACCCAACACTTCCATTCTCTTGGTGAGACAGACACACTTAGTTTGTCTACAGCTGGGTTTCTCAACCTTTGTATTACTGACATCTGGGACTAAATAATTCTTTGTTGTGGGAAGCTTTTTTTTCCATTAACAATATCCCTAGTCTTCACCCACTAAATGCCAATAGCACCACCACCACCAGTTGTAGCAAAACTGACTTCAGACATTGCTGATGTTTCCAGGGCAAAAGTTCCCAGGTTGAGAACCTTTCATTCAAGGTGCAGAATATGATGAGAGGCAGAGACACAGTTAAAGATGAGAGAAACATGAGAGTCTTTAACTACCACCTCTGTAAAGACCAAGAATGAAAGTGGAACCGTCTAAATAAAGGAATTATATGACCTGATTTCTATTCTGGAACAGTCAGGAAACTGAGAACAATATCTCAGGGAAGAACTAATATGAACCTGAACCAAAACTGTGGTTGTAGGATTGGACTGGATGGAAGAAATTTGAGAACAGTCTTGGCCTATTACACATGGGGTTTGAAGTGGATTTGAAAAAGAGATGCAGCTTTAGCAAAAGAAATAATGAATTCCATTTGAACATGCAGATTAAGAGGGGCCAGTAGTGCACACAGAAGAAATGCTTAGTAAATATTTCTAGACCATAGAAAAAGCTCAATAACACAGGTAGTAGGCACTGTGGGCAGAAAGGAGAAGATACATATGGAAAGAAAATAAGATATTCAAGGAGAAAACTGTGTGAAACATTACCATTTAAGTTAAAAGGTGTTGGAATAGGAAGTTTCATAAAGGAGACTAGAATGAGTGGCTGGGAAGGTAGGGTAAAGTTCATAAGGTGCTGATGATGAGGCAACAGTGCTAATTGTTGGTGAATATTCACATAGGATAAGGACTCAACCTGGCTTTTGGCCTCTGGAGCTATGGAATTCTTTGGTAACTATAAAAAGAGCAGTTTTAATTGAGTGGAAAAGGCAGAATCCAGTTTGCTGTAGGGTGCTCAGAAGCCCAGGGAATCTAAGCATTAAGAGAGTGAAGAAATTCTCCTCTCTCAACTCACAATAACACATTACAATTGGACACTCAAGCTGTTCCTGTTGTTCTGGCTGAGATATAAATGGACTGTTGCAAACAGACATGACATATGAGGGTCCAGAAGTAATTTATCCACTATACTCTGTTAATATGACCTGTATAAGAACATTTTGTTCAGGTTGGCTCACATCAACTTCAAAAGAACTGTACCCACTTTTTAAAAATAATCAAAATTTCAGAGAATGACTCCTAGGGATGGAAACTAAGTTTGTGGGTATTTTTAGCCTACAAGTGGAAAACCTTATAGTGTGAATTAATTACTATTTTCAAGGATATGAGAGTTTGTATGAAGAACATGCACATCATATATTTCCTTGTTCACACAAGAGAAATGAGCTTAAATAAAGTAAGAAAGATGTTATGGAAATGACTATCAAAGGAAGTCTTGAGATACATATTTTTTCAGAAGATAGTGTCCATTATGTAATATAGAACTATTCCATTAAAAAAGAAATTTACCAAGTAAAATGCATTTCCTTGATTTATTAATATTAACTTTCAGAATTCTGATTTACATGCATTAACTTCCAAGAATCAGGTACAGTGCTTTGATTTATACATCATGCATATAAAAGTTCTTATTAATGAATCCTAAATTTTAAAGTTGTGATTTAGTATGTTAGTTTATAAATCTTAACTTTAAACTTCCAGTTTAGTGCTGTGATTTATGGGTACCAAGTTTCATGCTATTTATGAATCATAATGTTAAAGTTCTGATTTAATACAATAGTTACTGTAAGAAGCATTAGTACAATAAAACGTGCAATTCTGAAGAGATAAAGATAAAACTGATCAATATTCCTATATGCAGCACACTGTACATAGTCTGTACTACAGAGCCATCCTCAGTGGTATACTTGGAACAGAATGCTAAAATAAGGTTAGAAAAGAATACAATGGAGTTTTAATAAACCCTGTGGAAGAAACTTTCTTCCCTTTTTATTAGACCCTTCATGGTACAAGTGATTAGTTTCTGACAATAAATAGGTATCAAAAAATGGTCAAATTTTCTTAGTAGATCTACCTATATCTTTGGTTAATGTGTCTTATAGTAGCCTTGAGAATAATCCTCTGATATCATTCAGCCTGCAAATAAATTATTTGGTCACAAAATTTAAATAAATATACTGCAAAACCTCTAATCCCTTTTCCCATCCCAACTCCTTTTCCTCATCTTATCCATCCTCCAATCCTTCACCATCCAATATGGTAGCTAGTATATGGCTACTGAGCACTTGCAATATGGCTGGTTAAAATCAACAGGTGCTATCTGTGGAAATACACATTAAATTTTGAAGAGAGAAAATGTCATTAAATACTTTTCATCAATTATATGTTTAAATTATTATTTTTGGATATATTAAATTAAATAAAATGTGAAGATTAACTTCAACTGTTTCTTTTTTTTCTTTTTTAATGTGGCTACTAAAATAGTAGGGTCATCTTTGTTGCTAAAACTATATTACATTATATTATTAAACAGAAATGCCCTGGTCCTTTTTTTCCGAATGGAAGCTCCTCCAAGCTGCAACTCCTTCCAAGTAGTTAACTCACATTGTCATGAAAAACACACTAAAAGGAAAAAAGATGGCCAACCAAGAATATAATTTATTGTCTGTCTCCTTTCCCCAGAACAACACCATTCTCATTAAGAGAAATATATAGCTTAGAGAGGAACATTTTGTTTCTTTCTTGTCTTTTGTTTTTCCTTCTTGCATAGGTTATAATTTCCCTGAACTGTCTAAGTTATCATTTATTGACTGCCTACTATGGCTTGAACACTATGTAAAGTACTTTATATATTATTTCTTTAAATCCTCTTCTCAGTTCTATAATATGGATACTATTTGATCACTGGTTCTAATAATATATAGTCTGAAGGACAGATAAGTAATGTAAGTCAGATATTGGCAGAGTTAAGAGTCAAAGTTAGAATCTGTTTTCTATACTCCATAGATTAAACAGCCGTTCAAGGAAGACATTTGGAATCTGCAGCTGTGAGCTGTGCCCCAACTTGTTTTCTAAAAAGGGATATGTAAAACAGAAATGTCAGGATCTCAGTCCAAACCCCTTACTTATACTTTACATTCTTGCTTTTCTTTTTGACTAAAGATATATTAGGGAAACCAGTGAAGGCAGTTCGAGCTAGTGGTGGGTTCATCAGGCAAGCTACTCAGTCATATTAAACTCCAAACCTCAGATTCCAAATAAAGTTAGTGGAACACAAGGACGATACTTTGAGAATATGATGCAGTTCTTCTGTTCTTTCTTTCCTAATAAAAATGTTCATTTGTGGTTTTGTGGGGCTTCCTCCCTTATTAGAGGAAACCACTCAGCTTAGATGATGGTAGCTTCTCTAATCCTGCCTCACATACTTCTGAAGAGGAGAGCAGGAGGTTGGCAGCTTCACAATTTTAATTTGGTGGTGTTCCATATATCTTGTTTAACCACAGTCATTTTATCTTGTTTATACAGATTCAATAGCAAACTCTCACATTGCTTTGAATGCTCCATTCTCAAAAAATAATATGTAGAGTTCAGAGAAATACAAGGAAATATTTAATAATGACATACTTGGGACTGGAGGATGGATGCAGTTTCTAATTTAAATCTGAACCAGGAAATATCTGTTGAGTTTACCAAAGAATAAACTAGCATCCTGAAATAGAGTGGACATAACAACATAAAAAACACAAAGAACAAACAACAACAACAAAACTCCAACTAACTAACAAATTATATGATGACGAAAAGTGAAACATAATAATTTTGTTGCTTAACATAAAATAACTGTTTTAAAACTCTTCTGATGAACAAAATAAAGATAACAGTTTTTTCAGCATATGTAAAAAATGTAATAAAGTGACTGATGTAGTAGCCCATGTTCAAAAAAAGCTAAACTGTGAACAAACTAGGATTCCTCAGACATTTTAGTATATTCTGAGTTCTTCTTGAGGTAGTTGCCAAATAAAAGTTTAGTTTTTAGTTTTAGTCATATGCAATGTAATCACTATTCTTTTCTTGCTAGTTAGTTCAAAAGCACTATATAACAATGACTTTAAGTGTTCTTTTCAGACATTGTCAAGGATCATTCCAGGCCCAATAATTTCACCATCAATGAAAGCTTTAATTAAAGCAGGGAAAAATAAAAATGGCAATAAACAGCATCCTAAATTTTAGTTTTGTGTACATGTTCTATCAACTGATATAATTCTGAGAAAGATGCCTGGGTAAAGAGCATCACTTTTACAGGAAATGAATTCCAATTTCATTATTCAGAGAGGAAGCACAATAAAGTGCTGAATATATACACTTATTTTCATTTAAACTTTAATTTAAAAAATATAATATTTGAGGTGTTCATTAGAATATCTTAGATACACACCACTGATATCCACAGAAGAAAAAATATTGAAATGAGTGGAGATAATAGATCAAGATACTTAGACAAAGTTAGAGTCATTAACATGTATGTCAATCACTTAAATTTTAACACATAATCTTACCAAACTCACACAACTTCCAAAATCCTCTGTTTTTATTTTTTGGAAAGGTATCATTTCAAATGTGCCAACTGTCTGGGTTCCCAGTGGTCACCTAAAAATTTTGTGGGACATTGAATTTGTGAGAGTATTTTGAGCAGAAAATATGTAATAGATTGCTTATTGTTTAGAAAATCTTCATCCCTCTCTCCTTCCCCACTCTAAAAATATTGTATTTCTGTACCTCATTGATGTTGGGCTCACTCTGTCACTTTGGCCAATGGGCCAAAGGAATATGGGGAAAATGACAACCTACCAGTTCTAAGTGGAGATAGTTCTGAAGGGAAGGTTTACAAGGCATTGCCATCTCTTTTATGCTCTATTATGTGCACAAAAATATCCCATTACACATAGGAGGTGTTCCTTTACCCTGGATCCCAGAATGAGCAGTCACTTGAACTTAAATTGTACCTGGATTAGAGTCATTATAGCTAAATCAGAGCTCTATGATCAGTAAATAAACATTTCTTATGAACCAATGACATTTTGAGTTGTTTATTATGTAGAATTATTGTAGCAAAAGTTTTTACAGAATAGGAAGATAGTGAGAGGCATCAGTCTATGGATGATACTGGAATTTCCATAGTCAAACCAAACATTACATAATGGCAATAATTAGAATGTGGACTTGTCCCATAGGTGATATATTCAGTTCTGATAAAAGCAAAGTTAGTTTTATATAGCAAGAGACAGGACAATAATATTGCTATTTGTGTAGTGATACCCAAGTAATTAATAAAATATCTAGATATTTAGATGTCTTACTCATTATCTTTTATTATCTATCTATCTATCTATCTATCTAATCATCTATTTGTTTTTATATTGTCTATCTGATTTCAATGCCCATAAAACCAATTCTCAAAGGAGGCAACTTCCTTTAGGGATATCTATGGTAACATTCTCAGTATAATGGTGGCTATTGGCAGTCTATGTCTTTCTCAATGTGAAAAACAATTCAGGGCTGGAGATACAGCAGTGGCTACAATTCTTACACTCTGCATCTGTTCTTGACTTACAACCCCCATGGATCTTCAGAGAGCAACTTGCTTGTTGGGTCATGTTAAAATACATTTGGACAAGTAACTCCCATGGTATTACATGCCCTTGAATTTTTACTGAGGGTATTTTTAAAGTTCTAAGGAAGCTGTTATAATTTAGATTCAATTTTGTAGGCCTAGAAGTTACATGCTGGGGAGTTTTCTTGGCTCAGCAACAGTCTTGATTAAAAATCTTAGTTAAGGATACTTCTCTGTGCTTGAATTTCTTTGTATGAAATTACTTATATGAGACTATATTAAGCAGCAGGGTCAGGATTAACTTATAAATTATCATCAAGGATTTTGAAAATAAAAATGTGTTGTGACATCCTAACATTACAAACTGGTAGATTTTCTCTCTTTCCTAAAAAATTCAATTATAATATATTTGAAATAAATATGTATTGGCTTCCCTGAAATCACCTATATGTAGATGTTGAACTCTCCATGAGAGCCAAAGCAAAACACTTAATATTTTTGAAAATGCTTACAGTTTAGTAATGTGTTCTTGGGTTTATACATTCATTTAAACCACATCTTAGCATTTGTTATCTGTTGTTTCATGAGTTGGAAATACACTCAGTCTATGGTTTTACCAAAAATGTTCTTAACTAAATCAGTGATATAAAATGAATATAATTCTGAAGTTTTGGTTGAAAGTATTACCAAGTAACTCTGGCTAGTATCACCAACAAAATATAATTAATTTAGAAGGATATAAGAAGAACTTATAGCAAAATCTCCAATGTAAGCTCTACTTTGATTGTAAATTGTCACTTGTTTAAAGTCTGTTTAATAAAAATAGGATCAGAAGTGATGTCAGAATAGGAGATCCCCCACTTTTATCTCCTCATAGCAACAGCAATTTGACAACCGCTTGATGGCAGAGACAAAGGTGAATTTGTGGGAGCATTGGGATCTGGGTAGAAGGTGAAAAACTGCTAGGAAGCCCAACACTGAGGGATCTTCTGAAAAGGCAGTCTTGCATCCAGATGGCAGGAATATGCTGAATATATTGCTGAATATGGTCTTGACTACAAATTGAAAAATAGCTCTGTTCTCTGTGGACTTACATGAAACAGTTTGGCCTTGGTCTTGCCACCAGCATTATCTGTCAGGGAATACAGGAAGAACCACACTTGCCTGTTCCTTGGGCAATGGGTCTGCAACCTCAATCCTATCTGTGAACTCTGATGTAGTCCATGACCTGATTCCAGTTCCTTTCAGCCACTGACTAGGAGTAGTCGTGACTGTGTAAGAATCTCATAGGAGAAAATTTCTGCTAACCCCTAAATGCAGGTCTACCAATCATGGTCTGACTGTAGATTCTGAAGAATCTCTGATTCAGCTCTAGTCCCATGCAATATAGTGAGAGCAGACATCGGTACGTCTAGTAACAGTTCCACGGTACGCAGACTCAACTGTAAACCCTGAAACAGTCCCTTGTCTCAGTGTCAGCACTATTTATCAAGGTCCTTGTCTCAGTTCTTTCCATTTAGGGACCATGCAGTATACTCATTTGCCCAATCCCATATTAACAGATCCACCAACTGTAGACTCAGTTGCAACTGAATGATCTGGTTCTAATTCTGCTTGATTGATCTCAAAGATAATATCATTAGCCAGGGAACCCAATTGGAGGACAATACTTGCTAAAACCTGCATGTGAATACTGGAAGAGGATTTTGTTCCATCAAATACATAAATACCTAGGCAAAGATACAGAGATCAATGAGAATCTAGTAAACATGACACCACAAAAGGAAGATAACAAAGCTCTGATCCCAAAGGGAGGGTGGCCTACAAATTGCCTGACAAATAATTCAAAATAATCATCTAAAAGAAGCTCAGCAGGATGCAAGAGAACACACATAGAAAGCTAAGTAAAATCTGGAAAACAATGCATGAACAAAAATGTTTAATAAGTAAATAGAAATGATAGCAAAAGAACCAAACATAGATTTTGGACTTGAAGAAGATAATGACAAAACTGAAACATTCAAAACAGAGCTTCAACAGTAGACTCATTCAAGAGAAAGAGTCATCAGCTTGAAGATATGTCACAAGAAATTAGAGAATCAAAAAGGAACTAGAATGAAAAAGAATGAAGAAAACTTATGGGATTTGTTAGACACCATTTGGCTAACAAATGTGTGCATTTTAGGAACTCAAGAAGAAGAAATCTGAAGATAATGGAGGGGAGATCAAAACAGGAAAGACAGTGAAATTAATCTGACATAATGTTCCTATATACATATATGAATATGCTACAGTGAATCTCTCAACATCATGTACATCCACAAGACCTGGGATTCTAATTAGAATAAGATATATTCCGTGTTTTTATGAATATGTCAAAATAGACTCTACTATCATATCATATGTAACTAAAAGGAACCAATTAAAAAAAAGAAATAATGGCTGAAAATTTTCCAAAGCTTGAACAGAGTTATCCAGATTCATGAAGATCAAAATATCTAAGAAATATCAATTCAAAGAAGTCTATCCTGGCCCACAATATGCAGGACCCAGGTTCACAGTAGGTCTGGGTCCACCCCTCCACCCATGGGGCAGACACCCACTAGAGCCTAGCCTCTGACCAGCAGACTACTGTGGGAGGTCAAACCCAGCAGCCCAGATCCACGCACACTGGCCTGGGTGGGACCCAGGCTCACAGCAGGCCCAGCTCCACCCCTCCACATGAGGGACAGACACCCACTGGAGCCCAGCATCCAGCAAAGGACCACCTCTTTGGACCAGCAGACTACCGCCAGAGTCCAGGCCAGGCACAGATCTGTCCACACTGATTTGTGAAGGACCCTGGACCAGGGTAGGTCTGAGTTCACTCCCCTCACACCTGGGAGCCTAAGCCTAAACCACTTCCATCTTGGGACACTGCAGTCATTGCCATAGCCTTCCCACATGTAGCCCCTAACTTTTTGACAGCAGACAGGGCCTAGAAGAAGCTGCATCTAAAAGCAGGCATCCCAAAGGGAGTGTAAGGCCCACCCTTTCAGCCCCATCTCTGTAAAACATTGCTTCAATCTTAGGGCACCTTAACTATTATCTCAAGTTAACTCGGCTATTGCTGCCACCATCTTTAGATGCAGTAGCATATATTGAGGGACACCAGCAGGGTTTGGAAGCCCCAAATCAAGGTGAGGTACAGACAATATGAATGGATACTACAAGAAATTAGGGAATGAACTGTAATATCTCAGATCCATGCTACAAGAAAGGAAGACACATAGACAACATGAAAAAACAAGGGAGGAAAGTGCCCCAAACAAATCAGGACACTATAATAACAGAACCCATGGACAGAAAAGTTGATGAAATGTCAGAGAAGGAGTTCAGAAGTTTCATAATTAAAATGATCTGTGAATTAAAGAATGACCTAAATGAGAAAATGCAGGCAAAAAATTGATCACTCCAACAAAGAGATAAGAGAGCAGATACAGGTAGTAAAAGAATACTTCAAGAAACAGAGACTCTGAAAAAAAAAGTCAGAAATCCTTGAAATGAAGGATACAATAAATCAAATGAAAAAACTCAATAGAAATCATAACCAATAGACTAGATCACTTAGAAGACAGAACATCAGATAATGAAGACAAAGTATACAATCTGGAAAATAAAGTGGATCACACAGTGAAGAAAGTTAGAACATCCAAGAATTATGGGACAGCATCAAAAGATGAAATCTAAGAATTATTGGGATAGAGGAAGGCACAGAGTTTCAAACCAAAGGAATGCACAATCTCTTCAATGATATAATATCAGAAAATTTCCCAAGCATGAAGAACGAATTGGAAAACCAAATACAAGAGGCTTACAGGACACCAAATGTACAAAATTACAACATATCTACACAAAAGCACATTATAATGAAAATGCCTAGCATACAGTATAAGGATAGAATCTTAAAAGCCACAAGAGAGAGGAATAAGATCACATATAGGGGGAGACCAATTCCTATCTCAGCAGATTTTTCAACCCAGACCCTCAAAGCCAGGAGATCGTGGAACAACATATACCAAGCTCTGAAAGAAAATGCATGCCAACCAAGAATCTTATATCCAGAAAAACTAAGGTTTAGATTTGATGATGAAATAAAACCTGCCATGATAAACAAAAGTTAAAAGAATTTACAACTAGAAAGCCTGCACTACAGAATACCCTCAGCAAAATATTCAAAGAAGAGAAAATAAAAAATGATGAAAATAAGCAGAGGAAAGTATTACACTAAAGGAAAATCTAATCAGAGGAGAAATCAAGTCACGTTAAATACCAAAAATAAACAAAAATGTTGGGATTACAGATCATGTCTCAATAATAACCCTGTATTTTAATGGCTTAATTTCACCAATCAAAAGACAGAGAATAGCAGATTGGATAAAAAAAAAAAAAGACCCAACAATACGCTGCCTCCAGGAGACTCATCTCATAGGAAAAGACATCCACAGAATGAAGGTGAAGGGTTGGGAAAAATCACACCACTCACATGGACTGCAGAAGCAAGCAGGGGTTTCTATTCTTGTATAAAGTAAAGTAGACTTCAAGCTAAAGTCAATCAAAAAGGACAAAGAAGGACACTACATACTGATCAAGGGAACAATACACCAACAAGACTTAATAATTATAAATATATATGCCCCCCAAAATGAAACATCTACATTCATCAAACAAACTCTTCTCAAGTTCAAGAGTCAAATAGACCACAACAAAATAATTTTGGGTGACTTTAACACACTTCTATCATCACTAGATAGATCTTCCAAACAAAAGCTGTTCTAAACAAAGAAACAATAGAACTGAATACTACAATCAATAACTTAGATTTAACTGACATATGCAGAATATTTCATCCTTCAATGAGAGAATACACTTTCTTTTCAGCAGCACATGGATCTTTCTCTAAAATAGATCATATACTATGTCACAAAGCAACTCTTAGCAAATATAAAAAAGTAAAGATACTACACTGCATTCTATCAGATCATATGGAATAAAATTAGAAATCAATGATAAAATAAGAAATAAAAGCCACTCCAACACCTAAAGATTAAATAATATGCTACGGAATGAACAATGGGCTGCATAAGATATCAAGGAGGGGATTTATAAAATTTTGATAGGTGAATGAGAACACAGATACAACGTATCAAAATTTCTGGGACACTACAAAAGCAGTTATAAGAGGAAAGTTCATTGAATGGACTTAATTCCTTAAAAGAATAAAAAGTCAACAAATAAATGACTTAACAGTACATCTGAAAGCCCTAGGGAAAAAAAAGAACAAATCAACATCAAAATCAGTAGAAGACAGGAAATAATTAAAATCAGAGCTGAAATAAATGAAATTGAAACAAAACAAATGACTGAAAAAATTGACAGGACAAAAAGTTGGTTGTTTGAAAAAATAAATAAAATTGACAGACCTTTAGCCATGCTAATGCAAAGAAGAAGAGAGAAAACTCAAATTACTAACATATGTGATGAAAAGAAAATATCACAACAGACATTACAGAAATAAAGAAGATAATTAGAAATTATTTTGAAAACTTGCACTCCAATAAAATAGAAAATGTTAAAGGCATCAACAAATGTCTAGAGTCATAAGATTTGCTCAAATTGAATCAGAATGATATACACAATTTAAACAGATAAATTTCAAGTGATGAAATAGAAGATGCCATCAAAAGTCTACCAACAAAGAAAGGCCCAGGACCAGATGGAGATACAGTCTAGTTCTACAAGAACTTTAAAGAACTAATACCAATACCCTTCAATTTATTTCAGGAAATAGAAAAAGAGGCAGCAATTTTAAACTCATTCTATGAGACCAATATCACCCTGATTCCAAAACCAGACAAAGACACATCACAAAAAGAAAACTTCAGACCAATATCTCTAATGAACACAGATGCAAAAATGCTCAATAAAATTAGGCAAATTGAATACAGAAACATACCAAAAAGATTGTGCACCATGATCAAGTGGGATTCATCCCAGGGATGCAAGATTGGTTCAACATATGGAAATCAATAAATGTAGTTCACCATATCAATAGACTTAAAGATAAGAATCATATGATTATCTCAATAGACCCAGAAAAAGCATTTGACAAAATACAGCACCACTTTATGTTCAAAACACTAGAAAAAATAGGGATAACAGGAACTTATCTCAACATCAAAAAGGCCATCTATGCTAAGCCCCAGGTCAGCATCATTCTAAATGGAGAAAAATTGAAGGCACTCCCTTTAAAAACTGGAGCAAGACAGGGATGCCCTCTCTCACCACTTCTATTTAACATAGTTCTTGAAACACTGCCCAGAGCAATTATACAGACAAAAGAAATTAAAGAGATGCACATAGGAAAAGAAGAACTCAAACTGGCACTATATGCTAACGTTATGATTGTATACCTAGAAGACCCTAAAAGTTCCACCAGAAAACTTCTAGAACTAGTAAATGAATTCAGCCAAGTAGCGGGATATAAAATCAACACCCATAAATCAAAGGCATTTCTGTATATCAGTGAGAAATCCTCAGAAAGGGAAATGAGGAAAACTACCCCATTTAAAATAGCCTCAAAATAAATAAATAAATAAAATATTTGGGAATCAATGAAAGAGGTGAAAGATCTATATAATGAAAATTACAGAACACTAACAAAAAAAAGTCAAAGAAGACCTTAGTAGATGGAAAGATCTACCTTGTTCTTTGATAGGCAGAACTAATATTATCAAAATGGCCATACTATCAAAAGCACTATACAGATTTAATGCAATTCTGGTCAAAATTCCAATGACATTCCTCATAGAAATAGAAAAAGCAATCATGAAATTCATCTGGAAAAATAAGAGACCCAGAATAGCTAAAGCAATCCTAAGTAGGAAGAGTGAAGCAGGTAGCATCACCATACCAGATCTTAAACTATACTCCAGAGCAATAGTAACAAAAACAGCATGGTATTGGCCCCCAAACAGACTGGTAGACCAATGGTACAGAATAGAGGACACAGAGACTAACCCACAAAACTACAATTGTCTTATATTAAACAAAGGTGCCAAGAACATGCACTGGAGAAAAGACAGCCTCTTTAGCAAATGGTGCTGGGAAAACTGGAAATCCATATGCAACAAAATGAAATTAAACCCCTATCTCTCACCATGCACAAAACTCAACTCAAAATGGATCAAAGACTTAGGAATACAACCAGAGACCCTGTGTTTAATAGAAGAAAAATTAGGTCCTTATCATCCTCATGTTGGATTAGGCCCGACTTCCTTAACAAGGCTCCTAAAGGGCAAGAATTAAAATCAAGAATGAATAAATGGGATGGACTCAAACTAAAAGTTTCTTCTCAGCAAAATAAACAATCTGTGAGGTGAACAGAGAGCCTACATCTTGGTAGCAAATCTTTACCCCTCACACATCAGAGCATTAATCTCTAGGGATATAAAGAACTCAAAAAGCTAAACACCAAAAAACCCAAATAACCCAATCAATAAGTGGGCCAAGGATCTGAACAGACACTTCTTAGAAGATGATATAAAATCAATCAAGAAATATATGAAAAATGTTTATCATTGCTAGCAATTAGAGAAATTTAAATCAAAACTACTCTAAGATTTCATCTCAACTCCAGTCAGAATGGCAGCTATTATGAAGACAAACAACAATATGTGTTGGCGAGGATGTGGGGAAAAAGGTACACTCATACACTACTTGTGAAACTGAAGATTGGTGCAGCCAATATGGAAAGCAGTATGAAGATTTCTTGGAAAATTGGGAGTGGAAACACCATTTGGCCCAGCTATCCCTCTCCTCAGTCTATACCCAAAGGACTTAAAAACAGCATAATACAGGGACACAGATACATCAATGTTTATAGAAGCACAATTCACAATAGCTAAACTGTGGAACCAACCTAGACGCCCTTCAGTAGATGAATGGATAAAGAAAATGTGGCATATATACACAATGGAATATTACTCAGCAATAAAAGGGAATAAAATCATGGCATTTGCAGGTAAATGGATGGAGTTAGCCAATCCCAGAAAACCAAATCCTGAATGTTTTCTCTGATATAAGGAGGCTGATTCATAGTGGGGTATGGAGAGGGAACATGGGAAGAATAGATGAACTCTAGAAAGTGAAGAGGGATGGGAGGGGAAGGGAGGGGACATGGGTTTAGAAATGATGGTGGAATATGATGGATATTATTATCCAAAGTACATGTATGAAGACACAAATTGGTGTAAATATACTTTGTATACAACCAGAGATATGAAAAATTGTGCTCTATATGTGTAATAAGAATCGTAATGCATTCCACTGTCACATATAAATAAAAAAATTAATTAAAAAATTTTAAAAAGAAGACCATCCCTGAGATATACTATATCAAAATTGTCAAAAGTCAAAGACAAAAAGAACTTTGAAATCAGCAAGAGAAAGATGAATGATCATATACAAAGGCAACCATAAGGCTATCAGCAGAAAATTTGCAGATCATGTGGGTGTGGCCTGATAAGATAAAATTGCCAAAAGAAAGAACTACCAACCAAGAGTGTGAAGCAAGCTGTTTTTCACTAAGGAATGAGAGATACAGACAGTCTCAAATGCTGAAGGATTTTATCACAACTAGACCTTCCTTACAGGAAATGCTAAAGGAAGTTCTTCAAAATAAAATTACAGAAAACTAAATAAGAACATGAAAATATACAAAAGTATAAAACTCACTGGTAAATGTGAATATATGGTCAAATTTTAAATATTCTAATACTTTAATGGTAATGCATAAATCACATTTAATACTACTATAAAAGTTAAAGACACTATAGCACTACATGCATATCCATGTTTCCAATATTCAAACTACATGTCAATGAATGAATGGATAAAGGAAATCCATCTCTCTCTCTCTCTCTCTCTCTCTCTCTCTCTCTCTCTCTCTCTCTCTCTCTCTCACACACACACACACACACACACAAACATACAATGGAGTTTTATTCAACCATAAAGAAGAATTGAATTATGTAATTTGCAGGAAAATGAATGGAACTTGGGGCTGGAGTTGTGACTCAGTGGTAGAGCACTTGCCTAGCATGTTTTATGCCCTGGGTTCAATTCTCAGCACCTCATATAAATAAATGAATAAAATAAATGTTCATCAACATTTAGAAAAATATTTCTTTTAAAACAAGCAAATGAATGGAACATGGGAACATTATATTAAGCAAAATAAGCCAAACTCAGAAAGTCAATGATCATATGTTTTATATGTGGAAGCTAGAGAAGAAAAAGCAAAAGTAAAGTGAGTATTCTCATGAAAATTGAAGGGAGACCAATGCAGTAAAGGAAAGGGACCAGGGGGAGGGAGGAGAAGAGCAAAAGATAAAGTATTAGGGAATAATAATGGACAAATTATCTATGTATGAATACATAACAGTGGATCCTACCATTATATATAGTTATAATGTACCAATTAAAATAGGAGAAAAATTAAAGACAAAATTCCTGAAAATAATCATAACTATGATAATTTCTATTCATAATATAAAACTATGTAGGGAGTAATGTCAGAAAAATAGTTGACTAGAGGTTCCTGCTCTTCTTCTCTCCACAATAAAAAGAGCAAGACAAAGAAAAAACTGCTATTTTACTAGAGTGTTTGAAGTAGATCACCAGAGTGCAGTAGGAGTGCAGTAGGAATGTAGCAGACATGTCACAGGGCATAGAAACATGACAGCTTTACAATGAAGGGAACTAAGCACATAGCAACTATAGTCATCTCTTGAGGTCAACTCTGAATCAATAGGGAATGTGGGGAAAGGGTTAGAAGAAGTCCATAGTAATCTCTGCTAACTCCATGGACACCAGAAGTATTTGTTGCTGGAGAAGTCTGCAGCCCTCATAGGCTCTGAGCCCAGTTTGGGGAGCTGCTGTGTTATCAAACAACTGCACTGCCCAGAAAAAGTCCAGCTCATGTTGTGTCTTTCCCCATGTAGGCTTCTGATGCCACCTTGAGGCCCTGCCTACCAGTGGTCCTGTGAAGAGGACAGACAAATGCTCCCAGAAACTCAGCTGACTCAAACCTGTAAACCAACCCAGTGGTCATTCTGCCACAGCTCTGGGAATCAGTTACACAGCCCACTCTGAGAACTTCAGTTCACAGGGGCCCCAGAAGACTGATGGACAGTCTTTCCCATCCTACCTTCTTCCCCAAGAAGGAGCCAGGTAGCCCTACCCACCTTTCTGATATCTCAGGAAGCAGCTGAACAGCAACACTCAAGTACTTATGATCACTAGGATCAGTTGAGCATCCTGATCTACAGGCCTTGACATCCCAAGGCCCTAGGGAGGCGGATGAGAAGGCATACCCTCCCGCCATCAGCATAGGAAGCAGCCTATCAGCCTTCCTTGAGTAGCTAGGCCCACTGAAACTCCTAAGAAGCAGACAGGCAGCCCTATCTTGACAAACACAGCCTCCTGAGAACCTAAAACCTTTTCAGGTGGTTCTGTCCACTTACCCATGACCCTCCAAAAGCAGATAAGGAGCTTTCTTGAGCAGCTCAGCTCAGTAAGACCCCCAAGAGGTAAACAGGCATCCTTCCTTACACACTAAAATTCAGAATTGGGAAGAGTTTGGAAGCCTAACCTGAGCAGATTGGCCCCATGAGGCCCTTTAAACTTAATGGCTCAGTCCTTGGACACTGACAAGCAACCCAATTGGGTCCACAAGTGTGAACCAGCCCCCATGCAGCCCATAGCCACTGAAATACACCCTATACCCTCTAATAGACATGTTGTATTGCACCCATATGGGCCTGTCAGATTTTTCCTATCCATGCAAAGACACTGGAAAATAGTAGGTGTCCTACCTTTACTGCCATGCCATCTGTGCCTTGCCTGCATAAGTACATGAGAGTGGCCTCATCCCCATGCATCTTGTGAACACTGACAGAAGTCTCACACATGCAGCAGGTCACATCAGACACAAAGCTGCAAGAAAACATGCCCTAGCTAAGGTAGCAGCATTCTAGCTGGTGGAATAAATCCCAAATACTTATAGCTTAAACCAGTGATAACTTACAGGCATTGTTAACAAATGATTATAACTGAAGGAGTTACACAGACTCTAAACTACTTCATTCAACTGGAACCAAAACCAGTGTAACTTACCTAACTGACATTCTAGAACATATTTACAGAATACATTTTACTGCAGTAATCACCCTATAAAACTATTAGAATCAACTGATCTGCCACATGCACAGTTATCAACACAGTTACAAGAGACCTGAAAAAGCAAGGTCTCATGACATCTCCAAAGGGAAACAATAATCAATGGACCAAAAATGAAAGGCAATTGATGAATTGCCTGAAAAAGAATACAAAATTATATTTTTTAGGAAATTCAATGAAATACCAGAAAATACAGATAGATAATTCAATGAAATTAGGGAAATAATTTATAATTCAAATGAGAAAGTCATCAAAGAAATTAGTATCATAATAAATAACCAAACAGAAATCTTGGCACTAAAAAACTTAATAGCTGAAATAAAAATATGATTTAGAACCTCTATAATACACTAGATCAAGCAAAAAAAGAATTTCTGAGATAGAAGGCAGGACTTTTGGAATAATACAGTCACAAAGAAAAATATAAAGAAAGCCTATAAGCCATTTGAGACACCATTAAGCAAACAAATGTTTATATTATGGATGTTTCAAAAGAAGAAGTAAAGAGGAAAGGCATAAAAAGCCCACTCTGTGAAATAGCAACTAGAATCTTTCCAAATCTTGGAGTGGATTCTGATATCTAAGTTCAAGAAACTCAACATATACATAATAGAGTTAACCAATAAAATTCCCTACAAGATACACTACAATTAAGCTGTCAAAAGTACAATAAAAAGAGAGAAGTCTAAAAATAGCAGTATACATATGTGAAGTTATATAAAGGAATCCATATTATACTAATTGTAAAATTTTCAGGAGAAACCTTGCAGAGCAAGAGAAAATGGGATGATGTATTCAAAGTCTGGAAAGAAAAATGCCAACCAACAATACCACATTCAGCAAAGCTATCTTTCAGAAGATCAATAAATTCTTCCAAAGCCAAGGAAAATTAGGGATTTAAACACCAAGTGACCAGTTCTACAAAAAAGAGAATCCTTTACTAGAAGACAGAAGATGATGAGGACCATAAAAAGAAAACATTTAAAAATACAAAACTCACTAATAGAGGAATACACAGAAGAGAAAATAAAGACAATCACAACTTATCAATATAAAAACTCACCAAATGACAAAGAAGAAAAAGAAAGGGAGGAAAAAAGGAACAAAGGAACAAAGAATATATACAACAAACACGACATTTAACACGACATTTAAATTTAATTTAATTATAGGATTATGTGTTTAATTATCAATAACATTCTATGGAACAGATTAAATCTCCCAATTAAACAATTTAGACTGGAGGAATGGATCAAAGGACATTTAAAAACCATATATTAGGCTTTCCCTTCGCGCCTTGCCCCGGGATGCGGTCCCACACTTGCTGACTTTGTTTTCAGGGTAATCCTGGCTTTATAAAATGAGTTAAGAAGTATTCCCGGAGATCCAACATTGCGGCGGGCGCGGAGAGATCAAGTCTCTGACCTCTTCAGCTGCGCGGGCATAGGGAGTTGTAAACTGTCTAAATGCTGTTTGCTCAGGATCACTAGGCAATGCTGAGCTGATGTGGATCTGGGGCGAACAGTTTGGGCCTCTCAGAACACACACCGAGCCCAGATCGGCTGCATTCAAGCTCCGGTTTGTCTGCTTCTGGTGGCTCAGCACTAATGATCCCGCTGAAATAACTGGTCGGCCCTTCTGAACTTACAGAGGTAAAAGCCAACCAAGCCTTCATAGGCAGTGGCCACAGGATTGAAACGGGGCTTGGGAGAGACAGTCAGGACCCACTCGTTGCATTGGTCACCCGGCAGAGGGAACGAACGGTCACCATTTGCATGGGATACAACCATGGCAGAGAACTGACATCACGGGCGGAAGAGATAACTTCATCGAAACCAGCGGCGACAGGTGTGTAATCCCCTAGCCATCCCTCTCCACACAGCAGGGAAACCTTAAGGGCCCCTCCCAACTCTCCCGTGAGCACAATAGCCAGACCAAGGGAATCAGGAGTGGCACGGGACTTGCGGCGCAGAACTCCCGGCTACCGCTCCCACCAGTGCTGACAACTGAGGTCTCTTGCACCAACTACCGGAGGTGTGGCTACCGGAGGGCAAGCAAATTCACTGGGGGTTCTCAGCCCCAAGCTCTATAAACTTAGGGTCTGAGGGAGGCAAAAAGGGAGAGTGTGCCCAGGAGTTTATGAAAACAGGGCTCCCAGGAGCAGCAGACCTGGTGTGTAGCCAGTATTGTGGTGAGTATCAGAGCATCAGTATTGTCGTGAGTGGGGCCTGGCTTGAGGAAACACAAGAGAATGCCCTAGACACTCAGGATTGGAGAACCGCCCAGTCTGTGAGGAAGAGCTGCTGCACAGTGATTGGTTCCCACCTATTGAGAGGAGAAGCTTGGCCCAGTGGGCACAGCTCCACCTACTGGAAGAGAAGTTAATCAAACCCTATGACTGCATTTATTATTATTATTATTATTAATTTGGTTTTTTTTCTTTCATTTTCATTTTTTTGTTGTTGTTCTTTAACTTTTTTATGTTTTTAATTTTTTTTAATTTTAATTTTCATTTTATTATTATCATTATTATTTAATTTTTTTTCTTTCTTTCTTTATTTTCTATTTTTTTTCTCTTTTGTCTTTTCAATTTTCTTATTCCCCCTTCCTTGAATTCTACCTGCCTACTCTCATTCTCTTTAGTGACTTCTTCCCTTCCCTTTTAATATCTTTCCTCCCAAGCATCAAATAAATTTATAAGAGTAAACAGTAACTCAGCAGTCAAACAGAACAAGAAGTAACATGAGCAGCATAAAAAAGCAAGGAAGAAAAGGAGTACAAACAATGAAGGACAGCCTAAATATTCAGGAGGACCTAGAGTCATCAGAAAAATGGTCATATAAATAACTCAAGGAATACCTTAGACAGATGGAATGGAACCTGAAAGAGGATATGAGACAGCAAATCCAAACAGTGAAAGAACACATTGAAAATGAATTACATAAACAGATAAAAGAAGAAGTTAAGCATCTTTATCAGGAGATAGAGATTATAAAAAAAATCAAATAATAATTCTAGAAATGAAGGAAACGATAAACCAAGTTAAAAACTCAATTGAGAGTATCACTAACAGAGTGGAGCAAAGTAGAAGCCAGAACGTCAGATAATGAAGACAAAATATATCATCTTGAAAAGAGTCTAGCCAACTCAGAAAGGCTGGTAAAAAATCACCAAGAAAAACATCCGAGAGATATGAGATAACATAAAAAAACCAAACTTAAAAGTCATTGAGATAGAGGAAGGTACAGAGATTTAAACCAAGGGAATGAGTAACCTGCTGAATGAAATAATTACAGAAAACTTTCCAGGACACCAAGCACACAAAATCACAGTAGACCAACGCCAAGACACATTGTTATGAAGATAGCCAATATACAGAACAAAGAGAAAATATTAAAAGTTACAAGAGAAAGGAGGCAGATTACATTCAGGGGTAAACCAATAAGGTTAACAACGGATTTTTCATAACAGACGCTGAAAGCGAGAAGATCCTGGAACAACGTACTTCAAACACTGAAAGACAATGGATGCCAACCAAGAATTCTGTATCCAGCAAAATTAAGCTTCAGGTACGAGAATGAAATAAAAATCTTTCATGATAAACAAAAGCTAAAAGAATTTGCAGCCAGAAAACCAGCATTGCAAAGCGTCTTGAGCAAAACACTACACGAGGAAGAAATGAAAAACAACAACCAAAACCATTAGTGGGAAGTGCCTCGGTAATGACAGAGGGTGGGGGGGGGGGAAAGCTAATCATGGAGAAACAAACTAAATTAAAAATTAAAAAGATAAATAATCAAACATGGCTGGCAGTACAAACCATATATCAATAGTAACTCTAAATGTTAATGGCTTAAACTCTCCAATAAAGCGACATAGGCTGGTAACATGGATTAAAAAAACAAATCCAACAATATGTTGCCTCCAGGAGACACATCTGATTGGAAAAGACATACACAGGCTGAAGGTGAAAGGTTGGGAAAAAATATACCACGCACATGGTCCTCGTAAGCAAGCAGGGGTGGCCATCCTCATATCGAATAAAATCGACTCTAAGACTAAGTTAATCAAAAGGGATAAGGAAGGACATTATATACTGTTAAAAGGAACCATTCACCAACAAGACATAACAATTATCAATATTTATGCACCAAATAATGGTGCTGCGACGTTCATAAAACAAATTCTCCTCAAGTTCAAGAATCAAATAGACCACCACACAATAATTATGGGTGACTTCAACACACCTCTCACACCATTGAACAGATCCTCCAAACAAAAGTTGAATAAAGAAACTATAGAACTCAATATCACAATCAATAACTTAGACTTAACTGACATATATAGAATATATCAACCATCATCAAGTGGATATACTTTTTTCTCAGCAGCACATGGATCTTTCTCAAAAACAGACCATATATTATGCCATAGGGCAACCCTCAGTAAATATAAAGGTATGGAGATAATACCATGCATTTTATCTGATCATACTGGAATGAAACTGGAAATCAATGATAAAAGAAGGAAGGAAATATCCTACATTACATGGAAAATGAACAATATGTTACTGAATGATCAATGGGTTACAGAAGACATAAAGGAGGAAATAAAAAAATTCTTAGACATAAATGAAAATACAGACACAACATATAGGAATCTATGGGACACAATGAAAGCAGTTTTAAGAGGGAAATTCATCGCCTGGAGGACATTCCTCAAAAAAAGGAAAAACCAAGAAATAAATGAGCTCACACTTCATCTCAAAGCCCTAGAAAAGGAAGAGCAAAACAACAGCAAATGTAGCAAAAGGCAAGAAATAATTAAAATCAGAGCGGAAATCAATGAAATTGAAACAAAAGAAACTATTGAAAAAATTAACAAAACTACAAGTTGGTTCTTCGAAAAAATAAATAAGATCGATAGACCCTTAGCCATGCTAACGCAGAGAAGAAGAGAGAGAACTCAAATTACTAATATACGGAATGAAAAAGGCAATATCACAACAGATGCTACAGAAATACAGAAGACAATTAGAAATTATTTTGAAAACCTATATTCCAATAAAATAGAAGATAGTGAAGACATCGATAAATTTCTTAAGTCATATGATTTGCCTAGCCTGAGTCAGGAGGATACACACAATTTAAACAGATCAATATCAATGGATGAAATACAAGAAGCAATCAAAAGACTACCAACCAAGAATAGCCCAGGACCAGATGGGTATACAGCAGAGTTTTACAAAACCTTTAAAGAAGAATTAATACCAATACTTTTCAAGTTATTTCAGGAAATAGAAAAAGAGGGAACTCTGCCAAATTCATTCTATGAGGCCAACATCACCCTGATTCCGAAACCAGTCAAAGACACCTCAAAGAAAGAAAATTACATCTCTGATGAACCTAGATGCAAAAATCCTCAATAAAATTCTGGTGAATCGGATACATAGGCACATCAAAAAAACTGTGCACCATGACAAAGTAGGATTCATCCCTGGGATGCAAGAATGGTTCAATATACAGAAATCAATAAATATTATTCATCACATCAATAGACTTAAAGATGAGAACCATATGATCATCTCAATAGATGCAGAAAAAGCATTCGACAAAGTACAGCATCCCTTTATGTTCAAAACTCTAGAAAAACTAGGGATAACAGGAACCTTCCTGAACATTGTAAAAGCTATCTATGCTAAGCCTCAGGCTAGCATTATTCTAAATGGAGAAAAATTGAAGGAATTCCCTCTAAAATCTGGAACAAGATGCCCTCTATCACCACTTCTATTCAATATAGTTCTCGAAACACTGGCCAGAGCAATTAGACAGACGAAAGAAATTAAAGGCATAAAAATAGTAAAAGAAGAACTTAAATTATCACTATTTGTGGATGACATGATTCTATACCTAGAAGACCCAAAAGGGTAAACAAAGAAACTACTAGAATTAATAAATGAATTCAGGAAAGTGGCAGGATATAAAATCAACACGCATAAATCAAAGGCATTTCAGTATATCAGCGACAAAACTTCTGAAATGGAAATGAGGAAAAACACTCCATTCACAATATCCTCAAAAAAAAAAAATACTTGGGAATCAACCTAACAAAAGAGGTGAAAGATTTATACAATGAAAACTACAGAACCCTAAAAAGAGAAGTAGAAGAAGATCTTAGAAGATGGAAAAATATACCCTGTTCATGGATAGGCAGAACTAACATCATCAAAATGGCGATATTACCAAAAGCTCTCTATAGGTTTAATGCAATGCCAATCAAAATCCCAATGGCATTTCTTGTAGAAATAGATAAAGCAATCATGAAATTCATATGGAAAAATAAAAGATCCAGAATAGCAAAAGCAATTCTAAGCAGGAAATGTGAATCAGGTGGTATAGCGATACCAGATTTCAAACTATATTACAGAGCAATAGTATCAAAAACAGCATGGTACTGGTACCAAAACAGGCAGGTGGAACAATGGTACAGAATAGAGGACACAGAGACTAATCCACAAAGCTATAACTATCTTATATTTGATAAAGGAGCTAAAAGCATGCAATGGAGGATGGGTAGCATCTTCAACAAATGGTGTTGGGAAAACTTTAAATCCATATGCAACAAGAAACTGAATCTCCTTCTCTTGCCATGCACAAAAGTTAACTCAAAGTGGATCAAGGAGCTAGATATCAAATCAGAGACTCTGCATCTGATAAAAGAAAAAGTTGGCTCCATCTACATATTGTGGGGTCGGGCTCCAAATTCCTTAATAGGACACCCATAGCACAAGAGTTAATAAGAAGAATCAATAAATGAGACTTACTTAAACTGAAAAGTTTTTTCTTAGCAAGAGAAACAATAAGAGAGGTAAATAGGGAGCCTACATCATGGGAACAAATTTTTACTCCTCACACTTCAGATAGAGCCCTAATATCCAGAGTATACAAAGAACTCAAAAAATTAGACAATAAGATAACAAATAACCCAATCAACAAATGGGCCAAGGACCTGAACAGACACTTCTCAGAGGAGGACATACAATCAATCAACAAGTACATGAAAAAATGCTCACCATCTCTAGCAGTCAGAGAAATGCAAATCAAAACCACCCTAAGATACCATCTCACTCCAGTAAGATTGGCAGCCATTATGAAGTCAAACAACAACAAATGCTGGTGAGGATGTGGGGAAAAGGGTACTCTTGTACATTGCTGGTGGGACTGCAAATTGTTGAGGCCAATTTGGAAAGCAGTATGGAGATTCCTGGGAAAGCTGGGAATGGAACCACCATTTGACCCAGCTATTGCCCTTCTCAGACTATTCCCTGAAGACCGTAAAAGAGCGTACTACAGGGATACTGCCACATCGATGTTCATAGTAGCACAATGCACAATAGCTAGACTGTGGAACCAACCCAGATGCCCTTCAATAGATGAATGGATAAAAAAAAATGTGGCATTTATACACAATGAAGTATTATGCAGCACTAAAAAATTACAAAATCATGGAATTTGCAGGGAAATGGATGGCACTAGAGCAGATTATGCTTAGTAAAGCTAGCCAAGCCCTAAAAAACAAATACCAAATGTCTTCTTTGATATAATGAGAGCAACTAAGAACAGAGCAGGGAGGAAGAGCAGGAAGAAAAGATTAATATTAAACAGAGACATGAGGTGGGAGGGAAAGGGAGAGAAAAGGGAAATTGCATGGAAATTGAGGGAGACCTTCATTGTTATACAAAATTACATATAAGAGGTTGTGAGGTGAATGGGAAAATAAACAAGGAGAGAAATGAATTACAGTAGATGGGGTAGAGAGAGAAGATGGGAGGGGAGGGAAGGGAGGACAATAGAGGATAGGAAAGGTAGCAGAATACAACAGTTACTAATAGGGCATTATGTAAAAATGTGGATGTGTAACCAATGTGATTCTGCAATCTGTATTTGGGGTAAAAATGGGAGTTCATAACCCACTTGAATCTAATGTATGAAATATGATATGTCAAGAGCTTTGTAATGTTTTGAACAACCAATAAAAAAAGAAAGAAAACCATATATTAGGTCACAAAACCTAACTCAAGGAACTAGAAAAGTAAAAATAAACTAAAATCAAAATTAGTAGAAGGAAAAAAATCATTAAGGTCAGGGCAGAAATAAACAAAAACACTAAAAATAACACAAGATCAAATATTAGGGTTTTTTTTGAAAATAGAAAGAAAAGTAATAAAATTTGAACACAGAAAAAAAGAGAGAAACCAAATAAATAAAATTAGAATAAAAAGGAGACATTAAAACTGATTCAACAGGAATACAAAGATAATTAGGGAATGCTATGAACCACTATATGCCAACAAATTGGAAAACCTAGAAGAAATGGCATGTTTCTGAAAACATTATAACATACCACATTTTAATAATTAGGATATAGAGAGCCTGAACAGAACAATAAGATGGAATGAGATTGATGGTAATAAAAACAATTCCAACAAAGAAAAGCTTAGGACTGGGTAGCTTCACTGCCAAATTTTACCAAATCTTTAAAGAACTATTCCAAACCACTGAAAGCAAGGAAATCTTTCCAAACTCATTTTAGGAGGCCATCATTACCCTTATATGAAACCCAGTCAGGAGCACAACAGTAAAAGAAAACTATAGACAAAAATCACTTAAGAATATTGATGTAAAAATTCTCAACAAAACACTTTAAAACCAAGTTCAACAACACATCTAAAAGATTATGCACCATGACCAAGTGGAATTTATCCTAGGGATGCAAAGATAGTTCAACTTATATAAATCAATAAATGTAAATACATCACATGAATAGAGTGTGGGACTATAGCCAGATGATCATCTCAATAGATGTAGAAAAAGTATCTGATATAATTTAAGATCATTCATGACATAATCCCTCAAAAAGTTAGGTATAGAAAGAATGTGTCTCAACGCAATAAAGGTTAGATAGAACAAATTCACTTCTAACATAATACTAAATGGGAATAGCTGAAATAATTTCTTCAAAGATCAGGAACAAAATAAGGATGCTGAGTCTCACTACCTCTATTCAACCTCGAAGTCTTGGAAATCCTGGCTTAAGAAAATGAGGCAGAAGAAATAAATAAAACATGTCTATATTGGAAGGAAAAAATAAAATTATCTGTTTATAGATGACATGATCTCACATATAGAAAACATTAAAGACTCCACCAAAAATTGTTAGAACTGATAAATGAATTCAATTAAGCTGCAGGATACAAAATGAATGTACAGAGATCAAATTCACATTTTCTATACACTAGTAGCTAGCTGAAAAATAAATTTAAAAGGACAATTGCATTTGTAATACCATCAAAGCAAAATTTTTAGAATAGATTTAAATAAGAAGGTAAAATATCTGTACAATGAAAACTATAAGACACTGATGGAAGACAGAAATAAATATGAAATATCCCAAGTTCATAGATTGGAAGGATTCTTGTTGTTAAAATGTGCTTGCCACACAAATTATTAATATGTTCAATGGAATCCTATTAAAAATTCAAATAACATTTTTTTCAAAGAAGTAGAAAAACAATGCTAAAAATGATATATAACCACAGAAGATCCTCATTGGCAATGTCAATCATGAAGAATAAAACTGGAGGCATTACACATCTCAACTTCAAACTATATTACAAAGCTATAGTAATCAAAAGATATGACACAGGGATAAAAACTGTCATACAGACCAATGGAATTAAATAGAGCCCAGAAAAAATCCAAGTATATAGAGTCAACAAATTTTTGACAAAGGCATCAAGAAAACACAATAGGGAAAGGAAAATTTCCTCATGAATGATGTTGGAAAAATTGGATATCCACATCAAAAATAAAATGAAATTGTAGAGCCAGCTATGGTGGTACATGACTAAAATTTCAGCCACTTGGGAGGCTGAGGCAGGAGGATCATAAGTTTAAGGCCATCCTTGGCAATGTTGTGAGACCTTATCTCAAAATAAAATTTTAGAAAGGGCTGGGGATATACCTGAATGGGTAAAGTACCCTTAGGTTCAATCCTAAGTACCCCCCCAAATACACACACACACACACACACACACACACACACACAAAGAAAATAAAAGAAAGAGAGATACTGTATCCATATCTTACACCATACACAAAAATTAACTCGGAAAGGATTATAATTTTAAATATAAGATCTGAAATCACAGTACTGCTACAGAAAATCATAGCAAAAAAATCTTCTTTACATAAGTCTTGGGAATGATTTTTTGAGTATGAAAGCAAAAGGTGAGGCAGGATGAAATAGAAAAAGAGAAAAAAAATTAAAATTAAAATACTTTTTAACATTAAAAGAACCAATCAATAAAGAGAAAATTTTTCAAACAATATGAATGATAAGGGATTCATACAACACACTAGTAGCACACAAATAAACAACACAATTTAAATGGACAAAGTAAGTAAATAGATATTTTTACAAAGAATGCATATAAATGTCCAATAGGTATAGGAAAAGATGTTTAACATCACTACTATCCAGGAAAATGCAAATCAATCAAAATGAGATATAACCTCACAAATGTTAGGATGGCTATTATCAAAGAAACTAGCAATAAAAAGTGTTGGCAAGGCTGCGGAGAAAGGCAAACCCTTGTCCATTATTGCTATGAATGTATATTGGAAAAGCCATTATAGAAAATAATATAGGGGTTACTCAAAAATGAAAAATAAAACTTTCATATCATCCAGCAATCACATTTGGCTATATATCCAAAGGAAATGAAGTTAGCATCTCAAAGAGTTATCTGCATTCCCATGTTCACTGCATCATTATTCACAATAGCCAAAATATGGAAACAACGTAAGTGGTGACCATAAATGGATGAACAGATAAAACAGTGTGTGGTGTGTACTGCACACACACAAACAAATCTATTTATGTAGGTGTATATGTATCAGTCACTAGGCCCTGTGTTAAAAAAAAAGGAGGCCAGGAATTAAAAGAGGTGGAGAAGAAGAAAGAAGGAAAAAAACATTGTTGAATGTTTTCAGTCACAAAAATAAGAAAATCTTACCATTTATGACAACATAGATGAACCTAAAGAACATTATGCTATGTGAAATAAATCAGATACAGAAATACAAATTCTGTGTGACCTCACTTTTATATAGAACCCCCCCAAATTGAACTCCTAATGTAAAATGGTGCTTTCCAGGTGCTGAATGTAGAGAAAATAGGCAGATATTGGTCAAAGGGTACATATTTTATTGATATATGAGTATGTTCTGGGTATTTAATGTAGAACATGTTAAGTATAGTTTAAAATACTGCATTGTAAAGTTGATATTTTTAAGAAAATGAAGATACACACACACACACACACACACACACATACACATACATATATTTGGGGGGATTGAATTCAGAGACAGTCAACCACTAAGCCACATCCCCAGCTCTATTTTGTATTTTATTTAAAGACAGGTTCTCAATGAGTTGCTAAGCATCTCACTGGTGCTGAGGCTGGCTTTGAACTCACAATCCTCCTGCCTCAGTCTCCTCAGCCACTGGGATTACAGGCATGCACTATTGTGCCCAGCTAAGAAAGTATATTTTAAATGCTTTATCACAAAAATTGGTAACTATTCATGATGAATATGCTAATTAGTTTGTGGTGATCCTTTCACAATATACATGTATATCAAATCATCACATTGTGTTCCTTAAATACAAACTCATAACTAAATATGGAACCAACCTAGGTGCCCTTTAACAGATAAATGGATAAAGAAAATGTAGCATATATACACAATAAAATATTACTCAGCCATATAAAAATAATGACTCTATGACGTTTGCCAGTAAATAGATGGATCTGGAGACTATCATGCTAAATGAAATAAGTCAATCCCCCCAAAACCAAAGGTTGAATGTTCTCTCTGATATGTGAATGCTAACACACAACAAGTGTAAGGGGGATAGAAGTTCAGTGGCTTAGACAAAGAGGAATGAAGGAATGGGGGGATAGAAATAGGAAAGACAGTGAAATGAATGTGACATAAATTTCCAATGTACATAAATGAATACACCACAGTGAATCTCCACATCATGTACAACTACAAGACTGGGATTATAATTAGAATAAGATATATCCATGTTTTTATAAATATGTCAAAATATGCTCTACAGTCATGTGTAACTAAAAACAACAAGTAGAAAAATGAATACTTTTTAATTTTCAATTATATCTCAATAAATCTGGAAAAATAAAATTACTAGGAAATATAATAAACACATTTTGTTTTAGTCATTTTTTTCATCACCGCAACCAAAAGACCTGACAAGAACAATATAGAGGAAAAGTTTATTTTGTCTCACAGTTTCAGAGGTTTAGTTCATGGTTAGTTGACTCCAAAGCTCAGACTCAAGATGAGGCAGAACATCATGGTGGAAAGGCATGACAGAGGAAGCTATTCAGTATGTGTCAACCAAGATAGAGAGAGTTCTGCTCACCAGGAACAAAATAAAAACTCCAAAGTCAAACCACCAATGACTAACTTCCTCTAGCCACAATTCACCTGCGTACAGTTACTGCCTGGTAAATCCATATCATGGGATTATTCCATTGATTAGGTTATACCTCTCACAATCAAATCATTTTACCTCTGAAAATTCTTGCATTGTTTCATACATGAGATTTTGGGGAATACTTAATATGTATACCATAACATATTTAAAAATTAATAAAATACACCTTTGAAGTAAGAGGACATAAGTGTTTCTTTCCTCCCTCTTTCCTTTTATTCTATTTATTCCCTTTTTTCTTCTCTGTCTTCTACTTGCCCTCCTTCTCCTCATCTTCCCTTTTTATTTAACACAGGGTTTGTGAATGATACATTTACAAACATAGATTCATACATATATAAGTCCATATATGTATATATACACATATACATATGTATATATGCATTATACATACAGAGTTTTTCAAACTGTTTTTTTAACCTACCTCTTTATACTGTGGACACAATTCAGTTCTTCACACACAGGTCACTTCTTTTCAGTCCCATAGTTCTACTAAATCTGAAAAATCCTCTTTCTGAAACAGTTACATTGCTATAATCCTTGTATACTTTGTTCATGCCAAATTCCTTTACTGTTATTTTAAAATTTAGAAGACTAGAGAGATGATTTCCCTGGCATCTATCTTTTTTAAAGCTGTCATATAAAGTTTAGACAAATGTCTTATGCTCTCTGTAAATTACTTCTAGCAAGATGGCTCATCCAAATTCATTCCACAGACCTTAGTGGTGCAAGTGGTGCATTCATGAGAGTGAGATCAATAAAGGTTTATTGCTGTTGATCATGATGATTTAGAATTTTTCTACCTAAAAAGCATTTTAAAAAAATAAGAGCCAAAACAACATGTTTTACTTTTATTCTCTCATATAGTTTTAGTCATGGATACAGTTGCTTAGGAAGGAAATGAAATTTGTTGTGAAAGGAAATATTTAGCATGGATCACTATTTTTAGTTGGCACTATTGTGGAAAAGTGATGCATTGTTCATAGCTATCCAAGTACTTCTCAGCTTGTTGGAAATTTGTAAAAATAATGATAAACTCATTAGCCTAAAATCTTAAAATGATGAATAAGCTATTAAGATATTAGAATAGATAAATATTTATTGACATGAAAATACACTTGTGATGCACATTTGAAGGAATAAAGCAAGTTATTTTTGGTTTCAATCAACACCTCAAGCCTGTGTTTACTTTTCTTCCCTACTGACATTACATTTAATTTACCAAAGAAACATGAAAATAGCAAATGATGATTTTAGAGGTCAGTAAGTTTAATTTCTGAAGAATTCTTGGTGCTGACATCAACTGTTTAAAATTTCAATAAAAAGAAAGCGTTATCACTATAATATGGTAGGCAACATTTCATAATGAAGCCAACAGAGCAGCAGGAACTTGCTTCTAGCCTCTAGTTTGGGCAAAAGAAAGACTTTGGATATGACTTCAGGATGCGGCATGAAGAGTGGGTAGTATTCTCCAGTTTGTACCTGCACAGATTAGTGTTGTTTACTTCCCTCCCTAAGATGGTGGCTATGCTACTCAGAGATACAGTGTGGCAATCCAGGCAATTTTAATGTCAAGTTTCCTCAATAACCTACATATATACATGTAATCATATGAACACATAAATATGTATAGACACATACAGAAGATAATTAAAAGATAGTTTCTCTATATGGTAGCTACTTCCATGTTTCTAAAGAATATTATAACTCTGGCCAAAAACAATGGCCCCAAGATCAGATTCATTGAATTCAGAGGCAAAGTTTTATCTGGAATACTTGGCAAAGAGTCAATCTCAATCCCAAGAATATTTTGGGAAATTCAGTCAATGGTGTTTATATATGAACCACTGAAAAGTAACCACACAGAAAAATAATAAAATTATCTCCATAATACAAATTTTTTATTTGACTAAGACTGCAACATTTGAATATGCCCACCTGATTTCTTATAAAATTTATCTTTGTAGTATGATCACAGAGAAGAAAGATAAATGTAAATATTTCACTATGCATAAGTAAATGATTTTCTATGAAAAAGCAAAGAAAATGTTTTAAAAAGATCTAACTATCCCCAGTGCCACAAAAAGCTCTATTATTAGCCTTAAAATGAACCACACTGTTATTTCTACCTATGAAAACGACTCAACCAGAAATCCAAAATGATTATTTTTAAGTAAGTGAAAAAGCCAAAATCATACTGAGAGATTTTCACATATTATTATAGCTTTTAAAAATCAGTAGACAGGCTGATCAAATTTAAAAACTCAATAGAGACACTAAAAAACAGACTCAGTGTTGCAGAAATCCATATAATTAATTTAGACAATTGATCCAATATGTTTTCTCAGAAGTCTGAGGAAAAATTTAATGAAATGAAGGCGATAAGTGAAAAGATAAGAGACCTAGAGGACAGATCCAGGAAATCCATTAATATAATAAGAACTCTGTAAAGAAAGAACAGAGCAAACCAAAGGAAAACAGAAAGTGAAAAAAATGTTTCCTGAGCATAAGAGATAATTGAATATTAAATGAAAGACCTGGAAACAGAAAAAATTATAATAACTACAGTTTATTGAGCCCTTATTTAAGATAATAAAATTGTTTTTCTTTAAGCCTACAATTTTGTGTTGATTTATTGCTGCACAATAGGAAACTAGTATAGAAATAGAGGATAAAATTGAGAAAAATCACATTCATGGTAGAGTATTTAAAACTTATCAGTGTTTTAAAAAGTCAAATAATAAGGGAATAAAAACATAATAAATATTTTATACATAGGTGGTTTCAAAATGACAATACAAGATTCAGAAAGAAGATACTTAAATATTATTAGCTATATTTCTAGTAACCTCTCATTTCCATGTAAGTAAATAAATGGAAAATTTGAAACCTCGAGTGAGATTTCATTTACAAGACATTTGTTGATGCTCTCCTTTTGCTTCAATGTGCTTCATGAGAGGAACAGATATGGGTAACACCATAGGAAGAGATTTTCTGAATTTAAGGAGTCTTCTGTACAGTCAAGAAAAAAATCAGCAGAAATATGGGATAGGAGAATGACAAGGGTATTAAGTTGTCAAGTATAGAGAAGTATTCCCTAATTTCAAGGGAATTTCTGTTAAGTAACTCCTTCAGAGGCAAACCACAAAAAGTACGAAAAAAAGACTTAGGTGTTTGCCAAAGAAAACCAGTAACATACAGATACCAACCAGTTGAAGTATTTTAGACCCCTTACTATTCCTGTCCCACCTCTTATTGCCAGAGGAGATGGACATAGCCTGGAAATGAAGGAGAGAAAGTATGCTGGAGGAATGTAAGCATACAATATAAGAGGCAAGGATAATCTGAGTTTTGATACCTGGTAATTTGGTAGAGTAAAAATCACTCTTTGCCTTATATTGTAAACTATTTTTTAAAGGACAAAATAGTTAAATTCACAAAATGAAACAACAACAACAAAACTAACTTGACACACACTTGGGAGAATTCTTTTACAACAAGGAATTGGGTAAAATCTTTTTTTTAAATTTTTGGTCAAATTTCAGAAATCACATATAAAGGACTGATAATTTTATGCAACTCATTAAAAAATGAGTATAGCAAAAAGGTCACAAGCAAAGTCAAAGGATAAATAAGACTGTGAAAAAATATTTGCAATTTATATGAATATAGAAATATCTTCAAAAATAATTTTTAAAACCCTGAAAACCTACTCATAGAGACTTTTTTTTATAGAAAAGAAGGATAATATATCCTTATATTTGCTATCTTTGGAAGGACATAGAACTATTAAAAGTAATTAGACAAGGAGAAGGAAGGTTGTTGAAACATGATAGGGAAGAGATATTATACTGTACAACATTTTCTGTATATAAATTTTAGATTTGGCTCATGCAAAAATTGTTCATTACAAAGTTTGAAAAAAAGGTTAAAATGAAAATTACTAAGAAGGCTAATAAAATGTTTTTAAAAGCAGAAAAATATGATAATGTTATAAATTGGAAAAGGAAATTAATAGAACTTAGAATTTTAAAAGAGCAATAAATTACACAAGACTATTTTAATGTTAATCTAGAGTAAAGAACTAAATATAAAGTACATGATGAAATTATGAGTAAGAAAAATACATAAGCAAATGTTTGCTCTTCCCTAAGCAAAATATATTAGTTTGGGTAATTCATAAACAACACAAATTTATTTCTCACAGTTCTGAGATGCTGGGAAGTCTGAGATCAAGATGCCTGCTGATTCAATGTCTAGTAAAGGCCAGCTCTCTGTTTCCAAGATTGTGCCTTATTACTGTGTCCTCTCATGTAAGGTGGCAGGGCAAAACAGGTGAACTTTTTCCCTCAAGCCCTTTTATAAGGACTCTAATTCCGTTCATGAGGGTATAGCCCTCATGGCCTAATTCCCCAAATATTCACCAATTGATATAATTATCTTGGGGTAGAAGTTCCAACATATGAATTTGGAGGAACACATATATTCTAACCATAGTACCACTTATGCAGAAAAATATAAATAGTATACAAAATCATAAAAAGCAATTGAATCACAATCAATGTGAATACCTCTCACCAGCAATGAAATTTTTCTAGAAAAACATAAATTAACAAAACTGAAAAAAAGTCTAGAATTCAGAAAAAAAATAAAAACTTTAGAAGAAATTCAGTTCGATTTCAAACAATTACTGACATAGAAAAGCATCTAAATAGATTTCATGGGTGCGTTGTCCCAGTATTTAAGGGGATCTAACTCATGGTATCTAACAGTCTCACAGTAGAAAAAAAAGGAAGGAAGCAAAGAAAGAAGGAAGATAAGCATTCTAATTTGTTTTCTACAACTAATAGAATATCAAGAAATATATACAACTAATATGTATTAACAACAACAACAAAAATGAGGTGCCTTCTCATGTTGAATCAAAGTGGCAAATATGTTTGTCTCTATGCCTTTTATTGGGAGTACTTTTATCAGTTATATTTTCACAGTGAATAAACATACATTTATATGTTTTATTCTATTTAGTCATTTCCTTCATGACTATTGTGTTTATGACAGCAACTTTACAAAATATTTCTGTTTGTGGTAGGTAACTGTCCTCAGAAATATATTACTATATGAATTCTAAGCAGCACAGGCTTTATTCAGGTATCTTATGTTCTCAACTAAAGTGACTTTTTCATGAACATACAGAATACCAATGAAATTGTCCTCTTCTTCCTTCTATGAAAGTCTTAGGTTTAATTTGGGGTATAGGTTTTTATTCTGTAATTATAAAGTGGAATAACTAAAACATCTTTTTAAAATTAATCTAAATGAACAAATCCTGCAAAATAAAGTTTGATGAGGTAATAATTGAGCTATATTAGTATTACATTTATTTATTTATTTTTTCTTTAGGCTTACCTAAAAAACATTGATTCCAAATATATATGACATGACTATAAAATCATAAATTAAATAATAGAATCATAAATATTCATTAAGAATAAAGCCATAGGAATATAATATCTATTCTTTTACTAAGAATGGACAACAAAGGAAAAATAATGCATCAATGAGTGAATTTATATATACTAGAAATTCTTACAGTTTAGCTGTGTTACACAAATTAAATTATGTCATTTCCAAAGTGTGTGCCAAATTCTAGACAAGTAATTTCTTGATGATGTTGAATAAATGTATAGCATACATAGTGGAAAGAGACAAATTTCTGTTCATAATTAGTTTGAGCTTTGCTACTTGGCACTATATAATTTGTAATATAGAGGATGATTATAAGCCTTTTTGCAAGCCAAGAGTTGCAGATTTTCATGCATTGCGTTTCAAAGAAATAATTTATGTCAATGGTCACCAATATTTTGTACTTTTAAAAAACCCTGAAACAGCAGAGAAAGAGTAAGAGGAGATTGTGTAAGATTTAGATAATCCTCTCAGTCATCTACATCTCATTCTTGTTCAGTGTCATTGTTTTTTCTACTTTCATCATGTCTTTGTTTTCTTGTGAACTTACACATTCTATAATTCTTACTTTCCATGGTCCAATTTACAAATGTTATCTCCTGCATTTAATGCAAAATTTTATTCAGGCAAAAATGCCTTATGTTATTCCACCAAGATATACTGCATTTATTTCAGCTATATATCATTGTTTTGGTTATTCCTTATACATATGTCCAAATGAGGACATATTTACTTCAAAATCTTATCAATGCTGGCAGTGCTAATATTTTACTGACTTTGTGATGTATCCTTAAAAGCCAAACAGTCCTGAATTTTCCACTCACATATACAGTATACACTTTATATTTTGATACATGCATAAACTTAATCATGTATCTTATATGATATTATATTGCCCTCTAAATGATTTATATATTTTACATCTGTCTCTTGAAAACAGCAGAAGCTTATTGAAGGCAGTATACTTTGCTAATGCAATTGTATATTTGATCATATTACCTTACACATTAGTTCTCAAAGTGTGGTTTCTGTAAATAGGGCAGAAGCTTCACTTGGTGTTACAAACCACATTTTGTTCTGCCAAATCCATATATTGAAGCCCCAATCTCCAATGTGACTATATTTGTAGATAGGGCCTTTACAGAGGTAATTAAGGATGAATGAGGTAATAAATTATATGGAGCCATGATCTAATAGACTTGGGATCCTTGTAATACAAAGGACAAACACCAGCAATATCCCTCTTTCTGCATGTACAAAGAAGAGGTCATGTGAGTACAGAAGAAGATAGCAAACACCTATAACCAACAAAGCTAAGAATGAAACCTACCTTGCAGGCACTTTGATCTTGGACTTCCCAGCCTCTACAATCTTGAGAAATAAATTTGTGATGTTTAAGCCACCCAGTCTGTGGTAATTTGATATGGCACCCTGAGCAGACTAATATAAATGGGAATTTGTTAGATAACAATTATTGGATCCCACCATAGTCCTACTAAATCAGAAGCTCTGGAGTATAAGATTGACCACCTGTAGCATAAGAAGCCCACCAGGGGACTCAATATAATCAAAAGTTTGAGAAAAACCAACTTGCTGAGTATACTAGTGTATAATGAGGAATTTGAGGAATGCATTTGATTCATCAATTAGAAATATATGTCCTCAATATAGATTTGAATTATGAATATTTTGATATTATAAATTCCAAAGACAGTTTAACAAGGCCAGTCAATTCCATTTAACAATGGCACACCAGATAACTAGCTTTGAATGCTCCTGGATTTTACCACTAAATCCTCATTTGGACATCCAAAACTATCTCCTTTAAACCAGGCTTCAGTTTTGTCACTGCTCATTTGTCCCTCCCATTGTTATTCTTCATTTCTTCCCTACATTTTTATAGTGTGGAAATGGCTTCAAGAGATTAGGATAATTCATTCCCCAAGTAAATAGCTTCTGGCTTTAGTCTTCACATCCAATATTTAAAAAGCTTGAAGGCTTTTTAGAGAGTCCATGTAAGTATGAAGAAAAGGTTTCAATGGAAATCAAAATGAGTTAGAGAGAAAATATGCACCCTATTGATAGTGGCACTTTTGTTCTGAGGGCTTGGTAATATGAGAAATTGAAGAATGCCATTAGAGTTACTGATTTGAAACATATCCAACATTACTTTGTTAAAGTGTTCTGTATAGCAGAAAGAATATATATATTTTTAATAACCAGACACTTTGCCATCTTTTCTGCATAAATATGACATTAAATGTTATGGGAAAGACAATACATAAACATGTATCATTTTGAACATTTTAAAAGAAAGAATTTGCCATTTGGCCTCTTTAGCAATATCTTCTCCTAATTATAGAATACAAAAGTTGTATTTTCACAATCTGTCATTGTGTGAAAGGAACTCAAGTAAAATGCAATCCTCCTAAACACTTAAAGATTTGTAATTAAAGAACTGTCTGCCAAACAATTGAATTTATTCATGATGTAAGTCATTCACCTTCAAATGCCTTTTACCATGATAGATTGGTAGAGAAAAGTAAGAATCAAGTATTCCTTTGCAATTCATGTAACAAAATACACTAAAATATTACACCAACTCAAAGTCTGAAAGCCCTTGAATAACTCTGTTCAAAAAACAATGTGACACAATGTTCATGAAACCCAAAAGATTTCCAAACATGAATGATTTTTTATACTTTAAAACATTCTTTAAAAGTTTCCTAGTGCAGTGTGACCTCAATATCAATTATGAGGAACTCACAAAATTTCAATAGATTGTGACTGTTGGCAGCATCCATAACTTTTTTTTTTTTTGTATTCCCTGAACAGGTACTTGGTACAGTAGAGAATCTCCACAATTTGGTTGAAAAATGTTTGTTTCCTAGACTTTCCTAAATTAACCTTTACTAAGAAGGTGCATCTAATTAAACCAAAACAATGAATTTCAGATGGATATCATTACAAAAACAAACTTGATAGGACTTTTGGAATTCTCACAGCAGTAAATCATTATACTCCTCATCAGTACTATCAATGCTGAATCAAACTCTCAAAGCTACCTGATATTCTGTATCTGTATGTATATACACATATGTATGTATTTTTTCCTCAAGTAGATATACGAATATATGAAAAAATGCTCACCATGTCTAGCAATCAGACAAATGCAAATAAAAACTACTCTAAGATATCATCTCATTCTAGTAAGAATGGCAGCCATTATGAAGTCAAACAACAACAAGTGCTGGCGAGGATGCAGGGGAAAAGGTACACTCATACACTGCTGGTGGGACTGCAAATTAGTGCAGCCAATTTGGAAAGCAGTACAGAGATTCCTTGGAAAACTGGGAATGGAACCACCATTTGACCCGGCTATTCCTCTTCTCAGACTATACCCAAAGGACCTAAAAACAGCATACTACAGAGACACAGCCACATCAATGTTTATAGCAGCACAATTCAGAATAGCTAGATTGTGGAGCCAACCTAGATGTCCTTCAATGGATGAATGGATAAAAAAATGTGGCATATATACACGACGGAATATTACTCAGCACTAAAAAATAATAAGATCATGGCATTTGCAGGGAAATAGGTGGCATTAGAGCAGATTATGCTAAGTGAAGTAAGCCAATCCCAAAAAACAAATGCCTAATGTTTTCTCTGATATAAGGGGAGTGACCCAAAATGGGGTAGGGAGGAAGAGCATGGGAAGAAGATTACCTCTACATAGGGAAGAGGGGTGAGAGGGAAAGGGAGGGAGAAGGGGAATTGAATGGATGGTGGAAGGAGACTCTCATTGTTATACAAAATACATGTATGAAGATGTGAGGGGAAAAAAAGACTAGCATTACTCTAGATTAAGTAGAGAGAAGTGGAGGGAGGGGAGGGGAGGGGTTGGGGAGATAGGAAGGATAGTAGAATGAAACAGACATTATTATCACTGTGTGTATATATGTGGATGCATGACCAATGTGATTCTAAAACCTGTGTACTCAGAAAAATGAGAAATTATATCCCATCTGATTCAAATGTATGATATGTCAAGATCACTGTACTGTCATGTGAAACTAAGTAAAACAAATAAAAAATAAAATTACAAAAAAACCCCACCAATGTTCACTTTTTCATTTTAGCAAGACTATTGCAAGGTATAGGCTACTGCTTTTTATGGGCCCTCCAATGGGGACAAGCAAAGGCCTCTAGAGGAAAAATGTCAGCAAATTCATGTCCAGTCTCATTTCACATCCTTTTTTTTTCCTGGACCTTGGTTCATATTGATTCATATGTCTTGGTAGTCTTATGATGCTTTCATAAAATTATTGTCTGGGGCTGGGGTTGTGGTTCAGTGGCAGAGCACTCGTCTTGCATCTGCAAGGCCCTGAGTTTGATTCACAGTGCCACATAAAAATAAATAAATAAAATAAAGGCATTATATCCAACTGCAGCTAAAACAATAAATATTTAAAAAAGTAAAATTATTGTCTGTATGTTCTTTAGACTATGTAGTTTGTATTTGTATAAGGATTATTCTGATAAAAGCTATTTTTTCACAACCATTAGCAGGAATCCTCATAACTATATTATTTAAAGGCATATGTACTATATAACTGATATACTTTCCTCAAATCATTAAGTTAGAACTATGTTTCCCCCGCCAAAGATATGGTCTTTAAAAATGTTTTCTACACTGATGACGTTCTAAATTATCCACTAGGCCACCCTTTTATATTATAAATACTAGAAAACATATTGTTCATATTCCAAAGTCTCCCATTTCTCTCTCCTAGTTCCTGTGAGCTAGATGTGCAGGTTTATTCTTTGTCACAACAAAGATGGAGATCCTTAAGAATTCATTTCACATTCTAGGGAGAAAAAAAAAGAAAAGAAAAGAAAAAAGAAAGAAAAATAGAAAAAGAAAGGTTAAGGAACTTTTTTATGCTACCTAAGACTCTTACTTTTTTTCAGGAAATAGTTTCCTAGAACCCCTGCACAGTAATTTCTGCTTTTATCCTGTTGGCTAGACATAAGACAAGACTACACATAGCAGAAAAAAAGGCAAGCTAGCCTGGGAATGTATGCATTCTTTAAGAAACACAGGGGTAACCTGTAATTAATTACAGCCTTCATACAGTCAAAGCAAGTGATCTGCTACTGAGCTACACCCCCCAAAATATTTTTTTTGCCAAACCCAGTGTCTGAGTAGATTCTTACAGTCACCCACATTTTGCATAGAGTAAATTGTTAAGAGTGTTATACATCCAAATTCATAAGAAATAATTTGCTTTAATAATATTATTCCATGGGACTTTCAGCAGCATTCTTCTTCCTTTTCATGAAACTTCTAGCCATTTTTTAAAAGGCCATGATGAATGACTGAACTGGCATTGGTGGGTGAATTTAAGAATAGGATAGAAAATTGAATCCAGACAAAAATATGTACTTTATGTGTCATTGCAGCTTCAAATAATAATGGAGATAAAGAGCACCTATGAAAACCCCACAGCTGGCATCACACTAATCATAAGACTGAATGTCCTCAGATTGAGATCAGATATAAGACAAGGATGTCTGTTCTAACCACTTCTATTACACATTATTCTAGAAATTCTAGCTATTGCAATATAAAAATAGTAAAGTTACCAGGTTAAAAAGGAAGAATTAAAGTTATATCTGTTTTCTAGGGAAAAAAAAGAAATCAACAAAAACTTCTGGAATGAGGATGACACATCTACATTAAGATGGTGGAATAGAGGAGGTTGCTTTCCAAGCTACTCCATTGCATGAGACCAGAAAAGTAGATAAACAGTTTCTCACTAAGGTGGGTGAAAAGAGGGGTTTTACTAACATTTAATTCTGGACTCTCAGAAAAGTGATGGAACTCACAAGTTTAGAGATAATAAAATAAAAGAAAAAAATCTACTGCTGGCAGCCAGTGGCCACTGGAGATAATGCACCATGGGAAAATTGGGGAAGGGAACTAAGAAAGCCTGCATTTCAGGGGGCACCATAGCATGTCTTTGTATAGAGAAATCAGAGATAAAGGAAACTGTAGAACTGATAAAAAATGTGAGTTGCACTATATTTTTATGTGGGAAAGATGCCCTGCATCTCCCAGTTGTCTGCTGAGAGCCAATGCAGAAGCCATATTCTCATCATGCTTCAAAATCACAGTTGTGGGATAAATCCCAGGTGCCCATATCTATATAATCTGAGCTGGGCCTGAAAAACAGACCAGACATAGGAGAAATTTACATGCCAAGAGTGTTTTACCCAGGGGGATATGTGTCATTGAGACCCAGGAGGTCCTGGGTCCCTCTCACCCTCTGAATCTGATGGCCTGCAGGATCAGCTGGGCAGGCCAGAAGTTCAATCTGGTGGGTGGGAGTGACCGTGTGCTCTGGGACTGAGCCCAGAGGCTGGGAAGGACAGGATCTGATGGTGGCAGAGGGAATGAAGTATTGACACCTCTGCCACATGATTAGGGAACCCAGAGAAGAACCCTGGGATACAGATTCCCAGTGTGGATCAGCAGCTGCCAGGATCTGGAGGTGTGCTGATTCAAAATCTTCAGATCAATTGCCATTCAATGAAATGCCTGGGCATGAGACCAGAAAAGCAGATAAACAGTTTCTCGCTAACACTAAGGTGGGTGAAAAGAGGGGTTAACTAACTTGACCTAAACCTCACCCTCAGGAGCTCCACTTACAGGAACTCCTCTCACAGAAATCTACAGCAACCCCAACCTGAAACTGGAGGAGAAAACAGTCTCCAACCTGCCCCACCTCATATTGCCAAGAAAGAAGCCAAGAATTTTTGAACTTCAACTGGAAATGCACAAAGAACACAAAAAAAGGAAGGCCTTGACAGCCTATGGCTACAACTCTTGTGCCCAGTGCATATCTCAAGAAAAAATGGAAACACATTTGAGAACAGACAATAAACATATACTCTCACTGACAATTTTTGACTAATGTAATGAAAATAATTCCTTGATTTTTCATCAAGAATTTTTTATAATTTTATTTTAGAAGATTTTTTTTCTTCCTCCCCTCTCTTTTTTAACATTTATTTACTTTTATTTATCTATTTTAATATGGTACTCAGGATCAAACCTGGTGCCTCATATGTGCTAGGCAAGCACTCTATCACTGAGCCACAACCCCAGGCTTCTCTCTCTTCTTTATCTCTCTCCTATTTCATCAGTTGTGTACTGAACAGCTTTTGGACATTTGTACATATACATATTTGTCTCTCTTTCCTCATTTCTAACTTTTGAAAATAGCTATTTTCCATGACCCTGTCTTTTGAGGGGTAGGATTTTTGATTAGTGTATTTTGGTTTTTGGTGTTATATTGTTTTTCATGTTACTATTTCTCTTGATTCTTTTTCTCTCTTTTCTTTTGCTGACTGCCAAATTCTATTCTCTCTTTCACTCTTCCTTTAATATTTTTATTTCTACATTCTCTTCTCCTCCTTCATATCCATCACATCCTACATCTCTTCTGAATTCACTCTGTTCACCTTTTGAAATAACAAACCCTTTTTGAAAACTTACTGTTTTACTATTGGCAATTGTTTATCATATTATTTGTTTGTTGAACCCATTAGTAGTGTAGATGTCATAATAGAAACTAAGTATATAACTTAATGCTGTATATTGTTTGCATTGAATGTTGTTATTAATTGTTAACCCTAAGCTGTGAGGTACTAGAAACCTTCAGGGACACTATAAGTTCATAGGGTAGAAGCTCTGCTGACTCAGATTCATATTGCTAAATGGGTAGACATGCAAACAATATGAAAATAAAGGAAGCAAACCATCCCAGACAACTCAAAATACCTCAATAACAGAATCCTTTGACTCCACAGTGGAGGAAATAGAGAAGAAATTTTAAAATTTCATAGTCAAAATGATCCATAAAGTAAAAGATGAAGAGTAAAATCAGAGAGAAAATACAGGAAGTGGAACATCACTTCAATAAAGAGATAGAGATTCTGAAAATGAAAAAAAATATGAATCCTTGAAATGAAGAAATCAATAAACCAAATTAAAAATTCAATGAAAAGCAACATCAATAGATCACTTGGAAGATATAATTTCAGGCAATGAAGACAAAATATATAATCTTTTAAATAAAGTTGATCATGGAGAAAAGATATTAAGAGATTATGAACAGAACTTTCAAGAAATATGGGATAACATGGAAAAGGCCCAACTTAAGATTTATTGGGATAGATGAAGGCTTTGAAATACAAACTAAATGAAGTACAATCTTTCCAATGAAATGTTATCAGAAAGTTTCCCCAATCTTAAGAATAAAATAGAAAATGATATACAGGAAGAAACAGGACTCTAAACATACAAAATTATAACAGACCCACAACAACACACATTATTATAAAAATTTCTAACATACAGAATAAGGATAGAATTTTAAAGAATGCCAGAGAAAAATGACAGGTCACATTTAAGGGGAAACCAATCTGGATTTTAGCTTATTTCTAAACCCAGACCCTAAAAGCTAGGAGATCTTGGAAAAATATACACCAAGACCTAAAAGACAATGGATGCCAACCAATAATACTACACCTGACAAAATTAAACTTTAGATTTAAAAGAATTCACAAATGGAAAACCTTCACTATAAAATATACTTAATAAAATATTTCATGAAGAATCAATGAAAAATAAAATTGAAAACCAGCAAAGAGTAGAACTATACTAGAATAGTTAATCAAAGAAAAAAAACTAATTCAAATTAAAAACTAGAAACAAATCCAAATGACAGGGAATAAAAATCACCTCTCAATAATAACATTGAATGGCCTACATGTATCAATTAAAAGATATAGGCTGGCATATTATATTAAAAACAAGACCTAGCAAAATATGGTCTCCAAGACTCACCTTATAGGCAAAGATATCTACAGACTGAAGGTGAACGAATGGGAAAAACATGTCATATACATGGATCGCATAAGCAAGCAGGGATTTATATCCTTATAGTGCTTGGAGTCCTTTAAAATTGACTTCAAGTCAATTAGAAGAGACAAAGAAGGTCATTTAATGTTGCTTAAGTGAATTGTATAACAACAAATAATAATCATACATATTTATGACCAAAATAATGGAGCATCTATGTACATCAAACAAACCTTCTTAATATCAAGAATCAAATAGACCACAACACAATAATACTGGTGACTTTTTAAAAACTTTATTTTATTTATTTTTTATGTGGTGCTGAGTATAAAACCAGTGCCTCATGCCTGCTAGGCAAGAGCTCTACCACTGAGCCACACCTTAGCCCCTACTGTGTCTTGAGTGATGAATAAGTTATGGGTCTTTGAAATTCCCAGAGACAGAGGCTGACACCTTCCTTGGGAATCTCTCAGTGCAAAAGTGCCAAGAATACTGTCCATTTGTATGATGACACCCTGTTCAAAGGGAAATACCATGGTTGCCAAGGGGTTTATCAGTTCATGAACCAAGATTCAGGTGCCAGCCACCCAGGAGTGGAGAATTGTGGATGCAAGCTGATTACTTAATTGGGTGTTCAAATTTTTTATCTTGGTTCTGTTTTAAAGTAATTTTCTCACATTGAATCTCTTTGATGTGAAAACATATAATAAACGTGTGGAGCCTGCTCATTGTCAGTCCTCCTCCATGAGAGGTCAGATAAACCACTAGGTCCTGCTTTTCTCTAATTTTGTGTTTGTTTGTGTGTTTCCAATTCACTCATCAGTTTGGTTCAAGGAAACGGAGAAAACCTCATGCCAGCCTCAATACTAGTGGGGAAGTAGTATTGCCTCTTACATTACTGAATAGATCTTCCAAACAAAAAATAAATAGAGAAGCTATAGAACTAAAAAATACACTTAATAACTTAAGGTAGTTATAGACTTAACAGACATCTATGGAATGTTTCATCTATCAATGACTGAACACAATTTTTCTTAGTAGCACATGGATCATTTTCTAAATTAGAACAAATCTTAGACCCCAAAGAAACTCTTAACAAATAAAAAATACAGATGATACCTAGTATTCTATTAGATCATAATCTAATGAAATTATAAATCAATGGCATGATAAAAAATAGAAGCTACTCTAACACCTGGATACTACATAATACACTGTTGAATGATGAGTGGATAGCACAAGAAATCAGGGGTGAAAACTAAAAATACTTAGAGGATACAATGTATCAAAATTTCTGGGACACTATGAAGGCATTTCTAAGAGAAATGTTCATAGTATTGAGCTAATTCATTAAAGGAATATAAAGACACCAAATAAATAATGTAAAGTTACATCTTGAGGCCCTAGAAAAAGAAGAACAAGTCAATGCTATAATCAATAGAAGACAGAAATAATTAAAATCAGAGTCAAAATCAATAACACATATATGCCAGATTTTTAAATAAATCTGAAATTACAAAAACAATTCAACAAATCAATGAAACAAAAATTTAGTTCTTTGAAAAAATAAACAAAATTACAAACCCTTAACCTAGCTAAACAAAAGGAAGAGGGGAAAACTCAAATTATAAAAATTCATGATGAAAAAGGAAATATCACCATGGACACTACCAAAACCCAGGGGATCATCAGAAACTAGTTTGAAAATTTATACTCCAATAAATTACAAAATCTTGAGGACATTGACAAATTTCTAGAGACATATGACCTCACCAAATTGAACCAGGAGGACATAAAAAATTTAAACAGATCAACTCCAAGTCATGAAATTCAGGATGCCATCAAAGCCTACCACCAAAGAAAAGCCCAGGACTGCATGGATTCTCAGCCAAGTTTTACCAGATCTTTAAAGAAGCACTAACACTAATCTTCCTCAAATTATTCCATTAAATAGAAAAGGAGGGAATCCTTCCAAACTCATTCTCTAAAGCTACTATCATCTTGATACCAAAACCAGACAAAAACACATTGTGAAAGTTCCAGTATCTATTCCTGATGTATATAGATGCAAAAATTATTAATAAAATACTGGCAAATCACATAAAAACACACATTAAAAAGATGGTGCACCGTGCTCATGAGGATTTCATCCCAGGGATGCAAGGTTGATTCAACAAACAGAAATCAATAAATGTAATTTGCCACATAAATAGACTTAAAAACAAGAATCACATGATTATCTTAATAGATGCAGAAAAAGCATTTGACAAAATACAGCATCCATTTATGTTTAAAACATTAGAAAAATTAGGGATAGTAGGAATATACTTCAAAATTATAAAAGCCATACACTACAAACCCAATGCTAACATCATTCTAAACAGAGAAAAACTGAAAGCATTCTCTCTAAAACCTGGGACAAGACAGCAATGCCTCTTTCACCACTTCTATTCAACATAGTCCTGGAAACTCTAGCCAGAGTAATTAGGCAAAGGAAAGAAATTAAAAGGATACAAATTGGAAAATAAGAGCTCAAAATATCTGTATTTGCTGAAGACATGATCCTATATTTAGAAGATCCAAAAATTCCACCAGAAAACTTGTAGAAGTCATGAATGGATTCAGCAAAGTAGCAGGATACAAATCATCACCCCTAAATCAATTGTATTCCTGTACACCAATGATGAATCAGCTGAAAGAGAAATTACAAATAAAAACTATATCATTCACAATTTCTTCAAAAAATACTTGAGTATCAGTTTTACAAAAGAAGTGAAAGATCTCTACAATGGAAACTAGTACATTTATTTTAGTCAGCTTTATTGCTTCTGTGACAAAAGGACCCATTCATATTAACTGTAGAGCAGGCAAAGTTTATTTGAGGGCTCCAGGTTTCAGAGGTCTTAGTCCATAGAAGGCTGGCTCCATTCCTCAAGGCTAAGATGAGGCAGAACATTGTGGCAGAAGAGTAGGATAGAAGGAAGCAGCTCACATGATGATCAAATGAGAGAGAGAGAGAGGAGAGAGAGAGAGAGAGAGAGAGAGAGAGAGAGAGAGAGAGAGAGAGAGAGAGAGAGAGAGAGACTCCAATCGCCAGATACAAAATATGTACCCCAAAGCCACACCCTCACTCCCACCTCCTCCAGCCACACCCTACCACTTCAGTTACCACTCAGTTAATCCCTACAAGGGGATGAATTCACTGATTGGGTTAAAACTCTCACAACCCAATCATTTCTCCTCTGAACACTTCTTGCATTGTCTCACACGTGAGCTTTTGGGGAACACCTCATATCCAAACTATAACAATGCAAAAGAAAGAAATTGAAGAAGACCTTATAATATGGAAAGATCTTTCATGTTCTTGGATAGGCAAAATTATTTTTTTCAAAATGGCTACATTATCAAAAACACTATACAGGTTTAATGTAATTCCTATCAAAATTCCAATGACATTCTTCATAGAAATAGAAAAAGCAGTCATAAAATTAATTTGGAAAAATAAGAAGCCCCAAATACCCAAAGCAATTCTTAGTGTGAAAACTGAAGCAGGAGGCATCACAATTGGTGTCTTTAAACTGTACTAGAGTTCTATAGTAACAAAAACAACATGGTATTGGCACCAAAACAGGCAGGAAGACCAATGGAATAGAAAAGAAGACACAGAGTTAAACCCAGCTAAATACAATTATGTCATACTAGACAAAGGCACCAAAAATATACATTGGAAAAAATATAGCCTCTGCAACAAATCACGCTGGGAAAACTGGAAACCCATATGTAGTAGAATAAAATTCAACCTCTATCTCTCACCCTGAACAAAACTCAACACTAAGTGAATCAAAGACCTAGAAATTAGACCAGAAACCCTGCACCTACTAGAAGAAAATGTAGGGTCCAAACTCCAATGTATTGGCTTAGAAACTGACTTCCTCAACAAGACTACTAAAGTGCAAGAAGTAAAATAAAAAACAATACATGGATGTTATTAATCTAAAATCCTTCTTCACAGCAAAGGAAATAATCAATAATATGAAAGGAGGGTGTACAGAATGGAAGAGAATTTTTTGCCATATGCACTTCAGAGAAGGCAATAATTTATAGGATACACAAAGGACTAAAAAAAAAAAGTGCCAAAAAAACCCTTCAATAAATAAATTGGCAAAGGAACTAAACAGACACTTCTCAAAAGAAGAAATATAAATGGTCAACAAATACATGCAAAAAATGTCAACATCTCTAGAAATTAGAGAAATGCAAATTAAAACTATGCTGATATTTACCTCAATCCAGTCATAATGGCAATTATCAAGAATATATGTAACAAAAAATGCTGGCAAGAATGTAGGGATAAGGGTACACTCAAACATTGCTGGTGGGACTGCAAACTGTTGCAACCACTCTGGAAAGCAGTATGGAGATTCCTCAAAAAAAAAAAACTAGGAATGGAAGTACCATTTGATCCAGTTATTCCATTCTTTGGTCTATATTCAAAGGATTTAAAATCAGCATACTACAGTGAGGCAGCCACATCAATGTTTATAGCAGCATAATTCCCAATAAGCTATGGAACTAACCTAGATGCCTATCAACAGATGAATGGATGAAGAAAATATGGTTTATATGCACAATGAACTATCACTCAGTCATAAAAAAATAATGACTTTTGCCAGTAAATGGATATATCTGGAGACTATCATGCTAAATGAAATAAGCCAATCCCCAAAATACAAAGGTTGAAGTTTCTCTCTGATATGTGGATGCTAACCCACAATGGAGATGGGGTATGGATAGAAGTTCAATGTATTACACAAAGGGGAATGAAAGACAGTAGAATAGGAAAGACAGTAGAATGAATCTAACATAAGTTTCCTATGCACATATATAAATACATCAGTAAATCTCAACATTGTGTACATACAGAAGACTAGGATACTAATTAGAATAACATATGTTCCATGTTTGTATAAACATGTCAAAGTAGATTCTACTATTATGTATGACTAAGACAAACAAATGAAATCTTTAAAAAAATGATGATGAGAATACCAAGGTGTCAGGGCACAAGACAAAATAAAAAATAACAATTTTGTTTCCATATACTAGCTACAAATGATCCAAAGTTGAAATTAAGAAAAAAATTCCAACCACAACAGCATCAAAATGAAGAAAATATTCAAGTTATAGGACTCAAATTTCCTGTTTCAATCATACTACAAACTTACAATTATCAAGACTGCCCAATGCTAGTATAAGGATAAGACTATGTATAGACCACTGGTATACAACCAAAAGTCCAGAACTCACATATTTATGCCAATTCATTTTTTAACTGTTTTAGTTATATATGGATTCAATGCCTGTATTTGTTTTTATGTGGTGCTAGGATTAAACCCAATGCCTCACACTTGTGAGACAAGTGCTCTACCACTGAGCTATAACTCCAGCGGGGCCAATTCATTTTTTTAAATATTTATTTATTTTTTTAGTTGTAGTTGTCAATACCTTTCTTTTTCTTCCTTCCTTCCTTTCTTTCTCTCTCTCTCTCTCTCTCTCTCTCTCTCTCTCTCTCTCTCTCTCTCTCTCTCTTTCTTTCTTATTTATTTATTTTTATGAAGTGCTGAGGATTGAACCCAGGGCCTTGTTCCTGCTATGTGAGCACTCTCCCGCTGAGCCACAAACCCAGCCCCACTGGCCAATTCATTTTTGACAAAGATATTAAGACTATTTGGATAAAGTGTAACTATTTCCACAAATTGGGCTGTTATAATTAAACATTCACATGAAAAAAAGTGAATTTAGACTGTCAACATCACACCACATTTAAAATTGATTTCACAATAAATCAATGACATTTTAGTAGCCAAAACCACTGAATTTTTATGAAAAAACAGGAGAAAATTTCTGTGGTCTTTTTTTTTAAAGAGAGAGAGAGAATTTTTAATTTTTTTTTTTTTTTAGTTTTTGGCGGACACAACATATCTATTTGTATGTGGTGCTGAGGATCCAAACCCAGGCTGCATGCATGCCAGGCAAGTGCGATAACCTCTTGAGCCACATCCCCAGCCCAATTTCTGTGGTCTTTAATTTGTCAGCATTCTCAGCACACCAAAATCATGATGTGTAAAAGACACATTTGATTAGCTGGACTCCATAAAATTCAAAGCTTTGGTGCTGAAAAAGACACCATTGAGAAAATGAAAAGAACTTCCAGGTTGTGAGAAAATATTTGCAGGTCATATATTTAACAAAGAACTTGTATTCAGATATCTACCTTCACAACTCATTAATAAAATAACAATCCTAATTAAAAGAATGGACAAAAACTATGTAGACATTTCATCAAAAAATATGAATTGCTAACAGGGATACGAATAGGTGCTTATTATTGTTAGTCATTAGGGAGGTAAAAATTATATCCACAATGAGAAATCACTGTACACCTACTAGAATAAATATTGAAAAAGAAGAAAATCCTAAGCATTTTTAAGGATATAGGGACTCTCGTGCATTGCTGGTTGCCACTTTTAGGAAGAAGTTTAGTTTTGTCTTAAATAGTTGTATATAAACATCATACATTCCACTACTAAGACTGTACTCCTAAGACTCTATGAATGAGAAATGAAAACATGCCCACACAAAGACACGTAAGTAAATGTTTATACCAGCATTACTCATAATAGAAAAAAATAGAAATTACCCAATGTCCATGGACTAGTGAATGGAAAAACAAAATGGTATATACTCATGAATTCAATCCTATTCATCATTAAACTGGAACAAATAATAGTTTATATATATATATATATACAACATGAATGAATCTCAATCACATTTTATTGAAAGAAAAAGTAGATGCGAATAAACTGTATCTGATTTCATTTATAAAAATATTTTAAAGGGCAAATACGTACAGAGAGCAGATCAGTGGTTACCTTTGGCTGTAGGAGGGAGTCAGTATTAAATGAGATAAATTTGGGGAATGATGGAAATGTTCTATTAGATTATAGAGATAGTTGCACAGTACTATTAATTTACTATAATTATTTACTAATATTATTTCATTACATATGTAAATGGTTGAATTTTACAGTATATGTATTATACCTCAATAAAGCTATTAAAATAATAGTTTTGGGTCTATGTATATTAAGTAACTATGGATTTTTACTTTTACTTTAAGACCACTTGTTTGCATAGCTTTAAACAATGGCTAAAAACTCTTGAGGATATTATAAAGGTAGTTTGAAGTTTTAGTTAACTCATATTTGCATAGAATTTACATTCCTGAATGAAAAGTCCTATTAGGGAATAATAATCATAGTCTATATTATATTCTCAATCACTTTGGGATACAAAATCTTTTATCCATTTAATGTTCTTTCTGTAAGTTCTTGTCTAGTGAGGTCTCACAACTTTTGTGAGAATTGAAACAAATGAATAAAGTTACACCTTATTCTTTCTCCTTTAAGAGATAAAATCTTCTCTGAGAAACTATATATTGCCTTAAAAATGTCCGCATTCATTCCTACAATGGCTTTCACAGTGAAAAGTAAGTCTAAAAACAGACATAGTCATTTTGTTATTTCAAAATTTTGCTTGCTTCTTACATTTCAAGAATTGATTTCAACATAGAAACTAGAAGGAACTACCTGATCATTTTAGCTTGGTAATATGTTAGTATGACATTTTTAATGATGCATTTATAATATCCATAAAATATGTAAAATTTACTATTGAGTGAAAAATACACTTGAAATGGACAGATAAAAAGCATTCTACTTCAAGGAATGCTGGAATTAGAAGTGCATTAAGCTTGATTAAAGTGGTCATGTCTTTCACTTGAAAAATAGGAAAAAAAATTCATGTCACATATGTTTCTTTCTCCCTAAAATGTTTATTCTACATTTTTTTCAAGATTTAGAAAGATCTTTAAAAAATCAATGATTTCAAAAGGAAAAATAAATATATTGAATATAGAAAGTCAACTGAATAGAATTCACTATCACATTCTTGGTTATCTGGATAGTTTCCTACAAACTAATTTCCTGTTTATAAATTTTGTGTAAGGTTAAACTAGATTTTTGTTGTGAACTTTAAATTTGTCATTAAGTATAGACTGTCACTACATATCATTGTTAGATTCTAGAATGTAGAATACTTTTAAAAGTGCCATATAAATCCACGTAGTACCTCTTCAAAAAAGGAGAAGGTTGTTTGTGTAAATGAATCAAGAGCAAATACCAGCGATTTAATTGTACTTACGGGATAATGAAATACTAGTCCAATTTAAATTGTTAGCCATCTAAAACGTCTTTCTTTGACTCACAGAATATTTATTAGAGTTGAAAAGATAGAGGATAAGTACAAAATATGTATTTATTTATTCAACAATCATTCATGTAGTGACTATTATCCATTAGATTATAAGGGTGGCTGAGAAAAAGTTTTGATGGTAGTTAGATGTCACTATTTTTTATATGGTGGGAGGAAATATCTTTCTAAAGCATTAACATCTGAGCATCAAAATTAAGAGGAATAAGCTATGTAGTTATCCCAACCCAGGGAAGAATATCTGTGAAGTCTCTGAGGTGTAAATGCACTGGGGACCCTCTGTATTAAGAACAAGAAAAGCTGGGAGGAAAGCAGATGAGGAGATAAATGTGAATCACATATTTTCCCTAATATATGGGGACATTTTCTTTGTTAATATTCATTGCTTTCTCCCCAAGCCCCTCCACTTTCACAACTCACAGCATTAAATCATTGATTTTTAACTCTAACAGTTGAAGATCAGAGTAACTCATCATTTAAAAAGCTTAAGTAAAAATTAGTAGCACATGGATGATCCAGGAGAAGAGTTTGTCTTCCCTAACTAGTTTGCATTTCATTTTTAAATGTTGCTTTCCAAAAGTAGACCATAAAGCATTTTAAAGCTACAACTGTACTCCTAGCTTAAATTTTTATAAGGATATCTCATCACAGCCAGGCATAGTGGCGCATGCCTGTAATACCAGTGGTTTGAGAGGTTGTGGCAAGAGAATTATGAGTTCAAACCCAGCATCAGTAAATTAGTGTGGCCCTAAGCAACTCTGTGAGACCCTGTCTCTAAATAAAATATTAAAAATGGCTGGGGATGTTGCTCAGTGGTCAAGCACATCTGTGTTCAATCCCAATAACAACAATAACAACAAAAGAATTCTTCATCACATAATCTCTCCCAGTATTCAAGGAAGTAAAGCAAACATACAAACAAAAACTTAAGAAAACAAAAAGTCACAAGGAGTGCCACAATACAATGTCAGAGGTATAAAATATAAAATACACCAAGGAAATTACTTGCTTAGTTTGTCACAATACTGAGAATACTGATTAGAGGGAAACTTCTCAACAAAGTTAGAGAAAACTTGATGTTTTACAAAACAAGTTATTGAGGAATGGTGTGTTTTATCCTAGAATATGAGAGTGCAATTTTGTCCTTTGTTGGGGAAACACTTCTGGAAACACAAAAGGGTTGGGTGGTTTCTTAATCATTGTTTTCCAGGAGCACAGTGATCAGGAAACTCTCAACATTATCAGGGTGCAATCCAAGAGTGAGAGCCAAAGAAGGAAAAATAGAATTCTGGGTAAGTGTTGAGGAGCCCTTTATTTCACCCACCTGAGCTCCAAAAAAAAAACAATACTGTTTGGTAAATTGAAATATATTCTGGGAATGTTTAACAAAATCCAAAATTTGGAAAAATGGAAAGAAAGTGAGTATTCTTTTTTTATTTGTTTTTTTATATATATATGACAGTAGAGTATATTTTAACATATTATCTATACATGGAGTATAACTTATTCTAAGTAGGATCCCATTCCTATGGTTGTACATGATGCGGTAGTAGATTCACATATGAACATAGAAAAGTCTGAAAGTGAGTATTCTTATCTTTTTCCTCCTCTGACTGTGAATCTAGGAAAAAGGCTCCCTGGGGAAAAAGTGAAACATAAAGCTGACCCTTTTTTATGGAAGTGATGATTGTAAGCCTCACCAAATAGAAGCAAATTAGAATTTTGAGGTTTGAAAACAGCAAAAGTTCTCAGCAGGAACATTCCAGCCTACCAGCAGCCTAAGGTCATGACCCTAGTACAATCCAGAACCTTTTTCAAATTCCTGTCTGGAAAAGCTCAGGGTTGTCAAAAGAACTTGTTGTTTGTTCTAGGCAAGATGGGCCCCTGATTTCCCTTTCTTAGCACATTTACTAAAAAAGGGCTACCATTGTGAATACTTCCACTGTGCTTTTGAGATGTATATTCACCTTCTACAACTCAGCTATATTTTTCTCAAGGACCTGGAAGCCTTTTTTTTTTTTTAATGAAAGGAGGATCCTCTTTCTTCCACTCTTTTTTTCTACTTTTTTCCACTCTTCCATGCATTGTTCCTCTCTTTTCTTATCCTTCTCTTCTCCCCCTCACTTCCCTCATCTCTCTTCTATTCCATGGGATCCCAACTTTTTTCCCTATTTTAATCTAGCTCCTACATATAAGCAAAAACATTTGTTTAAAAGTCTATCTTTTCTTCAATGTATGTTTTTGGAAACTTTTTTGAATATCACATGATTCTCTCTCTCTCTCTCTCTCTCTCTCTCTCTCTCTATATATATATATATATATATATATATACATATATATATGTACGTATTTGCCTCCATGTCTTCTATTCTGTTCCATTGGCCTTCATGTCTATTTTGGTGCCAATATCACACTGTTTTGGTTACTATAGCTCTGTAGTATAATTTGGGGTCTGGTATTGTGATGCCTCCTGCTTCACTCTTCTTTCTCAGGATTATTTTTACTCTTCTGGGTCTTTATTTTTTTTCATATACATTTTTGGGACTCTTTTTCTAGTTCTGTGAAGAATGTCATGGGCATTTTGATGAGGATTGTACTGAATCTGTATAATGCTTTTGGTAGTATGGGCATTTTGACAATATTTATTCTGCCTATCTAAGAACTTGGGAGGTCTTTCAATTTTATAAGGTCTTCTTCAAATTCTTGCTTCAAAGAAATTAGAGATGAAAAAGGAGATATTGCCACAGATACTTCTGATGATTCTCTGGAATCATCAGAAACTATTTTGAAAATTTATACTCCCAAAAACCAGAAAACACAACCATATTGACAAATTTCTAGGCACATATGACCTAAACAAGTTGAACCATGAGGATATAGAATATCTTAACAGACCAATATCAAGTCATGAGATAGAAACAGCAGTTAAAACTTTCCAACTGAAGAAAGCCTAGGACTAGATGGATTCTCAACTGAGTTATACCAAACTTTAAAAGAAGAAGTAATGCCAATCATTCTCAAATTATTCCATGAAATAGAAAGGGAGACAACACTGCCAAATTCATTACATGAAGCTAATATAAAAATCTAGACAAAGACTCATCAAGGAAAGAAAGCTTCAGGCTAATATCCCTGATTAACAAAGGTGCAAAAATCCTTAATAAAGTTTTGGAAGATTCAACTTAAAAACACATTAAGATAGTGAGGGGCTGGAGTTCTGGCTCAGTGATAGAGAGCTTTCCTGGCATGTATGAGGCCCTGGGTTCAATCCTCAGTGTGCTTATAAATAAATACATAAATAAATAAATATCTATTGAAAATTGAAAAATATTTTAAAAATAAAATAAAAATAAGATAAGAAACATTGATCAAGTGGGGTTCTTCCCAGGGAGGCAAAGTTATTTCAACACACAAATCAATAAATGTAATTTACCACATAAATACAGTTGAGGATAAGAAACACATGCCCATCTCAATAGATACAGAAAAAGAATTTGACAAATTCAGGCACTCATTCAGGTTAAAAATACTGAAGAAACTAGGGATGGAAAGAACTTACCTCAAGAACTTAAAGTCTATATATGACAAACCCAAGGCAAACTGAAAGCATTTCTTCCAATTGCATTTAAATTGGCTAATGCTTTATAATTTTCCACTTCTCTGACTCTAGATTAGCATATCCAGTTTGTACTCTGTCCTGATACTCTCTTGTTCTCTCTTTCAAATATCCATTCAAATTGAAATGGAGTTCAGCTCTTTTCCCTAATGTTAGTAGTTACTGAATAAAATCTATTTTTATGACTTTAAGTAATAATCTGCTTCCTTTTTCTTTGATATGCTTATTCTTTTATGGAAATGGTATATATTACTCTTCACATAGGAGAAACAAACACTAACTAGTCCTTTAGCAAACTCCCAGAAGAATGAGCTTTGCTTAAGGAATTTTAACAAGATACCACTGCCTGAACTGTACTTTCTTTCCCTTTCTATGAACACAAATTGTAAAAGCAGAAGGGAGTAAAGGGTGGAGGTGGAATGGGAAGGGGGGTATATAACCTTTCTCAAACTTAAGCTCCAAGTAAAGCAAACATGTATTTTGTATTGTAGGAAAGGAGTTGAAAAGATATCTACATAATATCAAGGTGAAAGAGATATAAAGATAGGTGCTGAAGTGCCATGAAGATGAAGAGAAACAACATGATAACTATGAAAAAGGAAGGAAAGAAAATGAAGAAAGGCAGGAAGAGCTGAAGGTTTTGAAAAAGAGAAATTACCAATCTGAGAAAAAAATATAGCTCTAAGAGAAACTAATTTCCCACCCATGGTTTGCATTATAAAATAATACATGAATTCAATACAACTAGAGCTTAAAATGAGATGATTAATGTAATGAGATTTTAAAAATGGAGATTTAGATCATAAGAAATAATGCATTGAGGATCAAATAGCATTCAGAACAAATAAACTTGCAATAAATATTCTAAAGGGGACAGAATCAAAAAGATTAAAAACTGAATTACTAACATGAAGAAATGACTGTTATAACCATACTGAATGCAGATAAAAATATTTTTTAAAAGGTAATAAAATCATAAAAGAAAAACTAAGATACAGTGGGTGGACAGCTATGATTCAAAATAAAACAATATGTGTACCTGAAGTAGAGAATCTAACAAAGTCTTAAACACATAAAAATTCCCTGAAATAAAAAACCAATCTAAAGTTGGAAAAAGCACTATATTCCAGGAAACACTGAGACATATCCTGGTTAAATTATTTAAATTGAAGGATAAAAAATTCTTTAGTCATCCAGACATAAAAGTTAAATCACTTTAATGAGGAAAAATTCAGACCAATGGCCACTGAAAGAAACTTTAACTGAAAAATGTATTATCAGATAAGGAATCATTGCAGTAGGAAGACTGTAACCATTTCCAGTATAAAAGAATCAAGGAAGTAGAATACTCATAAGCCCTTTTTGTAGTGTTTTGTGTTTGGGGATAAATGAATTATATCACACTACAGTATTGAAATCCAGAAAATTTTTAAAAATAAAATGAAGATCCTATAAAAGAATGGATGAAATAAATTAAAATGTAAAATCACTTTCTAATAAAAATTAATATTAAATAATTGTGGGAGCTAAGATCTCTGAATAGAATATAAACTGCAAATATTGACAGTATAAAGTTAGTATAGAGATTAACAGTTAAGTATGAAAGAGTACTAAGATCCTCAACTTTAACAGCGAAGAGTTGAACAATATTGTCTTAACTGATGTAGGGACAAAAATTGTAATGATCCCAGGATTTTAATATTTTTTTCATGATCTATTTCTGACACTTAGAAGGCTCTTTTTGATATAATATCTTCTGCAGAAAGAAACCATTTATTTGATGAGAATGGATTTTTGTTTTGTTTTTCAGTTGACTTTTTCTTGAATTTCAAATAAAATCAAATTTAATTTAAAAATAAAAATAGAAATTATATTTATCATGTTAATATGATTAGAACAATATTCAACTGTTGTTCTTGATCACTTTCACTGATATAATTTTCCTCCAGTCATATTTTTTCCAGTTTTCATTTTGATTTTAAATAAGAATGACTAGTGAAACTTAACACAGAATTCAGGTACAGATTTTAAGGATCAATAATAAATACTATTAAATCAAGTATATGTTAATGTATAAGGATGAATGTGCTTGAGCAATTTAAAAGATGCTTGAAAACAAACTGAAAAAAATATAAAAGGTCTCTACTACTAAAATACAGATATTTGATATGGAATATATGTTATTCATGGTACATGTCACTTGTGAAATTTAATATATAAACACAAATATATTTTATTTCATATTTACTTGCTCTTGAGAAGTCAATTCCATTATATTTTAAATTGAAAGCTTGCCCTCTTTTATTACCAAAAGTAACAGAGGTCATCTAAGAACTCAGTAATAATGCAAGTAGAGTTGAATGAAGTATAAGTTAACTGAATGACTCCTAACAAGTTTATTTGATAGCCACCCTCCAGCTTATTTGATTAAGAAATACATAAGGACTTTGAAGGTAAACGTAAGAAAAAATAATTCTTATAGACTGCTACGGTTTGAATATATCCTCCATATTTCACGTGTTGGAAGCCTAATCTCCAATGCAACACTCCTGATGAATGGAACCTTTAAAAAGTGATCTGGTCAAGAGTGTTCTGCCCTCATAAATGGATTAATGCTATTATTTCAGGAGTGTATATGTTTTTGCAGGAATAAATTTCTTATAAAAGAATACATTTGGCTGCGTTTTCTTTCTTTCTCACCCATGTGACACCTCCTGCCATGTTGTGTGTTATGACACACTGAGAAGAAACTCAGTCTTGGACTTTTCAGCTTCTAAAAGCTTGAGCCAAATAAATATCTGTTCATTATAAATTACGTAGTCTGTGGCATTCTTTTATAGTCTCTCTCTATTTCTCTCTCTCTCTGCTTTTGTTTTATGAGAGCACAAAATGATGTGATTCCTATTTTCTAGCAACAGGGAAAATATTTTATAATAGTTTCAGTATTGTGATGTTTACTTAAAATGAGCAAATAAATATGTATTTACTACAAGCTTTGGGCAGATGCATGTTATTAAGTAGGAGATGAGTATGACCATCCTGACATAAAATAGCTTAGTGTGATTTTTGTGCAAAGCTAAAACCAGTGTGTTTTAAGCCTTTTCCCAAAATTATTTAAGCATACTTTGCCTTTATATAGATCTTTGCTTATTTAAATAATATTTAAAAATATTAGTCCATTTATTACCATACCCACCCAATTCCATTCTATAGGTAATCACAGGCTTTACCTTATTTTAATAATTCATAGTGTGAAACATGGAAACAAAAATTTAAAAATAATCAGTGTATTTTTCTACTGTACAAATTTTTTTCTATATCTTGTTCTAATTTCTAAATTAATTCTTGTGCATGTTTTCTCCTAATTACTACCATCATCTCAAGGCCAATATAACTCCTATTTTAGAAAAGAAAGAAATAACTCAGTAGCTTACCTTACACAGCAAAGACTATAAAGGAACCCTGAATATAAGACAATCCCCCATTTCTCCACTAAGAAGATGTTATAAATGTTTGCAAAAATATGAATGCATTAGCTTGTAGATGAATTATCAAGTTTCTACTTGATATATTAAAAATTTAATTATGTATTTAAATATGTTATGTAAATATTATTTACTTGAATATGTGGTTTATTTTCTTATTCACATTACATGCAGCAATTTTATTTCAACTATTTGCATCTTTGATTTTCATTGGCCCCCAATGAAACATGCCATCTACAGTTGTGTAGTCTCCTTCTTCCCACTAGTCCTAGCCTTGCAATTTGTTTTTACCATTGGAAATTTAGAAAGTATGACACAAGCAAAGGGTTGAGAACCACTTACATATTCAAGTTTATTCTAGTAGTCTTATCACTCTTGAAAACCATACCATGTGGAAATAAAGCTTATGCAAAACCACTAAATGATAAGATAACAGGTTATCTTGAACACACAAATTCTGACCAAACTTCCAGATGCTTGGTGACTCTAGGTAACGCCATGTAGAACAGAGATAAACTTGGTGACTCTAGGTAATGCCATGTAGAACAGAGATAAACTATCTCTAATAAGTCTGGTACAAATTGCAGAATCCTGAACAAAAATTTATAGAGTAGAATGGTGGTAATCAGGAGAGAGAGTAGATTTTAAGTGTTCTTACCACAAAAAAATTGATAATTGCATGAGGTAATACATGTTAATTAGCTTAATTTCATTCCACAATGTAAACATATTTGAAAACATCATGTTGTATATGATAAATATATACAATTTTTTATTTGTCAATTTTAAAAAGTTGTGTTTCAAGCTGCTAAATTTTGCAGTGGTTTATTTTGTTGATAACTTTAACCACTTTTTGAGTCATTTAACAGTTTCCATTTTGTATCATCTTTGTTTATTTCTAAACTTTGTTTATTTCTAAAGTTTTATATTTTCACCAGATTTTTTTTCTACTTTGAGTAACCATTGCCATAAAATTAGCACAATTCAATTTATTTATATTATAACTGTGTACTTCTTATTGGCAAAACTTAAGCATTTATTTTACAGCTTTTAAAACTCAGTAATACAATGTTTGTTTACAAAGGCATCCAACAACTGCCTTTATGAAGTTATACCATAATAATTCCCATATTTTTTAACTTTTAGAAACATCTCAAAGGTGTTGTGACTAAAGTACTTACTGGTAAAAATTTGTCTTTCTGAAACATGACTTTGTTGTTTAAAAGGACATTATTGAGAGAAAGATTGATAACATGCATGGCTTTCTAAAGTCTAGATTTGCTACTCCAAGTGTAGACATATGGACTAGTAGGGTCCTCACTCAGAATTACTGAGACAGAATCTGTATTGTATATTACAGTTTGAGAAGCAAGGTAACTAAAAAAGGGAAAGGCAAACTATTGACCCAAGGGTCAAGATTTACCTACTTACCATTTGTGGTTGTTTTTTTGAGGGGGGGTGGTTTTTAAAAGAGTTTATTCAAATCTTTCTTTGTTCTGAAGTCTCATTTCAGTTTGTAATTCTGATTAAATTAACTACAATTTTAAGTTTATAATCATTTTAATTGATTCTTTTTAGTTATACATGACAATAGGATGCATTTTGACATAAAAGCATGAAATATAACTTGTTCGAATTCAGTCCCCCAGTACTCCCCATACCCTCCCCTCCTCCCTCCTACTATTCCCTTCCCTCTACTCTACTGATCTTTCTGCCATATATTTACATATTTTATAAAATTAGTGTCTTATAGATATACATGATGGTGAGATTTACTGTGGTATATTCATATGTGTACATAGGAATGTTAGGTTGGATTCATTCCACTGTTTCCCTATCCCTTCCTTACTCCCTTTCCTTCATTTTCCTTAGTCTACTCCAGTGATATTTCTTATACTCTTTTTTAATCCCCCCTCTTATTTTGAGTTAGCTTCTTCACATCAGAGAAAACATTTGATCTTTGACTTTTTGGAACTGGCTTATTTTATTTAGCATGATAGTCTCCAGTTCCATCCATTTACTGGCAAATAATATAAAATAATTCTTTATGGTTAAGTAATACTCTTTTGTACTACTTGGTTTTGTAAATAAAGTTTTATTGATGCATAGTCTAGTCCATAAATTTACAATGCTATTTTCCCACAATAATGGCAGATATGAATATCTGTAACAGGGAACATTAGAGTCTCCAAAGCCCATAATAATAGTTACCATCTATCCCTTTATTAAAAAGTTGGCTGATATCTAGAATATGACTATCCCATATATTTGAGAGAAATCATCACATTTGTATATAAACTGTTAGCTGTGACATTGTACTTTGACCTATACTTGATTTCCTCATTTATAAACTGATGAACACAATGTCCAATCTATTTAAGGCTCTACATGTCTTTATAAAATTAAATATACAATGATATTGGATTCCAAATCCAGTACTTTTTGACTACTCTGTTATTCATAATATGAAGATGAAAAAGTATATATAGAGTCTAGTTTAAAAACATTACTCTTTCTACCACTTAACTAATATGTTTATGGGAAAGGAAGTCTACAAAAAGAAGTAAGGTGCATTAATCTAGTGAATCTATACATGATTTTGAACTCTCTTAAAAGTAAACATGCCTAAATTTAATAGGTATGACTATTAATTTGTTGCTTTGAGAGTCTATTTCACACTCGCAAATTGTTACTATGATCAAATCATTATGGGAAAAGTAAAATCAATGACTGTATAATGTTAAAGCTGGTAATTCAATGAAAATACATGGGACTCTCAGGATGTAGCACATTGTAGACTGAAATCAAGAAGCAAAGCCTGATAAAAAGAATTTACTGCTTGGAGCCCAAGTGGGCAGCATGTCAGAAGTTCAGAACATAGTAACATTATTCTAAACATTGTGCTGTTGGGCTATGAGAAATATAGTAAAAAGCAAGATAAAGATAATTTTTGTGATGCAATTAGTTCTCAGTTGCATCTTTTAGGAATATGGCAAGTGAACTTATTTTTAATAATTAGCCAAAAGGGCAAAAAAGCAGATGAAGGTATTATATGCATACTCTATGTATTTAGAATCTCAATGACCTATGGATATTTTAAAGGTTAGATAAAGAAAGTTTGTGAGTGGTTGTTGTTGGCATTTATATAAAAAGCAATTAAATAATACTTAAAAATTAATAATACTGAAGAATTAAGAATAGGGATGGCAACTACTAAGACAGCTCTGTAATCAAGTAAATTATATTCAAAATCTAACTAGTCAGCAAAACCTCAAGATTAAATCCAACTGCAGATTTCTAACTGCTTTTTAGAGTTAAATAGACTTGAAAGACCAGACAACAGACAATCATTAATTAAGCTGTCTAATATGAGGGGTCCTCAAACTTGAAGGTACATCCTAATTATTTGGAGGGCTTGTTAAAACACAGATTTGATGGGACTCTACATGGAGAGTTTCTGATTCAATAGGTCTGAGATGGAGTCTGAGGATTTCCATTTCTAACCAGTTTGCAAGAAATGCTGATGCTGCTGTCTGGGGACCAACTTTAAAAATCACTGGCTGAGATCACACTTTGCTGGGAAGAACTGAGGGACTCTGACTCCACATTTCTCATTCCGGATGTTTTAAATTATTAGAGGAGGATCAGAAAGCCTACAATCACTTAAAAATCAAGTAAGAAGTTGTAAACATCCTTTGGTCCAGGCATGCTATCAGACAATTTTTACAATAGCATTTGTATCTTGGGCTTAGTATTTCAAGTACTTAATGTGATCTCACTGTATAATCTTTTCATAATTAGAATTCACATTAGAAGAGAAAAATTAGGCCAATTATTACCTTGTCCAAATCAAGTTTCGAAAAGAGAAAATAGTTTGAAGACTGCTTTTTATCAGAGTTGTCATCTAATTACTCAGGTTCAAATTATCAATGCATTCTTTCATTTATAAATAACTTGACTTTAATTTTCAGTGTTTTTGAATATTTAGAATGAAAACATACTTTCTTTTGTTTACTTACAAGGTGTTAATAGTAGGTAGGTAATATAATTATGCTTTAAAAACTGTACAATTATCTGTCATGCCACTAATGTCTGTCTGATAAACAACATATTTATGCCTTGGTTGCCATATTTAAAAAATTATAAGATGTTGGAAAATTTAGAAAAAAAAAGGTCTTCTCTCAAAACCAAAATTCTTCTTTGAAAAATCTGTAAACATTGTATGGAATCATTGACACATAGGAAGTATGCAAATTTTGGTAATCCTTTAATTAAATTTATGGTTTATATTGCTAACTAGGATTTTTGAAATGAAAAGTTTCTACACCAAAATATGTGTCACCACTGAATAAGACCAATATCTATAATAAAATCCAATAAGATAATGTCAGCCAAGAAATCAAAATAAAATAAAAATTTAAAAAGCATTAAAGCTTTATATGTTCTTACTCAAAGGAGTTTCTCATTTTTCGAGATTTGCTAGGGGAATGATGAAACATTGCAAATATCTTACAGTGTTACAGACACTAAAATAACAGAGGAATGAACATAATATTGAAAGTGAACTGTGCACGTTATTATGGAGAGTAGAGAGGACAGGTTAAAGATAGGAAAGGGAGTAGGTGGTATCCATAGTAAGTGAAGAACATTTTTCAATGTCATAATATATTAATATGCACTGTTTACACAACAGGGAACTGAAGTATTAAAAAAAAGAATCATTTTTCCCCTCCTTAACCCTGTCTAGCTGGCCAAGCCACATTGGTATTTTTAGCTATAAAAGGGGAAGAAGATGAGCAAAGTCAAGGAAGTATGACAGGATAAATCTAGGAAGAAGAGTAAATTTCCTCAGTTGCAAGTAATAAAAACATTCCATCAAATGCAAGTAAAGGAAGACAACAAATAAATTTACTATCTCACAAAACATAAAACAAGTAGGTAGAGTAGATTTGAAGAATGATAGGCCAGGGCTCCATATCAATGTCTCTGAGATATTTTTTGGCTTGTTTCTTATAATTCTCTCAGCCTTTTTGAATACGTTTCACTCAGATTCTCCAAATATTAATGTGCTCTTATTCTCTCTGCATTCATATTTTTTTTTCCTGAACTGCTTGGGAGCAAGTTGAAGCTAGCTATTTATTTTTTTATTTGTGTATTATAATTATACATATTAGTGGGATTTATTATGGACATATTTCTTTTTTATGATTTTACTTGTGCATTATAGTTATACATCATAGTTGGGTTCAATTTGACATAATCATGCATGTATTAAATTTAATTTCCTCCATTTCAGTCCCTAGTGCCTCCTCTTTCCCTGTACTTCTCCCTCTCCTCACTCCTCCTCCTCTATTCTACTGATCTTCGTTCTATATTTTGATTTTAAATTGGTGCTACACACACACACACACACACACACACACACACACACATATATGCACACACACACACACACAAAGGTGGAATTCACTGTGTTATATTTATACATGCACATAGCATAATTTTTTTAGAGAGAGAGAGAATTTTTTAATATTGATTTTTTAGTTTTTGGTGGACACATTTTTTTATGTGGTGCTGTGAATCGAACCCAGCGCCCCACTCATGCCACGCGAGTGTGCTACCGCTTGAGCCACATCCCAGCCCAAGCATAATTTTTTAAACTTTATTTTTTCTATGTGGTGCTCAGGATCAAACCCAGTGTCTCATATGTGCTAGGCAAGCACTCTACCACTAAGCCACAACCCCAGTCCCACATAGCATAAATTGTCAAATCCATTCTGCATTCCTTGTCTTTTCCCATCCCTCCTCCTTCCCAGTCTTCCCTTTATACTTTTTTTTTCTTTTGTAGTGCTGGGGATTGTCTTGTGTATGCAAAGCAAGCACTCTAGCAACTGAGCTATACCCCCAGCTTTTCCCTCCTTCCTTATGGTATTCCACTCCACCTTTTTCCCCCCTTACTTTGCTCTAGCTTCCACATATGAGAAAACTTTTGACCCTGATTTTCTGAGTCTGGCTTATTTCACTTAGCATGATGCTTTCCAGTTCCATCCACTTACTAGCAAACGCCATAATTTCCTTCTTTGTGGATGAGTAAAACTCCATTGTGTGTATCTATCACATTTTGTTATTCCATTAATCTATTGAAGGACACTTGAGCTGGTTCCATAATTTGGCTATTGTGAGTTGCACTGCTATAAACATTGATATGGTTGCAAAACTAAACCTTTGGAGATGATATTTATTCATTAAGCCTCCAAAATACTGAAGGATTTAGGAGTAAAGGACAGTCATAATTATAGTATAATCATACAAAGTAAATTACTATTGATATAATATTATTTGTTTATCCGAAGACCTTCTTCAAATCTCACCAATTATGTCCTTTATAGGAAAAGAACCCTCTGGATTGTGTTATGCATAAATTTATGAAGTCTCTTTATTTCCTTTAGTCTGGAACTTTTCCTCAGTACTCCCATTTCTATTATGATACTGACTTTTTGATAAAAAAAATGGTCAACTGTTTTACAGAAAGTTCCTTAACTTCAATTTGTCATGATGTTTTATTTGTGATTACATTCAGAATATGCATTTTACAGCAGGAATACCATAGGTGTGTGTTATGGACTGAATGTTTGTTTGCCCCACTCCTCTGCAGCATTCATATTTTGTGAACCAAATCTCAGTGTGATAATGTTGGGAAGTGGGTACTTTGGTAACATAATTAGATCATGAGAGTGGAGCTCATGAATGGAATTAGTGGCCTTGTACAAGAGATTTCTCTTTCTGTTCCCTGCCATGTGAGGATACAATGAAAAAAGCAGCAATCTGTAAAACAGGTAGTAGATTGTTAGTGTCTTGATCTTGGACTTCCCAGCCACCAGAGCCAGGGAGAATAAGTTTCTGTTGTTTAGCCTACCCAGTCTATTTTATTTTGTTATAATATTATAAACAGATTAAGATATTGTGATATTATTCTTTTAAGTACATCATGTTAGTGTAGCAAATCATGTGATATAATTGATATAATATTATTAGTTTATCTGAAGACCTTCTTCAAATTTCATCAATTATTACAATAATGTCCTTTATAGAAAAAGAACCCTCTGGATTGTGTTTTGCACAAATTTATAGAGTCTTTTTATTTCCTTTATTCTGGAACATTTTCCTCAGTACTCCATTATCTATTATGATTTTCCCTGTAACTACTTTCATTTACTTTGGTCACTTAAGTTACTGGTTTCCTACTGCTGCTGTAAGAAATTATCAAATATATGGTAGCTTAAAAGAGCAGAAAACATTTATATGACATCTCTGTAGGTCAGAAGTCAGAAACAGATCTCACTGAATTTCTTTTTCTTTTCTTTTCTTTTCTTTTCTCTCCTCCTCCTCCTCCTCCTCCTCCTCCTCCTCCTCCTCCTCCTCCTCCTCCTCCTCCTCCTCCTCCTCCTCCTCCTCCTCCTCCTCCTCCTCCTCCTCCTCCTCCTCCTCCTCCTCCTCCTCCTCCTCCTCCTCCTCCTTCTTCTTCGGAAGGTACCATGGATTGAACTCAGGGATGCTTAACCACTGAGCCACATCCCCAGCCTTTTATATATTTTATTCTCGCCAAGTTACTGAAAATCTCAGTAACTTGTAAAATGTAAATTGCTGAGGCTGGCTTTGAATTTGCAATCCTCCTGCCTCAGGATCCCAAGCCACTGGAATTATACGAGTGTACCACTATGCCCTTCTAGATCTATTGAATTTTACTAGGCTATATTTAAAGTATTGATTATGCAATTTTCCTTTTCAGGGTTCTAAGGAAGAATGCTTCCTTCCTTTCTCTAGCTTCTAAAGGTTATCCATTTTCCTTGCCTGATGGCTTCTTCCTTCTTATTCGGAGCCTGCAAATTGTGCATTTTGACCATTTTTCTCTAGTAACATCTCTTTTGGACCACAACTGGGAAAATCTATGCACTATCAAGGATTCCTGTGATTATATTGGAGCTACCTATATAATTGAGGAAATCTCATATTGAGGTATTTAACCTTAATCACATCTACAAAGTCACTTTTGCCATTTAAAGATCAGTTACAAATTCTGGAGATTGGGATGGGGACATCCTTGGGGAAACAATTATTTTGCCTTCCAATGTTAAGAAGGTATTTACCATGTTTTTCCTGTAAAGTAACTATTTCCATTTTGCAATTGATAAGTTTATTGTGGGAGATAATGTGAGACTCTCTTGTTACTCATACATTTCTTTCTACTCATCAAAATTTCACAAAGTAGTTTTAGCAGCTATTGCTGATTTTTGCCTTGCATATGAGACATTACTTTTTCCCTACATAGTTCAATCTTTTAAAGAATTAAAGGCTGCTCTTCAGATCATGTATCTTAGATGCCACAAAAGCAGATCCTAAGACAAGGATGTAGGTGGAAATAATTTGGGATGTCATCCTAGGACATGCAGAGAAGAAATAGAGAAGAGACAAAAGGAGAAAATCCAGTAAGGGATATGTTAGTGAACTGAATACTTATATGAGAAAGTGGTGCTTAAACTCCCTGAGCACCTTCTAAGACAAAGTACAGAATGTGTTCCAAAATTGTTCCGTTAATTAGTGAAAATATTGGGTTATTTATGCTCCATCTCTATATATCCGAAGGCATTAACTCTCCATCATTTCTAGTTTCCTGGTGCATAGATCAAACATGCTCTTGTGACTACAAAAACTCTCAGAGAGCCAAGTGCTTGAGATATGAGGCCCTACTCATGGGCTGGAACCATCCAACAAAGTAGCAGGTTCTCTCTGGGTTGATTGAGGGATGTGAGTAAGGCACTGAGTGTGTTTTGTATTTCAATTCATTTGAAACAACTACAATAAATCTTTAGTATCTAATGTATATGATGTATACAAATCATAAACATTGATATAAGGTTATTTTATTAGCAGATTTGAAGTTGTATTTCCTTTGTGTGCCCATTTCATTTCTTTTCTTTTTCTCTCCTTGTCTTTCTTCTTGCTATTCTCCTTAAACTTGTTTTCACTGCTTCTTTATATACACTTAGAGTTAATTCATTTAGGTGATAGTTTAACACTTATTTGATTATTTTTAACATATAAAATTCTTAACTACTTAATAAGGGTTTAGTAAATAATTTCCTAACAAAATGATAGCTTGTCTAATTTTGTGAGTGAAAGTTTGAATGTAATTGTAACTGTAAATATGTCATTCATAAAACATTTTAATTAGCAATGAATCTTCTAATACATAGTTAGTTACATGTTATTCTTTTTCTTTTCTATTTTTTTTTTCTTTTTGTACTGGGGATTAAAACCCAGGGGTGCTTTACCACTGAGATATAGGCCATCCCTTTTTAAATTTTTACTTTTAGAGAGGGTCTAAGTTGCTGAGGCTGGCCTTAAACTTGGAATACTCTTGCCTCAGCATCCCCAGTTTCTGGGTTTAGAGGTGCACACCACTATGCCTGGCCATATTATATTATTTTTTTCAAAATAAATGCCCAAATTCTTGTTTGATTACCTGATGGAATTATCAGTTATAATACTGTCATGTGTTATACATGGTTGGTTAGAAGTGTCATAATGAAAATGTGGACTCCTGAATTTTCATTAAAGTGTGTGTATGTGTGTGTGTGTGTGACAAAAATGCACTAAAATAAACTTTGATGGACATATTTTTTTATAAAGAGAAAAAACATTTTGTGGTAAATTTTTCTACTCTATAATCAGTGTATCTTTTCTGTATTGACATTAAAAATAAAAACTTAATTCATCTTTTTCAAAAGAAATATTTCAGTTGTTTTTAGCCTTTTTATTTGAAAGACCTGGGAAGTTGAAAGCATTTTCAGTTCCATAATTTGGGCACAAAAACAAATTTCCAGAAACAGGCCTCTGCAAAGGTAGGGTAATGTTTTGTTTTGCATGTAGTGATTTAAGTGTCAATTTACCTCTTATTCTGCAACTATGTGTTCTGCTCCTGGTCTAGTGATTTTTTTTTGGCAAGACTCAACAACATTATGATAACCCTGATCCTGTATAGCCAATGAGAGATAATAAGCCTTCAAGAGCATAGAACATTATTTTCTCTAGATATATTTTATAGAATAATCATTAATTATTTCAGAACTTAAGTGAGTAAAATATCAAAATCACACTTACAGAAAATATAAACAATAGTAATTTCCATACACTTAGAGAATATATAAACATTAGTCATTTCCAAACAATCTATTATATTTTAGGTTAGGGTAGTGATTAAATACAAACTTGGATTTCAAATTACTGGGATTTTTTTTAAACTGTATGACTATGTGTAAGGGTATTTTTTTTTTGTCTCTGAAAGCAAAGGTTTTCTCACCTATATTATGGAACTAATAACAGGACATACCTTATAAGACTGTACATGATTGAGTAATTTGGCAACCATGGTGTATACAACTGAAAATGCACTAATGGCTTCCCCATAATTCAGATTTTCCACTTCAGGTGTATACACACACACACACAAACACACACACATATACACAAACATTTTTAATGGTAATTGTAGTTTTCAGTATTTGCCTTTTAGGAATTCAATATTTGGGATGGTAGCATTTGGGATTGTATCTTTCGGGATTATGATCAGCACCATCTGAATGTTTTGTTCTCTTAAAATTTTTATGTTGGAATACTAAAACTAATACTAACTAAGGTGATGTTATTATGGGCTAGGCCCTTAGGAAAATTGTACAATTATAAAAAACATATTAATGCTTTCCATTTATATGCTTTAACATTATAAATATTCAACAAGATGGCAGGCATATACAAACTAAGAAGTAGGCTTACATCAGACATCATTTCTGCTGGTACATTGATTTTGATCTTTGCAGCCTCCAGAGTATGAGCAATGATTTTTGTTATTTATAAGCCACTTAGTCCATGGCATATTTTTATAGATACCTGAATGAACTAAAACATGACCCATGTTTTAAGTATTTTCAGGAGTTTTGGGTGTAAGAAGTAAGGGGAGCCAAGATACCTTTCCTTCAATGTCCCATAAAATGAGCCTAAGAAACCATTGACATTGTGGTTAGTGATTGGAGGGATAAAAGAGTCAAGTCAGTATTCATATACATAACAGGCAATCATGGAACTGTGGTAAATGTGAGATTATATGTTCCATCCAAATTTTCAAAAATAATACTTGCAAACCAAATAAATTAGTTATATGGCCCAAATTTGACACACATGGAAGCATTTAGACTTACAGAAGCCAAAGAGTCTCAAAAATATGATTTATTTCAGAGTTTTGTATCAATAAAAATAATTTAGTTACAGTAAAAACATCTAGAAATTTCTTTAGACTCTGTCATGGAAAATTGTATAGATTATGAACATAACACAATCTTGGAGACTATATAATATATTCCTTACCAAATCTATAAAAAGTTTTTGATCTCATGTGTCACAGGTTTACTGTGAATGACTGCTATGTTCTCTTTCCCACATTCTCTCATCTAGTCCTTAGAACACAAACGCATTTGTATCATTATTTTGATGTTACCAAGTATAAAATAATTACTAAGAACATCAGTGGAATTTTCTGAAAGCTTAATAACCAAATGAGATAGGCAGGATTTGAAAACAGGCTTGTTTCTTACTCCAAATTCGATGAAATAAAATGTTGTGCTATATCCCTATGTTTGGTGAGAAAAATCTAATTAGATAATGCATTTAAAAGATCTTGAAAACTATAAAATTCAAGATTAACCATAATTAATAATTCTACCAAGGAGTAATTTTATTTTTATTTTTAGCAGTGCATGCAAAACATGCACTCTACCACTGAACTATGCTCCAATTTCCTCAAGGAGTAATTTTGACACTAAAAGTCCCAATAAATTTGACTGAAATTGAATTATATATATATAATTTTTACTTTTGCCATAAAATTGTGTAGTAATATTAAATGAACAGGCATAGTCTTAAAGCATGAAACAATTGGATGATATCATTATTAGATTCTCTTGAAACTGACCAAACTTTTATATATTCATATATGAATATATCACAGTGAATTTCACCTTTATATATACCCATAATGCATTAATTAAAAAAACTATAAATAAATAGAAGATTAATACAGTAGCAGAAAAGGAACAATCAGTGATGAGGGGATTAAAAGGGGAAATCCTGGGGGCTGAATTGGAGCAAATTATATCCCATGCTTGTATAATTATGTAAAAATGAACTCCAATTTTATATATGTCTAAAACGAACTAATAAAAAAGAAAATTCTTTGTGAGTACTTCATTAAAGCTTTTATTTTACTTGAATTTTCAGGGGAAATAAAATAATAACTTCCCATATTAGTTGATCTTAGATTAGATAATTATACACCTGAATATTTCCTTAGAATCTAGTAATTTTAAATTTAAAAAAATTCCAAATTTATTGTTACTTTTACCTAGATAATGTGTATATAAAAATTGTATTCTCATTTTTCTCTCACCCTCATTTCCTTTTGCACTTCTCATTGAGTCCTTCTCCCCAGAAACATGTAATCTCTTGCCATGTTTTTGCTAAGGAACTTAAAATTGCTGTTTCTTGATTTGTCATATTTATATTTACAGTACAATCTTATTAACATTTAAGTTTCTGAACACCTTCTTTTCTCATTTTTTTACACACATATTTTTCTGGGCACTTTTTATGTAATAAGTATTATTCTAGCATTCAGGAACACAGGAGTATAAAAAAGCACCCAAGGGCTTCTTTACATGACTCTTTCATTCTAGTAGGGGAAATAAATGATAAAAGGCTATAGGTGATATAAGAAAAATAAGTAGGATATAGTGTGATGATTAGGGGAAGTTTTTTCTTTTCAGTTTCTTAGGAAAAAAGTAACCAAAATGCTTTCCACTTAATTAGAGTATTGTGATGTACTTTCTTTCTTCTAAGTTTTTTAAATTTTTTCTGACAGTCTTAATGGTCATGTTATTCTTTTTGCTTGTTTTTCTGAATAGCTATCAGTATTTCCCCCTAAATCCTTTAACAGATCTCTTACAAGTCTATTGCTAATTTTTCACAAGTGATCAAAATAATTCTTTTTATTTTAAATAGTTTTTACACCCACTGTGTTGCAACTCATTTTTTTAAGTTGTAGTTGGACATAGTACCTTTATTTATTTTATTTATTTATTAATTTTTATATGGTGCTGAGGATTGAAGCCAGGGCCTTGCACATACTAGATGAGCTCTCTACCTCTTAGCCACAGCCACAGCTCCTCAAAATAATTCTTAACACTATATCAGTTATATTTTATTTTCAAGACCTCTCTTCTCCCAGCTAGCCATGATTTCTCTTCAGATTCATCTATTGCTCTTGAATGTTTATGCTGTCTGCCGTAGTAGTACTTATTTCACCATTACCTTGAATTTTCTTTTTCCTAATTGCCTGAATCTTAGCCAGTGTGTTGTGTTGTTATAACAAAATACCAGATGCTAGGTAATATACAAAGAATAGATATTTATTTAGCTTATAATTCTGGTGGCTGGAAAGTCTGAATAGTCCCCTGACTGAATCACAATATGGCAACAGAGCAGAAAGTGAACAATTTGTGTATAAAAGGGATCAAGCATTTGGATATCCTCACTTGATAACAATCACTCTGGCAAGAACTAATCTATTCACAGAAAACATAACCTACTCTTATTATCTAGGCATTAATCCCTTCTGAGAATGGTGCAAACATAATTTACTTATCTCCCACTAGTCCTCCATTAATGTTTCTACTATGTCAAAACTGCGATTTTCAGAGCCAAGCTTCTATTACATGGATCTTTGGGAAGGGTGGGGATTATAGTCAAATCACAGCAGCCTATTTCCCTGTTTCTCAATTTTTTCTTCTTCCCTTTTGCTAGTGTACATAGGAAGTACAATATTTTAATTTTTGCATGTCCAATTATTTTATTAATCTTCCCTTACCAAATGTACTATCCCCTATTTCATTAAATGATCATTCTATACTTCTAATTATTCAGATATCCTGGAATCTTTCCTCTCTGGATGGCCACATGCCAAACCATGCTGGATCATCTGCATTGATCCTCTTCTCTCTCTCTCTCTCTCTCTCTCTCTCTCTCTCTATATATATATATATATATATATATATATATATATAATATTATATTGCTTTGGGGGAGAAGAACTGATTAGGTCTTATAACTTATTTCCATTACTTTGGAATTCATCCTTCCATTCTATTGGAGATACCAAGGGTAAAGTAGATTACACAAAAATTGAGTTTCTTTATTTTTTGTTTCCTTCTCATGATGCAAGAAAATTGAGTCTAGAGAGTTAGAAACTGAAATAGCCTCAATGATATCATCAGGTAGAGAGGCATTTTTCATCTTTATGGACCAAAATTCTTAAAATAAGAATCTTCATTTAAGTTTCAGGTAGGGAAAAGGAAGAATATACACAGGGAAAAATAGAGGATGAATGGTAAGAGGATGATAATAAAGGAAGTTTATTTTATTGAAATATTGCTTTTCAGCTTAAATAGGGAAAGAGAACATACAAGAAAAAGAAGCTTTGGAGAGAAACAACACAGCTTCTATCACAAGTTCCATTGCTTTATTTTTGGCCATCAGATATGAAACTTCTAACTAGTTCTTTATTGTTCTTTTGTATAGCTAGTTCTTCTTTTACCCAGGAAACATGGCCTCTTATTTTATCATATTGATTGGTATATTTATAGAATTTTAATTTTAATTTCCTTCCTATGTTGTGTATCTTACATATTCTTTTATGTTTTGTGCAAAAGCTTTCCTTTTTTAAATTATATATTTTTTAAATTATATAGTTTCTGTTGTATTTTTGTCTTTAGTGCTTTTGGGGGGTACCAGGGATTGAACTCAGGGGCACTCAACCCTAGCCCTATTTTGTGTTTTAAAAATTAGAGACTCACTGAGTTGATTAGAGCCTCGCTAAAATGCTGAGGCTGGCTTTGAACTCGTGATTCTCTTGCCTCTGCCTCCTGTGCCACTGGGATTACAGGTGTGCACCACCACACCAGGGTTTCTTTAATTTTTTTTAAAATTTATTTTTTAGGTGTAGATAGACACAGCACAGTACCTTTATTTTTATGTGGTGCTGAGGATCGAAACTGGGCCCCACCAGTGCTAGGCGAGCGCTCTACTACTGAGCCACAATCATTTATATATTTGTGGGGTATAATGTAATGTTTCAATTTTGATGTACCATTATATAAGATCAAATTTGATAAAATACATATGCATCACCTTAAACTTATTGTGAATGCATTCAAAATCCCATATTTTATAGCTATTTTGAGATTATACATGATTTTTAATGGTATTCACCCTAGTGTTCAATAGAACACTCAGAACTTATTTCTCCTATTTAACCATAACATTGTAGGCATTGATAAGCCTGAGTCAAATAATTATATTCAATATATCATAATCCTTGTATGTCTCTTTATACTTAAGACACTAAAAATACATGGTAATTATTGGTTGACATTTCTCTAGAGAAGTTTTTCTGTAAAGTTTCCTTTACAGTAAAAAAAGGCCAAGAATAAATATTTGAGACCTTCTGGGCTATACATCTTCTGTTACAATCACTCACTCTGCTGTTGTCTGCTGAGATCAACCATATGTAAATGAATGGGCATGGCTGGTTTCCAATAAAACTTTATTTACAAAAACATAGTATGGGGGGCTCCAGTGTGGAAGAGTCTAAGGGCACTGGACACCCAAATTCATAAGTTTGCAGCTAGGTCTGCATGGGTCTCTCTGCAACTAGAAAACCTGTGGAAAGTTAGAAACTGGGTGCATTTTGCCAGAGGGAACACAGGTTAGAGAGGCAGGAGAGAACCAAGCTCTCCCCAGCTTGTGGGGACTGACAGGACTGGTTACATTGGGTAGGAGTTCGAAGGTTGGAAGAGGGTATAAGGACATTTTGCCTTCAGTTCTTCTAGCCAGCATGTCTGGCACCCATTGTGTTCCTGGGGCTGCCCTGGGCTGGCACTTATCTGGTCCTGGCACCAGCCTGATCCCTGACTCCCTCCTTCCCCAGTCTGGCATCCAACACACCAGGTCTGGCATCAGTCCAGCACCCAATAGGGCCTCCTGACTCCCTAGTACCCCATCTCCCAACCTCTCCCTGGCCCCCAACCCAGCCTATCACTTGCAGCTTTGGGGCTGGTTTGTAGATAATGGTGCCTGGCCTTGATCCATGGAATAGCTGGGTCCCCAACATGGCTGGGCCCCAAATTGTCCCACCTGCTGCTTAGCCCTGTCCAACACATTGCTTCTTGGCTGCCCACAAGCCCAATGCCTGGCCTTCATCTTCCCCATGCAGAACAGATAACAACCCCACATAACTGCTAAGAAGGGAAGCTGAGAAACTTTTGAACTCCAATGGAAACAATTGTTCAGTTTTTCATTGAGATATTTTTTTCTCTTATATTTTTCTTTTACTCTCACATTCTTCCATGTTTGGATCCAAATACTTTTCATGCATCAGTTTATTGAGGATTGTTATGTCTGAATAGTATCTCTCAGTTTTGTTATGTATTCTTTTATTTATACCTTTTTTCTATTTAGGAGTTTTTACACCTTTTTAAAAATTTATTTTTATGTGATGCTGAGGATCAAACCCAGTGCCTCACACATGCCAGGCAAGCTCTCTACCACTGAGCCACAACCCCAGCTCTTTCTATTTTTATTTTTACTTTTTAGATTTTTTTAGTTGTAGATGGTCACAGTATCCTTATTTATTTAATATTATGTGGTTCTGAGGATTGAATCCAGTGCCTCACACAGACGAGGGAGGTGCTCCTCCACTAAGTTACAGCCCTAGCCCCTCTATTTTTATTTTTTGAATTTTATTCTAAACATATATGTTTTCTCTCACTTATATATTTCCCTTTATCCTTTTTCTCTTTTTTCCTGCTAACAATCAACCTCAATTATTTCCTATTTCATTTTTTCCTATATTTTTTTACATCTATCTTCTCTCTTAATTCCTCATAAACATCACATCCTACACCACTCCTATTCTCTCCTTGTCTACCATCTAAAATTATAAAACTTTTTGCAGAGTTACTGTTTTTATTGTGGGAAATAACTGAACACATCATTTCTGTTTATTGCAACAAAACTTTAGATGTGATAATAGGGGCCATTTGGTTTAAGGCTTATATATTGTTTACATTTATTGCTGTTATTATTTGTCTTCCTCTTAAAGGCAAGGTACCGGAATCTTTCAGGGACACTATCAGTCTACAGGGTAGAAACTGTACTGCCTCAGATCCACATTTCTAGATGGGTAGACAGAAACACCATAAAAACAAAGGAAAAAATTGCCCCAAACAAACCAAGATGCACCAACAATAGAATCCAATGACACCAAGTGGAAGAAATGTCAGAGAAGAAGTTTAGAATGTACATAGTTAAACTGATCCATGAGGTAAAGGATGATGTAAGGAATGAAATCAGAGAAAAAAATCAGGAAGCAAAAGATTACTCCAATAAAGAGATACAAATTCTGAAAAGAAATAAAAAAGAAATCCTCAAAAGAAAGGAATAAATAAAACAAATAAAATATTCAATGAAAACCATCACCAACAGACTAGACCACTTGGAAGACATAACTTCAAGCAATGAAAACAAAATATATGATGATGAAAATAAAGTTGACCACAAAGTGAAGATGCTAAGAAACTATGAACAGAACTTCTCAAAAGTATGGCACAACATGAAAAGACAAAATTTAAGATTTTTAAGGATAGATGAAGGCATGGACATACAATCAAAAGGACTGCAAAATCTTTTCAATGAAATAATATCAGAAAATTTTCCAAACCTAAAGAGCAAAATGGAAAATCAAATTCAAGGGGCTTACAGGACTCCAAATGTACAAAATTACAACAGACCCACATCCAGAAACATTATAATGAAAATGCCTAATAGAATAAGGATAGAATTTTAAAGGCTGCAAGGGAAAAATTACAGGTCATCTTCAGAGGGAAACTAATCAAGATCTTAGCTCATCTCTCAACCCAGACCCTCAAAGCTAGGAGGTCTTGGAATTATATGTACTAAGCTCTCTAAGAAATGAATGCCAACCTAGAATGCTATACCCAGCAAAATCAAGCTTCAGATTTGAAGATGAAATAAGTCTTCACAACTAGAAAGCCTGCACTATAGAACATTCTCAGAAAAATAGTCCATGAGGAGAAAATGAAAAAAAAAAAAAGGAAAACCAACAAAGGGAGGAACTACAATAAAAGGAGAAACTAATTCAAATTAAAAACAAGGAATAAACTAAATGACTGGAAATGCAAATTATATCTCAAATAATATTTCAATAATGTCTTTGAACATTACTGGCCTAAACTCATCAATTAAAAGACATAGACCTTCAGATTTGATTAAAAAACAAAACCCAATAATATGCTGTCTCCAAGAGACTCACATCATAGGCAAAGACATCCACAGACTGAAGGTGCAAGGATGGGAAAAAACATATCACTCACATAAATCACACAAACAAGCAAAAGTTTCTATCCTCATGTCAGATAAACTGGTCATCAAGCCTAAGTAAATCAGATGGGACAACAAAAGGACATTTCATACTACTTAAGGGAATTATACACCAATAAGACAAAACAAACATAAACATTAATACCCCAAACAATGGAGCATCTATGTACATCAAACAAACCCTTCTCAGCTTCAAAAATCATATAGACCACAACAAAATAATATTGGGTGACTTTAACACACCTCTCTCACTACTGGATAGATCCTCCAAACAAAAACTAAACAACAACAAAAAAATATGGAACTGAATAATACAATCAATGATTTAGACCTAACAGAAATATATAGAATATTTCATCTATCAGTGATGGAATACACTTTCTTCTCGGCAGCACATGGATTCTTTTCCAAAATAGGCTATATCTTTTGCCACAAATCAACTCTTAGCAAATACAGAAAAATAGAGATAATACCCTGCATTCTATCAAAGGATAATAGAAGACAATTAGAAATCAATGATAAAATTAAAAATAGAAAATACTCTAACATCTGGAGACTAAATAATACACTATTGAATGATGAATGGATAGCAGAATAAATCAGGAATGAAATAAAAAAATACATACAGGTAAATGAGAATAGTGATGCAACATATCAAGATATCTGGGATATCATGAAGGCAGCACTAAGAGGAAAGTTCATTGCATTGAGCTAATTCTTTAAAAGAATAGAAAGTCAACAAATAATCTAACATTACATCTCAAAGCCCTAGAAAAAGAACAAATCAACACCAAAAGCAGTAGAAGACAGGAAAAAATTAAAATCAGAGCTGAAATCAATGAAATTGAAACAATTCAAAAAATTGACAAAACAAAAAGTTGCTTCTTTGAAAAAAATCAATAACATTGATAGCCCCTAAGCCATATTAATGAAGACGAAGAGAAAACTCAAATTACTAAAATTTATGATGAAAAAATGAATATAATGATAGACAACTACTGAAATACAGAATATAGTCTGAAAAATTTATATTCCAATAAAATAGAAAATCTTGAAGTTAAAAAAAATTCTAGAGACATATGACCTCCCCAAATTGAACAAGAAGGACATAGTAAATTTAAACAGATCAAATGCAAGTCATGAAATTGAAGAAGCCATCAAAAGCCTACCAATTAAGAAAGTCCAGGACCAGGTGGGGCTGCAAATTGGCGCAACCACTCTGGAAAACTTCCTCAGAAAACTTGGAATGTAACCACCATTTGACTCAGCTACCCAACTCCTCAGTTTATACTCAAAGGACTTAAAAGCAGCATACTACACTGATATAGCCACATCAATGTTGATAGCAGCTCAATTCACAATCACTAATCTATGGAACCAAACTAAGTACCATTCAACAGATGAATGGACAAAGAAAATGTGGCATATATACACAATGGAATCTTAGCCTTAAAGAAGGATGAAATTATGGCATTTGCTGGTAAATGAATGGAGCTGGAGAATATTATGCTAAGCAAAATAAGCCAATCCCAAAGAACCAAAGGCCGAATGTTTTCTCTGATATACAGATGTTAATTCACAATAAGGGAGTGGCTAGGGAAGAACAGAAGTACTTTGAACTAGATGGAGGGGAGTGAAGTGTGGGGAGTGGATATGGGGGTAATAAGGATAGTAGAATGAATTGGATATTATACCCTATGTTCATATATAATTACATGACTGGTAACACTATGTCATGTACAATCACAAGAATGAGAAGTTATACACCATGTATATATGATGTGTAAAAATGCATGTTAATGTTATGTATAACTAATTTAAAAAAGGAAAAAAAAAAACATGGTATGGGCCAGGCGTGGCCTGTTAAGCCATACTTCTAGAGTAATCAGGGGAGAATTATATTTTCTTTATCAATAAACCTTTTCTCTTTGTATATTCAGTTTATCCAGAGAAGAAAACTCTAATTTCCTATTTGAAAGTATTTGGATAATATGTTGACACACAGGTGGAAGAAGGTATATTACTCAGTATATATTATGCAGGTAACTACCCATTTTGTCACATCTCCCATCCTCTCAGAATACACATTCCCTATTTTTTTTCTTTTTCTTTTTCCACTGAAAAGCCTCTAAAATTTGAAAGTTTTATGCCTGGGGCAGTCATCTGACTGCTTTACCTCAGTCTTCCTACTAACTATTACCACCAAGTCCTATGCCTTCCAGAATTCTGCAAATAGACGTGTTACTCATCACATCTGCCTCTGTACCACTTAGGTTTAGTTGCTGCCTTAGCTTCTCTTAATGAGGATAACCCTTTCATCTGCCTTTACGTTTTCAAATACTGATAACATATCTTGTCCAGTGTTATCATATCTGCCATTCTCGATTTCTTTCTGGATTTATAAAATTTTCAATTACTTTACTGTCATTGTAGTGAAGTTTTAGGAGACAACAGAGATACATGTACATACCCAGCCATATTTACCTAAACATACATGAGTTCTTTTTATAAAATAGCAAGCTTCACATAATATGGGTAGTGAAGTGGAAAAATAGAGAACATATAATCTAAGATAGAAAGAGTATTTAATTGTAGTATACAAGAAATATCATTATATTCATGTTCCTGTACATCACTGCATCTGCTTTTAACCAGTATTCACTCCTCAGTTTAACTTCACCTTCCATATTTGAGTATGTTAAAAAAAAATCTTCCATAAGAGAATCTTGGTTAGAATACACAGAACAGAAGATTGGGAGTATATGCTAATTTCTCTAATCAGAAGAGGGTTTCAACTACACTTGGGCCTCCCTTTCTTGGGCTTCTTAGCTTTAGGATTACCCTTTTTAACTATGCCATTGGTATCAGCCTTATTGGCTTCAGGTTTCTTTTATTTAGTATCCAACTTCTCAGATTTTTCATATGCCATCTTGTAAAATGGGAAAGAGCCCATTTGCCATACACTGTTATTAGTTCAATGTGTGTCTATAATCTAAACATAAACAACAAATGAGTCTAATTAAACCCTTTTTATAGCCCCAAAATGCAAACTATCTATATCATTCATCAGTTGATGCCTTCCAATATTTTATGAAAAGCATTCATCTTTATTGTTCCCAGGTATAGTATTTGATTTTTCATAATTTGTAACTACATACAGTTTTGTAGTAAATAACCTGGAATATGCACACAGATAGGCAAGTATCTGTAAAACAAATTCTCAGGTAATTTATTTTTTGGTGGATCAAAGGATTTATGCATTTTAACTTCAGTAGATGGTCCCAAATTACCTTCTAGTTTGTTAAACCAGTTTATAAGCTAGGTAATGTATGAGAGTATACCTGAGTGTTGTTTTATTGATACATAATTTACATATGGTAAAAGTAATGCGTTTTAACTTCAGTTCTGTGAAAGTACCAGCAAGAGAATTTCTATCACTTCATATGTTTCCCTCAGATTCCTTATATAGTTAGCTGTCTCTCCTGGCTACCACTTATCAAATTTTAATTTATTGAATTTTGTCTTTTCTATAATATCATAAAGTATGCAGACTTTTGAGCCTGGCTTCTTAGCATAATATCTGAGATTTGTTCATGTTCATGGTACAGTATTTCTTTTTGTTATTGACCGGTATTTGCCGAAGTCTGGCTGGGCACAATTCAGGAGCCACTTGTCAAAAGAAACGAACTTTATTTTTAGAACCACACATGCCAAACAAAACAGCTCCTCAGGAAAAACCTTCAGAGCCCAACTGCCACCACCGGCTTCCCACAAGCCTCTCAACTTCCCCCACTCCTCCTGCTCTTGAGGCCGATTGGCTGGGTCGTGTGGGTGGAGCCAAGAAAAGTCCCCTAATGAGCAGCTCCATAGTCTGAAAGGGTGGGGAAACATCCCAATGAGCATCACTGCTGAGGAGCCAATCAGTTGGCAGCTAGAAGTTGCTGGGGCTGCTGTGAGCCAATCATCAGCTGGCAGCTGGAAGTTTGCTGGGGCCCCTTCGGCTGTGGCTCTCAACAGGTATTCCAATGGCCACACTATGGATATTACTAAAACTGGAACTGTAGACCCTGCTCTATTAATGCAGATGTTAATATGGGTCCCTAAGTAGCAAACTTATCAAGTAACAATTTTGCAGAATATTAGCCTTAATAGGACTTATTACTTCCTGAATTATTAGTGCTTAGTACAGTACCTGGCATATAATAAGAAGCCTTTGCTTATGTAATTGCTTTTGATTTTTATTCTTCCCTTAGTTTAATTTAATAACATCCCAGAAACAACCAGGAGCTTAATTTGGCCAAGTAGCTTACATTATTTTTCATTCTTTCCTTTTGAGGCTTCTGCAACCTGATTTACAAATATAGATTTTTATAAAGAAATGTCATTAACATTGAAAACATACTTTTCAATTATTTAAAAGCACTAATGAATGTAATTCTCAAGGAAGAAACATTTTAGATCTTTTGTAATTAACTTACCTAATATAATGTCCATTTGACTGAATAGGCTAGTTACAGGATTCATTAAAATATACACAAGCCCTAAAGACAAAAATATAAAAATATCAGGGTCTACATTTTACTTAGACTGATTTTAAAAAGCTACTTTGAGGTAATTGTAGCAGATACATTTTTCCTTATACATTTTCACTGACAGTGTGGACCCAATACTGTTGGTTTCCAGGCAACCTTGGCAAGATCTTAAATTTTACGTATTTTCTGTGTAGATTTCCAAATTTCTTTCTCTTATATCTGCATGATCCCTGATGCTTGTCACTTTTGTTCTTTAAAACATGATAGACAGGAGATTTATTGCATGTGTCTGTTTTCCGGTTAACCTCACTGCTTCTCACTAATTAATTAAAAATTGCTTCTAAAAAGCATCTCTCAAACACTTTATTCTTATAACTCCTCTAATCAAAATCCTTAACTGTGCAAAATAGTCTTTCCACTGTAGTCAAATTAAACTTAAATAGATTCAGCTGTTGCTTTTCCACATTCTTAACCTGATAACGTCATTTTAATCAACTGACTGAATATGTTATTTGCTAATCCTATCTCATACAAATGTCTTTTGAGTTTTTGTTGAGATAAGCACAACTTTAGATGAATCCTTGGATTAGTCTTTTCTGCACTTGTAAGATGAAGTTGAATGTAATTTTTTATATGAATTAATTATTACATTAATATTTCATGCAATAGTTTTCATTTGTTTTATATATTCCTATTCAAAACACTGGCCTGAATCATGGCACACAGGAAGTTAGAAATATATAAAGAAAATATTTTTACAGTCCACCTCTGCCATAATTATTTACAGCTCTTTCATGTAAATATGTAAATTAAGCAGATTTACATACTTCACCTTCTCCTCACCCAGACTTTCTACCTCACTGACAATGCTCTAAGAACATTTTGAAACTTAGTAATTAAAAATTGTTTTTTCTAAATAATCCTTCATATTAAGTGATGTAGGAATTTCTAATCTTGAGTACTTGCATCCCTGGGTGAAGCAAAAGCAAAATTAGTGACCCTTGTTTTATGCTTAGGTGTTTCAAAACCCAAATGTAACTGACAATGTTTTTATAAGCTGAAGCTGTATTATTCAATTGAAAAGTGATGTTATTATTATTTTGTTTATTTCCTGGGTATCTTTATATGTTACATGTTAACTGGTTAACGAAGCTCATTTAAAATGTTCTTACTTCTATTTTGTCCTAAATAAAATGGGAAAAAAATGAAATATGAACAAGTGGTTTATTGGTAGGACAACTATCAGAACATTAAGTCTGGAGAGTTAAGTAGGAGAAATGAAGATATTAATTTAAAAGTCTTTAGAAAATCTGGGATAAAACATTTTAGTATTTGCTGTAGGTGCAATCTCTGGATTAGTTCATGACTCCCAGAGACAACTAAATAAGGATCCTTGATTTAGTTACAAAGCATGTGAAATTCAGAAATATTTTTGGACATGGTTATAGCTACTCTGGAGAGTTGAGGATAAAGGCGATATTTACTTTCTACTACAAAGCAATGGCTTTTGTGAGTATATTATATGTTGTAAAACTGGGTTTGATGAGGAACTACTGATCCAAATAAATACTTAAATATCCAGAAACAACCACATACATAATTAATTCATTGTATATCTATCTATGTACATGTATATTTATATATTATATGTATGTTTATGTATATGTGTATATGAATAAATAAAATTGGGCACAGAGCAGGATATTTGTATTTATGGAAGCATTTTTGGCTCAGATAATTTAGCCATTTACCCTAACAGCACAGATTTTCTTTTGTAATAAGTAAAGCTTATTTTAATCTACCCAATCAATAGCAGTGCCCAATTGTTGCATAAACCTGAGCATATGATGGGCCCATGTCAAAACAAAACAACTAATGAAGAAAAGTTAGGAATATTTAACCACTAATTTGATAGTTTTTACATAAATCTGGAGCATAGCTATTTATTATAAAGTACTATGTGCTGTACATAATTGTATGTACTATACATAGATGACCAGCAGAACAGTAGGTGTGTTTAGGTGTGTTTACACCAGCATTATCAGCTGCACATGTGCATTGTGATAGGCATTAGCATAGCTACAACAAACTAGGTGATACAAACATAAAACTGATATGCTGAAAAATAATGTCATGAGAAGGAACTACATTAAGAAAAAAATCACTTGCAAAGCATATGATACATGTTTTTCAGTTTTATTCAAATATGCATTTATTGGGCAAACAAAGTAAAAATTGTAATAGAGGAAATACAATTGATATTATCTACAACACAATGATTGAACTTCTTTAACTCCTTTCATTTTTCTCAATTCCCTTCCAATCTACATCTAATACTATAGATCTCACATACTATAGCCAAAGGTTAACTGAATGCTGTCACAATCAACAGATATGCATTGTACTAGATTTTTCTATTTCATATAGAATATACCATAAATAATATCTCAAATTAAATATTACATACTAATTTTTGGCATGCAGGACCAACAATACCAATAGGATAGTGAATGGATGATGAAGAAAGCAGAGAAGACTTCAGGTAAACGTAAGTAAGATCACTTATGCGATGTAAAACAAAACAGGTGGCCCAAGTCCTCCTGTGTAGGACATACATTCTGCAAATTTCATGAGCCTTAACTTTTACATTTTTATTTCAGATTAGATTTCTCTAAAACATTAAGTAAACTTTGTTATATAAATGAGTATTTTGGAAAGTTATTACATTCTTTTTGTATATCTGTTTGTTTCATAATATTTTTCATGTTGAATTTTAACTAAAAAGGGAGAGACCCTTACTATCCCAAGGCTATAATAAAGAATATTTTGTCAAAATTCTCTCTCATTACCCTCTTACTAAAATTTTAAAAACTACAGTATAAGAAAAAAAATCTATAGACCAATATTTCTCATAAACCAAGATGTAAATATCCCTACCAATATTTAGTTAATGGAGTCAAGCAATATGTAAAGAAATGTCTTAAGACCAAGTGGGTTTAATCTCAGAACAATTTTGGTAGAAATAAGTTAAAGTAATTTATCATATCAACAGATTTAAAAAATCATGGAATCATTTCAATAGACACAGAAAAGACATTTTACAAAATTAACAATAAATAAAAAACAACTCTTAGTAGCTAATCATACTTAGTGGTAAAAGACTTAATGCTTTTCCTCTAAGAAGAGTAGGAAAACAAAGATATTTTCTCTCAACACTTTTATTGTTGTGCTACAGGCTGTAGCCAGTGCAATAAGGCAAGAAACAAATAAAAAGTAAAAGGAATACATATTAGAAAGGAAGACATATAACTATATTTGCAAACAACATGACTATGTGGAAAGTTCTAAAATTATTTTATTTAAAGTTAAGTTTAACAGTGTATGTGCATCTTCTGGCACTGTGCAGTACAAATAATCAGTGAAGTCAATTAAAACAGCCTTAAATAAATAAGTTGTAATTTGAATTTTGCTCATAACTTTTTCTGTGCTTATTTTCATTTATAAGCATTATTTGTTGCAGTATGTATTCAAATAATTTATCCATTTTATAAAATAAAAGATTTATTTTAGAATACTTTAGACATATAAAAAAGTTATGAAGAGAGTACCAAGAGTTCTCATATACCTCACATCCATTTTCACATAATATTAATATTTTATATTAATAGTAGCATAATGTGCTATTACTAATGAACAAATAACCAAATAAACTCATTAATATGGTTTATATCTTTATGATATGTGAGCTATATACCCATGATAAATTGAAATATAAGTCCCAACAAAGTTATATACACAGATGCTCAAGCAAGCTTTGTTTAAAATTAACCCCAAATGGGAAATATCCTGGTTGTCCATCAACAGGTAGGTGGATAAGCAAACCATAATATGTTGATACAAAAAATATTATTCTGAAAAAATGCAATGATGTTCTTAACAATGTAAATAAATCTCAAGAGAATTATGCTATAAGTGAAATAATTCATACACAAAAGCCTACATGTTTAATCATCTGATTTATATGACACTCTAGAAAAACAAAAAATTATAGTAACAGAAAAAAAATATCAGTTATTTGTAGGGGCTAGAATGGAGGAAGGAGATTGAATACAAAGAATCCAGAGGAATCTTAGGACAGGTGGAAATATTTCTGTGGTAGTTACAGGACTATATGCATTTGTCAAAACCTATACTAGAAATCTAAAAAGTTTAACTCATAAAAACAAAGTAGAAAAGTGGTTATCAGAGGCTGTGGGAAGGAGTTAGAAGAGCAGAGGGAGATGTTGATTAAAGGTTACAAAATTTCACTTAGACTGGAAGAATAAGTTTTAGTGTTCTATTGGACTCATCATGACCACAGTTAATATTTTGTATATTTCAAATTACTAACAGAACAATTTTTATTATCCTCAGCCTAAAAATGTGATAGATTGGTGGGGTGATGTATAGGCTAATTAGCTTTATGTAATTCTCTAAAATGTATATATATATATATATATATATATATATATATATATATATATATATGTCAAAATATCACATTGTACCCTATAAATATACACAATTATTATGTTAATTAAAAATACATTACAAACATCACAGAACTGTAACCTTATAATGAGTGAATTTAAATATATGTATAATATAGCCCAATAAAACTCACTTAAACACTAATACAGTAAATGATATTAGGGTGGAGGTCATAGAATTCTGCAACAAGAAGGCAGAGAACATAGCATGTTCTTCCACCTGGCTGTTCAACTAAAAAGACCAAACTTTGAAAACATTGAAAGATGAGTAGGAACTGATAATAATGAAAGATGTGATGGTATTTCAAATAGAAGATACTTACAAATCACCAAATTAAATAACTCACTTAGACCAGGACTTAACGATTTTATATCAGAAGAAAAAATAGTATCTATAAGTTCTTGACATAATAAAAATACCTTAGGTTCTTACCCTTAGGATACACTCTTAGAGTACGTAATTCTCTCTATAAATGTATATCTTTCATCATGAAGCAAGCCTTTAACAGCACACAATAATGCTCAGTACTGTTTCAACTGAAAGTGGTGAAAATCCAATGTAAACACAATTATGAAACAAAAGAAAAATGTGTTTATTTATACATTCATGTTCACATAATAAAAAAATTTAAGGGTAATCCTGGTCTCAAGTATACCTGGTTCAGAATGCCCAAATGATAGTGCCAAGAATTTGTTGGTTACTTTCCATCTAAAAGATTTTCTTTCCTCAATTTAAAAGTTATTCTCAGTTTTTCTTCAAAGAAAAAAGTCACTCCATAACTTATTATCCAAACCAGGACAATGTTATTGCTAAATACACCATGACCACAGGCATAAGTTAGGATTTTGCTGGGCAATTGAGATGTATGGGGCCATAATAATAAAATGAAAACAAGCCACTTCAGATTATATATTTCCATTTTGCAGCTTCAATGGAAACATTTATTTCCTACTGGTTCCAGAAAAGCCATGTACTTGATTCTCATTTGGGGTTACCTATTTCTTCTGAACCAATTCCTGTGTCTGAGAAGATGTAATATACTGATAAGTCAGCTTAGGACACTTGCTTGTCTCTGGAACTAATGTGTAAGTCCAACAACTTCCAGAAACAGATATGTGAGCAGATTTGGTTGTCTAAAGGAAAATAAAGATTCTATTACTAGTAGAAAGAAGAATAGATGATAGGTTGACAAAGATGGCTACAGTATATAGTGCATATTTTTATATCACTTCATTTGCCAAAGACTGACTTGATTAAATAACTTCACCTTAGTATTATTTTTTTAGGAATAGGAGTTTACTTGGTTTTTGAAACAAGTTGAATCACTATAATAAAATATGAATAGAACTAAAATAAAATTTAAAGTACTTTTCATCAAGTGACTAAAAGTACATGGTTGAGAAGGTGGACTAGACTGAGGAATGCATTCTATATTATTTTCCCCCAAACTGAATCTTAGTTATAAGTGAAAACTTTTTATAATATCATACATTCTCCTTTTATTTGCCACTGTTGCTTTATATATATTTCATGAAGTTTCTATTAACTTGGTTTTGGTTTTCTGAAATGAATCCACTGAAATTATGGTTGTGTATTTTCTGGAGTGTTTCATTTTCCCTGTCAATCAAGATCATAAGCATGACTTGTAATATGGGCATGTAATGGTTTATCCAAGTTATTTCAGCCACTTCATATTGTTTGAAATTGAGAACCACAGGAAACTGTTCTCTTTTCTCTGAATCAAATCATTTTTCATATGTTTTGCTCTTTTCATTTAAAAAAATGGTGTTCTACACATTGGGAGACATTCATCTAAATCTATATTGGAGAATAAAGCAATATGAGAAAGTTAAGAGTTAAACCATGAAACTGATGCTCATGTTTTTACTTCATCTACTTCTTCTGAAGGGTACCAAAGAAGGTTTGTTGTGTCCTAGTATCCCCTATTTTCTTTCTTCTTATGTTCTCTCCTTGGGTAATTACAATCCATGTGTCATGTGTCAAAATCCCATGAGTATTCTCCAGTATCCCTATTGTCTATCTCTAGTCAAGTTTTTTCTAAGTTCTAAGTTCATTAGCATTTCACCATTTCCACCTAGTTATCCAAAGTACAACCCAAATATAATAAGTTCTGCATTTTAACTCAGTATCTACTTGTTGCACACCCTGATGTGAAATATTCTGTTTGGTGAAAGATCTTAACATACCTGATTTTTATTGTAAGAATTTCATAAGGCTCCCAAATACTTTCATATTTACATGCACATCAAATCTTACGTATCATATGCTTGAATCATTCCTTAAATATTTTAATGTATTTTCTCTAGACCTCTTGCTTTTATTATAGCTCTGTTCATTGTCAATTCCCACCCATATTATTGCCCGTTATTCCAGGCTGGTTTTCCCCAAATCCAATTTCTATTTTAACACTAGGGATATCTTTTAAAATATGATATGAATATCTACTTTCTGATAGAACAACTATGGGCAGCCAATGTGGCCATTTATAACCAGAAAAAAAGAAAGAAAAGTAAATTTTAGAAAACCCACTTAAGAGACTGAGATATCTGAGTGAAGGGAAGTACAGAGAGGTGAGCCAACATTCTATAAGCTCCTTTCCCTATTCTGGCATCTGCTGCTTCTTGGCACTGGGCAAGAGGCCAAGAATTCTGTCAGAAAGCTGCAGTCAAGAACTAAAGAAGGCAATAGAGAGTATGGCAATCTCTTGGGGCTTGAGAAACAAAGACTAGGGATTGGGACTGGCAAAGCAGCCAGGATTTATAGGGCTGATATGTTAGTGAAATTGGAGGCAAAGCAGTGACTCCCAATACTTTGATAGTGCAGTTTTCAAGGTATTTGTTCAAATTTCATAAACAGCCAAAGAACTAAGCAGAATGTTCCATGTTTAAGATTGTCTATTTCTGAGTAACAAATAATCTCAAAACCAAGTAGGTTAAAACAATAGAAACATTAATTTGCTCATGATTCTTCTTATTTGGGAAAGGCTTAGAAGGAACAGATTCTACTCATTTTTGGCTGGACTGCTTGAATCCTGGTGGCTGGAATCCTATGAAAGCTCACTTCCTTACTACTTACTGTGTCTGACAGCTCATATTGAATATTAGTCGGGACCTCAGTGTTAGCTATGACCTGAACACTTCCTTTGACTTTTCTATGAGACTTTTTGGCTTCTTCAAAGCAATGATGGCTTGGTTCCAAAGGAGAATATCCTTAAAGGACCAGTTAGAAGGAAATCATACTGTCTCTGTAATATAGTTCCAGGAGTGGCATAACATTATTTCCTCCTAAATAAACAGATCTATTTAGATTCAATGAAACATGGAGTGTACCTCTTGATGTCAGCAATAAATTATAAGAAAATAGAGGGTAGGATATATTGGTGTAGTTATCTTTGAAAAGTATATTTCCTTGCTAAAGTAAAGCAGGACTGCATTTATATCATTATCATAGTGCTGAGAGGATACAATTAAAATTTGGGACTCAACTGAGGGGGCATACCTAGTAAACACATTAGCTTCTAAGTTGGAATTCTTACTGGGCTATTCACCAAATATAAATGTGTAACAGAGAAAAATGGAATCTTAAGAAAATTGTAATCTAGTTTTTAGTTAATTCAGTCCCTGGCTGGATTAGCATAATCTGCTTCTTCTTTTTCTTTCTTCCTAAAAATATAAATAACTCTCTTGGGAAAAGATGATATCTTTCAGAGCCAATATAATTTTTCACACACAATGTATTGGATAAAGTAAAAAAAAATTCTCAGGCCAAAGTATTGAAGAAGGTATAAATAAAATGATGTTATATAAATTTTGAATAATAATAAGACAGACTATGATAAAGTAATTTATTACTAAAGCAAGGAGATATAATAGATAACTAAAAATATTGGGTTAATTTAAAAAGTAAAGAATATAGTGGATGAATATAAAAAATTATAACCTGGTAGACTTAAATCCAACCATATTAATAATAGCATTAAATTTAATCATCCAAATCTCTAAAATGTCAATTTTCTGATTGATTAAGAAAGCAAAAATTGAACCTAGAAACTAGATGAAATATAAAATTTTAAAAAGGTTTACCACACAAGTTTGAAGTATAAGAGAGATGATGTGGCTGTATTAACAAAGTAGATCCCAAGAAAAATTACCATTTTCAGAGTTTAAAAAAAGGTCATTTAGGGGCTGGGATTGTGGCTCAGTGGTAGAGTGCTTGCCTAGAATGTGTGAGGTAATATGTTTGATTCTCAGCACTGCATAGAAATAAATTAAATAAAGGTCCACTGACAACTAAAAAAAAGGTCATTTAATAGAAAAAAAGGTCAACTTATCAAAAAATTTATACCAATATAGCTTCAAAAAACATTAGAACTAACAGAAAGAAAATCTTTAAGGATAAAAGAGATTTCTATATCTTGGGTAGACACAAGGATGCACTACCCAAATGCCCATTCAAGGAATAATTTCTTGCCCCAATTGTTAGGTCCCTCAGATTTTGCCTCAACTGCAGAAAGCTACCTCATATAAGAGTATGCCTTAACCACATAATGGCTAATTACAGACTTTCAACCCAATGGGAAATAATTCAGATTATACATTACATTGAGCCCCATCAAATAATTTGAGACATTTTTGGGAATGCAATACAATTCAAATTCTCCCTTAACCTAATATTCCTATTATTTTAAAACATTTAATTGATAAATATTTTGTATATTCAATGTGTACATGATAATTTAATAAATGTTTACCTTGTTTAATGAATATCACAATGAAATTAATTAACACATCCATCATCACTCATGGTGCACATTACGTCCCCAGAACTTGTTCATCTTATAACTGAATGTTTGCATATTTTGATCAAGAGTTCCCAATATCCCTCCCCTCCTCAGCTTATGGCAACCACCATTCTCTTCCGTTTGTATGGGTTAGACTTTTTAAGATTCTGCATATAATGAAATCATACAGTATTTGTCTGAGTCTGACTTTTTCACTTAGCAAAACTCCATTCAGGTTTGCCACCCATGTTGTCACAAATATTAGGATTTCTTTTTTTTACCCCCATCCCCATATTCATAGGTGTTAACTTCTAATAAATATCTTAAATGGAAAATTTATGTTCAGTGCCTGATTTTGAATAAGTCAAGCTGAGATTCATCAAGGATGAATCTCACAAGTAGTGTTGACCAAAAAAAGCAAAAAACAAAGAATTCCTTACTGTTTCATTTAGGTTATAGAAAATTTAAAAGCAGACCAAACTAACCCATAGTTTAAAAGTAAAGTGAGGCAGTCAGTGGTGTTAAGAGGGGTCTTTTGGATGTACAACTAATGTTTGACTTATCTATCTAAATAATCCCCTATACTGATTTTTACGGGGAGTCTTTAGTGGTTTATTTTGTCATTTTAGGTCTCCCATGTATTGTTATTATTATTCATATTGCTTTTCTTAGTAACTTAAAATTAACTGTGCTTATAAAATTTTTTACCATTGCTTCCATCACTATCCTGGATATGAATGACTTAAGAAAAAAATCACCACTCATTAAACACTGTGCCTAAGAAACAGTTGGTATTTGATTCATGTTTATTAAATACTTGACTCCTTGTACTGAGCACCACACAATCTAAGGATTATGCAACGGCTATGAAATTTGAATCCATTTTCCCCAAAATTTTATTTGTTTCCACTCAGAGTTGATTCTGAAATGCTTCCTGCTAAGGTTGTAGAATGTATTTGTCAGGGTCCAGACAGAATACAAAAGTAGATGAATTATTTTAAAAGAAAAATTTTTAAATAAAGAATCATTAATTGTCAATTATTAAAGAAAATGCCAAAAGAGAACATTAAGGAATCAGAGAGATAGTAAATACAGAAGAAAACAACTGTCATCTTATGTGTGGGAAAGTTTATAATATTAAAATTTAGAAGCTTGAAAGTGGATTCTCACAGAACAGCCCTTAATTTTTACTCTAGTCTTCTTACTTCTTTCCATCTTGATCTTTGTTTTCTCCTGACAGCACCCTTTATTAGTAAAGGCTAACATGGAGCAGCTTCTAGGTAGAAATGGGTTTTGCAAAGTCTCAGCCTAAGCATCACAAACCAGAGTGCAGATTGATAGGTTTGAAGTTGAGAGCCAACAGCTTAACCACAGTGAGGGGTGGGATAGAGTTATTGAAACTAGAATCTCAAAGCACAATCTTTTCCCTCTCTGCTAAAACAATTAAGGATCAGTTCTTAAACTGCTCTCAAATGGGATTTTTAGCCTTCAAAGAGACTGAATGGCAAACATGAATGCTTTCTCCTGAATTCTGAGAGGACATAAAATTTCCTGGATATTTCCAGGAACAAACCTAGATGAAGAAATATATTTTCATAAAAGATGACACAGAAAAAAAGATTTCACAAACATTGACTAAACTGAGCAGAATGAAGGGCTTTCTGCCTTAGGGATTATAATGGTAACCATAGCAACTATAATGTTTATGAGACAAACCGCATGACCTAGTAAATTTTCTATTGCTGTTGAAAATATATCTTCATTTATAGATACTATTTCATTTAATAATAGCGGGAAGATGTAAAGTAGTTTTCTGAGTGAGTAATTAGGGCTTAATTTAGCCTATCAGCTTGAGAAGGACAAGAAAGTTTATCACACACTGTAGTATTTTCAGCTGCTATTACTGGAAAATGCAACTCATACTCATCCCTTTGCAACATTGGCCAATTTAACCAAGATTCCAATAAAAATCTATTTTCTAAGTCTTATGGAAAAATAAATCTTATTCTTTAAAAAAGCACAATCTGCTTTTGCTTTAATATGATAGTGAAAGTACTAAGAAACCTCATATTACTTTTAAAAAATCCATAATAAAAACCATTGTTTAAGGTGAGAAAGCGTTTTTATAGTCCAAAAAGTTCCAAATGAGCAATAATAAAATTCCCTTACCTGTAGCAATTTCAATAATGAAGGTATATTTATGTATGTATGTTTACCACTGGAAATATACCCAGAATATTTTCACATTAATTTTGATTTTAGAATAATGGATTTCATTTTTTAAACCTCCTTAGCAGATATTTCTCATACAGCTGTATCAACATTTATCAATTTCATCACCTATTGTTATGCTGAAAAATACAGTCACTCGGTTTGAATTATGAAAACTCCATGATGTTGCTGGAGCCCTTGAATAATAGATTTGGATGGCACCTTGTTCTGGGAGACAATTTTCCATGGGTCATGTGCATTTATGCATATCTTGCAAGTGAGACACAAACTGCCCTTTGTTTCAATCTTTTCAAGAATGTTTGTATAACAATCGAACTTAGGAGACAGACAGTATCTCTCCATTGAGCAAATGAAAAGCATACTCGTTGTTTCTCATTAGAAATCAGATTTCTTAAGCTAAAGATTCTTCTTCTATATGTTAACCCATTGCATATGGTAGGAATCATCTGGCCTTCCTTGCATTGCTTGCCCTGTGGGGAATTGGGGTTTGGGGAATAAGTACAAAAATTTTGACAATTTGGCTACTATTTGCATTAGTTTACTATTATTTGCCATAATAAATTACCACAAACTCAGTGGCTTAAAACAACAAAATTACCTTATAGTTCTGGAGGTCAGAAGACTAACACAAGTTTCACTGGGAAAAAATTAGGGTATTATCAGGGCTCTGTTCCTTCTGGACTTCAGGAAAAAAAATTCATTTTCTTGCTCTTTTCTACCTCTCAAGGCTGTCCTCTTTCTTTGTCTCATTCCCCTCCTTCTTCCATCTTCCAAGCCAGTAAGGAAAAAGCATGACTCTGGCCCTGATTCAATCCTCAAATCTCTTTCTCTGACTCTAGCCAGGAAAGGTTCTTCGTTTTTAAGGATTCGTGTGATTAGATTAAGATTACCTGTATAATCAATGATAAGCTCCCCATCTCAAAGTTTCTGACCCAGTAGTCTCCTTTCTGTCTACCAGCAACCTTTAAGCCCTGACAGGCTCCTGTGTTAATTCAAAACCAGAGTAAAATCTCAGACTCTTCCCAGTTCTTGAAATCATTACTCTTTGTTTATAAATTGAATTTTAGCATTTTAGAAAACAAACTTGTGTATGCTAAATAAAGCTAAACATAATCAATTTAAATGTCTATAACTTCATTAATATTTTCATCATCAGAAAGCAGAGGTTCAAACTGCTGAGGCCATGTGAACCCCAAAAAACTATTATTATTATTATTATTATTATTATTATTATTATTATTATTTGCACTGAGGTTTGAACCCAGGGATTCACATGCAAGCACTTTACTACCAAACTATACATCTCAAGTCCTCCATTTTTTAAAAATTTTGAGATGGGATTTCACTAAGTAGCTGAGGCTGGCCTCAACTTTGGGAACCTCCTTCCTTAGCCTTCTAAGTAGATGGAATTACAGGCATGTGCCACTGTTCCTGGCTAAAGAAAATGATTAAAGAACCCCAAAACTACTTTCTAAGTCAGTGATTCTCAAGATACGGCATGAACAGGAATGTTCCTGGAAGCTTGTTTAATGATTACATTTCCATCATAGCCCCATCCACCTGAAATTCCACTCTGGAATTGATGGCAAATGTCTAAATTTTTAATGAGTACACCTAGTTATTCTTATTTGAGTGTTCTTTAAAGTATCTAATACAGAAACAATAACACAATTGTAAAATCACTAGCATATTGAAAATGACTAAGTTTTCAGTCACTTCACCTAGCCTAAATATTTATAAGATTACACATGGACATTTATCATTTTGGCCTATTGTTATTTCATATATGTTAAAGATAATTTGAGGTTGGTTTGAGAAAATTTTTTTAGATTATTTTTATAGACTATGAAATGTATATATGCTATATTGTCAAAGTTTATGTAAGTATTAAATTATTTTAATGGGATATTTTGTGTAGATCAAATTGTATTAACATGTAAATTTTGCTCCCCATGTGTTCTGTTCACCCAAGTAAGTGAATCTCCCAATTTGCTAATTCAACAATATTAAAAATTCCAATTACTTTTGTATGTCTCAAGTTGACATACTTTTCTGATGTCCAACAACAGGTCATAAGAAGTTAAAAATTTTTTTCATTAATTTAACAAACATTGATTTGTTTCAGGGTCATTTTCCATGTGTGTTTGGTTGTGTGCTGCATTACTTCAGGAGTATCATTTACATCACATTTATTAGTATGATAATCCTGGAATTGTGTATTGCACACCTGTACAATATCTAAGACAGTCCTATCTAATACAAATTTAGGCAATGTGACAGGTGCATGAATATAATGATAATGACATCAAAGTAGTTTCTCTTTTATAACTTATAGTTTAGTAAGGGAGAATGACAAATATGGGACACTGTGATAAGTTCCATGACAAGAAAGTGCAGGTCTTCATATCTATGTAGCTATCTAACTAAAGCAAAATAAAGCTGAGCAGTTAAAGCTAGAACTTGAATATTTCAAACTATAGAATCCTGATCAGTTTTTTTTTTGTCCTATAGTGGCTCAATATCAACATAAAATTTAATCACAAAACCAGTGTTTGTGTAAAGGAGCTAATTGCTCTTAGTAGCATCATCCATGCTCTTTGTGCAGACATAGATATTGTATAAAACTCTGTTTTCTTGTGTATTTTCTCATCACTGTCCTGGTTTTGCCTTTTGAATCCAGTAACCCAGTCTTGTATGTCTGTATCTTATTGATGCTCAGCTTTCAATCCTGTTCTTACCTGTTGGTTCATACCTTAGTACTTGAAGTCTAGATGTTTCCCAAGCTAAAGTCAAATGTCCATGATACACTTTCTTCTCTGTCCTGCCGCTGTATCCCAGCACTACCCACTTCTAAACCAAGATTTGGAAACCAAATCTCTGTGATGCATTGTTTAACATCTAATGAGTTTGAAATTTTATTGTAGTCAAGTCTAGGTGTAAACTTTTGTTTTGACAAATGGATGCTTCACAAGGACAGGGATTTTTATATATATTTGTTTAGGTATAAGTTGAGTACCTAGAAAAATGCTTAGCATATAGTATTTGCTAACTAATTAAATGTGTGAGAGATAAAGCACAAGGGCCTTTCATTGCTACTTGCCTCCCATCTGTTGCTGATTTTTGTCTGTCTGCAGAGTGTAGTTAGCTTTGTTTTTAGTGATTCTTCTTAAGCTTCCAACAGGACTTCTCAGGTTCACACTCAAGCATCCTTGAAAAGTAGAGTCTATAGTGCTGCTACAGCTCAACAGTGCCTCCACATGGGGAGGAGTTCAACTGCATCTGACCAAATGAATCTACATCTCCAAATTCCCTCTACCACACCATGGTAGGAAAACTGCTGAAGAAAATATAACCAACTCTCCCAAAGTGCAAGAAATAAAATCAAGAATCAATAAATGGGATGGATTCAAACTAAAAAGCTTCTCAGCAAAGGAAACAATCAATAACATGATGAGAGAGCCTACAGAATAGAAGAAAATCTTACCAAGCACATATCAGATAGAGCACTAATCTCTAGGATATATAAAGAACCCAAACAATTTAACAACAACAGCAAAAAACAAACCCCAAATAACCCAATCAATACATGGGCTATGGAAATGATCAGATACTTCACAGAAGAAGATATAAAATCAATCCACAAATATATGAAAAAATGTTCAACATCTCTAGAAATTAGAGAAATGCAAATCAAAACTAGGATTTCATTTCACTCTAGTCAGAATGGTAATTATCAAGAATACAAGCAACAATAAATGTTGTTAAGGATGTGTGGAAAAAAGGCACACTCATTCATTGCTGGTGGGACTGCAAATCAGTGCAGCCAATATGGAAAGCAGCATGGAGAATCTTTGAAAAAATGGTAGTGAAACCACCATTTGACCCAGCTATGCCATTCCTCAGTCTATACCCAAAGGACTTAAAATAAGCATACTATAGTGACACAGCCACATCAATGTTTATAGCAGCTCAATTCACAATATCTAAATTGTGGAGCCAACCTAGATGCCCTTCAATAGATGAATGATAAAGAAACTGTGGTATATATACACACGGGGTATTACTCAGCCATAAAGAAGAATGGAACTATGGCATTTTCCAGGAAATGGATGGAGCTGGAGAATATCATGCTAAGCAAAGCAAGCCAATTCCAAAAATCCAAAGTCCAATCGTTTTCTCTGATAAGAGCATGCTAATCCAAAATGCAGGGTAGGGGTAAGGGAAGAATAACTTTGGATTGGGCAGAGGGGACTTAGGGGAGGAAAGAGGGTAAGGGGTTGGGAAATACAGTGGAATGAGATGGACATTATTACCCTATGTACCTGTATGATTGCACAAATGGTCTAACTCTGCAGTGTGTACAACCAGAGAAATGAAAAGTTGTGCTCCATTTATGTACAATGAGTGGAAATGCATTCCGTTTTCATGTATAACTAATTAGAAAAAAAAAGATTACAAAAGATAAATAAAAAAAGAAAATATAACCAACTCTCTTTCTCCTGGAGATGCCCTTATAGCAGAAAACATTATATATCCTAAAAGCATGTACGACAATTAAGTCAAAATTTAATTGAGAATATATGTACTCCAAACATCTATTAAGATGATAATCTAATGTAAATGTTTTAAATTCTTTAGGAAATAATTAAAGTATTTCACTCCTTCTTGGACCCTTAATATTTCTTAATATTAACAACAATTTAGGTTGCCAATAGAGACAATATGGATTGTCGTCAAGCTTTTGCTAATGGCAGATGAAACAACTATCATGGCACAACTCTGGCAAGGATTCTGGAAAACCAAATATATTACTTTGGAAAAATTTTCCTTTTTCCTTGCCATTTTTGTCCAACTATAAAATATAGCTTATGGCTAAGATTTGTAAGCCTATTAGTTTATCTACTTACTTTTGTGAACTTGAACTCAGCCTCTCTGAAGCTTATCAGCAGCACATTATATTTGGAATCCACTAAGATCACTACCCCAAATAGGGTCCTAGGTCTTTGTGCATATAAGAACTATAATGTCATACAGCCTTGCAAAAGAAAGGTGTGTGCATGTGTGTGTGTGTGTGTGTGTGTGTGTGTGTGTGTGTGTATAAAGATATCTGCAGTAATCCTAACTCATATCTACCCAACATACATATTTAGCTTCAAGACTGATGGCATGAACTAAGCCTCTTTGACCTAGGCAATAACAGATCTTCAGACCTCTATCCTATACTTATTTATTTTAGTTGCTGGTCCCAGAAAATAGCAGACACCTTGTTTAAATGTAAATCACTATTCATTATAGCCATGTTAAAAACTTTCAATATCACCTCAAGTCTCTGTGGAATCTGGTGACGTGTGCTCAATGAGTAATTTGGTAGACCTGGAAACTATCCACATAAGATCCAGTGTGTCATCATTGTCTGGTCAGGCATTAGTAAAGCATGAAAATACTTATATAGAATCTCAAGAAATGTAATTTTCACCAAAAACATATATTTAGTATATTAAGTTCTGATTTTTGCAGTGATAGTTGCAATTGTTTTCTCTTATGTAAAATTCAGACTAACATGTTGAAGAAGAGATTTTATTACCAACTTTTTTTTAAAGAGAGAGTGAGAGAGGAGAGAGAGAGAGAGAGAGAGAGAGAGAGAGAGAGAGAGAGAGAGAGAATTTTTAATATTTATTTTTTAGTTCTTGGCGGACACAACATCTTTGTTGGTATGTGGTGCTGAGGATCGAACCCGGGCCGCACGCATGCCAGGCGAGCGCGCTACCGCTTGAGCCACATCCCCAGCCCTTATTACCAACTTTTAATTCTAAGTCACCTAAAACTAAATTTTTATTTGAAAGGTGATTACTTTTAAACAAGGGATAAGAAGATGAAAGGTAAATTTTGAAAATGTTAATGAAAGCATTGGTGATACCAGGCATTTCAAGTTTAGGATTATGCTAATTAGTAGTTTTTTTAATTTAGAAATTAGGGTAATATTAGAAACAAATGTATCTCTTTAGTAATCAAAGATGCCATTCCTATTATTCTGAAAAGTCATAAACTTGTGAATAAGGCTTTAGACAAAATAAATTTGATTGGCATTATCAAATGAAATGAATTGTTAATTGTCATTTCTATGATTCTATTTTCAAAACTTAGATATTAGTGGGTTTTGTACAGTATATAGTCAATTAATGTTTAGTGAATGGTCAGTGAGTATTAAAGGCATTCAAAGTATATAAAATTAAAAGAAGTTAAGAAATTCCTAAAATAATCTTTTTTTTTTTACAGTTTGGATTTCTGATTGTAGTTAGTATCTCCATGAAAATAAGGTAAGTTTTAACATTAAAGGAAAGAAATATTAAGGGTCCAAGAAGGAGTGAAATACTTTAATTATTTCCTAAAGAATTAAAAACATTTACATTAGATTATCATCTTAATGGATGTTTGGAGTACATATATTCTCAATTAAATTTTGACTTAATTGTGGTACATGCTTTTAGGATATATAATGAAGAAGGATAAATGAATGGATGGTAAGGTGAATGGACAAGGTGCTGTCCTCACATAAGAGAGAACTATGCTCACCACTTCTTCAAGTAGTACCTCCTTTTGTTACAGCTCTGGCAGATGACCAGATGTCTAGTGCATTTTCTGTGGCTTTAAATGTTCTTGAGCAAATGTCAATCCCAGTTCTTCTAGAACCTCTTCATTGATGCTAGAAATTAACTTCTCTGTGTATCAATTGTCTTACAAATAACATAAAATGGTTAAATTATATGGTAACTTCCAACTCTTAAAAGTAAAGAAACAGCCTCCATAATGTGATGGTCCAAATGATATTCAATAGAGTACATGTTTTAGTTGTGTTATCATAAGTTTAGCTAAAAGAACTACAGCTTTAAATTTTCTTCTACTTACTGTGTGGAAAAATAGAAACAATTTTTCATTTATTGCATATGTAGGAAACAGACCTATACTAACCTGAGGAAGTCTCATAAGGTAAGAAAGCAGATACATTCTGACTCATCTTACTAGGAAGATAAGAACTTCAGCTAAATTAGAATAGCAAATGTATGGAGGATTAGAGCCAATACATTTATAGGCTAATACACATTTGTTTTGTGTGTGTAATCATATATAATATACATATCTCCTACTTCTTTTATTCCTTATTGTAAACTCTTTATTGATACTTATATATATGGTATTTTTTTCCTTTCTCAGAAGAGAATTCAGCAATAGATGCAATTAAAGTTTGATATCCATTAGAATAAAGAAAAGATCATAATGCCAATATATAATATATTTATGCCAGCATTCCAGTATGTTTTTAGGAAAAATCTGCATATTTAGCTTCATGTTAAATTTATTTTTGAGTTGGATGAAAGAAGTATTCAACTTAATTTCCATATTGGCATAGTAAATTATAAAACCACTGGAGGAATAGTATTGAGATTTGGTATTATATTTTATATCAATTTTGAACATGAATTTCACTTAAAAATGTAGTTTAGGTGAGCTGAAAAGAAACTTTGTGACATAAAAATGAATTTCAAAACTTCAATAAATAATGTAACAGGTAGAATAACAGTACCTCCAAAGATGCCTGTGTCCTAATCCCTGGGCTTTTTGAGTATATAATGTTATATGGCAAAGGGGAATTGACATTGCAGATGGAACTAATGTTACTAAACAGATGACTTTAAAAGGAAGACATTATCCGGGATTATGAAGGTGGACTCTTTAATCAGAAGGGTCCTTAAAAGAAGAAGAGGGAGGCAGAAGAGAATGTCAGAGAAAGTAGATGTGGTTATGGAAGAGGTCTGAATGATGCACTAAGACTTGCTTTTCTTCATAATTTTGTTTCATATGTAGAATTAAGTTTTGCTTGTTTTTGGACTATTTGTAAGTTTAATCACATTGTTTGTACCAGTTTATGATTAAATTCTCTTGTTTAGTATTGTGTTTCAATATCCTTAAAAGTTGTGAAATGAAATAGAAATCTACTCACCATCAGTGCTCTGTAGTGCCTACAAAATACCAGTTTATTTAAGCATCCTACTTTTATGAGGTTTATTAATAATCCCTTTCAAAGAGGAGGTAGGGGAAAAATAGAAGTTCATTGGATTAGACAAAGGGGTATAAAGGGAAGGAAGGGATGTAACATATACACCTACATGCATTTGAAGAAAAATGTAACATATACACCTACATGCATTTCCTTCTTGTGAATATATATTTGAATCCCTATTTCTGATATCAAACAGAGATCAGAAAGTATGAATTTAGATAGTGTCTTACTAGGGAAACAGTTTCTTCTAGAAGAATCTTTAAAGAAATATATTCAACTCTAATGAGTTTGCAAGTTCACATAACAGAAGTTTGGATAGTGAGACATGCATATATCTTTATTAGTGTTGTGTACATTTATTCTAATTTCTTGGATATTTTTTGTGCAATTATGGCTCCAATTTCCTTAAGAACATCTTACATGCAGTTATGTTCTCTTTCTCTCTCTCTCTCTCTCTCTCTCTCTCTCTCTCTCTCTCTCTCTCTCTCTCTCTCTCTCTCTCTCTCTCTTTCTCTTTCTCCACACACACACACACACACACACACACACATATATATATATACACACACGCACACACATATATAGTTTATTTTTTATGTTTTTGTTTTTTTACATATACATGACAGTAAAGTGTATGTTAACATTATATATATTTGGAGTACAACTCATTCCAATTAGAATCCCACTCTAGGGGTTGTACATGATATAGAACTACACTGCTTCTATATTCATACATGAACATAGAGAAATTATGTCTAATTTATTCTACTGTCTTTCCTATTATCATCATCCCTTCCTTCCCTTTATACCCCTTTGTCTAATCCAATGAACTTCTATTTTTCCCCTACCTCCTCTTCCTTTTTGAGGGTTAGCATCCACATATCAGAGAGAACATTTGACCTTTGGTTTGGGGATGGCTTATTTCACTTAGCATATTTTCCAGTTTCATCTATTTACCAGCAAATGCCATAATTTCATTCTTCTTTATGACTCAGTAATCTTCCATTGTGTATATATACCACATTTCCTTTTCCATTCATCTGTTGAAGGGCATCTAAGTTCATTCCACAGCTTGGCTACCATAGATTGAACTGTTATAAACATTAATGTGGCTATGTCTCTGTAGTATGCAAACTTTAATTTTTAATTTTACTTTGGATATAAGTTCAGGAGTGAGATAACTGGGTCAAATAGTGGTTCCATTTTAAGTTTTCTAAGGAATCACCATACTGCTTTCTAGAGTGGTTGCTTCAATTTGCAATCCCACCAGCAATGTATGCATGTATTTTTCTCCCTATATCCTTGCCAAAATTTATTGTTACTTGTATTCTTGATAATTGCCATTCAGACTGGAATGAGATGGAATCTCAATGTAGTATTCATTTGCATTTCTCTAATTGCTAGAGATGTTGAACTTTTTTTTCATATATTTGTTGATCATATGTATTTCTTCTTCTGTGAAGTTTCTATTCAGTTCCTTTTCCTAGTTATTGATTATTTGTTTGTGTGTGTGTGTGTGTGTGTGTGTGGTTTGTTATTGGTGTTAAGTTTTTCGAGTTCTTTGTATATCCTGGAGAATAATGCTCTATCTGAGGCATAGGTGTAAAGATTTTCTCCCATTCTGTAGGCTCTCTCATTATGTTCTTGATTATTTCCTTTGCTGTGAAGAAGATTTTTTGATTTCATACCATCCCAGTTATTGATTCTTTACTTCTTGTACTTTAGGAGACTTATTGAGGAAGTCAGTTCCTGAGCCAACATGATGGAGAGTTGAGCCTACTATTTCTCCTAGTAGCACAGGGTCTCTGGTCTAATGACTACATCCTTGATGCATTTACAGTGGAGTTTCATTCAGGGTGAGAAATAGGGGTTCAATTTTAATCTAACACTTATGGGTTTCCAATTTTCCCAGCAACATTTGTTGAAGAGGCTATAATTTTTTTCAATGCAAGTTTATGGAAACTTTGTCTAGTACCCAGTATCTAGTATTTATGTGTGTTTGTCTCTGTGTCTCTTTTGGGTTCCATTGGTCTTCATATCTGTTTTTGTGCCAATATTATACCATTTTTGTTACTAGAGCTTTGTAGTATAATTTGAGGTCTGGTATTGTGGTGTTTCCTGCATCATTTTTCTCTCTTAGGATTGCTTTGACTACTCTGGGTCTCTTATTTTTCCAAATGTATTTCATTACTGCTTTTTTCTATTTATATGAAGAAGGTTATTGAATTTTAATAGGAATTACATTAAACCTGTATAGTGCTTTTGATAGTATGGCCATTTTGACAATGTTAATTTTTTGCCTATCTAAGAACATGGGAGGTCTTTTTATTTTCTAAAATCTTTTTCAATTTCTTTCTTTAGTGTTCTGAAATTTTAATTGTAGAGGTCTTTCAATTATTTTGTTAGATTGATCCCCAAGTATTTTATTTTATTTTATTTTTTGAGGCTATTGTGAATGGGATCGTTTTTTCTGATTTCTCTTTCAGATGATTCATCACTAATGTAAAGGAATACAACTGATTTATGTGTATTAACTTTATATTCTGCTACTTTGCTGAATTCATTTATGAATTCTAGAAGTCTTCTGGTGGAATTTTTAGGTCTTCTAAATATAGAATCATGTTATTGACAAATAGGATAGTTTTCTTTTCCTATTCATATCCCTTTAATTTTACTCTTTTCTCTAATTGCTCTGGCTATGGTTTCAAGGATTATATTGGATAGGAATGGTGAAAGAGGGCATTCCTATCTTGTTCCAATTTTTTGAGGGAATGCTTTTACTATTTCTTCATTTAGAATAATGTTGGCCTTGGGTTTAGCATATATAGCTTGTATAATGTTGAGGTGTGTTCCTATTATTCCTAGTTTTTTCTAATGTTTTGAGCATGAATGGATGCTGAATTTGGTCAAAAGCTTTTCCTGAATCTATTGATATAATAATGTGGTTCTTGTTTTTAAGTCTATGATGTGACGAATTATGTTTATTGATTTCTGTATGTTGAACCAACCTTTCATTCCTGGAATGAACTGCACTTGATCATGGTGAACTATCTTTTTGATATATTTTGATACAATTTTCCAGTGTTTATTATTAATAATTTTTGCAACTATGTTCATGAGGGATATTGGTCTGAAATTTTCTTTCCTTGATATGTCTTTTTCTGGTTTTGGAATCAGTGTGATACTAGCTTCATAGAATGAGATTGGAAGGGTTCCTTCCTTTTCTATTTCATGGAATAATGTGGATGATTGGTGTAAATTCTTTGAAGAACTCAGCTATGAATACATCTGGTACTGGGATTTTCTTTGTTGGCAGGCTTTTGATGGTGTCTTCAATTTCATTGCTTGAAATTGATCTGTTTAAATTCATGACGTCCTGTTTCAGTTTGGTTAGGTCATATGTCTCTAGAAATTTGTTGCTATTTGTTGATGACTTCATGATTTTTTTATTGGAGTATAGATATTCAAAGTAGTTTCTGATTATCATCTGTATTTCAATAGTGTCCATGGTGACATTTCATTTTTTATCATGAATTTTAATGATTTGCATTTTCTCTTTCTTTTTCCTCATTAGTTTGGCCAAGGGTTTATCAATTTTATTTATTTAAAAAAACAAATTTTTATTTCATCAATTCTTTGAATTTTTTTGTTTAAATTTCATTGACTTTGGCTCTGACTTTAATTTTTCCTATGTTATACTGCTTTAGGTGTTTATTTGTTCTTTTCCTAAGGCTTTGAGATATAATGTTAGGTTATTTGGTGACTTTCTATCCTTTAAATGAATGAACTCACTGCATTGAATTTTCCTCTTAGAACTACTTTCAGAGTCCCAGAGATTTTGATATGTTGTGTTGCTATTCTCATTTACTCTATTTTTTTTATTTCATCCCTGATTTCTTCTGCTATACATTGGTCTTTCAATATCATATTCAATAGCATAATCTCTAGGTGTTAGAGTAGCTTATATTTTTATTTGTCATTGATTTGTAATTTAATTCTATTATGATCTGATAGAATGCAAGGTATTAGCTGTAATTTCTTTTTTTATTTGCTAAGAGTTGTGTTTTGGCCTAAAATAATCTGTTTTAGAGAAAGATCCAGGTGCTGCTGAGAAGAAAGTGCATTCAGTTATTGAGGGATGAAATATTCTATATATGTCTATTAAATCTAAATTATTAATTATACTTTTTAGTTCTATTTTCTTTATTTACTTTTTGTTTGGAGTATGTATCCAGTAGTAAGAGAGGTATGTTAAAATCATCCAGTATTTTTTTAAGAGAGAGAGAGAGAGAATTTTTAAATATTTTTGTTTGTTTGTTTTCGGTGGACACAACATCTTTATTTTATTTGTATGTGGTGCTGAGGATCGAACCCAGCACCTTGCGCATGCCAGGCGAGCACACTACTGCTTGAATCACATCCCCAGCCCAAAAGTCACCTAGTATTATTGGGTTGTAGTCTATTTGATTATTGAAATTGAGAAGGGTTTGTTTGATGTATGTAGGTGTCCACTGTTTAGGGCATAAATATTTTTAATTGTTACGTCTTAATAATGTATAATTCTCTTAAGCAGTATGGAATGGCCTTCTTGGTCTCTTCTGTTTAACTTTGGCTTGAAGTCCACTTTATCTGATATGAGGATAGAAACCCTGCTTGTTTACAAGATCCATCTGAATAATATGTTTTTTTCTACCAGTTTCACCTTCAGTCTGGGGGTGTCTTTGCTTATAAGATAAATGTCTTGGCGACAGCAAATGTTAAATCTTGATTTTTTTTAATTCAATCTGCCAGTATATGACTTTTATAATGAATTTAGGCCATTTACCTTCAATGTTATTATTGAGAAATGATTTTTATTCCCTGTCATTTTGATTTGTTTTCAGTTTTTAATTTTTATTAGTTTCTCCTTTGATTGACTATCCTTCTAGTGTAGTTCCTCTCTTTGCTGGTTTGCACTTTTATTTTTCATTTCTTTCTCATGAAATATCTCATTGAGAATATTTTGTTGTGCAGGCTTTCTTATTGTGAATTCTTTTAATTTTTTTATCATGGAAGATTTTTATTTTATCATCAATTCTGAAGCTTAATTTTGCTGGGTATAGTATTCTTGGCTGGCATCAATTTTATCTCAGAACTTGGTATATATTACAAGACCTCCTAGCTTTGAGGGTCTCGGTTGAAATCAACTGAGACCCAGATTGGTTTCCCTCTAAATGTGACTTCTTGTTTTTCTCTGGTAGCCTTTAAAATTCTATCCTCTTTGTGTATGTTAGTCATTTTCATAATAATGTTCCTTGTTCTGGGTCTGTTATAATTTTGCATATTTGGGGTCGTTCCCATAGGCCTCCTATATTTAATTTTTTTCCATCTCATTCTTTAGGTTTGGGAAATTTTCTAGTATTATTTTATTGAAAAGATTGTGCATTCCTTTTGTTTGTATCTCTGAGCCTTCATCTACCTTGACAAATCTTAAATTTGTTCTTTTCATGTTATACCATATTTCTTGAAGTTCCATTCATGGCCTCTTAATATCTTCTCTGTGTGTTCAACTTTATTTTCAAGATTATCTATTTCTGTCTTCATTGCCTGAAACTCTGTCTTCCAAGTGATCTAGTCTGTTGGTGATGCTTTCAATTGAATTTTTAATTTTGTTTATTAATTCTTCCATTTTGAGGGTTTCTGATGGATTCTTCTTCAAGATCTCTATCTCTGTATTGAAATTATCTTTAACTTGTATTTTCTCACTGAATTCACTTCTTATGTGATCATTTATCCTGTTCTACAGAATAACCAAGAACTTTCTTAATTCCATCTCTGACATTTCCTCCACTGTGTATCAATGGAGTCTGTTATTGAGGTTTTCTTTGTTGTTTGGCATGGCTTATTCCCATGCTTTTTCATATTGTTTGTGTGTCTACTCATCTATCTAGATGGACCTGATGCTGTAGACTTTCTATCTTATTAGTTAATAGTGTCCCTGTATGTTAATAATACCTCACAGATTGGGGGTGCCCAATCATAGTAATGATCTATGCAAGCAATATATAGCAGTAGACTAGGTCTATAGTTTCTATTTTGAAATCTAGTGCTAATTGGTACACTATGTAGAAATAGTAGGATCAGCAATTTCCATCATTAAAAACAGTATATAATCATGACTTATGTCTGGCTTAAAATCAAACAATAGGTGTTATTTATGATTTCCACTGTATTAATCATTGCTGTGAAAATAGTTGTAGGAGCAGACACTATACACCTCAACTAGTACTAATAGGTGTTAAGGATAGAGTAGAACATGTGGAAAGAAGAAGACCTAAGAGGGTAGAAAACTGTTTGCAATTTCAAAGGATGAACAGAGAAGATGCAGTGGTAACTTAGGATATGTTGTTAATGTGAAATGGGAAGAGAAAATGGGAAATTATAAAGGAAGAGAGAGAATGGAATTTGGGTGTCAGCAATAGAAAAAGGAGAGAGGGAAACAAATGAGATGGAGTAGTGGCAATGACTATACAAAACAAAATCAAAGTATGCTAGTCAAAAACCCTAACCCTCAATATACAGGGTATGGAAAAGTAATAACTCCTGAAAGACAAAGAGAAATAGAGAGAGAGAGAGAGAGTTGTAGAAATGAGAAGAGAGAAACAGATATGTATATTTGTAGGAGTCCTTGATTCAATAAGTACACATTCAAATAAAACCCAATATAGAAAACCCAAAGCAAACCAGAACAACAACAACAAAAATCTTGGTGAAATGTTAAGAAATTAAGGAGTCATTTCCACTAAGGTGGACAAAACAGTGAGTATATATGTTCACTGTCTGTGCCCAAATGATTTTCCTTTCCTTTCTACTTGAACTAAGTGTGGGAGTATGGGCTGCAGGTTTTCAAGTCCTTCTTTTATATTATGTTGCTCCAAGTTGAAGGTTGAGGTTTAAGACTTCCCAATTTCCCTTCTTGGGAGGTTAGCGTGGGTGGGCCAGGTGTGAAGCAGCTGCCTGGGTCAGGCAGGCCTGGCAAGGAGGTGGCAGAGTGGGCAAGCTGGGTTGTGAATGGCAGTGAAGCTGCTGACTATGTATAGGGGAACTGGCTGGCTTGGGACATGTGGATCAGAATTGGGCACTGGTTCCCATGGGTCAGCATTGAAGCTTTGTGGTCACCTCGTGGGTCTGGCAGCAAAGGGGTGTGTGGGGCAAGCTGGGTTGTGGGTAGGTGGTAAAATTACAGGCCTAGTAGGCTGAGTGGTGAGCTGGATTGTGAACAAGTGGGCTGGGAGACTGGGGGGTAAGGGGGCTGGAAATCCCTGGCGGGTGCTAGATGATGCCAGACCTGGCGGGTACTGGGGAGGGAACCAAGAGCCAGCAAGTGCTGGCCCAGTTATTCCTGGCAATTGGTGGGTACTATGTGTGTGTGATCTGGATGTTAATTTTCTTTTTAAAATGTGTGTGTCATTCTTTACAGATTACAACATACATACAATAAGAACATTTTATCAAAATATATCACATTTCTTCTATTATGTCCATAAAGTTAATTCTTACTAATATTGACTTTAAAAGTGAATAATTATTCATGCACATTTGTAGAAAGGTAGTTGAAACACTATTTATTTATAATCACAGGGGGGCAATGCCTCAGAAATATTTACTTTTATGTGTTCTTTCTTCTCATATAGTCTTTTGAAAAAATTAATAAACTGATTTTTATTCATTTTAGAATAACAGAAAAACTAATCAAAAAGAATAGAAAATTCCCATATACATCCTGTCTCCACACAGGCCCAATCTATACTATCAACATATGGCACCACAGTGGTACTTTGATTACAATGGATGAAGCAAACTTGAGACATTATTATCAACCATTGTCCATAGTTTACATTAAGGTTCATTCTTGGTACTGTAAATTCTATGAGTTTGTATGAATGTATAAGTCCTATATTCACATTATACTATCATACAGAATAATTTTATTACTCTAAAATATGATTTTCCTATTCATATTACCTTTCTCCATACCTCCTGACAATCACTGGTCTTTTCACTCTCTCCATAGTTTTGCCTTTTCTAGAATATAATGCAGTTAAAATCATGTAGTATATAGTCTTTTCAGATTAGCCTGCATTATGGTTTGGATCTTTAATGCTCCCCCAAAACTCATTTGTTAGACAATGTAGCAATATTTGATGGTGAACAGGTTTGATTATGACACCTGTAACCTCATCAATGAATTCATCCATTTAATGGATTAATAATTTGAATGAATTACTGGGTGGTAACTTTAGGCAGGTCAGGTGCGACTGAGGGAGTAGGTCTCTGTCTGCTTCCTGGTTGCCATGAGCTGAGAAGATTTCTTCTGCCACATTCTTCAAACATGATGTTCTACCTTACACCAGGCAATGGAGTTAGCTGACCATGGATTGAACCTCTGACACTGTGAGCACAGCAGAAACTTTGCTTCCTCCAAGTTGTTCTTGTCAGGTGTTTTAGTTACAGTGATGAAAAACTGATTAACATAGCTTATTTCAATTAATTATGTGCATTTAAGATTCCTCGAAGTCTTTTCATGGTTTGATAACTATTTTAGCATTCCATGTTATTTCATTGTCTTGGTATAACATAATTCAATTATTCTGTAACTTATGGAAGAACATCTGAATTGCTTCCTTATTTAGGCAGTTACATATAAAGGCTTCTATATGTGCAGGTTTTTGTGTGGGTACAAATATTCAATTTCTTTGAGTAAACACCAAGAAGAATGATAGCTGGATCATATGATAAACAAGTTTCAGTTTGTAACAAACTGTCAAGCTGTCATCTAAAGTGGATGTATCATTTTGTATCTCCAGCAGAAATTAATGAGGTTTCCTATCATACCAGGTTCTCACCAACATTTGGTGTTATCATTATTTTGGATTTTTGTTATTTTAATAGGTATATGGTCATGTCTAATTTTAATTTTCAACTCCCTAATGACATATCATATTGAGCATCTTTTCAATGTTTATTTACCATCTGTAAATCTTTGTGATGTCTATTCAGGAATTTTCCCTATTTTTCAATTAGGTTATATGTTCATCGAGTTTTCAGAGTTCTTTGCATATTTTGCAAGATAGTCATTTATCAGATGTGTGTTTTGCAAATATTTTCTCTAAGTCTATAGTTTGTTTTCTTATTTTCTTGATAACACCTTTAACAGAGGAGAAATTTTAAATTTTAATGAATTCCAGCTTATCAATTATTTCTTTCATGGTTTTTGCTTTCTGTGTTACATCTGAAAAGTTATCGATATACCTCTGGCCAAATAGGTTTCCTCGGATGCTAAAGGAGTTTTATAGTTTTGTGTTTTACATTTAGTTCTATCATTCATTTTGAGTTATTTTTTGTTTAAGTTCTAAGTCTAGGTTAATTGTTTTGCATGTATATGTCCATTTGTTCCAGCACCATTTAGAAATAAAAGTACCTTTGCTCCATCACATTGCTGGTCTTCCTTTGTTGAAGATCAATCGAGTATATTTATGTAAGTCTGTTTCTGGGTTCTCTATTCTGCTCCATTGATCTGTCTGTTATTTCACTGATGCTACACTATTTGATTATTGCAGTTTTTCAATATTGAAGTTGGATAGTGCCCCTTCCCAATTTTCTTTTCTACCTCAATGTTTTGTTAGCTAATCTAGGCAAACCCATTCCATATGAACTTTAGAATCAGTTTGCTGGATTTTGCAACAATGAGTCTTTCTATTTATGTACATAAAGCATGTCTCATTTAACTACTGCTTTCATATTTTTTATCCTAGTTGTATAGATTTCCTTGTGGATATTATATATATAATTAAGTATTCTATTTGGGGGGATGCTAATGTAAATAGTAATGTATATTTTATTACACATTGCATTTGTTCATTGTCAGTGTGTAGGAAAGCAATTTGATTATGTATATTATCCTTATATCCTGCAACCATGCTATAATCAATTTTTTAAGTCAACTTAGAAATTTTATTGGCTAATAGACAACTGTCATACATTCTTTTTACCACCATCGCACTATTCCTGAATTTAATTTGCAAAGGGAAGCAGAGACCAAAGAGGATTTCTTAGGTATACAACAAAATTTGAAGAAGTGGGAAAAAATATAGTTACTGAAAATAAAACTTGCTTCAGTTAAGAGAGGATTTTTCTTTGTACATATTTTAAAATAGCTTTATTTTCCATTTAGGAACTGTGGAAAATACCTATTTATATTGTTTGGAAGGGTACCCCATTTCATAATAGGTAGTCTTCCAGATTCTTTTCAAATGGTCTTCACGTTTCCTATGAATTGATGCTATCTGGCAGAGCCTTCTATCAGCTTTCTGACATCTAATCAAGAATTTGTGGAGGGGCAAGAATTCTTGCCCGATTAGTTTCCACAATGCAACCATTTAACACCATCTCCTCCAAAATGATGTGTACTTTTTCCAAATTAAACATTATATCAAGTTCACTCACTCGGCTGAAGTACTCGTCTAAAACTTCCACAAAATTGTGGATGAATTCATAAATAGCCATCTCATTCTCAGTGTCATTAACTCCAACCACAATGAAGAGAGCTGCATTTTCTGGATATATCAGCTTAAAATCCTTATATTCAATGAAAGAATATTGTTCATTGGATCGAGAGAGACAGCTCTTTATGACTTCTGTTTCCAGAAGTGTAGGCTTATTAATCTCCACATGCTCATAGTACTTAGAAAGTCAGGTCTGGCCTGTTTATTCACCATAAGGAAAAATTTTATCATTTTTTTCCTGGCCAGTGTTTTTCTAAATACAGTTTAAAAGTTATAGCAAGGGATGGCTGTCATTGGAACCTGTGCAGCTAGGGGGATGATGGTCCTGCGATGGGCTTCCTAGAGTCCCCCTCTCCCTTTCCCCCTGAAGCTTGTTCCCCAACCCTCACTAGCTACGCGGTCCAGGCTTCCTTGGGGCAGCCATTTTGGCTTTTAGTCTATAATTAATTATTAATTCCAGAGATTTTGTAATTCTTTTGTATTTTCCACATAGATAATCATGTCACCTGCAAACATAGTTTCATTTCTTTCTTCCTAATATGTATAGCTTTTATTTTCCTTTCTTGTCCTACTGTAATTATTAGAACTTTCAATACAATGATGAAGATCAGTGGGGAGAGAGGATGTCCTTGTCATATTCCTGATCATGGCTAGAAATTTCAACTTTCTCACTATTAAGCAGTATGTTGACTGTAGGTTTTCTGTAGATGTTCTTTATGAAGTAGAGGAAGCTCTCCCACTATTCAGTTTGCTGAGTGTCATTATCATTAATATATGTGATTTTTCTCTATCTTGTTGATGGAATGAGCTACATTAATTACTTTTGAATGCTGAGCCAGTCTTGCACACCTGAGGTAAATCCCACTTGGTCATGGTATATAATTATTTTTATAAATTATTGAATTTGATTTGCTCTTATTTTTTTATTTTTATATTTTTTAATATTTATTTTTTTATTTGTAGCTAGACAAAATATCTTTATTTTTTTATTTTTATGTGGTGCTGAGTATCGAACCCAGGGCCTCGCATGTGCTAGGTGAGCACTCTACCACTGAACCACAACCCCAGCCCCTCTGCTTTACTTTTGAATTATAATTTCTCAGGTACAGCATTATAGGCTGTTGTTTTTTCTCTTTCAATGTTTTGTTTTATTCCATTCTCTTCTTGCTTACACCATTTATGAGGAGAATTCAGAGGTAATTCTCATGCTTGCTCCTTTGTTTTTTGTTTGTTTGTTTGCATTTATGCTACTTGGTGTTCTGAGGTTTCTAGATCTGTGGGTTCAATGTCTGCCATCAATTTGGGGAAAATTCTCAGTGATTACTGCTTAATATTTTACTTCTATATCCTTCTCTCTATTCTTCTTTTGGCATACCCATTACAAATATATTATACCTTCTGTAGTTGTCTCATAGCATAGTTCTTGGCTATTCTGTTCATTTTTTTTTACTTTATTTCTGTTTTAGGTTTTAGAAGTTTGTGTTTTTATCTCATATTTTAGTCAGATTTTTCAATTTTAAGGAGGAAAAGTTTGTGTTGGGCCTCACAGTTTCAGCAGTCACAGTCCATAGATGGCCACCTTCACTCCTCAGGGCTCAAGGTGAGGGTGAACATCAAGGCAGAAGAGTGTGGTGGATGAAAGTGGCTCAAGACATCACACCAGAAAGGAGAGACAGAGAGAGAGAGAGAGAGAGAGAGAGAGAGAGAGAGAGAGAGAGAGAGAGAGAGGAGAGAGAGAGAGAGAGAATGCTCTGCTCAAAAAGGATGAAATATATATCCCCATAGGCAGGCATCTGAGTACACATCCAGAGGAGTTATAATTAGATCTTGAAGAGTTATCGGAATACCCATGTTCACTGTAGCATTATTCTTAACAGCCAGGATATGGAAGCAAACTAAGTGTCCATAAGTGGATAGATGGAGAAAGAAAACGAAGCAGACACGTGCAATGGAATATTATCCAGCCTCTGAAAAGGGAAAAAATCCTGTCATTTGCAACAACATGGATGAACCTGGAGGACATTACGCTAAGTGAAAAGTGTAACAACAGATACTGCCTGCTATCAACCACATGAAGAAACCAAAATAGTCAAATTCATAGTAAAGAGTAGGGAGTTGCTGGAGGCTGATGGGGTGGGGCACAATCTACTAAAACAGAACATGTGTACTTTGACTCAGCAATTCCACTCGTCCATATATACCCAAGAGGAAAACACACATATTCACCATAGACACCTACTAGTAGAACATTCATAGCAGCAGTGTTCTTAATAGCCCCCAAACTGGAACCCTACCCCAACACCCGTCAACAACATAATAAATTGTGGGATGTTTATAAAATGAAATGCTTTGTACTGGAAATGAGTAAATTAAGTATGACAATAAGAGGAATCTCACAAACATAACAGCAAAAGAAGCCACTCAGGAAGAGTGCGCATGATTCCCTTTGTAAAAAGTTTGGAAACAGGCAAAGTTGATTGACTCTGTAAGAAGTCAGGATAGTGGTTAGCTACCTTGAAGGAAACATTAGTCACTGGGAGATGACACAGGGGCTTTGGGTACTTGTAATCTTCTGTTTCTTGACTTGAGGCTGATTACATGGGTATATTTAGTTTACAAAAATTCATCAAGTTATGCTTTTATAATTTGTATACTTCTCTATGTATTTGTTATACCTCATTAAAAAGTTTTAAAACATAAAAAAGGATGAAATATATATCCCCATAGGCAGGCCTCCAGAGCCCCATCTCCTCTAGCCACCCCCTACCTGCCTACAATCACTACCCAGTTAATCCCTATCCAGGGATTAATGCATTGATTAGTTTAAGGCTCTCAGAACTCAATCATTTTACCGCTAAACTTTCACTTCTCACACATGAGCATTTGAAGAACACCTAATATCTAAACCATATCCTCAGGCTCAGATATCCTTTCTTCAGCCATCTATAGGCCACAAATTATCCCATCAAATATATAATTCAATTATTTTAGTGTTTTTATCTTATATGACTTTTTAATTCTTAGAATTTCCATTTCTCTGCTTGTAATCTCTATGTCTTATTGTATGTTATCTACTTTTACATTAAAATCCTTAACATAATACTAATAGTTTTTTTAAAACCCTGGTTTGATATTTCTATTATTTCTGTTATGTATGACTCTGGATGTTATGCTAATCCAGTCTGTTCAAATTCTGTGAAAGTTTTTGCTCTTTAGTGCCTTATAATTTTTTGTTGAAAAACAAACATGATGCACTGGATACAATAAACTGTAATAAGCTGGTCTTCAATAGTGATAAAGTGGGGAGAGATAACATTTTCTATATTCCTATGAGCAGGTCTCAGTTTTTTGGTAAGCCAATGTCCCTGAAATATGAACTTCACCAGGGACCTCAGTGTTTTTTCCTCTGGAGGAGGAACAAGATAACTGAAGGAAGCTGGAGTTGGATATATCCAAATTTGTGAAAGACTAAAGGAAACTACAGTTGGCCTTTTCCCTTCTAATTGAAAGGTTAGGCTCTAATATAATCCCAGAAGATTAGGCTTCAGTATAATAACTTTTCTGAGGGAAGGCCTTGGTAAGAATAACAGAATATCTGGCATATTTGAAAATGATTACTTTCCCCTTTCCCCTGCTGGAAACAGTGGGATTTTTCTCTCTAATATTCACTATAAGGACATAACAGAGCTCCCAGAATTAAAACTCACAAAATTATGAGATCCTTCTAATACTGAGTGCCCCTGGAGGTTTTATCTTCCAGACTTATCCACACTGAGCCTCTAGCAATTCATCAATTACAGTTCAGATTTTTGCTCATGGATTTATGTTATGGTAATTTGTGATTCTCTGCAACAATCAACTCATCTATCCAATTTTAGAAGCAGCTTTTTATCCTGTGACCTCACTTCTTTGATGGAGCTAAGAAGAGTTGATGAATTTTCCATTCATTCAACTTTTTACCTGATGTAAGGAAAAGAGTAAAATCATCTAAACTCACTGTATACTGGATCTGGAAACATATTTAGACATTCCTTTTTGGTATAAAAACATTAATGAATAAAATATGGGCTTAGTATAATGTTTCTTTCTCTAGGAGGATATTTGAATTTTTCAGCCCATGAGTATGTGAGCACTGTTAATCTGAGAATTTTTATCCAAATTGTCAGAGCTCCATACTACCATTAGAAAATCTAGTTTACTATTATTCTTCAGGGGTAGGACTTGGACATCTCAGTTGTCACTGAGTATATTAATGGATTCACTACATTAAGAAGGCTATGGGCTCTGTCTTTTACTATTTTCCCATGAGGTTAACTAAACTATTGCTTCAGTTCTCAGATTTTTTTCCCAAGAACAGAAAATGCCTTCAACTTGAGAGAAGTTTTGAGAGATCAGTTTATCTTTCTGTGTTTACAGTTTTCCCTAGAGTTTCCTGAGTGTGCTGCTATCTATTTGCTGTTATTTTTTTAATTTGAGAAGTTTTTTTAAATTATTTAGTTGTTCAGAAGGGAGAATTGGTTATGTTACCTAGTTTTCTGTTTTTAGAAATAAAAATTTCAACAACATTGCTTTTAATATTATATTTTCAACAAGCAATTATTTCAGATATGAACAATATTTTAGGGAAAGCCCTTACTACAGGTTGGTGGGGGCATTGTCAGGGGTTGGGTCTCAGAGGATTGGCCTCATTATCTCTTCATGCATTTACAAGGAAGAAGAGCATATCTCATTAATCATCCTCTCAGTTTAATGCCTGAAAATATTGGCCCTGAAAAAAGAAATCTAAGGGAGGAAGGAGCAGGCGGAGAGAGAGATTTTTCAAAGAAAATTAGACCTTAAACTTAAACCATTTGGGTCCTGATGTCTACTTGGATGTAGAGGGTATAGATGTGAATCATTTATTTTTCTGAAACCAACTTGATTGCAGCAGAGAACACAGCAAATCTAAGCAAAATACCTTTCCCCTTGTGCATGGCAAAATATACACTCTTGTGAGTTTTTCCTTCAGAAATTTGGAGGATAAAAAGTAATTTGAGCCTTTCTCAGTCAAATTCATTCTTAATTTCAGCTCAGGAGTTTCCAAGTTAAGAAAAATATATGGGCTGTTCATTGTTTTATTGAAGAGAAATTAAATTCTGTTTATAGGATTTTATGGCAAATATGCATTTTATTTTAACCCTCATTCTTAAAACCTGGATATTTGAAGAATGAAAGAATACCAAATGAAATTATTGAAATTTAATTCAGACAATGTTCAATGACCCATATAATAAGCAATCAGAAATAAACAAGATTTTAATTTCTTCTAAATGTTCAAGCATGTAATTTTTAAAAGTCATTTTAAAATCTAAATTATTTGATAGCAATTGAGCTCTAATTGCTCAAAAGAATATTCTAACTCTGTTATTAAAGAAATCAATGATTGCCTGAGGTGGATAGATATAATTTAAATCTATACAAATTAGTTATCATTGATCCAGTTGACACTTGGTACATTTTAATTTTAATTTTTCTTGTTTATTAGCTAAAGGCAGTTTACATGAATTTATAATCATGACTCATGATGCACACCAATTGCATTTCTAAACAAATGACATTGATTAATATTGTATAAGAATCATCACTGTTTTACATTTGTATAAGTGAATACACTGATATTTTTAAAGAAAAAATGAGTTAATCTTTATGAAGAATTTGTATTCATAAAGATTGAACATTGTATTTTTCACAGCATATGATGATATTTTAAGAAATGTTTCCATCAATTGACATGATTGAAGCTTTTGTTGTTCAATTTGGATTTCTTTATTTATTCAAGAAGTTTCATTCTGTATGGAATTTGTCATTATGCTCATCACAGGGCATCTTGAAAAACAACTGGAACAACTTTTTCAACTGATGATAACTGGAGAATTCTGTTAGTTTTCCAACACTGTGATAAAATACCTAATGATTTACAAGGAATAAAGATTCATTTTGGCTCACAACTTCAGGTTTCAGTCCTTGGTCACTTGGCCCAGTTGCGTGGGGCCTGTGGTGGCACAGTACAGCACAATGGCAGGAATGTGTGATGGAGAAAGAGTGTTCACTTCAAAGTATCTGGTAAGCAAAGAAAGGGCAGGTGTCTTAATATCCCTTCAAGGACATGCCTCCAATGATCTAACTTCCTTCTACTAGGTACATCCTCCTAAATGTTGCACTACCTCCCAATAGCACCTTGTTTGGTGACCATTTTAGCATATATTTTAGCATATAGACCTTTGGGGGACATTTAAAATCCAAATTATGGTAGATGTAGGAGATAATGGAGCATGATTTCTGGAGGTTGCCTGTGTCACTGAAACATAGGGTAACTCCTAAAAATGCTCTGTGCACCCACTGGTTGGAGATATTAAAGAACTCAAACAAAAGTAAGTCCCTTCCTCCATGTGGAATATGAGTTTTTACCACAAAGACTAGATGGTATTTATGGAACAACAAATATAACATTGCTTTGTAGTTTAATAGAATAGATTCATCTTTTAGCTCTATACTTAACAGCTGGATGAAGAAGCCTTGCTTGCTTATGTATAATATGAAATCCCAACTATTTCTGCCTCACAGACACCTTATAGGGACCAAGACATAATATAATGGAGGAAGGTTTTTGTTTAATTGGAAAATTAGCATATGACCTAGTAATTATTCATAATGTAAGACCAAATGAAATAAGTAAGAAATAGAAATCAAAACAATTGTGCTGTGGGAACTATTAAGGAAATTGTTAATGTTGTAAGTAGGACTAATTAACTTTAAAGAATTCAGAAAGTGAATGAGGTGAGAAATGATGCTTTACTAGTAGAATTTGGTCATATTTTATGTTCACAAGTTCAATGTAACTGTGCGCTGATTTGAATTTTATCTAAGATTGTTGATTTGAGTATAGGAGTCAAGGGTGTTCAGTTTTGATGGTATTTTGGTGGAACGTTCACTTTTTCTAGTATCTTTCCTTTATACATGCAAGATAATTTGTGAATTTTATCTACATGAAAGTAATCATCTACCTGATAAAAGCCTTAAGGGCATTCTAAGTCTTAAATTTGCCAAAGGCTTTTACTTATCTTTATCCTTTGTAAAGAGATTAACTAGAAATTGGACATAAGAAAATGGAAATGCATTTGATGAACTTAACTTTCATATCTCCAATCTCAAATGACATGATGATCTTCTACTAGGAACCAACAAAATATAAAAATTTCATGTTGCTCTCTTTCACCATAATTTTTCAAATATATAATGTACCTAAAAGGCACATAGCATTAAAATTTTGCCTATAGGCAAAATAGTCTTTACATATATGTATAGAAATGAGGTTTGGCACTGCTGTTTGGAAAGGCAAGGGATAAGATGGAATATAATGAAGGCATTTGAAGAATAGATTGCATTCAAGGAAGGAATTAAGGTAAGAAGCAATGAAATTAGTTATCATGGATCAGGTTAAAACTCGTGAAATAAAAGAAATAAGAAATAAAAGAGGTAACATATGGAAAAAATAAAGAGATACATATAGCATAAGTAAGGTCAGCATGACTACATTGTGAATCTATGAGTAAAATTAATAGATTTTTCAAGGACTAGCATTGTAACCTTCATAATCTGCTACCTGGACTGCTGCAATTGTCCCTCACATCTGCTTTTGTCAAGATGCATTTATTCTTCACAAAATAAGATTCTGCCTCTTCTCAAGTTTTACATTGTGTGTGTGTGTGTGTGTGTGTGTGTGTGTGTGTGTGTGTGTGTGTGGTTTAGGTACTGGGGAGTGAACTAGAGGTGCTTTACCACTGAGCTGAATCCCCAACCCTTGCTATTTTTTTTTTTTTTGAGAGAGGGTCTTTCCAAGTTGTCCAGGCTGGTCTCACCTTGTAATCTTCCTGCTTCAGTCTCTCAAGTATCTGGAATTATAAGCATTTGCCATTGTGCTGGGCTTCTATATTTTTTAAAACTTCATTCAAATTCCTCATTCTAGTTTTCAAAGTCACCCATTATAGGCCCTATCTAAAATTTTACCCAGAGGTTTGCCTCTTGATCTCTAAGCTTTAACAAAACTGTCCTTCTGTTTTGTTCCTATAAACCACCAAGTTTGTATCCAACTTTGAGCCTTTGCATTAGTGTGTACCTGAATTTGAAATGCTTTTCCCTTTTTACCTCATGGCTGATTCTTCTTACCATTTAGATCTCACATGTTCCTAGAGGGGTTTTCTTGACCATTAATTCTGAAACAGTTACCCAATACCTGCAAAATCTTCCTATTTAATTACAGTAACAGAAATCATGATTAATTGAAACTTACTTGATTCCTTGTTATTTGCATTCTTCACCCACTTAAATATACACTTCATAAAAGTAGGGATTTTTTTATCTTGTTCACCAGTATTACTACAGAACTTATAATAATATTGGGCACATAGGTGATATTTGACAAATATTTGTTAAATGAATGAATTGATATTGGAAAGGTGAAAATACTGCTTAGAGATTTATCTTCAAAATTAGCCAAATTTAGAGTAATCTTATAAAACCCAGAGGTTATTGAAAAAAATAAGGGTATAAGGCAATGAGAATCTGTACTATTTGCTTATAGTCCTTTAAGAAATTAATGACAGCTAATGGTCTTTATAAATTTGAATATGTATATTAAAATTCTCTATAATTTCTGTGGACTTTCAGATTCTATATCATGTCCCCATAACTCCATAGACTCTTGAATTAATAAAAAATACAAGTCTGTCCTATACCCCTTTCGATGGGGATAGAAAGTAAAAGAAAAATTTGAATGATATATTAAGGAAAAAAAGCATTCAGATGACTAATGTGATGGACAGTGAGAACAACACTGGCATTAAAGTATTGATCTGAGAAATGCCCCTGATATTTAGAGGATGGTACTGAATTTTGTGACCAATTGGCAATTAGAAAACCGAAATGTTGTTGGAAATCTAGACTAGGGAGATAGTTTAGGTAGTTAGTAAAAATAATTATTGGAATTGTGAGACATTTTTCTTATGGAGTTGATATATAGAATAATATACATTTGGGGAATAAAAAGAATAACAATTAAAAGAAAAGGACCTTGAAATATAGGATAGAATTGGGATTATATATTGTCACAAAAATGAAAGACTAAGAAACTTAAAGACTGTTAAGAGGTAGTGCTCAAGTATCATGGCAGAACTTGACACTTGTGCAATAAATTGAATAATGCACCAGTAGGCAGGGCAACAACTGCTCTTGTTGATCAGTAGGTCTCAGGGGGATAATATCCTTTTTCTCTTATATTGAGTGCCATAAGGGCTACAAAGCAAAAATAAGTGAAATGAATGAGAGACATGATGTTTCCAAGGAGTTTGTGGATAAGTGAAAATTCAAGGGACAGGTAAAAATAAAGATATGTGCTGAGGGTCTATTTGAGGCAGAGTAGGGTGATCTCATTTAATAAATCAGATCCAACAGTAGTCAGGTACAGAGAAGGAAAAACAACTGACCCAGAGAACAGAGAACTATTGATAGGAGTCAACTTTCTATTTTACTGCCCCACTTTCTCCTTTTTTGTGTGTGGGTGGGGGTGTTTCAGGATATCAAATATTGAAAAACAATCAGATATCTGGAAACTCCATGATATTGAGCAAAGAAATAAGGAAGTTTCCAACTTGGAAAAATAAGTAGGGGCTTTTAAAAAGCAGGTTTTGTGTGGTATCAGATGGAAAAGTATAGATTATATGTTCCCATCATAGCTCTTCCTGGTGCTATTGCTACATAAAAATGATGCAAGAATTTCCCCAAAATTGTGAAGTAGATAATGAAAATTAACCTGCCAATAACTAATCATCTAAAAATAACAAATAATACCTAACCAAATAAAAAAGGAATAAAATATCTCCTTCAAGGCTGAAAATATCTGACTGAAGTGAAGAATGAAGGACCAAAGACACAAATCTTTGGGATGTCTTTTATTCCTCCTGGGCAAGCAACAAACAATTGAAAAATAAATTTTTAAACTATGTCCTATATTATGATATTCAAATGTCCAATAGACATAATAAATGGGTTTTGAACTCATTAATGTCATCAGTGAAATGCAGATTAAAATATGAGATATTGTTGCATTACTAGAATAGCTAATATCAGAATTGTTATTGATATAACATTTTAACAAAATTATGAAAAATATATGAAAATTCTCATATATTATTATTTGTCACTTTTGAAAACAGCATTTTTGCTTAGCATTTCCTCTGTAGAAACTTAACTAACAGAAATGCATGTGTATGCACATCAATACACCAGGACATGAATGTTCATACCCATTACTCATTATAGTCAAGTTACTGGAAGCAACAAAAACATTCATCAATAGTACAACAACTGAAACAAAAATTATTGTGTGTTCATTCAGTGTAATAATAAAGAGTAATGAAACAGGACAAAGGAATATATGAAACTCACATTTATAATGTTGAGTGAAAGAAGGAAGATAGAAAAATTATATGAAATACAATTTAATGAGTATAAATTTTGAGGCCCAAGAAAATAGAGGGATGCATTTTTGTTTAGTAAAGGTGTAAGGAATAAAATGAAAGTAATTATTATGAGAATCAGGAGAGTGATGTGTGGGTACAGAGATGCATCTGGGTCGTGGTCATGATCCAAATCTGGAGAGAAGAGTGGTATTAGGGTACTTGCTTTGCTTTGTGTTATATAACTGAACTGAGCTGTACATTTTTCTTCAGTTTTATCATGGTTATTACATTATGATAATAAATTTTTAAAGGTAAGCAAGATGAAAAGTGTTATCATGTTACAAAAATGGAGAAAATTATCTTGAGGGTCTATCATAATTTTGTCCTTTATATTTAGTGAAAGCTTAATCTATTTCCACAAATAGCAAGAAACCAGGAGAGCCATACATATTTCTATTCTACTAATGAAAAAAGTGAAGCCTAGCATTTTCAATATAAACTCAATACTATATAAACTAGATGAAAGTGAGAATCAGATTTTCTGCTTAATATATATATTATATTTAAATATTTATTATATAATATATTCTTATATACTATTTATTACATATAATCATTATGCTACATATAATATATAGTACATACAGCACATATATTATATATACCATTCTCTATATATGTGTGTGTGTGTATACATATTTTTTTTTCACTTCACTGTTACTTTTGCTAAAATCTTCTTGGGATGGAATTTAAATTTGAGTATTATAAAACTTGGAAGATTAAATAAACTCTCTTCCCTGGGAAAAAATATTTATGCCGCAAATCATTTCCTATGACAAATAGATTGATATCTTGAAATAGAATTTTAAAGATATATTTTTTGTTAATTTTTCTGTGAAACTTTTTTCCATTAGAAGTTAACATACAGCATGAAATCTCTTCACTTAGTAAATCTGTTCAGAAATAATGGATGTGCAACTGTCAAATGATGAACATGAGTTAAATGTGGGCTTTTAAGTAAGTGTGTGAATTAATATCTTTGTTCACATCAAAGGGCAAGATTTTACAACTAACTTTCATGACTTCTTGCATTTGTAAGTATCAACATGTAAAATATGAGAGGAAGGCATATATATGCCATATATTTAGTTATATGTTTTCACTTTATGATTAAAAATATTTCTCATGGTAGACTTTGAAAATGAAGTGCTTTAGAAATTGTTTTACCACATGTGAAAACAACAGAAAAGAGGGAAGCTATTAATACATTTAGTTCATTAAAATATTTTCCCACTGTCCAATAATGTCAATTTAAAAGTGTTTTATTAGCAGTTTTACAAGTTGATGATATATTTGCACTCTGGAAATAAATGTTTGGTTGCATTGCTGGTTGTGATTTAATCTTCATTCTTTATTTCTTATTCTTCCACAGTTATCTTTATTACATGTATAGTCACCTGTTAAGTAATAATCAATTAGTGATAAAAGCCAAAGCCCTGAGATGGGAAAAATACACAAATCTAGTGGCAGTATTAATACTCTTGGGTAAAGGATATTATGTGGATTTAAAGGACATTCTTCTGTTCCAAGTTTGGATAAAGCCTTCCCAAAGAAGAATATATATTGTCCATTTGAAAATGCCACTGCAAATGGAAAATAGCTCATATACTATAAAACGAACACTATTAGTTTGCCCTCTGTGTCAGCTACACAGAAATGTTCACCAAGTTTTCCACAATCATTCAAATTCCAGATCAGAAGCACTTGATTTTGAGGCAGTAGTTGATACTTAGAAATATTATAGTCAATCCTTTAAATCGTTTTCCATAAGAAGTGTAAGTCATGACAATGGGTGATAAATCACTGTTTGAAAATGAATAATACAACTAGATGTTCACACAAAAAATGGTAGAAAACTATGTGATAAGTGATGTAGGACATACATACTTTAGAAGATCCAAGAAAGAAAATGTCATTCTTGACTGGTTATTGATTATTATCTCACACCAAACAGTTCCAAAACATTGATCAAATATGTATTATATAAAATATTTGCAACCAGGTATATCATTTATGTCTTTCAAAACAAAGAAGAGTTTGATTAAAAATAAAACTATCTGGTTTGATACAATAAATTAGAGGAGTTAACCTCTGTGTTTTGTTAAATTCTTAAGTGTTCATTAAATGTGTATGTTTCTGTGACTATTCTTATTTATACAGATAAAATACAGGAAATTTTTCTTTCTTATCATTATCCTTGTTTGGATTACATTATTATCTGGAATTCTGGAACTGTTATTTTATGTTATTGATCTCATTTATTGTTTATTTTGGTGTTAGCTTTTCTAATGTACTTTAAAAAGAAGTAGAAATATTTACATGACGAATGAAGTAGAAATATTTACATGATGCTAAGTGTCTAGAAGGATGGGATTCTCAATTATGGAGAGGTCTATAATATAAAAGTAGGTTGAAAATTGTAGGTTGATCCTGAATTTTAAAAAAATATTCTAATTAGTTATACATGACAGTAGAATGCATTTTGACACATTGTACACAAATGGAGCACAACTTCTTCTTCTTGCTGAACATGGTCCTGACTTTAAAATCAAAAGAAAATTCTACTATTTTTTCTTCTTTATGAAAAATGCAATTTTATCTGTAAACATATTTTTGTTTTTTATTAATTAGAAATCATGTTAATATTAACCAAGTGAAAACCTCTCTGTATATTCATTCTTACTCTCCTATAGAAGTTTAATTTCTTAGCTAAAGCTGCTAAAGATTCTTGCTTGTTTAGTGCAAAAAAATTAGAAATAATACTAAAGTACTTTAAGTTGTTTTAAAAAGACAAATACCAAAAGAATTTTCATAATAAAAATTTTCAGGACAGTTAAAGTTAATCAGCTCTCGAGCTCAGGATATCGCTCAGTGGTAGAGTGCTAGGGCATGGGTGAGGCACTGGATTCAATTCTCACCATCATATATAAATAAAGGCCCACTGACAACTAAAAAAATATTTTTAAAAAATTATTCAGCTCTTTTAAAAGTCATGGCACTTTCCTTCAATTTGAATGTTAAGAGGATAGTGGACCTGACTTACAATCAAACCTAAATTTACAAAGTCTGTGTCAGACTTGAGAGAGTATAGAAACAGTAGTGCTTGTTACAGGCAAGTATATTCTACATTCCTGGGAAAATTAAATCGTGAAGAGCCCTCACAAGTTTTGACTAAAGAGATATATATCTTTCCTGAAGAAGTTATAAGTCCTGGATGGAAGAGAATACATATGGGACCTTTATTCAAACACAAGACAAAAATGATCATGTCTATGCTGAGTCGGAAACACAGACATGGTGCTACATTTCTACCTCCCTGTTTAAGTCTACCTCCAAATTCTTAGTAATGACATGATTCAGTACAGCATAACCAGCCTTACCTTTTTTCCCCTTGATGCATTGTAATTGCACATAATTGTGGGATTCATTGTTCCATATTAAATAAATATACACAATATAACTATATCATTTGGACAATATTATTCCCCCTTTCCCTTCTTCCTTCCCCCAGTTCCTTTACTCTATGGATCACTCTTTGATTACCACACCACCTTTCTTATCTTTTTTTCCTTTCTAGCTTTCACACATGACAGAAAACATACAACCCTTGACTTTCTTTGTTTTAATAATATGTTTTCAAAGTTCATCCATGTTACTGCAAATAGAATCATTTAATTCTTTTTTATGGATGAGTAAAACTCTATTGATCAACAGCCCCGCCAAAACCCACTGAGCACAGGCAATCCCAGGACAGCCCCAACGACACCCGCGGAGCCCGCACTGGTTCTGAGCTGCTTCTTTGAATGCATCACCCAACACCACTGCCCCCCACCATCCGACCTGACACTTCAATCGCTGAAAGCAGCCAGCTGCCTCCATCTTGGGACATCTTTGTCACCATCTTTAGTTGGGGCAACTCCCCGCTTAGAACACTGGCTTGTCAGGTATCCATAGTCCCCAACTCCCTCCTGTTCCCAGCAGCCACTAACCTCACACAGTGATTGCCAGTACAAAACAGCTCTCCAAGACAGGTTTGCAGCCCACAGAGTGCAACCCACAAGACCTCCAGAGAGAAAGGTCCCCATTAAGAAGTAGAAAGGGAGAGGGTGAGTGAGATACAGTTTACAAACTAGATTAACGACCAGGAACTGTGAGGTCTATAGGCAATATAAGGAGATACAACCGGGTGCCCACATCACATGAGCAGACCGGAAGGAGATCCTTGAGGTGCAGTCTCTTATTGGATTGGCTGGTGCCATACCCCACTTTCAGGTGCCCTGTATACCCAAGACCAATCCTCCCACCCTGGTAACCTTCAACATCCTGAGGGTGGAGATACCAGCGAATATCAGTAATCACCACCTATTGGATGAGAAGGGAAGCAGGAAAGGTACTGATCACCAACCAAAACAATCCTTGTTTCTTCTTTTAAGACTCCCCCCACCCTCTCTTTTCTCCCACCCTCACATCCCCAACATTTGTGAAACCAAGTACTTTGCATGAATTAGGATACTGAGGACTGTAATGTCTGAATAGTATATCACAGTTGTGTCGTATATTTTTTTTATCTCCTATTTTTACATTTTTAATTTTTCTTAATATTTATGTGTTTGTTTTATATACTGTATTGTCTTCTCACTTACTTTTCTTCTCAAAATCACTTTTTCTTTCTTCCTCTGCTACTAACCATCTTCTTTAGATTTCTTTTTTCACACTTCCTAAGACTAATAACTCTATACCTCATGTCCTACCCCCTCAACATCTCATCTTACACCTTACCCCCAGTACTTTGTCCACCATCAGAAACTATAAACCCTTTTGCAAATCTACTGTTTATTTTGTAGAAATTAATTAAATTCATTGTTTCTGTATATTTTTTTAAAAAATTGGTTGTAGATGGACTTAATATCTTTATTTTATTTATTTATTTTTCTGTGGTGCTGAGGATCGAACCCAGTGCCTCATGCATGGGAGGCAAGTGCTCTACCACTGAGCCAAAACTCCACCATTTCTGTATATTGTGACAAAACTGTAAATGCCTTATAGCATCTATTTGGTTTAAGGATATATATATATATATATATATAGATAGATAGATAGATAGATAGATAGATAGATAGATAGATAGATAGTATTGGGATCTGTTGATATTGTTCTTCCCTTCAAAGGAGAGGTATTGGAATTCTGCAGGGGCACTATAGGCCTATCGGGTAAAAATAGTATTGCCTTGGATCTACAGTGCTAGAAAGGAAGACACACAAACAGGAAAAAACAAGCGGGGAAAAAAGTGCCCCAAACAATTCAATATACTACATTATTAGAATCCATGGCCACCACAACAGAAGAAATAACAGAGAAGAAGTTCAAGATATACATAATTAAAATGTTCTGTGAATCAAAGGATGATATAAGAGAGAAAAAAGGCAGCAAAGAATAATTTCAATAAAGAGTTACATAATCAAAATCAGGAAACAAAATATTACTTTCAATAAAGAGATGGGGGTTCTGAAAAACAAACAAAGAGAAATACTTGAAATGAAAACTCTATTGATCAGGGAATAGAGGAAGGGGATTGAGGAGGGAGGGAAGGAGGACTTGGAAAAGAAATGAACAGTGGAATAATCTAACCAAATTTTCCTATGTACATATATGAATATAATACAGTGAATTTCACCTTTATATATACACTCATAATGCACTAATTTTAAAAACTATAAATAAATAGGAAGGAAGACCAGCAGAGTAAAGAAAAGGGAACAAGGGGAGCAACAGGGGGAAAAAACTACATACACACACACACACACACACACACACACACACACACACACACATATATAATCTCATTTTCTTTATCAATTCATCCATTAATGGATACCTAGACTGGTTCCATAATTTGGTTATTTTCAACTGTGCTGCTATAAACATGGGTATGCATGTATCTTTATAGCATGTTGAATCTAATTCTTTAAGATATATACCAAGGAGTGGTATAGCTGGGTCATAAGGGAGTTACATTCCTATTCTTTATTATATTATTTACTTATTTATTTTTTGGTATAGGGAATTGAACCCAGCAGCACTTAACCACTGAGCCACGTCTCCAACCCTTTTCTTGACTTTTTATTTTGAGACAAGGCCTTGCTAAGTTGCTAAAGCTGGCTTTTGAACTTGGGATATTCCTGTCTCAGCCTCCTGAGCTGCTGGGATTATGCATGTGCCACCACTCCCAGATCATTCTTAGTCTTTTGAGGAACATCCATACTGATTTATATAATGTTTGTACTAATTTTCAATCTGACCAACAGTGTGAAGTGTTTCTTTTTCTCCACAGCTTCTCTAGCATTTATTTATTAATGTTTGTATTCTTGTTGGCTGCCATTCTGATTACAGCGAGAATACAAACATTAATAAGTAAATGCTGGAGAAGCTGTGGAGAAAAAGAAACACTTCACACTTTTGGTGCCTTTGTCAAGGATCACATGACTATATTATAGTTGTGTGGGTTTGTCTCTGGGTCTTATATTCTGTTCCATTGGTCTATGTGTCTGTTTTATGCCAGTATCATGTAGTTTTTTGTTTTTTTTTTTAACTGTGGCTCTTTAGTATAATTTAAAGCCAAGTATTGTGATACCTCTAGCATTGCTTTTTTGACTTAGAACTTCTTTGGCTATTCTGGCCTTACCCTTTGTTTTCACAAGTGTAAATGATGTTAGATTGTCCAAATCAGGACTTACTAATAAGAGAAAGTACACACAGTCCCTAATTTATGATGGTTTAACTTATAATATTTTTTACTTTATAATGATGCAAAATCATCAGAATTTTGAATTTGCATCTTCTCCTGTTTTAGCAACATGTGGACAATCTTCTTTCAAGATGTTGGGCAGTGGCAACAAGTCACAGCTCCCAGTCAGCCTCACAATCACAAGAGGAAACAGCTGATTCTCTATAGTGTACTGTGTTATAATTTCTGCTATTTGGTAGGTTAGGAATAGAAAACAAATTTTGATCTTATGATATTTCCAACTTACAATGGGCATATCAGGGTTTAATCTCATTTTAAGTTGGATAACATCTGTACTGATCTATAAAAAATTATTTTCTATACAGTTTGTTGAGTGCCTACTGGATATACAATGGTGAACCAAACCACATATTGCCCCAGTCTTTAAGAATAAGACTAGTAGATAAATGTCATGATCCTCTTGATAGAATGAGGAAATAGAAAAAAGAAAAAAAGGACCTGCTTAATGTCACTCAATCATTTAATTAAATATACTCAGAGAAATTAAGAGAGACCTAGGGTACTTCCATATTCTTTTAACAGCTTTACTGAAATATAATATACATACCATAAAATCACTATTTTGAATGTATATTTCAATAGATTTGAATATATTTACACAGTTCTGAAACTATAAACACATCTTTTTTTCAGTAATGGAGCTGGAACCCAGAGAGCTTTAATACTTAGCCATACCTCCAATACACTACTCCCCTTTTAAAATTGAGACAGGGTCTCATTAGGTTGCTGAGACTGACCTCAAACTTGTTATCAATCTGTCTCACACTTCTATTCCCACTCCCCGTCCCAAGCAATCATGAACTACTACATTATGCCTCTTTATATTTGTCATTTAAGGACATTTAATAAAAGTAGAATCATATAATATGTGGTCTTATGTCTAGCTCCTTCCACTTAGCATAATGTTTTTGAGATTTATCCTTGTAGTACATCAGGATGTTATTCTTTCTTAGTGCTAAGTAGTATGTCATTGTGTTATTTTCTATTTTTTAATGTGTGTTGTAAATGAAGAAATATCTAAAATGATTACAAAAATTGTAGTATAATCAAATGTTTTATTACAATAAAGTAATAATTTAGCATAGACTGTTGCAATAATTCTACTCAGGAACAGATAACAACACTTTGTTTTACATCAAAATTTTAAAATTGAGGCCTGTACTTCCATTCCATGCACAAGAATACTATGCCCAAATAAATTAATATTTAGTAAGTTACTATTGAAGGCCTATAACTGGAATGAGTGTTTTAATATTAATGAATATTAATATTACTTAATATTCACAGAAACCCCATGGAATAGGTTATAGAATAGGACTCAGACTGCCATGGTACCAATGCTGGCCACTACCAAGCGTGTGATCTTGTGCAAGGTACTTTAGTTTCACTACTTCTGTATCCACTAACAAAAAAATGAGAATCAAAATAATAACTCAGAAAGTTTATTATAAAGATCAGATTATATACACATAAGAATTCTTGGCTCACACAACAATTTTAGTTTCAGCTACCATTAAAAAGAGAGTAAATTGGTAAGTCAAAGTTAAGTAACATTGTCCTGAGTAACACAGCAAGTAAATACTATGGCCAGGATTCTGACAATGGCAACATGACTCCAGATACTAACAATCTCCATTTGATGGAGGAAAACCCAGAATCCATTGCAGAGAGACAGAATTTAAATCCATGATTGTTTTTCCTTTGACTTGACAACATGCCTATTTTTTAATACTGAGTATGCACAGTATGATGGTATTGAGTCCAAACGGTTACTGAAAAAATAAATGTAATCACATTATGCTTAAATTGGATGGGAATTAGATTAATAATATTGAATTATGGTTATACAATTGAGATTATTTAAAGCTATTCTATTCTATACTAAGAGAACTTGAATTTGTGGAAGTAATCTACAAATTTTTATTAAACAAGGAATAAATGCTGAAACACATAATGACACTGAATGCTTCTGCATTAGATTTCTACCTATAGTTTTAGCAGGTTTCAAATACCTCTTAGGACCTTTGTAGTTTGCTTAGCATTCTCAAGTAATTTAGGAGAATTATTACTAGAAACCATGTTATGAATGAGCATGTATTCATTAATCTGTGCATACCAAGAAAAACTAATTTCTGTTCTAGTAATCCCATTTCCAAAGAGGAATATTCTTATATGTACAGATCAATGAATGGGCTACTAAATCACTTTGCTTCAATTCATTTTTTAAACTTGATAATGAAAATTATTTAAAGATATTTACAGTTTAAATATTAGTAGGAAATATTTGTGTACTGAGGTCAATCACTGATTTTTTAAATTAATACATTTTATTATTCAGAATAGTTCATGTTCACAGCAAAATTTCATGGAAAGTACAGTTCTCCCCCACACACTCTGTCCCAATGATTTACTTTTTATTTGCCAATGTTGTTTCTTAAACTGATAAAGTGGACATCTTTCCCCTAAATTTTGTTTTAAAAAGAAAATTTTACTAGTTGACTTCACTGTAATTTAGCCATATTCCTGTGCATTTCTGAATTTTAAGAAAAATGTAATTAATTCTTGAAGACAGCTCTTAATGCTTATGCCCTTAGTTGACTCATGAGTCATTTACATACTTCAATTTAAAACCTGTTACATTGTATTGTGCCATATTTTTAAATTGAAGTTAATCAGAGTTCTAGTTCATGTTCTGGTGAAAGATCAATCATCATAGTAAAATAAATTTTAAAAATATTAAAACAAATGTTGAAATAAAGAATTCTGGAAGAGCAAAAGTTTAAAAATTTTAATTTTCCTTGTACTGTAAAAAATCTAGAAAAAAGGAGAAATGATTTCAATTTAATTTTGTATTTTTTATTTTATTTATTGCTTGAAACATCATTCTCTTTTAGAACTTTTAATCAAAGTGTTCCAAGGAAAATTTCACAAAAAGAGTTTTATGATGATGCAATGTGGGAGGTCACTTGCCTGACTTTTCTGTGGTGTGAACCAAGAAATAGGCAGCTTCTCAGCAAGTTAGATACTGGAAACTTTCAAGGGACACTATAAATCTACAGGTAGAAACTCTACTGCCTCACATCCATACTGAAAGATGGTAGACATACATACAACATTAAAAATCAAGGGAGCAAATGGCCCCAAACAAATGAAGATACTGCAGTAGTATAATCCATGGGCACCATAGTTGAATAAATATCAGAGGAGTTTAGAATGTACATAGTTAAACTGATCTGCAAAGTAAAGAATTGTATAAGGAGTGAAATCAGAGAGAAAATACAGGAAGTGAAAGATCACTTCAATAAAGAAAGATTTTGAAAAAAAAAAAAAGCAGAAACCCTCAAAATGAAGAAATCAAAAATCCAAATTACAAATTCAATTGAAAGAATCACCAACAGAGTGGATCACTTATTAGTCAGAAACTCAAGCAATTAAGAAAAACAATATATAATCTTAAAAATAAAGTTGACCATGGAGAAAAAATGTTAAGATACCATGAATAGAACTTGTAAGAAATGTGGGATAACCTGAAAAAACCAAATGTAAGATTTATCGGGATAGATGAAAGCTTAAAGATACATACCAAAGGAATTCACAATGTTTTCAATAAAATTAATATCAGAAAATTTCCCAAACCTAAAGAATAAAATGGAAAATCAAATACAGAAGGCTTACAGGACCCCAAATATACAAAATCACTACAGACCCACCATAAGGAACATTATTATGAAAATGCTTAGCATACAGAATGAGGATAGAATTTTGAAGGCTGCTAGAGAAAAACAGAAGTCACATTTAGAGGGAAAAAATCTGGATCTCAGCTGATCTCAACCCAGAACCTTAAAGCTTGGAGGTCTTGAAAATAATATATGCCAAGCTCTGAAATAAAATTGATGCCAGAAAAGAATACTATACCCAACAAAATTAAACTTCAGAATTGATGATGAAATAAAAACCTTCCATGAAAACCAAGAGTTAAAGGAATTCACAACTAGAAAGCTTTCACTAAAAAACATACTTAATGAGATACTTCATGAAGAAGACTTGAAAAATTAAAGTTAAAACTAGAAAAGGGAGGAACTACTCTAAAAGAAGAGTGAATCAAAACAGGAATAGTGATACAACATATTAAAATTTCTTGGATACTATGAAGGCAGTGCTAAGAGGAAAGTTCATAGCATTGAGCTCATTCATTAAAAGAATAGAAGTCAACAAACAAACAATCCAAGATTACATCTCAAAGCCCTTGAAAAATAAGAACAAATCAACACCAAAAGCAGTATAAGACAGGAAATAATTAAAATCAGAGCTTAAATCAATAAAATTGAAATATTAAAAAATAGTTGAAAATATCAAAAAAACAAAAAGTTGGTTCTTTGAAAAAATAAATAAAATTGATAAACCTTGAGCCAACCTAACAAAGAGAAAGAGAGAGAAAACTCAAATCATTAAATTCACAATGAAAAGGAAATATCATAACAGGTACTATTGAAATACAGATATAATCAGAACCTATTTTAAAAATTTATATTCTAATAAATTAAAAAATCTTGAAGACATTGACAAATGTCTAGAGACATATGATCTACCCAAATTTAATCAGGAAGACATTGAAATTTTAAATAAATCAATTTCAAGCAATGAAATTAAAGATATGATAAAAAGCTTACCAACAAAGAAAAGCCCAGGACCAGGTAGATACCAGCTGAATTCTACCAGACTTTCAAATAAGAAATAACACCAATTCTTCTCAAATTATTCCATGAAATAGGAAAGGAAGAAATGCTTGCAAACTCATTCTATGAAGCTAGTATTACCTTATACCAAAAACAGACAAAGACACATCAAGGAATAGAAATTTTCAGACCAATATCCCTCATGAACATAGATGTAAGAATTCTTAATAAAATACTGGAAAATTACATATGAAAACAGATTAAAAAGATAATGCACCATGATCAAGTGGAGTTCACCCCAGGGATGCAAGGTTAGTTCAACATAAGGAAGTCAATAAATGTAATTCATCATATTAATAGACTTAAAGAAAAGAATGACATGATTATCCCAATAGATGCAGAAAAATCATTGAACAAAATACAGCACCCCTTCATGTTTAAAACACTAGAAACAAACCTATATATGTAGAGTTATCTAATACTAGACAAAGGCACCATAAACATACATTGGAGAAAAGATCCCCTATTCAACAATTGCTGCTGGGAAAATGGAAAATCCATATGTAATAAAAAGAAATGTAACCCCTATCTCTCACCCTGCACAAAACTCAACTCTAAGTGGATCAATGACCTAGGCATTAGACCAGAGACCTGTGCCTACTAGAAGAAAAAAGTAGACCAAATCTCCATCATGTTGACTTAGGAATTGAATTCCTCAACAAGACTTCTTAAGAGCCAGAATTAAAATCAAGAATCAATAAAAGGGATTGTATCAAACTAAAAAGCTTCTTCACAGTAAACAATTAAGGATATGAAGAGAAAGCCTACAGAATGGGAGAAAATTTTTGCCACCAGCACCCCAGATAGAACATTAATCTCCAGAATATAAGAACTCAAAAACAATACCAAAAAAAACAAATAACCCAAACAATAAATGTGCAAAAAAATTGAACAGACACTTCTGTAAAGAAGAAATGTGGGGGGGGGGGAGATGGCGGAATAGAGGAGATACCGCATCTGGCAATTCTGCAGACGAACCCGAGAAAACAGTCAAAAGGCTTCTCCACCCAGTACTGCCTTGACAGAAAACTATATCTCAGAGCATGTGACAGGACACTATACAGCGAATCTTTCACAGATTCCATTGGAGCAGCGAGCGTGGCACAGAATGCAGAGGCTTTGCTTGCCTGTAAGACTCCAGTCGCCAACCCCAAAGCCTGCAGTCTGAACACTCGCAGATCACAAGCAGCAGATCAGAAGTAGAAAATCAGCAACTCTACAGATGGAATTCTGACCACAGCACAAGGTCACCCCAGCACTCCCACCTCACCAAATACCTGATGCAGGAAACAATGGAATCCATCTTGGAAAACATTTTTCACAATCTCTTGGTGGGCGTGGTCACTGGCATGGATCTGTGGCTGATCAGGTACCTGGTTCCCAACTCCCCCACCCCCAGATGTGATAACTCAAAACCATTTTCACAATCTTTTGGGGGCATGGCTAGCAACGGGGAACCACAACTATACAGGCACCTGGTTTCCAACTCAGAGAGACTAAGAATAGAGAGGATACAGGCAGAAGCTCAAACCCTCTCAAACTGGTTATATCCACCACCCAGAAGGCAGAGACTCAAGCTTGGAATAGATATTGCCACCTACTGGAAGAAAAGAAAACAGAATTCTAACAAATTCTTTTTCTTTTAACATCAATTCTCCTCTATCTTTCCCCTCTGGTCCTCACAACCTCAATATATGTGAAACCAAGAACTTTACATGAAATAAGAGTTTAAGAACTGAATCACCAGAATAATATAATATAGAGGAATTGCATAAGCCCCCCCAGCTTTTTCTTTTTCTTATTTCTCCCTCTCTCTCCCACTTTCAACCTCCTAAATTTTACTATTTTTACTTTGGGTAATTTTCTAAATACATACAGGTGTTTTATTTTGTGCATTCTTCTCTAAACTACCTCCTGTCTATTCATTAGCGTTTTCCTCCAAAGTTGCTAAGATAGATTAACCCCATACCCTCACACCTTTTCCCCTTAACATAACGTCCTACCCCCAACACTCAGTCCTCTATATTCCATGAGAAACTGTATGCCTTTTTATGAAACTAATAACTATATTTAAATAATAATTGAATCCAACATCTCTAGACATAGAGAAAAACTATAAATGTATTAATAATGAAAACTTGCACATAAATGATATATTGTTGATATTGGGAACTGTTAACATTATTTTTCCCCACAAAGGAGAGATTTTGGAACTATATAAGAGTAATATAAATCTATAGGGGAAAACCAATAACACAACAGTCTCACAGAGCTGGAAAGAAATGTGAGCAACATGAAAAGACAAGGAAAGAAAGAACCACAAACAATGCAAGACAATACAACATTAGAAGAGGTGATATCTACAGCAGAAAAAAAATATCAGATAAAGATTTTAGGATATACATGGGTCAGATGTTCTGGAGTCTCAGGGAAGATATTTGACAACAAATGCAGACAATGAAAAATCAATTTGACAATGAATCACAGAAACAAATCCAAGAAGCAAAAGATCAACTCTACAGGGAGATAGAGATTATAAAAAAAAAACAAACAGAAATCCTAGAAATGATAAATGATAAACCAAATTAAAAACTCAAATGAGAGTATCACAAGCAGAGTAGACCACTTAGAAGATAGGACATCAGACAACGAATAGAGTATATCAACTCAAAAAGAATGTAGACAACTGTGCCACCGGAGATCGAGGCTGACTGATCCGCGCGGCCCGCCCCATGGCTACAGATGGCGGGGCGCCACCGAGAAGCGACCAGCAAGCAGGGAGAAACGTGGCTACGGATTCTGTGGAATCCTGCCGGCTGAGCCCTCACTGACTCCCTGGCTGAATTCGGGATTTCAGACGGGGAAGGAAGCGTTACAGTTCTATCCCCCACAACGGAAACTCCACCAAGGAAACCAGCAGCCACCATCTTGGAAAGGTGAAGTAACCACTGCCACTCTCCGACAGATGCAACAATAAAACAGGTGTGTGTTACTCAGCTCATCTCCCATACAGTGGGGAATTTGCATAAAATCTCTCCTAGGCTTTCTGGGGGAGAGATATCAGAGCGAGCCTGCATAAAGACAAGGGGAAAACTAGAGACACCTGACCTTCAACTCCCCCTCCCAACAGCGGCGAAAACAAAACCTGTCTAGCCAGCACTGGGGGAGGGGCAAGTGGAAAAATCAAAACAATAGAGTGCCGAGGTTCTCAATAGCCACCCTCAACACCCAACAAACGGCAGGTGCAGAGAATAGTTTGAACTGCCAAGAGGCATGACTCAGGGGAAATCTGGTCTAGCAGGAGAAACCAGGGGACTAGAGGCCAGGCCCGCGCAACTGGGCGGCTGGAGACCACCCGCCCGCCTGCAATCGACCGTGCGACTGGGCAGCTAGAGATTGCCCGCCTTACAGCAACAGCCCACTCGCTGCCCCTACAACTGGGTGGCTAGAGACAGCCCACCCGCCGATGACCAACTGCGCGACTGGGCGGCTAGAGATCGCCTGCCCGCTGGCGACAGCCGGCCCGCTGCCCGCACCACTGGGTGGCTGGAAACCGCCTGCCTACTGGCGACAGATCGCCCGCCAGCTGCTTGCGCGGCTGGGTGGCTGGAGTCCACCCACCCGCTGGCAACCAATAGCCCGCCGGCTGCCACCGCAACTGCGCAGCTGGAGACCACCCACCTGTTGGTGACCGGGAGCTGAAACCAACCAGAGACAGTCCAGTCCCACACCCCCATTCAGACACCCCAGCAAGGAGCCTGGGGCCCGCCATAGCAGAGAGGTGACGTCACTGGAGCTCGGCCATTGGAATTCCTTCCCAGTGGAATCCACTTTAGCAGGCATAGTCTACCAACACAAAGGAGAGACAATAGAGATATACAAAACCAAAACAAATCTAGAGAAGAGAGCAGAAACACAGCTGGAAAGTAACATGAACATCATGATAAAACAAGGGAAAAAAGGAGTACAAACAATGCAGGACAACTTAATTCTACACGAGGACCTAGAAGCATCAAAAACATGGATAGGGAAAGAACTCAAGGCATACCTAACTCAGATGGAAAGGAATATTAGAGAAGACATGAGACAGCAAGTCCAAGCAATAAAAGTATAATTTTGAAAATGAATTAAACAAACAAATTCAAATCGCAAAGAAAGAGCTTTACCAGGACATAGAGATCTTTAAAAAAATCAAGCAGTAATCCTAGAAATGCAGGAAACTATAAACCAAATTAAAAATTCAAAGGAGAATATTACAAATAGACTAGATCAAGTAGAAGTCAGAACATCAGATAATGAAGACAAAGTTTACCAACTTGAAAAGCATATAGTCAACACAGAAAAGATGCTTAAATACCACGAGCAATCTACTCAAGAGATATGGGATGTCATAAAAGAAACAAATTTGAGAGTCATCGGGATAGAAGAAGGCCTAGAGATTCAGACCAAAGGAATGGACAACATATTAAAAGAAATAATTCTAGAAAACTTCCCAGAGATGAAAGATGGAATGGATTGCCAAATCCTGGAAACCTACAGGACCCCAAACATTCAAAACCATAATAGACCAACTCCAAGACATATAATTATGAAGATAGCCAACATACAGAAGAAGGAGAGAATATTAAAAGCTATGAGAGAAAGGAGGCAGATTACATTCAGGGGTAAACCAATTAGGTTAATGACTGATTTTTCATCGCAGACTTTGAAAGCGAGAAGATCCTGGAATAAAGTATTTCAAATGCTGAAAAATAATGGATTCCAACCAAGAATACTGTATCCAGCAATATTAAGCTTCAGATTTGACAATGAAATTAAAATCTTCCACGATAAACAAAAGCTAAAAGAATTCGCAGCCAGAAAACCAGCACTAAACAGCATTTTGAGCAAAATACTACAAGAAGAGGAATTGAAAAATAGTGCCCAAAACTAACAGCAGGAGGTATCTCAGTAAAGGGGGAGGAAAATGACCAAAAAAAAACTAGCCAAACTAAAATAAATAAATGAATAAACATTACTGGAAGTACAAATCATATTTCAATTGTAACCTTAAATGTTAATGGCCTAAACTCTCCAATCAAGAGACATAGGCTAGTAAACTGGATCAAAAAAAAAAAAAAAAACAAATCCAACACTATGCTGCCTTCAGGAGACTCATATGATAGGAAAAGACATACAGTGGCTAAAGGTAAAAGGTTGGGAAAAATCATACCACTCACATGGCCCTTGGAAGCAAGCAGGAGTGGCCATACTCATATCGAATAAAATCAACTTCAAACCTAAGTTAATCAAAAGGGATAAAGAAGGACACTATATACTGTTAAAAGGAACCATCCACCAACAAGACATAACAATTATCAATTTGTATGCACCAAACAATGGTGCTGCAACGTTCATAAAAAACTCTACTCAAGTTCAAGAGTCAAATAGACTACAACACAATAATTATGGGTGACTTCAACACACCGCTCTCACCATTAGACAGATCCTCTAGATAAAAGCTGAATAAAGAAACTATAGAACTCCATAGCACAATCAATAACCTAGACTTAACCAACATATATAGAATATATCAACCATCATCAAGTGGATACACGTTCTTCTCAGCAGCACATGGATCCTACTCAAAGATAGCCAAAGTTAATCAAAAGGGATAAAGAAGGACACTACATACTGTTCAAGGGACCCATACACCAATAAGACATAACAATCATTAATATATATGCCCCAAACAATGGTTCAGCTATGTTCATCAAACAAACTCTTCTCAAGTTTGGAGTCAAATAGACAACAACATAATAATCATGGGTGATTTTAACACACATCTCTCACCACTGGACAGATCTTCCAAAAAAAATTTGAATAAAGAACTATAGAGGGCTGGGGATGTGGCTCAAGCGGTGGCGCACTCGCCTGGCATGCGTGCGGCCCAGGTTCGATCCTAAGCACCACATACCAACAAAGATGTTGTGTCCGCCAAGAACTAAAAAATAAATTTTAAAAATTCTCTCTCTCTCTCTCCTCTCTCACTCTCTCTTTAAAAAAAAAAGAACTATAGAACTCAATAACACAATTAATAACTTAGACTTAATAGATATATAGAATATATCAACCAACATCAAGAGCATACACTTTCTTCTCACCAGCATATGGATCCTTCTCAAAAATAGACCACATATTATTCCACAGAGCAACTCTTAGCAAATACAAAGGAGTAGAGATACTACCATGCATTTTATCCTATCATAATGGAATGAAATTGGAAATCAATGCTAAAATCAGGAAGAAAAAATCCTATATTACATGGAGAATGAACAATACGCTACTGAATGAATAATGGGTTACAGAAGACATCAAGGAGGAAATTAAAAAAATTCTTAGAGGTAAATGAGAACACAGAAACAACATGTCGAAATCTCTTGAACACTCCGAAAGCAGTACTAAGAGGAAAATTCATTGATGGAGTTTATTCCTCAAAAGAAGAAAAAGCCAACAAATAAATGACCTCACTCTACATCTCAAAGCCCTAGAAAAAGAAGAACAAAACAGCAGCAAAAGAGTAGAAGACAAAAAATAATTAAAATTAGAGATGAAATTGAAAAAATTGACAAAACTAAAAGTTGGTTCTTTGAAAAAATAAATAAGATTGACAGACTCTTAGCTATGCTAATGAAGACAAGAAGAGAGAGAACCGAAATTACTAGCATACGTGATGAAAAAGGCATATCACAACAGACACTACAGAAATACAGAAGATAATTAGAAATTATTTTGAAACCTTATATTCTAATAAAATAGAAGATAGTGAAGGCATCGATAAATTCCTAAAGTCATATGCCCTGCCCAGATTGAGCCAGGAAGATATACACAACTTAAACAGACCAATATCATGTAAGGAAATAGAAGAAGCCATCAAAAGATTACCAACCAAGTAAAGCCCAGAACCGGATGGATATACAGCCAAGTTTTACAAGATCTTTAAAGAAGAACTAATACCAATACTCTTCAATCTATTTCAGGAAATAGAAAAAGAGGGAATACTTCCAAATTCATTATATGAGGCCAATATCACCCTGATTCCAAAACCAGACAAAGACACCTCAAAGAAAGAAAACTTCAGACCAATATCTCTAATGAATATAGATGCAAAAATCCTCAATAAAATTCTGGCAAATCAGATACAAAAACATATCAGAAAGATCATGCACCATGATCAAGTGGGAGTCATCCCAGGGATGCAAGGTTGTCTCAACATACGGAAATCAACAAATGTAATTCATCACATCAATAGACTTAAAGATAAGAACCATATGATCATCTGATAGACACAGAAAAAGCATTTGGCAAAATACAGCACCCCTTTATGTTCAAAACACTAGAAAAACTAGGGATAACAGGAACTTATCTCAACATTGTAGAGGCTATCTACGCTAAGCCTCAGGCCAACATCATTCTCAATGGAGAAAAACTGAAGGCATTCCCTCTAAAATCTGGAACAAGACAGGGATGCCCTCTCTCACCACTTCTATTTAACATAGTTGTTAAAACACTGGCCAGAGCAATTTGACAGATGAAAGATATTATAGGAATAACTATAGGAAAAGAAGAACTTAAATTAGCACTATTTGCTGCTGATGATTCTATACCTAGAAGACCCAAAATACTCCTCCAGGAAATTTCTAGAACTAGTAAGTGAATTCAACAAAGTGGCAGGATATAAAATTAACACCCATAAATCAAAGGCATTTCTGAATATCAGTTACAAATCCTCTGAAAAGGAAATGAGGAAAACTACCTCATTCACAATATCCTCAAAAAATAAAATAAAATAAAATACTTGGAAATAACAAAAGAGGTGATAGAAAGCTACAGAACCCTAAAGAGAGGAATCAAAGAAGACTTTAGAAGATGGAAAGATCTACCTTGCTCATGGATAGGCAGAATAATATTATTAAATGACCATACTACCAAAAGCCTTATACAGTTTCAATGCAATTTCGATCAAAATCCCAATGGCATTCCTCATAGATATAGAAAAAGTAAACATGAAATTTATCTGGAAAAATAAGAGACCCAGAATAGCTAAAGCAATTCTAAGCAGGAAGAGTGAAACAGATGGTATTGCTATACCAGACCTTAAACTATACTACAGAGCAATAGTAACAAAAACAGCATGGTACTGGCACCAAAACAGGCTGGTAAACCAATGGTACAGAATAGAGGACATAGAGCCTAACCCACAAAATTACAACTATCTTATATTATACAAAGGTGCCAAAAGCATGCACTGGAGAAAGGATAGCATCTTCAACAAATGGTGCTGGGAAAACTGGAAATCTGTATGCAACAAAATGAAATTGAATCCCTATCTCTCACCATGCACAAAAGTTAACTCAAAATGGATCTAGGAATTAAACCAGAGACTCTGCATCTAATAGAAAAAAAAATTAGGCTCTAATCTTCATCATGGGGGGCTAGGCCTCAACTTCCATAATAAGATGCCTATAGCAGAATAATTAAAACCAAGAATCAACAAATGGGATGGATTCAAACTAAGAAGTTTTTTCTCAGCAAAAGAAATAATCTGTGAGGTGAACAGAGAGCCTACATCCTGGGAACAAATTTTTACCCCTCACACATCAGATAAAGCTCTAATCTCTAGGGTATATAAAGAGCTCAACAAGATAAGCACCAAAAAAACAAATAATCCAATCAATAAATGGGCCAAGGACCTGAACAGACACTTTTTAGAAGAGGATATTCAATCAATCAACAAATATACCAAAAATGTTCATCATCTCTAACTATCAGAGAAATGCAAATCAAAACTACTCTAAGATACCATGTTACTCCAGTAAGAATGGCAGCCAGTATGAAGACAAACAACAACAAATGTAGGTGAGGATATGGGGAAAAAAGTATACTGATACACTGCTGGTGGGACTGCAAACTAGTGCAGCCAATTTGGAAAGCAGTATGGACATTCCTTGGAAAGGTGGGAATGGAACCACCATTTGACCCAGCTATTTCTCTTCTCAGACTATACCCAAAGGACCTAAAAACAGCATACAACATGGACACAGCCACATCAATGTTTATCGCAGCTCAATGCACAATAGCTAAACTGTGGAGCCAACCCAGATGTCTTTCGGTTGACAAATGGATAAAAACATGTGGCATTTATACACAATGGAATATTACTCAGCACTAAAAAAGGACAAGATCATAGCATTTGCAGGGAAATGGATGGCATTGGAGAAGATTATGCTAAATGAAGTTATCCTATCCCAAAAAAACAAATTCTGAATTATTTCTCTGATATAAGGGGCAGACTCAAAGTGGGGTAGGGAGGGAGAGCATGGGAGGAAGATTACCTCTAGATAGGGAATAGGGATGGGAGGGAAAGGGACGGAGAAAGGGAATAGCAAGCATTGTGGAAGGAGACAGTCATCATTATACAAAATACATGTATGCAGATGTGAATTTGGTGTCAACATACCTTATATACAAACAAAGATATGATAAATGGTGGTTTAAAGGTGTATTAAGAATTGTATTGCAAAAAAAGAGAGAGTTCATGTATAATAGCATAATTTTGTGTGAACATACTTTATATACAGAGTTACAAAAAATTGTGCTGTGAATGGATAATTACAAATGTAATGCACTCCACTATTGTCATGTATGTAAGAAATAAAACTACACTGAGATTCCATCTCATTGGGAGGTTGTCAGCACCTCACCAAGGGGTCCTTCTTTCTGCCCAGGAGAGATAAGCCACCAGAGAAAATAAGTCAGAAATAATTAGTGAAGAACAAAAGAAACAGAGGTAGAAAAAATAGTTTTAAAGAGCCCCTGATAGATACAGCCTGAACTCTGATATAAGGAGCATGACTCAAAGTGGGGTAGGGAGGGAGAGCATAGGAGGAAGCTGGGGCCAAACAATTAAAAATGGCTCTTTTGGTTTATTTAAGGGGGTACATCAAAGGTAGGGATAAGGTTTCAGGGATGGAGTCTTGCTTCTTGATATCTTTCATTCAGCAGGTTGATTGGCATCTTGGCAGTTCACACCGATTTGTGAGAGGCTGTGCAACTACAGCAGGTCACCCCATCTCTGGTGCTGTGTGGGACCAGGCAGAGCTGAATAGAAATTCACATGTATTTGGGTGATCTTACCCTGTGGGACTGCCATGAGAAGTTCCCAAACACCAGATCTTCCTATTCACTAGGCTGCAATGCCAATGTACTCCACACACAGCCCATGGATGGCTCTCAACACATCTCACTCTAATCATAATGGCAATTATCAAGAATACATACAATACGTGTTGGCAAGAATGTGAGGCAAAAGGTACACTCATACATTGCTGGTGGGACTGCAATTGGTGCAACCAGTCTGCAAAGCAGTATGGAGATTACTCAGAAAAGTTGTAATGAAACCATGATTTTACCCAATTATCCCACTTCTAATCATATATGCAAAGGACTTAAAATCAGTATACTATAGTGACAGGGCCACATCAATATTCATAACAGCTCAATTTGCAATAGTAGCTAAGCTATGGAACCCAACATGATGTGGAATTTCATTTCTACTTATTTCAGAGGGACAATGTACATACTGATATGGATTATATATAAATAAATTAAATAAATATATAAATGTGTCTCAATTTAAAAGCAATCAATAGTAGGACAAATTAGAATATTTAGGGCTGGGGATGTGGCTCAAGTGGTAGTGCGCTCACCTGGCATGCGTGTGGCCCAGGTTTGATCCTCAGCACCACATACAAACAAAGATGTTGTGTCCGCCAATAACTAAAAAATAAATATTAAAAAATTCTCTCTCTCTCTCTCTCTCTCTCTTAAAAAAATTAGAATATTTAAATTTAAGCCAAGAAAAAAAATTGATCTAGCCAAAGGCAAGCAGGGAGTAAAAATGCATGAAAAATTCAAGTAAAAATACAATGTAAGGAAAGAAAGATATTATAATATATAAGTATAAATCTTTTAAAAGTACTTTATTCAAATTATCCATAGAAGAAACCCTTTATGTGAAAGGTCATAAAAAGATTGAATATTTTAAAAATGGGAGAAGACATATGTCTATCAAAAAATGAGTAATGATTTCAATCACAGACAATAATTTTAAGCAAAAATACAAAAGTTAGAGAGGAAATTTTCTAATAATAAAAAATGATAATATATATTGTTCTAAACCTATTGGCACCTAACATTACAGACTTAAAACATGTCAAATGATAGAGCAAGCCAACCATCAATCAGTAGAGATCTTGAAGATTTGAATAATGTAGTTTTATTTTAATATGCATATGTAACTTTTTACAGGAAATCCTGAAAAATTTACAAACAATAGAACAAAATTTAGTCATAAAGGAAACCTAAATGAAGTACAATTGATCAATATCATCATAATTTTCCCTAATTATTATGTAATAAAATAGAAATTACTATCAAAATATTAGTTTCAATATGATCTACTTTTGAATAATATTTGTTATTGTTTGGATGTGAGGTGTCCCCCAAAAGCTCCAGTGTGAGACAATGTGAGAGGGTTTAGAAGGAAAATGATTGGGTTGTAAGAGCCTTAACCCAATCAGTGAATTAATCCCCTGACAGAGATTAACTGAGTGGTAACTTGAAGAAGTAGGGCATTGGGAGTATGGCTTTGGGGTATATATTTGTATCTGGTGAGTAGAGTCTCTCTGATTTCTGATCATCATGTGATCTGATTCCCTTTTCTGCCATGACATTCTGACTTACCTGGAGACCTGAGGAAAGAAGCCTGCTGTCTATGGACTGAGACCTCTGATACCATGAGCTCCCAAATAAACTTTTCCTCCTGTACAGGTGTGCTGGTCAGATAAGCAAAAAAACTGACAGAATTTGGTACTGAGAAGCAGGGCCTTTGCTGTGACTAACCTGACCATGTGGTTGAACAGCATTCTGAGCTTTTTGAAATTTGTGGAAGGAATTTTGAGATGCTTAGCAGTGCAAGCTGAAAATGCTCTAGGTTGTTGAAAGCAGAAATTAATGGCTGATTCTGGTGGGAGTTTAGAAAATCACAATGTCCATAGGACTCTGGATGGTGAAGATGAGGCTCAAGAGGGTTTAAAGGAAAAGGAGGACACTATTGGTAATTGGACTAGATGCCATACATGTTATGTTCTGGCTGAGAAGTTGTTTGCATTTTGCCCATTTCCTGAGACTTTCTGAGGCTGATTTTAAAAGCAATGGACTTCTTAATCTGGTGGAAGAAATGTCTAGTCAGCATAACATTCAGGCAGTGGCATGGATATTGCTGGTGGCTTTTAGCCTAATTTATTGTGATATTCAAGAGCAGAAAACAGAGCAGAAATATTTGAAAAACTCAAACTTGAAAGGCAGGAGTAAAACTGAGGCTAAGAAAGTTACAATTGTTAAAGAGATTACTACCACTAAAGAAATGCTAAAAACTTTGCCCAGAGACAATAAGAAAGATGGCTTAAGGAAATCTCAGGACCTGGTAAGACCATACCCATCTCAGGCTCAACAGAATAAAAGTGAAAAATCTCTTGAGAGCAGTGTGGACTCCTTCTTGCTCAAGGGGCCCTAGGAAGTTTTTTTCAACATGCTCAGCCATCTAAGCATTCAGAGACCAGGGTACCTGGAGGCTTGGCTGCTGCTCAAGATGGCAGCAGGCCTTGTCATCAACCACGTGGTGCTATTTCTGCAGAAATGCAGGTTGGTGGAGTTAGGAGATTATGGAGACTTTTACCAAGAGTTCAAAGGAAGGCCTGGAAGGCCAGGCAAAGTGCAGTAGGGTTGGAGCCTCTGTAGGCACGCTCTGAAAGGGTGATGTGTAGAGATTTGAGGAGAAAGCTAAAACTGCAGTGAAGACACCTGAGATTAAGAAATTCCAGTACTGTGGAACATCCACTGAAGAAGGCTCCAGGAATTGAGCAGAGACAAGCCAAAAGAAATACCACTTGCAGTACAACCAAGATGGCCACAGCAGTGGAGCTACACAAGTCATATGCCCCAGATGATGGATTGTGGAACTATAGAACTTGTTTGCCTAACTGGATTTTGGTTTTACTTTGGTCTCATCCCTTCTTTCTCTGCTCCTATTTTTGTGAATAGAAATGTTTACTCTGTACCTTTATATATTGGATACTTGTAAATTGCTTTTAATTTTACATGAGCTCACAATGCAAGATTGCCTTGAACCAGGAAGAACACGTTGGACTTGAACTTTGAGAAATCTTGGAATTGTTGAGACTGTAGGGACTCTTGGGAATATACCAAATGCATTTTACATTGTCAAATGAGTGTGAGCTTTTGGGGGCCAGGGGGAGAATTTTATGGTTTGGATGTGAGATTCCCCCAAAAACAATGACAATGACAGAGGGTTCAGAAGGGAAATGATTGGGTTGTGAGAGCCTTAACCCAGCAGTGAATTAATCACCTGATGGGATTAATTGAGTGGTAATTCAAGACAGGTAGGGTGTAGCTGGAGGAGGTGAGGCACTGGGGGCATGGCTTTGGGGTATATATTTGTATCTAGCAAGTGGAGTTTTTCTCTTGCTGCTTCCTGATAATCATGCAAACTGCTTTCACCTGCCACACTCCACCATGATGTTCAGCCTTACCATGAACCCTGAGAAATGGAGCCTGCTATCTATGTATTGAGACCTCTGAAACTGTGAACCCCCAAATAAACTTTTCTTCCTTTACAGTTGTACTGGTTGGATCACAGGTAGAGCGCTTGCCTAGCATAAAAAAATCTGACTAAAACAATATCAAAACAAATTTCACAATAATCTTCTAGTTAAAAATGAAGTTATAACATTAGCTAAGAGAAATATAGAACTGAAAAACAATCAAAATAGTACATATTACAACTCAAAGAATACAACAAGGGGATGTAGTGAAAATTTTATACCTTCAAATTTTATATTCTTCAAATATTTTATATTCTTCAAATTTGGAAAAACAAAGGGCTTAAAATAAATGAATTAAAATTTAATTTCATGTACTTTGATAGATATAAAATTTAAAATACCTAAAAGATGAAAATAAATCAATGAAATAGTGACTCATTTAGTATAGAAAATTAACAAAATTAATGGTTATACTTTGAAAAAATGAACAAAGTAAACAGACTTTTGACAATGTGGTTAGCAGAAAAACATACAAAATAAACAAAATGAACAATGAGAGAAAATAAAGTTGCATATGTAATAAATAATTTAGTAAATAACTACATGTGCAAATATATACAACATAATTGAAAATGTGGTTGAGGTATATTATCTCCCCCCAAAATACAAATATAGCTGGGCACGGTGGCATATGCCTGTAATCCCAGCAGCTCGGCAGGCTGAGACAGGAGGATTGAAAGTTCAAAGCCAGGCTCAGCAAAAAGCAAGGCACTAAGCAACTCAGTAACACCCTGTCTCTAAATAAAATACAAAAAAGGCTTGGGGGATATGGCTCAGGGGTTGAGTGTCCATGAGTTCAATCCCTAGTCCAAAAAATAAAATTCAAATGTACAAATTGATGAAAGAATATATAGAGAACTTCAAAAGACAAGAAAGAATTAAAGCAATTGAAATAACTGTTAAGCCATCTTTTTTCAAAAATCTCTACAACTTGATTTTTAAATTTGACATCCATCCAAATTTCAAGGAGTAATTCTTATTTTATTCTGTGGATCAAAATACCAAAACACACATACACATACACACAAACACAGTAAGAACCACATTTACTCAGCTCACTTTTTTAGAATAGTATAGTCTTGATGCCAAAATAAAATAAAGATGATTTTAAACAATAAAATTATTAGCTCTACTTTCTTATAAACACAGATGACAATATTATGAAGAAAAAATAACCAATTCAATTTGAATGTATTTAAATAAATAACATAATCCATAGAGTTATCCTAGAAGGGCAAGAATGTTCCAATATCAGAAAATTTATCAATATTACTTTCAACATAGATTAAAGGAAAATGTATAAAAATATCTTAACCAATTTAGAATATTTAATACAGTCTTTTATCAATTTTAAATTAAAAATACTATTGGGTCACAAATATAAAAACATGGGCTGGGGTTGTGGTTCAGTGGTAGAGCACTTGCCTAGCACATGTGAGGCACTGAGTTTGAGCCTCAGAACCACATAAAAAAATCAATCAATAAAAAAATAAAGCATTACATCCATCTACAACTAAAATATTTTTTAAAAATAATACACAGCAACTTCCTTATCTTGCTAAATTTGTATTCTTCTTTTTAATTTTTAGTTGTGGTTGGACACAATATCTTTATTTTATTTATTTATTTTTATGTTATGCTGAGAATCAAACCCAGGGCCTCACATGTGCTAGGCAAGTGCTCTTCTGCTGAGCCACAACCCCAGTCCCAGTACATTTATATTGTAATACCCTACAATAAATATTAAAATTAATGTAGTAAATTCAATGCATTTCTTGTTGTGATATGCACTTAATGCATGCAAATTTAATGCAATTTTCTTTATGTTATCACTGTTACATGGAGAGCCCAGCCTAAACTAAAATAAGAAAAACAGATAAGGATTAGAAGATAAGGCAGTAAATTTGAAGGTTTTTTTTTTTTAGATGAAATGATCATTTACCTAGAAAAATCAATAGATTCCAAATTATCAGAATTAATAAAAATTAATTCAGTGGTATTATTGCTGTAAACAGGATTATAGGAACATCAGTAGTAGCCAATTAGAACTTATTATAAAATAATAGCATGTCATTCATAACCCAGGAATTTGTTTTTATAAGAAAAAACTAGATATTTATAAGACAGCTTTGAAATGCATAAAGAAAAATTACAAAATCCCATCCTCAGGATTGGGATAACATATTATAAAAATACTGACTATCCACAAATTAATTAATGAATTTAATACTTAAAATTATAGTATGATATTTAAGGTACTTGATAAACTCACTCTAAAAAATGCATTGATGAATAAAAATCTAAGAATACTAGTATGGCAGTATGTAAAAAAGTGGATGTGTAACCGATGTGAATCTGCAATATGTATATGGGGTAAAAATGGGAGTTCATAATCTGCTTGAATCAAATGTATGAAATATGATATGTCAAGAGCTTTGTAATGTTTTGAACAACTAATAATAAAATAAATAAATAAATAAGGATGGGTTAAATCTTTAGTATCACTAAATAAATAAATAAATAAATAAAAGGAAAAAAAAGCCAAGAATAGGTAGATTGATCTTTATAAAGAAGAAAAAAGATGAAAAATTGATCCTCTTGTATATTAAGACATAAAACCAAGTTACAGAAATGAAATGTGTCATCAATCAAGAAAAGGTCAAGAAATGAAACATCAAATTACTTCAGAGACAGATGGGAACTTGACACAGGTATGACATATACATCATTGGGGAAAATGGGTTTTTTAATCATGCTAAGAAAACTGGTTCACTATATGGAGTAAAATAAAACTGGATTAGTGAGCAATGTGGTGTGGTGCATGCTTGCAATTCTAGCAACTCAGGAGGCTGAAGCAGGAGGATCTCAGATTTGAGGCTAGTCTCAGCAACTTAATGAAATCCTGTCTCAAAATAAAAAATAGAAAGGGCTAGGGGTATAGCTCAGTGGTAGAGTGCCCATGGGTTCAATACCCAGAACTTGAAAAAAACTGGATTAATATTTACCTCCACATATTATATTGAATGGTAACTCCATTAAGAGCTAAAATTTTAATGGCAAGACAGTAACATTAATAGAAAAAAATGTAGAAATGCATGATTTATAGGCAAGAAAGACCTTTTAAAATTTTCAAAATACCAAAAAATTTTATTGATTTGATTATATAAAATTAAGGAAATTAAAGAATTCTATTCAACAAAGAATACTGCACAAAATTAATTTATGTTTAGAATGGAAAAGTATATTCATAGTACTTGAAATTAAGAAGAAATTTATCTTTTATGTAAAATGATACTCAAAGATAGCTCGAATTATAAAAATAATGGACAAAAGATTATAAGTAAGCAACTTACTATATTCATAGTACTTGAAATTAAGAAGAAATTTATCTTTTATGTAAAATGATACTCAAAGATAGCTCCAATTATAAAAATAATGGACAAAAGATTATAAGTAAGCAACTTTCTAAAATTTTAAAAAGTAACAAGTATATAAGATTCTCAAAATTATTATTTAGAGAAATAGAAATTAAAAGAAAATGAGATCACTCTACATCTATTACATAGCAATAAGTAGAAAGCTACTTTGTGCCAAATGTGTTTAGCGATTTTAAGAAGGACATCCTCATCATTGTTTTTGGAACTGTAGACCACTGCAGATATTCAGGGGACTTAATGTACACTACTTAGTAAAATTAAGTGCACATATATCTAAGCTTTAGCAATTTTGAGCCTGAGTTTATAGTCCAAGGAAATTTTCATAAAGTTACTTGAGGATATTTTTATAAAAGTATATGCCCAATATAGATTGCAATGTTTGATGGCATGCCTGGGAGATGGAAGCAGACTACATATCTATTCCTTTGGGAGTGTTCAGGCAAAATATGGTAGATGCACAACTTGAAACACTACGAGCAGTTAGAAGTGACAGATTAGATGTATAATGTGCAACATGTGCAGACATTAAAAGTATTGATGACAGCAACAAAAATTAAAAATATAATGAAAACTAAAATGTACTATTTTATATGCATTAAAATACATCAGAATAAAATATACTGTCATATATAACTAAAGAGAACCAAATAAAATAAAGTACATGTTCACATTGGATCTGTGGTTTATTCTGGGTAGTGTAAACCTTTTTAACCATATTAAATATTAAAATCTATATACATGGGATATATTTCATTTATTTGTGTCCCTTTATTTTACCAATGTTTTGCAGTTTCTGTTGTACAAGTCTTTCCCCAGTTTGGTTAAGCTTATTCCTATTTTATTCCTTTTTATGCTGTTTAAAATAAGAGTATTTTCCTAATTTCTTTTATGAATGGATCATTGGTATTGTACAGAAATATGAGAGATTTTTGTATATGTTAATTTTGTACCCTAAAACTTAACTAATTTAAGTTCTAATAATGTGTGTGTGTGTGTGTGTGTGTGTGTGTGTGTGTATTGTCTTTAGTTTTTTTTTTTTTTTGGTTTTGGTACTCGGGATTGAACTCAGGGACACTCGACCACTGAGCAACATCCCCAGCCCTATTTTGTATTTGATTTAGAGACAGGGTCTCACTCAGTTGATTAGCGCCTCACATTTTGCTGAGGCTGAGCTTTGAACTTGCAATCCTCCTGTACCAGCCTTCTGAGCCACTGGGATTACAGGCGTGCATCACCATGCCTGGCCTAGGTTGTTTTTTTTTTTTTTTAAACACATAGAACCATACCAAATACAGACAATTTTACTTATTTCTTTTAAATTTGAATGACTTTTACTGCTTTCTCTTGCCTAATTGCTCTGATTGGGATGTCTAGTGCTATGTTGAAAAGAAGTATCCAGGATGGACATGCTTGTTTTGTTTCTGGTCTTAGAAAGCCTTCCATTTTTCTCCATGGAGTGTGATATTAGCTATGGAAGGGACAAATATTTGCAAAAAAAAAAAATCCTGTCTGAGAAAGATTAATTTCCAAAATATATAAGGAACTCTAAGTCAATAGAAAAAATCCAAATAACTCATTTAAAAATGTCTGATTGATGGAGCAGATATTTCTTAAGAGAAAATACATGAATGGCCAATAGGTATAAGAAAAGATGCTCAATACCATAAGGGAAATGCAAGTAAAAGATTCATGAGATATCACCTCATACCTGTAGGGGTGGCTATTAACAACAAGATAAAAAGTTCTGAAGAGTCAGTGAATTTGGAATCCTTGTTCATTGTTGTTAGAATGTAAAATGATGCAGCAGCTATGGAAAACAGTATAAAAGTTCTTCAAATAATTCTTCAAATAAAACAGAATGACTATATGATCTACAATCACACTTCTGGATATTTAAAAGCATTGAAACCAAGATTTTGAAGAGACATCTGCACTCCCTTGTCCATTGCAGCATTATTATTTCTTTTCCATTTAATTAACACATAAAATTATACATATTTATTAGGTACAATGTGGTATTTCAATGCATGTAAACAGTGTACACTGATCAAATTAACTTAAGTATTATTTTCATCTCCTTATAATTTCTTTATGTTTAGAGCTTTTAATCTCTTCTCTTTTAGTTCTTCAAAAATGTATAATAGGTTAGTGTGAATTACAGTGACCCCATTGTTCTATAGAACATTAAAACTTATTCATCATCCTATTAAATTGTGGTTTAGCACCCATTATTCAACCTTGTTCTATCGTCCCTCCCAGCCTCTAACAATTGCTACTCTACTTTCCAACAACTTTTTTTGTTTGTTTGTTTGCTTCCACATATGATGTGATATTTGTTTTTCTTTGTCTGGCTTGTTTTACTTGACATATGTTCTTTAGTTTCATCCAATTTTCACCAAATGACAGGACTCCATTCTTTTTTTAATGAGTGAGTTTCATTGTGTATATATAACTTATTTTCTTTATTTATTGATCCCTCAATGAGCACCAAGGTTGATTTTATATTTTGGTTATTGTGAATAGAGCTGATTCATTACAACATTAATCTCTATAGACAATATATGGAAGGAATCCAAATGTCTGTTGACAAATGTATAGAGAAAATCTAGTATACATACAAAATGGATACAATTCAGTCTTAAAAGGAGGACATTCTTCCATTTTTTAAAAATTGTTTAGTTGTCAATGGACCTTTAATTTTATTTATTTATATGTGGTGCTAAGAATCAAACCCAGTGCCTCAAACATGCTAGGCAAGTACTCTACCACTGAGCTACAATCCCAGCCCATGACATTCTTCCATTTTTGAGAAAATGGATGAAACTGGAAGACATGTTGAGTGAAGTAAGCCATTCATAAAAGACATATATTTCATGATTCCACTTATATGAAGCAGATAATACAATAGTGGTGACCCAGGACTGAAGGCAGAATTAACAAGGAATTTCTGTTCAAGGGATATGAATTTCCATTTATGTTAGATGAATAATTTGTAGGAAACTGCTATAAAACTTAATGCCTATAATTAGCATTACGGTATTGTGCACTTCCAATTTGTTCAGTGTAAATGTGATGTTAAGTGCTCTTATCCTCAAACTCCTCTACCACCCTGAAAAAAAATACAACAAAGGGAAACAATCAAACTTTATCAGGTATAGGACTGATATCTTCATTCCACTGACAGTATCAAAGGTGTATGTAATGTATATGTCCAAATTCATTAAGTTGTACACATTAAATGTATGTGGTACTTTATATACCAAAAAATTATTAAAATATAAATGAACAAATGAAAACATGTATGCAAATGATACACATTTTGCAAGTTGAAGATGTAATCTAAATAGCGACCTAAGAGGAGAAAAATGAGAATAGGGTATAAAAAGGGGGGAGACTTATTCAAATAATAAATTAATGGACAAAACTTGGATCTTGTCTGAGACAATATACTGTAAGCTGATTAGAATGATTAACTCAGATCACTATATTTAAGTGTGCACTCTCTCTGAGTGTCCATTGTTGTGCAATATTTGGCTCTTTTAAACAGCAACAAAAATAATCTGACTATGCCTGTAATCCTAGCAACTCAGGAGGCTGAGGCAGGAGGATTGAAAATTCAAAGCCAGCCTTAGTAACTTGGTGAGGCCCTAAGCAACTTAGTGAGATCCTGTTTCAAAATAAAAAATCAAAAGGACTTGGGATGTGACTCAGTGGTTAAGTGCCACTGAGTTCAATTCCCAACTCCCCCTCAAAATACAGTCTGACTAGTTGTGTTTTATATGATTGCAGCAACAGTAAAAAAATCTGAACTCATAATAAAAAGAAAGGAAGATTCCATTTAAAGTACTAAATTAATTACTCTCTATTGTTTCTTGGTTTACCCCAGACATTTTCCAGTACTTTCTTCCTTAAGAATTCTAGATAGGTTATAGATTATGAGAGAAAGAGAGTATTAACAAACCAAATCCTCACTCTGCAGTGATACCAGACAAGATTCTTAAACTTAGTCTCTGTGCCAGATGCCTACATGTCTGCTTTCAAATTCTCTCTTTGTTCTGATTCTCAGGGATATTTTGCCACATACTATATTTCCTAGGTAACCCTGCTTCTGACTAGGTTTAATCAAAGACACACTACTAACAGCATACTAGAGGACAGGAGTAGAGGAGAAATCAGGATATTTCTTTGCTGTTTTGTCTGCTTATGGTGGAATCTCTAGCAAAACCTGCCTGTTTTCTGTTGTTTAAGCTCCTGCCAGACATTTTCTTTACTCTTGTTTCAGCTCCACCTTGGCCCTATCCTTCATGTTATCCCCTTCCTCCAGGTTTCCAATTCTTGTTTGGATAGCTGCTCAGATATTAACTATTACAAGGTTCCAAACCAGTTCTTAATAACCCACTCTTCTGAGGTTAACTGAAATAAATTATTCTTTTTATTCTTCCAGCCCTGCAGTTGGTAAGAACAACCTCTTCTTTTTTTTTTTTTTTTTTTTGTCCCCAGTACTAGGGATTAAACCCAAGGGCCCTTTACCACTGAGTTATACCCCTGGCTCTTTTCCTTTTGAATTTTTTGAGACAAAGGTCTCACTAAGTTTCTGAGGCAGCCTCAAGCTTGTGATGTTCCTGCCTCAGCCTCCTAAGTATCTTGGCTAACAGGAATATACCACCAGGTCCAGATGGTAGGGACTTCTTATAGTTTTTATTCTCTGGATTTCCTCAACTTACCATGATGTCAGCTTCTCCAACAACTCTATACTTAGTTACCTTTATTAAATTATCTCTACTGAAATACTTTTTTTCCTGAGAGAGTCTAGATATAACTTGCCAGCAGGAAAGATTTTTTTTAGAATAAAGAATATAGTACTATTAAAAATAATAAGAATGTCATTATTAAAGGGATGGAATGCTTACTATCTGCCAAGTTCTGTGCTGAACATTTTTACACATTTTATTATTTATTCTCTATTATAACTACTTAAGATCCCTATTATATTATAGTTTTACTAATGAGAAAATAAAAATTCAAAGAATGACTTGTCTAAAGCAATATAAATATAAATGATCCCTTTTAATCATTATATACCATCATCTTATGTGATGGATAAAGCATGTGGAACTTAATTGTTATTGTCATTATTCCTAAAAAAAATATATATATATATATATGGCATGATAGAATACTTAATTTAGGTTCTTAAGGCAAATGGATGATGACCCACAATGATTAGTCCTTTCTAAGGGATGTTACATTTGTTTTGTTTGTTTGTTTTTATGTTTTTGTTTGTTTGTTTTTGTGTTTTTTAGTATATATTTATTTTTTTAATTTGTTACACATGACAGTACAATGACCTTGACATATCATACATTTGAATCAGATGGGATATAATATCTCATTTTTCTGAGTATACATACATTTGTTGTTATAACTTTTCTATTCTGAAGGGGGGTATGAATAAGTATTTATCAAAAAAGATATACAAATGGTCAATAGGAACATGAAATGATGGTCGACATCATTAGTCATTAGGGAAATTGAAATCAAAACCACAATAAAATTCGACTTCATACCTACTTGAATGTTTCTAATAAAAGAGACAATAAAAAAATTTGGTTTGAGTGTGAAAAAATTTTTTACATTTGTACAATTACTGATGAGAATGTAAAATTCTATAGCAACTTTTGGATGTATTTGTCAATTTCTCAAAAGTTTAAATACTAAGTTGCCATGTGACTTAGCAATATATCCTAGGCATACACTCAAGAGAGATGGAACTATGTATCCACACACCAATGTGTACAGGAATGATTATAACAACATTAGTTATAAGGGACCAAGGTGGAAAAAACTCAAATGTTCATCAACTAATGAATGGATTTAACAAACTGGCATATCCATGCAACAGAGTATTGTTTGTCTATAAAAAGGAATGAAGTGACGATGCATGCCAAAACATCTTGAAAATGCTATGCTAAGTAAAATAATTTGGTCAAAAAAGACCACATATTGTATGATTCCATTTATTTCAGAGGTCCAGAATACACAAATTGAGAAATAGAAAATAGATTTACATTGATCAAGGTCAGGGTGGAAAGAAGAGTTTAAAATTGCTTATTCATACAAGGCCTCTTGTAAGGTGAAATTGTGTACTTTAGAAGAAATTTTGGCCATGTGACGTATGTTTCAATAAACCTATGAAAAAGAGGCAAATTAAAATCAGCTGTTTCAGGGTTCACATCAACTCACTAATTCCAGGCTATTTAATAATATCAGATTAAGAAATTTTGAGGATAACAGAAAAATGGCCCAATGTAAGATTTTAATGGAAATATGGGAGAATGATTATAAAACAGAGAATAGATAGAGCTTTTTTTTTTGTTTAAATCAGTCGTGAAAATAGCAATTATGTACAATGTTATGGTTTAGATATGAGATGTCCCCAAAAGCTCATGTGTGAGACAAAGCAATAAAGTTTAGAGGTAAAATGATTGGGTTATAAGAACCATAGCATAGAGCTGGGGATGTGGCTCAAGTGGTAGCGCGCTCGCCTGGCATGCGTGCGGCCCGGGTTCGATCCTCAGCACCACATACAAACAAAGATGTTGTGTCCGCCAAGAACTAAAAAGTAAATATTAAAATTCTCTCTCTCTTTTTTTTAAAAAAAGAACTGTAGCATAATCAGTATATTAATCCACTGATAGTAATGAACTAGGTGGTAACCATAAGCAGGGAGGGTGTGACTGGAGGTATATACTTTATTGATGGTAAGGGGAGTCAGTCTCCCCTCCCCCGCTTTTAGGTGCAACATTCTGAGGTGCTTTTCTGTGCGACAGCCTTCCCTCATGTTGTTCTGCCTCAGCTCAAGCCCCAAGGAATGAAGCCAACTGACTATGGACTGAAACCTCTGAAATTGTGAGTGCCAAGTAAACTTTTTCTTCTCTAAAATAGTTCTTGTCAGGTGTTTTGGTCACAGAGGCAGAGAAGCTGACTAAAACACAAGTAACATGAAATGATAAGGAAAGAACTATAGCTATGCTGTGTTCCAAAATTGATAGACAGTGATAATAGAAGCAATGAGAAAGACAAGATTGGAGGGAGAATTTTTCATTTATTTACTTGCTAGTTTGCTTATTATGCATCTTCATAGTAAGGTTCCTAGGAGTTCATAACACAAAGTGGCAAATGCCTGATGCTGATTTGAATAGCTTAGGCAGATTCAGATGATATTTTGGAAAGATATTTCCAGCAAATTTAATTGGGTTATAGCCTCAACCTACTGATTCATCCAGAATTAATTTAATTCATCTGGCTGGCCAGGTGGGTGGCCCCATCAAATATTTACTTTTCTTTTTGAAGTTTCATGTTTCATTGAAGATGACTTACTTAAATGGATTTGGTAAGCATGGAGCTGAATCTGATCTCCTCCTAGAACTTCTAGAAAGGTCTCAAGGTCAGTTTAAAGGAGGATTTAAACTATATTAAATTGTTCATAACAAGGGCTTATTTTTTTAACCCCAAGCATGGATTATTAGTTGAATCTCAAGGGGAGTCTAACATTTAAATTTTGATGTACCACATGTTTTACACACATTATTAAAATTAAAGGATGGGACTGTAGTTTGTAAGGCTCTGATTTTGACTATATACTGTAATAAAGTCTCCTAAGAATTATTAATAACTGAAGCTCCATAGTACAGGTGTGCAACTAAATCACATTTTATAAATGCTTAATGAATATACTAAATGTATTTCTTTATTTTCTCTTTGAGATAGCACAAACCATAGGAATGAAGAATGTGGAATAAGTGTTCCTAATTCCTACTGTATGAGTATAAAAAATTAGGTAAGAAATCAATTCCTTGAATTTTAAACAAGAAAGGTTTCATAATGTTTTAAGTAATGATGCTCCACATCATGATAAGCCTAGAATTTAGCAGAAATGAAGCATTTCTTTTCAGAGATGGAATGGTTATATCACATTTCTAAGCTAGAGGACATGGATATAGATTAGGTTTATTGGTCAGGATAGCTTCTAAGTTACTGTATCTCTTATCAATTGGACTTAATAATCTTTTCAAATAATAAATATTTTAATGTCCCATTTCACATCCTGAAATGATCTCCATAGACAATAGAACCTGGAGATTGGGATATGGTGGAGTGGAGATAGAAAGCATCTTCCAAACCCTCCATAGTCCAGAAAGGAGTAATTTAATAGGATACATATTTTAAAATGAGCAACTAGATAAACTGTTGTTTGGGTTGCTAGAAAATTTGCTAAATGACTATCACTCCTTGTTTTTGAAAATATGAAATAAGGGTAAAAAATATTGTGAAAATGCATTTCTGCATTTTATTTTTCTAAGTAGTTGAGTTTTTTCCCTTTAAGTTTGAGAGGTTATATTTCACAGCACAGAGTTTCCTATCTGAAAGAACACTGTAGCATTTTCACATTGAGAAAATGTTAAGCTACATAACCCAACATGGCACTCTAGTGAGTGGTTGTTCTTAAATTCTTAATGTGCATTAAATTACTAAGAAGATGAATCAATACAAAGGAAAAGTCAAATAAAGTTTGAAGAATTGCAAGGATTTATGCTTTTGCATTGTGATAAAAGTTAAATTGTTCTCAGTATTTCTATGCACAAGTCATTTTAAGCATTTCTTTTTCTTTTTCTTTCTTTTTTTTTTTTTTTTTTTTTTTTGCAAAAGCAGTAGAGAGCAAGAGTTAAACACATTGGATATAAAGTCACATTGCCTGGGAAGAAACTGAGTTCTGTGTTATACTAACTGAGAGACCCTGGGTCTCTCTAATCTCAGTTTGTCCATCTACAAATACTATCCTATTATTTAATTAATGGAATTATGGAGGTTCAAATAGAAAAAGTAAGAAAATTCCTTATGGTGATACCTGCTATTCAGCCCTCACATACAACTATGTTCTAATTTTCAATGACTTAATTCAAATCCAGGCTTATCCATTTTGGGGATCTTGAACAAATACTTTAATCTTTTGCTTTCTCAAACTCCTATTTTGAAATGGAGATAATAACATCACTTACCTCACAGGGTTCTTATTAGGGTTAGTGAATTTTTTATAAATTGTTATTGTCTTTCTTAGTAATATCTTTATTAATACTAATATTATCATCTTTCTCATTAAATTTCTTTATAGAAACCTGGTGGACAATACTGAACTTTTGTAAGAATTTGTAAATTTCAAAACACTATTTAAACGCAAGAAAATACTGGCACATACATTCTAAGAAATGTTTGCTTTTCTTCAAAAAAATAATTGTTGAAAGATTTCCTTCTTCATTGAACACAAATACTTATAGGTAACCTCAGGTCTGTTTCATCATTTGGATTACTCAGAGAAGTAAGGATTTAATTTTTTATTACTAATTTTAGCTTAATATTGACACAATTCTTCAAATAGTTTAAATAGGAGTCATTATTAGCTTAGTTTTATGTTGACCTTAAGGCAGCCAGTAATGAAAATGACAAGAATTTCATCTGGTATGGTTAAAATTCCAGAGCATGGGTGGCTTACTTTATCTGCTTAAACTGGACACCAGAATGCTCTCTGTCACTGTCACCTAAGGAATACACTATTCACATACCAAATTCAGAGAATAGTGCAATATATTGTTTTTTCCCCTCAGCTCATAGAAAAATCCAGTTCTTGAAAAGTCTGCCTCTCCTCTATTCTCTCCGTTTCCTTAAATATTACCTTTCTTTTATATTAAGGTTAAACCCAATTACTAAAGAAAAATCACAAGACCCTTGGATCTTTTTGTGGCAGGATCAGTTTTGCTGCCAGGATTAATTGAATATTTATTTATCTAATAATTCTATACAGAAAATGACAGGAGTGAGCTACGCAATGAGTACCAAAGTCCTCACAACATAGAAAGAATGCAGTGAAGGAAAAGCAGAATTGAGAGGTGGGTGACAAAATATATGGAACAAGACAGGGATGCCCTCTCACCACTTCTATTTAACATAGTTCTTGAAACACTGCCCAGAGCAATTAGACGAGAAAATTAAAGGGATATACATAGGAAAAGAAGAACTCAAATTGGCACTATTTGTTGATGACATGATTCTGTACCTAGAAGACCCTAAAAGTTCCACCAGAAAACTTCTAGAACTAGTAAATGAATTCAGCAATGTAGCAGATATAAAATCAACACCCATAAATCAAAGGCATTTCTGTAAATCAGTGACAAATCCTCAGAAAGGGAAATGAGGAAAACTACCCCATTCTCAATAACCTCAAAAAAATAAAATACTTGGGAATCAACTTAACAAAAGAGGTGAAAGATCTATATAATTAAAATTACAGAACCCTAAAGAGAGAAATCAAAGAAGACCTTAGAATATGGAAAGATCTACCTTGCTCTTGGATAGACAGAATTAATATTATCAAAATGATCATACTTCCAAAAGCACTATGCAGATTTTATGCAATTCCAATCAAAATTCTAATGACATTCCTCATAGAAATAGAAAAAGCAATCATGAAATTCATCTGGAAAAATAAGAGACCCAGAATAGCTAAAACAATCCTTAGCAGGAAGAGTGAAGTACGTAGCATCACTATACCAGACCTTAAACTATACTACAGAGCAATAGTAACAAAACAGCATGGTATTGGCACCAAAACAGACTAGTAGACCAATGGTACAGAATAGATGACACGGAGACTAACCCACAAAACTACAATTATCTTATATTAGACAAAAGGTGCCAAGAACATGCATTGGAGAAAAGATAGCCTCTTTAACAAATGGTGCTGGGAAAACTGGAAATCCGTATGCGACAAAATGAATAAACCCTATCTCTCACCATGCAGAAAACTCAACTCAAAATGGATCAAGGACTTAGGATTACAACCAGAGACCCTGAATATAATAGAAAAAAAGTGGGCCCTAATCTCTATCATGTGTGATTAGGCTCCAACTTGCTTAATAAGACTCCTTTGGCACAAGAATTAAAATCAAGAATCAATAAATGTGGTGGACTCAAACTAAGAAGATTCTTCTCAGTAAAAGAAACAATCTGTGAGGTGAATAGAGAGCCTACATCCTGGGAGCAAATCTTTACCCCTCACATATCAGATAGAGCACTAATCACTAGGGTATATAAAGAACTCAAAAAACTAGACAACAAAAAAACAAATAACCCAATAAATAAATGGGCCAAGGACCTTAACAGACACTTCTCGGATGTACGATCAATCAAGAAACACATGGAAAAATGTTCATCATCTCTAGCAATTAGAGAAATGCAAATCAAAACCACTCTAAGATTGCATGTCAACTCCAGTCAGAATGGCAGCTATTATGCATACAAAAACAATAAGTATTGGCAAGTATGTGAGGAAAAAGGTACCCTCATACACTTCTGGTGGGACTGCAAATTGGTAAAGCCAATATGGAAAGCAGTGTGGATATTTATTAGAAAACTGGTAATGGAACCATCATTTGACCCAGCAATCCCTCTCCTCAATCCATACCCAAAGAACTTAAAAACAGCATACTACAGGATACAGCCACATCAATGTTTATAGCAGTACAATTCACAATAACTAAATCGTGGAACCAACCTAGATGCCCTTCAATGGATGACTGAATTTTTAAAAAGTGGCATATATACACAATGGAATATTACTTAGCAATAAAAGAGAATAAAATCATGGCATTTGCAGGTAAATGGATGGAGTTAGAGAAGATAATGCTAAGTGAAGTTAGCTAATCCCCAAAAACTAAATGTCAAATGTTTTCTTTGATATAAGGAGGCTAATTCATAGTGGTATAGGAATAGGAAGCATGGGAGGAATAGATGAACTCTAGATAGGACAGTGGGGTTGGAGGGGAAGGTAGGGGGCATGGGATAATTAATGATGGTTGAATTTGATGATCATTATTATCCAAAGTACAAGTATGAGGACACGAATTGGTGTGAGTATACAATGAGCTCTATATATGTAATAAGAGTTGGAATGCTTTCTGCTGTTATATATAAATTAAAAAATAACTACCTAAATAAATATTTTTTTAATTTAAAAAGAATACAACTAACAATAAATGCTGGTTAAAATGTGGGAAAAATGAAATCTTACACACTGTTGGTGGGAATATAAATTAGCATAACCACTATTAAAATTAGTATGAAAATTCATCAAAAAACAAAACAAAAATAAAACTACCAAATGACCTAGCAGTACCACTCTTTGGTATTTATCGAAAAGAATTAAAGTCAGCATCCTTACTTATCTATGCATACCAATATGTATCACACCACAATTCACAGTAGCCAATTTATGAAATCAGTCTGTGTGCCTACCAAAGGATAAATAGAGAAAGACAAAGTAGTACATACAAATTGTAGTTTTATTCAGGTGTAAAGAAGAATGAAATAATATCATTTGTAAGAAATGGATGGAAGTTGAGATCATTATAAGTCTGAAATCAGACTCAGAAAGACAAATATCACATATTTTCACTCACATGTGGAAGTTAGAGTGGAGAAAAGAACATATTAGTAAAACAGATGAATAGATGTCATGAAAGTAGAAGGAAGACTATATGGAAAGAGGATGGTGATGGAAAGAGGAAGGAGGAGGAGGGGAAGATAAGGGGGCATATTAGAGAGTGAAATTGATCAAATTGTTATATGCATGTACCACTATGTAACAAGGAACACTTGTACAACTATTATGTTCCAATAAAAAACAATTTTATTATTGACATAATTGGGTTTGTTTTCTTTCTTTGGTTTGATTTTAATTTTAACTGACAACAATTGTATAAATTTATCAATAATAGTATAAATAATTGTGGTATTTCCATATCTTTTTACTTTGTGGAATGATCAAATCAGCCTAATTATCATACTACTTCAAAAATGAATGTATCATTTCTTTGTAGTGAGAATGTTTAAAAATACTATTTTAGGTTTTTTTTAAAATACAGTTTTACTAACTAATATGGTTGGGTTTAATCTGATATTTGGCTATTTGTGTTGAATGAATTCATCAATTATCTGTTCCTTTTTTGTGAGGGATTTTTCAAAATTTCATTTTCTTTCCTTTTCTGAATTACTAGCTATAATTCTTAATTTTAAATGTTTGTTTCCTGACTTATAGTATGCATGTTTCATGATCCTTAAGGTAACATTATACTATTTCATGTATAGCACAAGAACATTACAAATTGCATACTAGCAGCTTTATCTTCTTAGACCTTAGAGTATGGTTGTCATGAATTTTATTTCAATATACAGCATGAACCACTCACTACAGTGTTATTATTTTATATTTGAACAACTATATTCTAAGTAGAGTTAACTATTATTGAAATTTTTATATTTATCATTTCTGGTGCTCTTAATTCCTTTGTGAAATCCACATTTTTATCTAGGAAGGTTTTATTCTTGCTGAAGAATTCTTTTCATGTTTTTGTAGGAAAATATACTGGTCTTTAATTATTTCAGTTTGTAAGTATGACTTGAAGGATATTTTCACTGGATATAGAATTCAAAGTTTATAGTCCTCTTTTTTAAACATTAGTTTAAAGATATTTTTCCAGTGTCTTCTTACTTACATTTATTCCAGTGAAAAGTCTGATATAATTATTATTGTTTCTGGGGTATTTTTTTTCTTCATGTTTCTTCTACTTGATTATTCAACCTTGTGGATCTTATGTTTATAGCTTGAATCAAAACTTGAGAAAATTTTAGCCCATATTTCTTCAAATGAGGTTAACATATAAATATTATTTCAATTATATATGTATCAGAAAGCTTTATCCCTCTCTCTCTCCCTCCTTCCCTCCCTCTCCAGTGGCTAATCTCTTGTTCATGCTATCTATCCAATGTAATGTTTTTTATCTTAGATATTATACTATACTATTATACTTTTCATTTTATGAGTTTGTATCTACTAAATACAATCAACTTTTACTTTATATTCTTTATCATATAGAAAAAAGATATTAAAACTGTTTTAAGGTTTTTATATACTATATATAAAGGTTTTTATATACTGTATGATTTCAGGATCTTTTCCTATTGATTCATTTTTCTTTTTATTTTGTGCTATATTTTCTTACTACTTTGGTAACTTTATTGTATTCCAGAAATTGCAAATATTATCTGGTTAGGCCCTCATGTTAACTTTTCAATATTGTGACAAAATATTTGAGAAAACAAACTTAGAGAAGAACAACTTTACCTTGGCTCACAGTTTCAGAGGTTTCAGTCCATTGTCACTTGGCCTCATTACTTTGTGCCTTTGGCAAGGCAGATCATCATGATAGCTAATGCATGTTAGAAAAAAACTGCTCACCTCATGGTCAAAAGGAAGCAGAAAGTAAGAGAAGGAGACTGGGGACAAGATATACCCTTTAAAGCATGTCTGTAGTGAACCATATCCTACAAACAGGCCCTGCCTTCCATTGTATCACCCATATCCCAATAGTTTCTCAGGCTGGCAGTCAAACCTTCAGCACATGAGTTTGGGAAGAAATTTTAATTCCAAACATAGCAACCCTGGTTATTTCTTAACATTTTTTCTGAGTTGTAATTAAGTTACTTCAGAATGATTTAATCCTTCGAGGCTTGCTTAAGTTTTGCTGCATGAGACCAGAACAACCTCAATCTATGGCTAGTTTTTTGCCTGTTACTTTAGTAATGCCATTTTGAGTATGCTCTCTTGTACCTTGTAATTTACAATGTTTTCTACATTGCCTGGTAGGAACATGAATTATTCCTGCCCTTGTGGGAGATACAGTGGTTGTTTTCTCTAATTCTTTCAAGTAGTTCTTTTGAAGATCTATGACTAGTATGAGCTTTTGCTCTTCTTGCAAGCTAAGAATTTTTTTTTTTGCACACGATTTCATGGATGCTATCTGAAAATGCAAGACCCCAGTAAGTGTTCACCAATTCTCTAAGCCCCAATTCTCACAAGGTAATATAAAGAGGGCCAAATGACTCCTGAACATGCAGTAGATTATAGTATGTGAAAGAAACCCTGAGCTTAGTGAATCTAGATATTTTATACTAAGGATGGCTGTCCTTTGTAGCCAAGGGAGACACTATAATTCAATATAAAAATAGCATTGAAAGAGCATACCAGACCAAAAGCTGTTAGTAGTTCTGTTAGTAACAAATGTAAAAGTGAGAGACCATTATGGACTGAATTGTGTCCTTTCAAAATTATATTTGAATTCTAATACTCAAGGTCACTATGTTTAGACATAGGGCCTTTACAGAGGTAACAGAGGCTACAAGAGGTCAAAAAAGTATGGCCTTAATCCAATAGGATTGGTGTCTTGATGAGAAGAGGCAGAGAAACCAGAGCTCTCTCTACACTCACCCTGAGAAAAGGCTATATGAGGATAAATAAGAAGGCAGCCATTTGCAAGCCAACAAAAGAGGTTTCAGGAGAAAACAAATTCCTTGAAGTTGGAATTCCAGCCTTCAAAACTGTGAGATAATAAACCTCTGTTGTTTAACCACCCCAGTCTGTGGTAGTTCGTTATGGCACTCATGACTAACACAGAGACCCATAGAGATTTGTCTTTGAAGAGTTCTTTTCCTGACTTTGGGTAATTTCTTTATATATACATATTGATCTATACTTATCAGGACACTTGAAGGACCCCCTAAAGATCTGTGGAGTTAATTTTGTGTGTGTGTGTGTGTAACTCTTTCCTCCCTGGTATGCCACCTTGAAAATCCAGCTGTTGCATTCTTTCCAGATCCCTAGTTCCGCTCTTCATCTCAAGGTGACCTCCAGGTTCTTCCTAGTCTTCCCATCTTTGTTCTGGGATTTAAAAACTATCTCTGGAGAGTAAGCTTGGGTAAACATAGGCTTACACCATTTGTTTTTCTTCTTTTAGGGAACATTGTTTTATGTAATGTGATATACAGCATCTGTAAAGCATTCTTTTAAAATATACATTTTTATTTTGTGAGTTGTTCAAGATGAGAGGGTACATGAAGTCCCACATACAAGAGGAAGTAGCCACCATTTAAAAAAATAGTAATTTTTCCCTTGGAAAAAAATCTAAGCCTCTGGGCATGGTAATCACAGTGGCTTGGGAGGCTAAGGCAAGAGAATCAGAGGTTCAAAGCCAATCTCAGCAATTCAGCAAGACTGTAAGCAACCTAGTGAGATCCTGTCTCAAAATTTAAAAATAAGATAAAAAAGGACTGGGGATGTGGCTCAGTGGTTAAGTGCCTCTGGGTTTACTCCCCGGTTTAAGAAAAAAAATAATCAAATCCAAATTGATAATTAGTTTGGAACTTAAGGGATTCATCACAGTTTTGATTCAACCATTTTTGATACTTATGAAGGCATGGCAAATATCTTGAGCATTTATTCTTCGTATTCTCATTTGTAGAGTTGGGAAAAAAATAAATAGGCCTTCTATGTAGAATATTAGTGTGCTTACAGAAAATGTTATGGAGGAGATTTGAATTCTATCAAAGGAAGTTTATACACAAACATAGGTTTCTGCATTATTTACCAGGCTTGGAAAGTTCAAATTACATTATGCAGTTTGGAGAAATATCAAGATCATAGTAAATATGTCTCTCTTGCTACTATGGGCCTTGCAGTTAAATTCTGGGATAACATTTCTTTATTTGTAATTGTTGACTACTAAAAATAAACCCAGGACTCTGTGAATCTTTACCTCTAACCATGTAAATTTGGACTTTTTGTATCCATTTTATTAAAAAGAAAAGAAATAAATGAGGAAAAACTATTGAGTTAATTAGAGCATGTAATGAAAATTAAATAATACAAAAACTGAGTTATATGACCTATAATATTTCTCTTTTATCTCTAAATTATGCCAATAGAAAATATAGTATTGCATTTGGTCCACCCCATTTAATAAAATATTGGACAATTATATCAGAAGTGATGCAATTCTTCAAAAAATAAAGTAAGGTGAAAGGAGCAAGAGGCTAAGAAGACATTAGACTGAGGCACCTTTGCCTTGGGGAGAGCAACTATTTAAAAAGTACTTTCTAAAAAATTCACTCCTCTGCATCAAAGGAAAGATGTCATCCAGGAGAGTACACTGTGAAACTGTTTTTAAATGCTTTTCAAAATTTGTAGCTAGAAAAAAAATGATCATTTAGAAGCATTTTAGAATAACAGTTTCTCTTCCCACACACTAACATTGGCAAAAGAAATGCTAAGGAATAAACTGGAATTTATGATACCTAAAGTTGATTTTTAAATAGAACCTTTTAGTTTCAATGAAAATAAGAAATATGAGACATTTTCCTTATTTTGCTTTCTGTGCAACCTTGTCTGACAAGAATTGATAATTTTACATTATAAGGGATTGGCTTTTGCTTCTCCTAATGGAAAAATATATTGTCACATAATTATGAAAAGAGAAGAAAGGAAGAGAAAAATACTTTAGGAAAGGAGTTAGCAAGCTGTAGATCTACAACCTATTTATATAAATAAATCATATTAGACTATACTGTCTATATCCACATTTGAAAGTAATATATATATTTATATGTAGTAAATATATAAATATAGTAAGCATATATATTAAAAATATATATGGTATATATGGCCCTTTATTTATTTATTTTTTGGCAGGAACTGGGGATTGAACCCTGGGCTTTGCACATGCTAGGCAAGCACAATTTACCATTGAGCTACATCAGCAATCATTTTGTTACTATTTTGAGACAAGCTCTCCCCAAATTTCCCAGGCTGCCCTTGAACTTATAATCATCTGTCTTGGCCTCTGCAGTGTTTAGGAATACAGAAATGCACCAAGCCTATTTTAATTTCTGCCTTTTTGCAGAAAAGCTTTGTTGGAACTTGCTCTTCTATGCTTAATAAAAATGTTATTTCTGAACAAAGTCATTGTTCTTTTAAAGCTCTACTTTTGCCCCAAAACTGGAATTAATGTTTGCTTTTTATTCTGTTTGTTAACATTTTAAATATTTTGCTTATTTTTCTGTATCATCACAATATTTTGATGGCTTAGAATTAGTTTAACCAGAATAAAATTATTTTATTAGAAATTTACATTTTTATTTTTAAAAATCCTTTATTAGTGCATTATAGTTACAAATAATAGTGAGGTTCTTTCTCACACAATCATACATGCATGGAATATAACTTGTTCCATTTCAGATCCTAGTGGTTCCTCTTTCCCTCTCCTTATCTTTCACCCTATTAGTCTTTCTGACCTCTACTGGTCTTCCTTCTAATTATTTTTTATTTGGTGCTTTATAGATACACATAAAAGAATTCACTGAGGTATATTCATAACACAAATAGCAGAAGTTTGTCAACTTCATTCTGCTATTCCTCCCTTTTTCCCATCCCATCTCTCTCACCTTCAAACCTCTTCCTCTACTCTATTGATCTTCCCTCTATTTTTGTGGGATATAACTCCCCTTTTTTTCCCTTTGCTCTAGCATCTGCATATGAGAGAAAACTTTCAATCCTTGACTTTCTAAGTCTGGCTTATTTCACTTAGCATGATATTCTCAGTTTTATCCATTTATTAGCAAAGCCATAATTTCATTCATCTCTATGGTTGAGTAAAACTTCATTTTATGTGTGTGTGTGTGTGTGTGTGTGTGTGTGTATACAAATATATACCTTCTATATATGCTAATTGGAAATGTAATGCTCAATGGTAAATCACAGTTTTCATCAAATTTTGTCTTTCTTTAGTATATACCTATAATTACTCCAAATAATTGTACTCAAATGCTGAGGGCCATTGCCAAGTAGGAATGACGCATTGAAATTTCCTTGCCAGCGTACCCCATGTTAAATGGACTTGCCTTGGAATTTCGCTGTTGACATTGCATGTAAGGTGACCTTGCTCAAGGACCAGGGCTGATCCGGGTTTAGAGCTGATCAGGTTTGAGGAAGTATCCTGCTCCTTGAGTTTAAGGCGTTCCCGGTTTAAGACAAGTTTAGGGCGTTCCCGGTTTAAGACAATAGGGGTTTTAGGGAAGTTGGAGGTTGAAGATTATTGCTGCTGGGAATAGGGTGTTCCTGCTGCTTGTTCCCATTGAGTTCTCATGAGATAAAAATGGGATTTGGAAAAAAGCCTCGTGGAGTATGTGAATTGGGCGGGCAGATTTTGGATTTCCCCTGAACGTGTTTGTAGAGGCCGGTGTGAGTTCGGGAATAAGGAATTGCTGTTTGAATCTACAAGGTGTGTGGTGGCTCGTGATCTTGTGCCAAGCCGAGACATTGGCACTCAAAGACAAGTTTTTTTCTTGTTTTTAGTTTTGTCACCCTTCCTGTCTCTTACCCAGTCTTTCACAATGATGATATCAAATTGCAAAATGAAAAATCATGAGGATAGGAACAAACTGGTGGAGAAAATCTGGTCTATTGAATAATTCACTATTTGGATTATTGAATTAATAGTAGAGAAATCTAGATTATAAATTTCTCTAATCACTTAGTTCTTCTCTCAAGGGCTACAGAAGATACTTGTTATGCACATGTAACTTTTGGGTTTTGAGGTGTTAAACATTTCTTCAAACATATATTATCTTAATTATAGTTGTTTGAATAAGCAGTGCCACAAACATATTTCCTACATCCCCTCTTTGCATGATTAGCTTCTATTACTCAACATTCATGTCTGCGCTTAAATTCTTCTTCTTCAGGCAAGTTCTTCCTAGCATAACATTTACCATATCAACTTACTTACTTGGTTGATTCCACCAACTTGAGTATAAATTTCTCTCTTGCTTATTTCTCTATATCCAATGACCAGTAGAGTATCTATACTGGTTTCCTATTGCTTCTATGACAAATAAACATGATTTTTTAATTAGAGCTTTATAGTTACATGGAGTAATTGGGTTCATCCTTACATAATCAAATAAGCATTGAATTTGATTTCATTTTATAATCCCCCATTTACCCTCCCATCCTCCCTCTTCTACCTCATCTCCTTTCTTTACTCTGCTCAACTTCCTTTTGCTCTTCTATTTAAATTTGATCACTTCTTTTTATTTACACAGAAAGGTAAAATTCCATGTGGTATATGTATATATGCACATAACATGATTTTTAAGAATTCATTCCTCATTGCTTCTACTTTCCCATCCCACTACCCTGCCTCAAGATCTCCTTCTTCTTCATTATTGAGCTTCACTATATCTTCATGATATCCTATTCTTCCCCCTTCTTTTCCTTTATTTTGCTCTCATTTCCACATATGAGAAAAAACATTTCACCTTTGAGTTTCTGAGTCTGGCTTATTTCATTAGCATGATGTTCTCCATTTACAAGCAAATGCCATTATTTCATTCTTATTTATGACTTAATAAAACTTTATTGTGTGTATATATCATAATGTCTTAATACATTCATCTTTGATGGGCATATGGATTGATTCCATAATTTAGCTATTGTGAAATGTGCTGCTATAAATATTGAGGTGCCTTTATCACTGTAAATATACTAATTTTAGTTCTCTTGCATAAATACCCAGTAGGGTAACTGGGTCATATAGTGGTTCTATCCCTAGTTTTTTGAGGGATCATCATACTGCTTTCCAGAGGGGGTTTACTAGTCTGTAGTCACACCAACAATGTGTACCTTTGTTGCCCACATCCTCACCAGCATTTATTGTTACTTATGTTCTTGATCATTTACATTTTGACTATAGTAATAGAAAATCTTTTTTTAGTTGTAGATGGACACAATACTTTGATTTTATTTTTTTATTTTCATGTAGTGCTGGGAATCAAATCCAGTATCTCACACATGCTAGGCAAGCACCCTACCACTGAGCCACAACCCCTGCCCCAAGTTGAAATCTCAGTGTAATTTTAATTTGCATTGCCCTGATTGCTAGAGATGTTGATTATTATTTTCATATATATGTTAGCCCTTTGTGTTTCTTCTTTTTCCCATTTATTGATCAGGTTATTGGTTTTACTTTTTTGGTGTTAATTTTTTTGAGTTCTTTATATATTCTGGATATTAATCCTCTATCAGAGGAGTAAGTGACAAAGATTTTTTCCCATTCTGTGGGCTCTCTCTTCACACTTTTGTTTCCTTTGCTGTGCAAAAGTTTTTAAATTTGATAGTATCCCATTTATTGATTCTTAGAATAAGCACAAATTTAATGGCTTTAAACAACATGAATGTATTATCTCATAGTTATAGAGATCAGAAGTCTGACAAGAGTGTCACTGGGATAACCTAACCTAAAAGTATTGATAGGGCTTCTTCTTTCTGGACTCTAGGGGAGTGCCACATTTTCCAGCTTCCAGAAGCTACCTGAAATCTTGACGCTTGGCCACTTTTTCCATCATCAAAGATAGCAACATCAAGTTGAGTCATTCCAATATTGTCATCTAGTTCTTTTCTATAGTGACACTTTTCCACCTTTTAGGATCCTTGTGATTACACTAGGTTTACTCACATAATCCAGAACAATCTTCCTATTTTTAGGTCAACTGATTAGCAACCTCATTTCCACCTGCAACCTTAATTCCCTTTTGCCCTGTAACAAAACATATTCAAAGTTTCTAGGGAAGGGGACAGGAAATCTTCACAATGGGGCATTAGATTGCGCAGCACAATTATTGTCATATGAAAGGCTGCCAAGTACTAGGCACATTGGTGCATGTCTGTATTCCTAACAACTTTGGAGGCTGAGGCAGGAGGGCAATAATTATTACTTGGAAGTAATAATTGCATGAATAAATAAACATTAAGTGACACAGGAATAGGCCTATTTATAAGCCTCAGAAAAAAAGTAAGCAAAACCTTGAAAAGACTTGATAATAGAAACAGTGTTTAAGGCTCAAGACTATCTTTAGAGTTACAGGACCTATAATTTCTAAGAGTAGAAAGTATTTAAAGCTGGATCTAAAACTTCATCTGTTTCTTTTCTCTGTAAAAAGCAATATAGTACAAGCACAGAGATTTTCAAATTTCAGTATGCACCAGAATACTCTAGAGGACTGATTAAAACAAATTTCTGGGCCTATCTCTGGTACTATCTAGTTATGTAGGTATATAACAAAGTACACAAATTTGTATTTCCAAGGTCATCCAAGATGATGCTGATGTGCTACTGGTCCAGGCACCACGCTTTGATAATCAGTATAGTAGAAAGGACAGGGATTTTCTTAAAGCTTTTATTAGTGCATTATAGTTATGCATAATAGTGGGGTTCATTTTGACATAATTACTCATTTATGAAATATAATTTGCTCCATTTCAATCACTAGGATCTACTCCATCCTTCCCCTCTTCCCCACTCAATTCCTCTTTTCTACACCACTGGCCTTACCCTCATCTATTTATTTGTTTTCATAAATTGATACTTTATAGGTATATATAACTGTGGTGCATATGCACATGTACATGGCATAATTTGGTCAACCTCATTTGAACATAGATTTATTTTAAAGGCCGATCTTTAGGTTCAAACCTATGTCCAGTCATTTATCATTTGTGTGATTATGGTGTTATTTAGTTTTTCTTAACACAAGATTACATGTTACATGGCAATAGATTGAGAAGAAAATTTTATAACGTTATTTAACAATATCATGAATATGAAAATTACCACTTCATTAAAACATTATGTAAATTTCTTGTTTTCTTAATGTATTCAACAAATATTGATATCTTCCACTTTCTCCCTGAAATGAAGTTCTTTAAAAAAGAGCAAACTTATGAATGGAAGTGGTAACAGTGAAATTTGAGCAGTGTTTTTTGAGTCATGAAGAGTGTTTGAGGCTCAAGAAATTGCAGAAGCATGAAGCCTTTCAGATATTACATTAAGGAATATGTATGGGGCTAGGGTTATAGCTCAGTTGTTAGGGTGCTTGCCTAATATGTATGAGACTCTGGCATTGATACTCAGCACCATATAAAAATAATAAATAAGAGGCTGGGGTCATTGCTAAGTGGCAAGTGTGAGGCACAGGGTTTGATTCTCAGCACCACATATAAATAAAAATGCATTGACAACTAAAACAATATTTTAAAAAATAATAATTAATAAATTAAATAAAGGTATTGTGTCCATCTGCAACTAAAAAAAGAAACATGTAAGGATGGCTACATGAAGCAGAAAAGGGAAAGCTGCTAAAAATTATTAAGACTGCAGCAGCTGGATCCTTACCTGCAACTTAAGATTGGTTTTTAGTCTAATTGGTATCAATTATTATAATTAGTGTTCACTTCTGCTCATAAATAATCATAAAACTCATTAGCAATAGGTCCTTGTGAAATTATATCTGATTTAGGGTGGGTGATAAATGTTGGTTTTATTCAGGGTTTTTTTTTGTTGTTGTTGTTCATTTGTGTGTGTGTGTGTGTGTGTGTGTGTGTGTGTGTGTGTTTCACTTTTAGGGAAAAGCTGTATGTTTCTGCTCAGAGTTCTCAGGGGAAATATCTCCTTTTATGAAGTTTTTCTCTTTTTTATCAGATAAATGTAATTTACTTTTATTTTGTAAATGTAATATTTCAAAGATTTTATGAGTCTTGAAATACCCCATATTCTCATTATTCTGTCAAATATTTCAAAATGTTGCAATTTGTATTGGTATGGTTTCTTCTATTTGACAATCACCAGTGATTCAGTTCATAAGTATTTTTGCTTGGTAAAATCTTATTAGTGGTTATCGCCTAAAAGTATAGATATTGTCTCAATTTAAACTAAAGTTATCCTAAAAACCTAATCTTTTTGTTCTAGTAAATTAAAGTATCCATGTAAAGTATCCAGCAACATATTTGATAGAATTCAAATTAGGCAAATTTACAATACCAAATCCAAGATACAATAAATACGAAGTACTTCTAGAAAATTTCTTTCTCTTTCTAGTAGACCTTCTAAAGACTGCCTTCTCTAGTAGACACCAGAATCCTCCTGGTTAGTGCTACCATCCTTCAGCTGCCTGAGTGTTAAATGTTAACATTTATAGCTGGTCCCTCTCTAGAAAGAAAAAGATGAGACATTACCTCATCTTCCTGGATGATAACATCCATTGCTTAACTCTTATCTTCCCTTTTACTCCTCCTACTCCCCAGGGCAGCCATTGATCAATGACTGAATTGGGACATAAAAAAGGCTGCCTCCTTGCCTCAAGGTACTATATACTCTTTGTTGCAATTCATGTTCCAGAGTGCCCTATGCAATCAGTTTCATCTAAACTTCAGGTTAGACCATATCCTTTTTTGACTTTTTCCTCCTGTTGTATTTGGTACGTTCATTTCCTTTCTCCTAGTGTACTTCCCATATAAATACTTGTTCAAGAATCTTCATCTGTCTTTGCTCTGAGGAACACCAACTTAATCTCCCAAAATTGGATACTAAATTATTTCTGAGTCAATTTTGGCTTTTATCTTTCAATGTTTTGTTGAAAAAAATGAATATATTGAATTACTATACCTTTCCTGCCCACATAGGATAAGAATAATAGTAAATTATCATGAAGGAGTTTGAATTGATTAATCCAGCCATCATCAAATTACAAAAATGGTACAAATTATGGTCTAAAATTAGGTCATTTTCTTGGTCTGTGTCAGGGAATGAGAGGGAAAATGAGGGAGGTACAGACTAAATTCAGTCACAGTAATAAGGGCAAAGATTGTTGTGAATATGAAGCAAAAATAGTATAACCTGCCAATCTAACAGCCAGTAGTTATGCTAGTGCATTTTCTGGCTGCTATAATAGCATATTATGGACTAGGAAAATTATGAATAATATAAGATTATTTGGCTTATGTTCTGAAGGCTAAAATGTTCAAGAACAAGGGGTTTCACCTTCTTCCTGCATCATAATGTGGGGGAAAGAATCATATGGAGAAAGAACATGACAGTAGTAAAGATGAGAGAGGAAAATAAGAAGTCAAACTACTCTCTTTTATAACTAATTCAAGTAATAATGACATTAATACATTCATGAGGGTGGAGCTCTCATGCTATAATCACCTCTTGAAGATTCCCAATTCTCAATACCATCAGGATGGTAATTAAATTTCAACATGAGTTTTGGAGGGACATTCAAAACACAGCACTGAGAAACACAATTTAGCATATTCTAGAGATCCTTGTCTGCTGGTAGACAGAATCAAATTGACTTGAATGTCCAGTTGTTAATTTTTCATTAAATACCAGTCATGAAAGATTGAGCAGATATTTTACTTCAGTGATCAACATCCCCATGTTTAGATATAATATTTGAATCACTGTGTGTTTCTTTTGTCCTCCCTTCAATGCTACTTCTTTTAGTCAGCTTTTTTGCCACTATGACTAAAGACACATCAGAACAATTGTAGAACAGAAAAAAGTTTGATTACTGGCTCATTATTTCAGAGGTCTCAATCCATAGACAGCATGCTCCATTCCTTAGGGCTCAAGTTAAGGCAGAACATCATGGTGGGAGAGTGTAGTGGAGGGAAACATCTCACATAATGATAAGAAGGCAGAGAAAGAGGTCCCCACTTGCCAGATACAAATATATACCCCAAAGCCACACCCTGACTTCCCACCTCCTCTAGCCACAGCCTACTACTTTAGTTACCACTCAGTTAATCCCTGTCAGAGAATTAATTCACTGATTGGGTTAAGACTCTCACAACCAAATCATTTGTCTTCTAAACCTTCTTGCATTGTCTCACATGTGAGCTTTTGAGGGAACCTTCACACAAACCATAACATACTGATTATCAAAAGTATATAATGGAATTGGTAGTTAGTTTTTTTCAGTTTGTGAATTGGTGAAAATCCAACCTCTCCAATGGACTTGGTTGATTTTCTTCTGATGAAGCTATTCAAAATATCCAGTTTTTCTCCAACAGTATAAGGAAATGTTTCTACCAGAAATACCAAGACTACCTTACTTAGACTTTCAGCCTTCCCTTCCAGTATGTTTTGATATGTACTGTCTGCAGCTAAAGTTCTTCATACGTTGCTGGTAGCAGGCCTTTCCCAGGCCCCTGAGGCCCAGCCCCCAGTTCCTTGTTATGCATGTCAAAGTGGCCAGCTCACTAGGCCATGAAAGCAGGCTTGCGGTTTTCCTGCTTGTCTGTCTGAGACATATGTGCTCCACAGGAATGTCAGGAACGTCTTGACCTTTTTCTGCTCTGGTGGACTCCCTGATAAGAGAAGTTTCGGTGTATAACAATGGCAGATGTCGTAGCCGAATTTCTCCCCTCTCCCTCCCTTTTCTGAGTAATTTTCCACTCCTGCTGCTTGGGGAATATAAGGGGAGGATGTTAGTAATAAAGAGAGACTCCTAGATGAAGAACCTTGGTGTCCTGTGTATTTCTTAACCTCATCGTCCCTCGTCCAACTCGGTTCCCGTTAGCCAGACGTGGCACTATGTTACTCATCAGATGCCCCTCTCTTTACTTGAAGAACTACTGTTTCTCTGTTCAGTCTTGAACTTATATTTTGCCTCTGAGCAGGGCACTTCCTCAATATTTTTCCTGATAAATATTTCTTAGAAAATCTTGGGACTAGTCACATTTGAAACCCATCTTGACCATACTTGACCATAACCTTATGTTACAGACATAAATTCTGAAGACAAAAGATTCCATTAAATGAAAGAGTTAAGTGACAAATTACACAAATGAAGTCACCTAAATTATGCATATTATACTTTATTAAATAATCACATTCATTTTAGTATTAATCATTTTTTCTTAGGTGGTTTTTGTTTTGTGTTTCAGTTTGTTTGTAAGAGATAATACCAATTCCTCATCTCAGAAACCCCCTAATTTTAGAAAAAAGACATCCAAGTTCCAAAAATGATAAAAATTTGTATTCACTCTCATCATTTGTAAACATAGTTGATCAATATTATGGTACTTTATAGAATATATACATTATATTGTGGTTTGTATATAATTTCAGTTATCAGTTTTACTGTTGATATCCATTTGAGTTGTTTACTATTTTTGTTCTAAAAACAACCTATTTGGATCTGTGTGTGTGTGTATGTGTGTATTGGGATGGAGCATGTAAAGAGTTGTTACAAGGCTAATAATGTTACAGGTTGTCAATAAGGCAATAGTTATATGGTTCTCCAGTCCATTAGCATTTGTTTATCTGTGTATATAGTTATGCTTATTATTATTACAATTGATTTTATATACTTATTTTAAATGTTTTTATTAGTTTATTATAGTTTTACATAGTGGAGTTCATTTTGACACGTTCATATAACTGTGGAATGTAATTTGCTCCATTACAATCCCTAATATTTTGACAATTCCTCCCACCTTCCCTTACCCTTCTTTCCTTCCTCTACTCTGTCTTATTTTTACTTATTGTTTTAAATAGGTGCATTATAGTTATGCATAAAGGTTGAATTAACTTTGGTATATTCATATATGTATAGCATAATTTGGTCAATTTCATTCTGCTGTTTCTCCCTTTTTCCATACTTTCTTCTTCCCCCTCAATCCCCTTCTACTCCACTAATTTCCATTTTATTTTCATGACAGTATAATCCATTTTGACATAATTATAAAATCATGTAATATATCTTGTTCTAATTCAGTCCCAGTGCCTCTCCTTCACCTTCCCTTTCCCACACCCTGTTCCCTTCCCTTTTGTTGTCAGGTTAAAACTGGCTTCATAGAATGGATTAGAGAATGTTCCCTCCCTTCTTATTTCATGGACTATTTTGAGAAAGATTGGAATTAGTTTTTTAAAGGTCTGGTAGAACATGGCTAAAAATCCATATGGTCTTGGGCTTTTATTTATTGGAAGGTTTTAACTGCAGCTTCAATTTTATTCTTTGATATTTGTCTGTTCAGGTATTCTATATTCTTTTGTTTTGATTTGGGTAGGTCATATAAGTTTAGAAATTGATTAATATCTTATATATTTTACAGTTATTGGAGTACATCTTTTCAAAATAATTCCTAATACTCCTCTGGATTTCAGAAATGTTTAGGGTGTTACCTAATTTTCATCTATAATTTTGTTGATTTGGGTCTTCTTTTTCTTTCTTTTGACTAGGGTGACTAAGGGAACATAAATCTTGTTTATTTTTTTAAAGGACCAACTTTGGGTTGCATTAATCCTTTCTATTATTGTTTTTATTGTCAATTTCATTAATTTCAGTTCTGATCTGAATTATTTTTTGTCTTCTACTGATCTTGGAATTAGTTTTTTCTTGTTTTTCCAAATTCCTAAGGAATAACATTAGATTATTTATTTGGGATCTTTCTGGTTTTTTTAATATAGGCACTAAATGCTGTAAACTTTCCTCTTAGAACTGCCTTCATACTGTCCCAAAGATTTTGATAGGTGTATCTCTGTTCTCAATTGTTTCTAACTTTTAAAAAATTTCCTCCCTGATGCCTTTTATAAATATATGGAAGTAAGAGTTTTAAAAACTTCATGAGAAAAAATGACAGATCACATTAGAGGCAAGGTACTCAGAATTTCTCATTCAAAATATTTTATTGGATCCCCATGTGTTAAAATGTTTTATGGGTTATTTATGGGTGCATTATAGTTGTATATAACAATTGAATTTGTTGTTACACATCATACATGCAAAACAACAGTATAATTTGGACAATATTACTCCCCAACCCTTTATCCCTCCCTGCCTACCTGCCACCCCTTGGTCCCTTTGATTTTCATGAGATCCTCTCCCACCTTTCTTTTCCTTTTCCTTCTCTAGCTTCCACATATGAGATAAAACCTACAATCTTTGGCCTTCTGAGTTTCACATAGTTCTCATAACATGAAGGTCTCTAGTTCCATCCATTTTCCTGCAAATGACAATTTCATTTTTTTCTTTATGACCAAATAAAACTCTATCATGTATACATACCACATTTTTTTATCCATTCATCCATTGATGGGCACCCAGGTGGTTACATAGTTTTTAGCTAGTATGAATAATGCTGCTATAAGATTTCTAATTTCATTCTATTATGATCTGATATGGTTCACATAACTATTTCAATGTATTTGAAAATGTAGGAAATCCCTTTTGTCCTACAATATGCATTTTAGAGGTCACATATGCAGTTGAGAAGAATGTGAATTAGGTTGTTGATAGATATAGCATTATATAGCTATCTGGTAGGTCCATTGGATTAATATTTTAGTATTTGATTAATTTTTGAATAATATTTTAGTATTAATATTTTAGCATTTTCAGTTTTGCAGGATCTTTGCTTAGTTTTTCTGGATGACCTAACAGTGAGAGAGATGTATTCAAATCACCCAGTATTATTGTATTGAGATCTATTTTAGGCTTCAGATTGAGTTATATATTTTTGTATACATAGGTGTACCAGTATTTGTGGTATAAATATTTATAATCATTATATCTTGTCATTGGATGATTCACTTAACCAGAATAAAGTGATCTTCTTTGTCTCTTATGATTATTTGTTGGTTTGAAGTCTATTTTGTCAGATATTAGAATACATTATTCCATCTTGCTTTCAGTCTCCATTTGCATGGTATATTTTTTCATTCTTTCACCTTCAGCCTGTGGATGTCTTTGACTGTGAGTCTCTTAAAAACAACATATGGTTGGATCCTATTTTTTAATTGGCTCTGCCAACCTATGTCTTTTGATTGAAGAGTAGAGACTATTTACATTCAGTGTTATTATAGACAGATGATTTTTATTTCCTACCATTTTGATTTATTTCTAATGTTTAATTCAGACTTGGTTATCCTTTAATTGAAAGAAGGAGGGAGAAAACTCAAATTACTAAAATATGCAATGCAAAAGGAAATATCATGACAGACACTATTGAAATACAGAAGGCAATGAGAAACTATTTTGAAAATTTATACTCCAATAAAATAGAAAAACTTGAAGAAACCAGAAAATTTCTAGAGATATGTGATCAACCCAAACTGAGTCAAGAGGACATACACACTTTAAACAGATCAATTTCAAGCAAGGAAATAGAAGATGGAACCCAAAGCCTACCATCTAAGAGAAGCCCAGGACCAGACAGATTCATAGCTGAGTTCTACAAGACCTACAAGGAAGAATTAATACCAATATGACTCAAATTATTCCATGAAATAGAAAAGGAAGGAACCCTTCCAAACTCATTCTATGAAACTAGTATTATCCTGATACCAAAACTAGGCAGAGTAAACTTTTGTTTATCATGAAAGTTTTTTATTTTATCTTATAATCTGGAGCTTAATTTTTCTAAATATAAGATGATTCTATCCTTTTTCTGTATGTTACACGTTTTCATTATAATGTGACTTGGTGTACATCTGTTGTAATTTGGTGCATTTGTTATCCTGTAAGCCTCCTGTATTTGATTTTCCAATTCATTCTTCATGTTTTAAATTTTTTCTGATAATATCTCATTGAAGAGATTGTGCATTTCTTTGGTTTGAAACTCTATGACTTCCTCTATCAAAGGCAAAGTATGAAAATTGTAAAATTTATAAATATATGAAAATTTATTTTGTAAAATTTATTTAATTTAATTATCAAAATAGGATGATGCAAGGCCCTACCTCTGTACACAATCATACTTGGCTTGGTTCTCAAAGGCATTACCTATAGTTTCATCCTCTTTTTTTACCATAAAAAATTATTTGCTTCGGATGTTATTAATTTGGGACCATTTTCTATAACTTCCAAGTTGACAACTAGATAGTCCAATAAAATAATTCATGAGAGTATGCTACTATATTTATGAAGAAATAATTATAGCCAATCTTAAAGTATGATGCTATATGAATTTATTGATAATTGATTTAATTTCCATGCTGGGGACTGAACCAGGGCTTCACACATGCTAAGCAAGCTCTCTACCACTGAGCTGCATCCCTATCCCTCAGAATTATTTAAATTTAATGAAATAAACTATATTTTAATTGTTATTTTACCAAAAAATTATAAATATTTTATTAAGAGTCTCATGCTAGATTTTAATGGAGTTTCACCTAGAAGACTTCAGTGAAAACAAGGATTTTGAGGTCAGAAGAACGTAGACATGTCTATTGTAAGTTTCCATCAGGGTTTTGAGTACTTGGAGGATGTTTAAGTGAGTACCCATTATAAAACAGCTAGTTTTTACATTGCTTATATATCTTCAACTTCCTTAAATGTCTACTGTCTATCAAGAATGGTACTATAATTAAAAATAAATGCTTAATGAATGGTTAACAAATACCAAATTATTGAGAATTGGATGCATTTCAAAATTAATATTCTACTTGAGGAAATGAAAGAGAAATCTAATTCAATCTTTCCATTGCAAATACTTCCTCACTAAGAAGGCATATTTTTACATATTTATTCCAAATTTTATGAATGTTATCAAGTAACATTCAAATCACATGTTCATAACTAGAAACATTGTTCTTAAATATTTTCCCATTTCTTATAGCTGTACATTAAAGGCAAGAAAGAAAGGCAAATATTATATATAAGGATACATTGTAAATATTCCTGAAAAGATCACATTTTGTTGTCAACTTAGGTTGTGAAGCAAGAGGATGGAAATAAAAAATGCACTCACAAGAGATAGTCTTTTGAGACTTCTATGGAAGTCCATATTACTCATAAGGAGTGCACAGGTTATCTGTGAGAACTATTGTGTGGTTGTAGATCCAGGAATCTTACTCTTGCTATCAAATTCCCCTTAGGCAGTGAATCAAGAGAGTGTGAACTGAAAAACCTACAGATAAGGGATTTTTGAGTGCTTATAAATAATTCATCTATCCCTTATGGCATTTAAATGACTATAAAACAGTTACTGATCTATGGGCATGTCGTGCTTTTCTCTTCATGTCAGTTTCTTGGTTTCTACTTGGTTTCCTTTTCCAACTTTTACATTTTCAAAATAAGAGCATAATAAATTATTATTTTAATATACTGTCTTCAAAAACCATCACTTGGCAACAAATCATTTAGAATTTTATAATGTTAAAAAGATCAACCACATAAGAACAGAAATCAATGTAGCATAATTAGATTGCAAACTGCATTTTGTGCACCTTTTACAACATATGTAGAATTCACACTTTAGCAAAACCTGACACTATTTAACAATAAATTCTTAGTTTTATCTCTCTCTCTGTTGTCCCTTGTATTTGGCTCCCATGAAAAATCAGACATAAAATGAAAGAAATGACATTGCAAATTTAGGAAAACAAGTAATAAGAGGATACCAAATTTACCGCAAAAATCAAACTAACAAACACTTTGTACTAATAACATTATCATTGATTAAAACAAAGCACTTTTTAACTTATCATCAAGAAGTGAGACCTCAAATTGTACTCTAGAGTGTTGCTAAGCGGTCCCACAGACATAGAACAATTCTAACAACATTTGTTATTGTTGAATAAAAAATGCATGGGAAATAAAGATTCAGTTAAATTTCTTTCATATTTTACAGATATGGTTAATATAAGGGTGAGATGCATATTCAGCATGACTGAGGCAATATATGGATGAATTAATTTAAAAGTTACATATTTATCATGACATTGATATGTACCTAGCATTTAGGTATATTCTGAATATACAAAACTAATTTAATAAAGACCCTTGCTCTCAGTCTATTGAATCATATAAAAAGTTTAGTATTATTGTCTTAACCTATTTTCTGCTGATATAACAAAATACTTGGGGCTGGGTAATTTATAAACAAAAAAGGTTTATTTTGACTCACAGTTCTGAAGGTCCAAGATTATGGTGTGTGTCAGCATCTGCTCACCTTTTGGCAGGGGCTCAAGGTGGAAGGACAAGTGGGCATTTGTAAAAAGCAATCACCTGGTAAGAAGGAAAGCAAGAGATATGCATCCAAGAGGTGAGGTACCAAGCTCAATTTATAAAAAGTGGTCTTGTAATAACTTCATTAATCCCTTCATGAGGGTGAACCTTCCATGACCTAATTACCACTTTAAGGTTCCACCACCTCTCAACATCTATTTACACTGGGGAATAAATCACAACATGTGCTTTGGTAGGGACAAATCACATACAAACCATAGCAAGTATCAAATAATTATCATAAAATAATCTGAAAAATGTAAAAATGCAATAGGAGCACAGACAAGGAGGGAATAACTATCTAGTTTTACTTAGAACACCTGAGGAATTCTTATACTGAGAAAGTAGTAACACTCTAAATGGTCTGTAAATATAAGTAGGAGAATGGGTTGGAAAGATAGGTAGGGACAAGAACACTCCAAGAAGAAATAATGATGAAGCAAAAGTAAGATTATGATGGTGTATATTTTGATTTGCAAAAAGTGAATAATTTGGTGAGACTGGGTGACAAAAAAAAAGAATATGATAATTCCAGGCTATAACAGACCTGGCTAAAAAGTTTGGCTTTTATCTTTCAGATGGCAAGCAGAAAGAAAAGATTTCAAGCAAAGCAAAGTGTATAATAAATTAGTTAACAATAGGAAAGATAAAATAGAAAATGGATATTTTAAATTTTTGTTTAAATTTTTAATTGATGCATACTAATTACCTGTATTTATGGGTTGAATAACAAGTACTAAAATATCATTAGAAGGAATAATTTCTGTGTTGTACAATGGGTAGGGTGATTATAGTTCACAACATTTATTAAGAAAATAAATATTCTGATGAAAAAAATGTCACTAAGAAAATTTTTAAAAAGTGATCCTCGAAGGGAAATAAGCAGACTTTAGAGAACCCTAAATGATCCATAAAATATAGGAAGAAAATATTAGAAATTTTATTCTTATTTAAAAAGAAGAAACTTTTACTTATAATTAAAAACTCTTTTAGTCATTTGTATATTTATTTATTTATTTATTTTTTTTTTTTAAAGAGAGAGTGAGAGAGGAGAGAGAGATAGAGAGAGAATTTTTAATATTTATTTTTTAGTTCTCGGTGGACACAACATCTTTGTTGGTATGTGGTGCTGAGGATCGAACCTGGGCCGCACGCATGCGAGGCGAGCGCGCTACCGCTTGAGCCAAATCCCCAGCCCCCATTTGTATATTTAAATATGCATACAGTGGAGTTTATACTCAAATATTTTCCTTTATTAATAGAGCTGTGCCCTTTTAAAGCTACTATGCATCCTTCTCTGTCTTGATCATAGCCCTGGATGGTGACTTATATGGTCGACTTCAACCAGATTTCCATTCTCTTTGGATTTCAGGTGGATTCAGCTAACAGAGAACAATGGTAAAAGATTGAAGTGTAAAAAGAGAATTTAGAGAGTATACCCCCTGGATTTCTCCTTACTAATATGAGAATTTGGTAGTTTCTCATCCCTTCCACTATGATAACAGCTTTTGGGGGGAGAGAATAAAAGAAGAGAATAGAAGAGAGGAGAGTAGAGATGGGGAAAAGAAGAAAAAAGGAGAAAAATATTGACATGGAAGATAAATTAAAGTTGTGTTGCTGTTCAGTTTGGTAGTCAATTGGTTATGTGAGACATATGTGAACAAATAATTGAACTTTAAATTTTATTTAATGTAAATTTAAATTTTAAATCTGGTACATTGTTCCAAACATGAAGTTATTAGACAATTTTAGGTTTGAAACAATATGGGTAAGTTTTATGACATTTAAATAAAGTATTTCCAATACAGAGTTAATATCCAAATGAAGATGTGCTACAATTAAAAATTCATATTTTGAAAATTATAAATATATCATTAATAATATTTATGTTGATTTCATGTTGAAATGATAACATTTTGGATATATTGGGTTAAATTAAATATATTATTAAAAATAATTTCACTTGTTTCATCTTCAATATTTAAAGTGTGGTTGATGGAAATTTTAAATTATGTATGTGAAATATATTACATGTATATTGGAAAGCAATGGATTAATGAAATAGTTATTTTCCCACTGAGGACAAAGCAGGAAAATGGCAATTTAAAAAACGAAAATAAATTCCTGTCCTGACCAAATGGCATACAGCATGCTCCATGTTCTCTGGTAAGTATAATTACAAATCTTGGGAAAATGTAAGAGACGACCAAAGGAGAATTCTGACAGGTAGAAAGTGTAAGACTTTTGCTACAAAAGTTCTTATTTTAAAAATCAAAAGTCAGTAAGAGCAAGAAAGTCGTCTTTTCCCTAATCCTTGTTGAACTCTTGTTTGTGTTGTTAAGTAATAAAATACTCAGTGCTGGTCTGGCTTAAGGGCTACACCTCCATTATAGTCTTCTATTCTACTGTCTCTGATGAAAGTGTAATGGTTACATCTCAGCAATAATTTTGGATCATGAATGAGAAGTCACATGTTGAGTTTAATTGAGTTATATGATTGAAAGTGCTGGAATACCTGAAGATTATGGAGCCTTAAATTATCTATTTATTTATTTATAACATTTTATTTTGTATTTATTTATATATATGAAAAATAACCTTTTATATAAGTGGTAGCTCCAAAGAAGAGTTTTAACACAATATGAAACTGATACCTATGTCACTCCCCCCCCCAAAAAAAACCCCTGAGATTTCTAATCAAATAGGGGACTAAAGGTTTTTCTTTCTTATCAAAGTCTAGGATTTCAGATAGTCATAAGTGTCTACTATTAGATTGTGAAATGGGTGCTGGGTAGAATGTAGAGGCAAGTAAATAATAGATAAGTTTTAAGGCTTAAATGTGTGCCTAACTATGGAAATTGCCTGGATCAAATGGTCAAGAAACCAATCCAGTTTTTGAAGTACAGTCATGCACTGCATAACCAGTTCTCGTTAACAATGGATGGTATATACAACTGTAATCTTATAAGATTACATTGCTTAGTGATGTCATAGCTTCTTAGTTTAAGTACACTGTGATTTTTGCACAATAATGAAATCAAAATCCCTTAAAGATACATTTCTCTTTTAAACTTTTTACTGGTGCATATTAATTATACAGGATAGCAGGTTTCATTGTGACATATTCATATGTGTACATAAGTTAATTTTGTTACATTTTCTCCCTAGTACTTCCCCTGGCCCTCCTATCCTCCCTCCAGCTAAATTCCTTCCTGTACCCCTGATGGTCTCTCTTCTGTTTTCATGAGAATCCTTTTATCCTTTTTTCTCTCTAGCTTCCATATGAGAGAAAACATGAGACACTTTTCTTTCTAGTCTCAGAAATTTGTTTAATTATCATGATGCTCTTTAGTTCCATCTATTTTCCTGCAAGTAACATGATTTCATTCTTCTTTATAGTAGAATAAAACTTCATTTTGTGTGTGTGTGTATGTGTGTGTGTGTGTGTGTGTGATCACTTTTTGTTTATCCATTCATTTCCTCAATGTACACCTAGGCTGATTCCATAACTTGGTTATTGTGAATTGTGCTGCTCTAAACATGGGAATGTAATTTTCTCTAAAATATTTTCTGTTTAATTCCTTTGAATAGATACCAAGAAGTGATAAAGCCAGACTATATGTTAGTCATATTTTTAGTTTTTGGAGAAGCCTTTATACTAATAGTGACTATACTAATTTACATTCACACCAATTGTGTGTAAGGGTTCCTTTTCCCCTGCATCCTACCAGTATCTAATAGTATTTGTATTCTTGAGTTTCTCTGAATTTATCCTTATCATTAGGCAATGTATGTCTATAAGTATTTTTGCCATAAAAGAATTCTCAGGGCTGGGGATGTGGCTCAAGTGGTGGCACGCTTGCCTGGCATGTGTGGGGCGTGGGGTTCAATCCTCAGCACCACATAAGAAAATGAAGTGAAATAAAGATGTTGTGTCCACCAAAAATTTAAAAATAAATATTAAAAATTCTCTCTGTTCCTCTCTCTCTCTCTCTCTCTCTCTCTCAAAAAAAAAAAAAAAAAGAATTACCAAAGAAAAACAAACATACACAAATGCAAGCAAGGACTACAAAATCCTGTGACTTTCTAGCCTTAAAACATCTCCAGGCCTCTGAGGCTATACTAGGAAGAACCCTACTGCTATGTTTCAAATACGGTTATGGAGGGTAACAGACAAGAAAAAGCCTCCTAGAGGGCAAAGACACATACCACAGGGGAAACTAAGAAAAAAAAACAAAACAAACATAAAACTCCCACAAAATAACAACAGAACTCATAGAAAACACAAGCAGAGGAATTTCCAATCAACTTACTACATTGCTATTGTTAAACTTTGGATTTACAAAAAATAGAGCATTAAAATTGTACATAGTATACCTATGTGTGTGCATGTGTGTGTGTGTGTGTGTGTGTGTGTGTGTACACAGGTGAAATTCTTTTGGTTACGTAACAAGCTTCTGTTTTATTACATTCCATATTTCTACACACTTCCCTTCCTTTCTTCCTTCTTCTTCTTCTCCTTCCTTTACTCCACTGATCTATACTGATGTATTTTATATCTTTATGATATCTAATTTCATTTCCTGCCACCTTCTTTCCCTTATGTTGCTGGAACTTCTACATGAGAGAAAACATTCAGCTCTTGTGTTCTGGCTTATTTTATTTAGCAGGTTTGTCTGTATTTCCATCCATTTACCAGCAAATGCCATTATTTCATTCTTCTTATGTTCTTATGGCTAAGTAGAACATATATATATATATATATATATATATATATATATATATATTGAGAGCCATAGCCGAAGGGGCCCCAGCAAACTTCTGGTGAGCCTCTCAACCCCCTATCTTTGGGGGATATATACCCCTTCCCAATATATTTTAAAATTGGGAAGGGGTATATATTCCCCAAAGATAAACTTAAAATAACCCTTTTTACTCTAAACTTTTTTTTCTTTTTTTTTATTGGTTGTTCAAAACATTACAAAGCTCTTGACATATCATATTTTATACATTAGATTCAAGTGGGTTATGAACTCCCATTTTTACCCCAAATACAGATTGCAGAATCACATCAGTATTTGGATTCATCAGGGCTTAGTGCTGCGGAAAGGCATAGTTGAAAGAGCTCATTAAACTATTAAAATGTACTTATTAAAGCAAAACGGAGTGGATTTTGAGATCCACAGCCCAAGGGGCCCCAGCAAACTTCCACCTGATTAGCTCACAACAGCCCCAGCAAACTTCCAGCTGATTGGCTCACCCTGGCCCCAGCAAACTTCTAGCTGCTAGCTGATTGGCTCCTCTTCGGTGATGCTCATTGGGCTGTTTCCCCTTACAGGCCACCAAATGCCGCAGTCTGGCTGGGCACAATTCACGAGCCACTTGTCAAGCAGAAATGAACTTTATTTTTAGAACACACACACTGCACCACAAGAGCTCTTCAGGAATTCTCTCAGAGCCCAACTGCCACCACTGGCTTCGGGCGAGCCTCCCAACTCCCCACTCCTCCCGCTCTTGCGGCCGATTGGCTGGGTCATGTGGGCGGAGCCAGAAGAGTCCCTCAATGAGCAGCTCCGTGGTCTGAAAGGGTGGGGAAACAGCCCACTGAGCATCACCACAGAGGAGCCAATCAGCTGGCAGCTAGAAGTTTGCTGAGGCCACTGTGAGCCAATCAGCTGGAAGTTTGCCCCTTTGCTGTGGCTCTCAATATATATATATATATATATATATATATGTATATATGTATATATATGTATATATGTATATATATGTATATGTATATATATATGTATATATACATATATATATACATGTTTATACAAAACATGTTTATATAAAATAATTCCTTAATCCATTCATCTGATGATGAGCACCTGGTTTGAATACATAATTTGGCTATTATGGATTGTGCTGCTATAAACATTGAAGTGACTGTATCAGTTTAATATGCTGATTTTAGTTCCTTTGGATAAAAATCAAGGAGTGGGATAGCTGGGTCATGTGGTGGTTTCATTCCTAATTTTTTGAAGAATCTCCATACTGCTTTTCATAGTGGTTGTATTAATTTGCAGTCCCACCAGCAATGTATGAGGGTATGTTTTTCCTCACATACTCTACAACATTTATTATTGTTTGTATTTTTTTAATATCTTTATTTTATTTTTATGTGGTGCTGAGGGTAGAACCCAGTGCCTCACTCATGGCAGCTGAATGCTCTACCTCTGAGCCATAACTCCAGCCCCTATTGTTTGTATTTTTGATAATTGCCATTCTGATTGGGGTGAGGTGAAATCTTAGTGTAGTTTTGATTTGCATTGACCTGATTGCTTGAGATGTTGAATTTTGAAAAATATATATTTGTTGCCCATTTGCATTTCCTCTTTTTAGAAGTTTCTATTTATTTCTTTAGCAATTTATTAATCAGGTTATTTGGGTGGTTTTGGCATTAAGTTTTTTTAGTTCTTTATACATTCTGGATATTAATCCTCTGTAAGAAGAATGCTGGCAAATATTTTTTTTCCAAATTTGTAGTCTCTCTCTTCACTCTCTTGTTTCCTTTAATGTGCAGAAGATTTTTAGTTTAATGGTATTCCACTTATTGATTATTGGTTTTATTTCTTGAGCTTTATAGGTTTTGTTGAGGAAGTCATTGCCTGTACCTATATGTTGAAATGTTTCCCCCATGTTTTCTCCTAACAGATACATGGTTTCTTGTCTGATTTCCAAGTCCTTTGATCAGTTTTTGTTTAAAATATGTGCAAGGTGAGAGATAAGTTTCTAATTCCATTCTTCTATATGTGGATATCCTGGTTTCCCAGCATCATCTGTTAAACAGGTTGTGTTTTCTCCAACATATCTTTTTTGAACCTTTATCAAGAATCAGATGTCTGTAAGTATTTGGATTTGTCTCAGTGTCTTCTGTTCTATTCCATCAGTCTTCATGTCTATTTCAATACCAGTACCGTGCTATTTTTGCTACTACAGCTGTGTAGTATAATTTGATATTTCCTATTGTGATGTCTCTTGCATTGTTTTTCTTTTTGTTCAGAATTGCTTTGGCTATTCTCTCTTATTCTTCCAAATGAGTTTAAGGACTGATTTTTCTAGTTCTGTGAAGAATTCCAGTGGTATTTTGATGGGGATTGCATTGAATGTGTATTTTGCTTTTGGTGGTATGGCCATTTTGATGATATTAATTCTTCCTATCCAAGAACATGAGAGCTCTTTTTATCTTCTGAGGTCTTCTTCAATTTCTTTTTGAGTGTTCCATAGTTTTCATTGTAGAGTTATTTTCTTTCCTTGGTTAGATTAATTCCTAGATTCTTTTTTTTTTTGAGGTTACTTTGAAGGAGATGGTTTTTCCAATTTCTTTCTCAGTTGAATTGCTGTTGGAATCTAGAAAAGCTATTGATTTATGAGTGTTGATCTTGTATCCTATAATTTTGATGAATTCATTTATCAGTTCTGAAAGTCTTCTTGTGGAATTTTTTTATTTTGGGGGGGTCTTCAAGATAGTATCATATTATTAGCAAACAGTGATAGTTTGACTTCTTTTTTTTGTTTCCAATTTGTATCCCTTTAATTTCCTTCAGTTTCTTGGTTTCTTTAGCTAGAATTTTGAGAACTATATTGAACAGAAGTAGTGAGACTGGACATACTTGTCTTTTCCCTGATTTTAAAGGACAAACTTTCAGTTTTTCACCATTTAGTATGATGTTGGTTTGGGGTTTGTTGTACATTGCCTTAATAATATTGAGGTAAGTTCCTTTTATCCTTAGTTTTTCCAGTGTTTTTAACATGAATGGTCATTTTTTTTGTTTTAATTAGATACACATGACAGTACAATGATCTTGACATATCATACAGTCATTTTGTTTTATCAAATGCCTTTTAATATCTATTGAGATGATCATATGATTCTTGTTCTTGATTTTATTTAAGTGATGAACTACATTTATTGATTTGCATATGTTGAACAAGTCTTGCACCCATCTGATGGTAGTGTATTCTCTTTTTAATGTGCTTTGAATACAATTTGCTAGTATTTTATTGTGGAATTTTGCATCTATGTTCATCAGAGATCTTGGACTGTAGTTTTCTTTCCTAGATGTGTCTTTGGTTTTGATATCAGGGTTATACTAGCTTCATAGAATGTATTTGAGAGTGTTCCCTCCCTTTTAATTCCATGGAATAATTTGTGGAATACTGGCATTAGTTTCTCTTTAAAGTTCCAGTAAAACTCTGCTGAGAATCCATCTGGTCCTGGGCTTTTCTTTGTTGAAAGGCTTTTGATTGGTGTTTCAATTTCATTGCTTGATATTGGCCTGTTTAGGTTTTCTATATCTTCCCGATTCAATTTGAGCAGGTCATGGATTTGTCAATGTCTTCTAGATTTTGCAGTTTATTGGAGTATAAATTTTTGAAGTAGTTTCTAATGATCTTGTGGATTTCAGAAGTGCCTGTGAAGATATCTCCTTTATCATCTCTAATTTTGTTGATTTGGGTCTTCTTTCTCTTTTCTTTTGATTAGTTTGGCTAATGGTTTATCAATCTTATTTATTTTTCAAAGAACCAACACTTTGTTGTACCATTCCCATGTAACTTTTTATTCTCAATTTCATTAATTTTGTCTCCTATCTTTATTATTTTGTCTTCTACTTATTTTGGAATTGATGTATTGTTCTTTTTCTAAGGCCTTTGAGTGGAGTATAAGTTTTTTTGAGATCTCTCTTTTTTTTAATTTGTTTTAATTAGTTATACATGACAATAGAATGCATTTATGTGCTTTGATATATCATACATAGATGGGGTGTAATTTCTCATTTTTCTGAGTGTACATGTTGCATAATCATATTGGTCATGAAGTCACATATATACATATAGTAATAATGTCTGTTCATTCTACTATCTTTCCTATCCCCACATCCTCCCATCACTTCCCACTACTTAATCTAAGGTAATGCTGTTCTTCCCTAGTGCCCCCTGCCTTATTGTGAATTAGCATCCACATATTAGAAAAAATATTTGGCCTTTGTTTTTATGGGGTTTGCTTATTTTACTTAGCATGATATTCTCCAACTCCAACCATTTACTGGCAAATTCCATAATTTTACTCTTTGTTAAAGCTGAGGACTATTCCATTGAGTGTATATACCACATTTTCTTTAGCCATTCATCTACTGATGGACACCTAGATTGGTTCCATAGTCTAGCTATTGTGAATTGAGTTGCTATAAACATTGATGTGGCTGTGTCACTATAGTATGCTAATTTTAAGTCCTTTCGGTATAAACCAAGGAGTGGGATAGCTGGGTCAAATGGTGGCTCCATTCCCAATTTTCTGAAGAATCTCCATAATGCTTTCCATAGTAGCACCAATTTGTAGTCCCACAAGCAATGTATGAGTGTTCCTTTTTCACTGCATCCTCAGCAAGTTATTTTTTCCTGTATTCTTGATGATTGTCAATATGACTGGAGTGAGATGAAATCTTAGAGTAGTTTTGATTTGCATTTCTCTAAATGCTAGAGATGTTGAACACTCTCTTTATTTTTAATGTATGCACTCAATTCAATAAATTTTCCCTTAGTGTTGTTTTCATATTATCCCAGAGATTTTAAAATGTTATATCTTTATTTTCATTTTTTCCTAAGAATTTGATTTCTTCCCTCATTTCTACTTCGATCCACTATTCATTTTAAATCGTATTGTTAATCTCTGTGTGTTTGTATGGTTTCTATTTTTCTTGCTGTTGATTTCTAATTTCATTCTATTATGGTCTGAAATGATGCACATCTTATACTTATGTTTTTGTATTTTTTTAGACTTACATTGTTGCCTAGAATATTTTGGAGAAGATTCCATGAGCTGTTTTGTGGTGAAATATTATGTAGATGTCATTAGGTACATTGGATTTATAGTATTATTTAGGTTGGGTTATATCTTTATTGATTTTATGTTTGTTGACCTATCTATTGATGATAAGGGTGTGTTGAAATCTCCAAGTATTATTGTATTGGGGTCTATCTGGTACTTAATGTCACAGGGTATTTTTTATGTAAATACATTGACTTTTGGGGACATATATTTTAATTATTGTTATTTCTTCTTGTTGGATTGTTTCCTTTTCCATATGTAATGGTCCTTATTGTCTCTTCTAATTTTTGCTTGAAATCAGCTTTGTCAGATATGAGAATGACTACACCAGCCTATTTTCAGAGTGTGTTTGCATCAATTATTTCCAACCTTTTATCTTCAGTCTGTGAGTGTCCTTATCTATGAGATTAGTCTCTTGCAAATACTATATGGTTGGATCTTGTTTCTTAAATCCATTCTGCTTATCTGTGTCTTTTAATTAAGGCATTGAGACTATTTATATTCAGAGTTATTATGGATATGTGCTTGTGGTTTGCTGCCTTTATTTTTGCTGTATTTAATTCTACCTTGGTTTTTACTTGGATGATCCTGTGGATTTTAGAAGTGCCTAGGGACTTTATCATCTCTTTTGTTTTGTTTTGTTTTGTTTTTTTTTGTTCAGGGATTTTTGTCTCCACAATGCTATGAGTTGAAGTAATGTTTAGGCTCATTTAATTCCCCATCAAATAAATTGCTTGTGGGACTGCAAATTGGTGCAACTACTATGGAAAGCACTATGGAGATTCCTCAGAAAATTGGGAATGGAGCCACCATTTGACCCAGCTATCCCACTCCTTGGTTTATACCGAAAGGACTTAAAATTAGCATACTATAGTGACATAGCTACAACAATGTTTATAGCAGCTCAATTCACAATAGTCTTCTATTAATCATTGTTTATTTGGGAGTTTGGGGTTTTGTTTCTGGGACCAACTGTGTGCAATTTATCTTTAAATATTCTTTAGTGCTGGTTTGGTTGTCATGTATTCTTTTAGTTTATTCTTGTCAAGGAAGGTTTTTAATTCCCCATCAAATATGAAAGAGTTTTGCTGGGTACAGCAATCTTGGTTGGCAATTGTTATCTTCTAGAGCCTGAAAAAATTCATTCCATGCCCCCCTTGATTTGGGGGTCTGAGTAGAGAATTATGAAGTGAGCCTAATTTGTTAACCTCTAAATATGGCCTAATGTTTTTCTCTTGTATCTTTTAATATTTTTTCCTATTTTCTAGGTTAGGTATTTTTATGTTTCTTAAATAACTTCTTTTCTGGTTAGGTTTATATTGGGTACTGTATGCCTCCTGTATATGGGTGTCTACCTCCTTTCAAATATAGGGAAAGTTTTCTGTGACTATCTCATTAAAAATGTTCTTAATGCCTTTAGCTTGTATCTCCATGTTCTCTTCTATCCCAGCGATTCTTAGGTTTGGTTTCTTGAACTTGTCCTATTCTGATAATGTTCTATTGTGTTTTTTTTTCTTTTATTGTATTGTGTACTCAAATTTGTGTATCCTGTCTTTAAGGCCTGAGGATATGTCTTCAAGAGCTGAAGTTCTTCAAGAGCTGTTGGTGATGCTTTCAAGTGAATTTTAAATTGAATTCATTGTGTCTTTCATTTCCCAGAGTTCTGATTGGTCTGTATTCAGTATTTCTGTTTTATTATTGAAATTGTCTGCCATCTCTGGCATTTGTTTTCTTATTTCATTCCTTAGTTTTTCTTTTAATTAATTGAACATTTTGATGATCAGGTTTTTTAAATAATCATTGTCTGGTATTTCCTTCACTTCCATTTCTGTTATTTCTTTTGTTGGAGGATTTTGAATTGGGAGTGGTTGCCTGTTTCCTCATGTTTTCCAAAGTCTTGCTTTTGCACATCAATGGAGGTGGGATCCCCTTCCTTTTTTATATATGTGTCTTTATGTGTGTATTTCTTTTTATTATAGGATTTCATTTTGGGATATAACCCACCCATGTCTTGTGCAGGTGGTGGAATAGGTTTATTGAGAAATAAAAGCTAGTTAAAATAGAACAATGAAAAAACCACAGGACACAGAAAATAGTTTCAAAAGTGGGGGCAGGAGGGGCAAGCCGATCAGACAGATTGAGCTTCTAGACTCTGCTGGAGCCTGTGCCTACTTTATTTATATCAGAAAACATAAAAGGCCTTCCATTGAATTCTCTTCTCCAAAGAAGGTTAAAGGTCGGCTGTCCAGTTCCCAATGGGTTATGCCCATCTCCAGAGCTACTATGGAGGATCTTCCTAGTAGAGCATCAATAAAGGTCAAGTTCATTGGGCAATCTATTGCTGTAGGAGAACCACACATAGTTTGCAATGCCAAACCTGAATCTCACTGGCTTCCATACCAAGAGAAGATCCTCCTGTAATTCACGGATGGCTTCCCACAGATATATGAGTAGATATCTAGGTGGGGCACCTAATGTTACCCTCTGATTTTTCCTTCTTGGGGCCTGGTTTTTTGTTCTGGGATTTTGTCTCCTCAATTATATGAGTTGAAATAATGTTTAAGCTCAGGCAGGGTTGGATCAATTATAGGGAAAAGTTCCCTGTTGCTTGGCTCAAGGATTTTTCCTCTGAAAACTTGAAGTGTCTCAATGACTTTCTAGCCCCTCTTAGTGGGAATGGGAGCCAAGAATATCCCTAATGACAGTGACAGAAGTATGAATTTTAAGATGATTATCTGTTGTCTTCTTTGAGATCGGTAGCCCCAATTGTCACCTAAAACTTCTTAGAACCTATCTGCAAAATGAATACACACACACCTGCACATACACATTCACATTTATGCACACAGAATTGCACATAATGGGGAAAAGTGAAAAAGTAATACTATATGATGAAGTAATATTTGGGGAAAATTTTAAATTAAAAATTGAAAAAGAAATTTAAAAAATTAAAATAGGATTATGATGGGACAAAAGAAGAACAGAAAAAGAAAAATGAAAAAGGGAAAAAATAAAAACAAAAAATATTTTTGAGTAAGAGTTTCTTTCTGCTGGGGTGGTCAAATATGCTGCCAGAGATAGATGCTCACTTTCGATATTTCCTTTTAGCTTTGTAGCCCTTGGGTCAAGGGTTGGAGATTGTGTAGACTAACAACTTTGTGTTCCTCATTCAGCAGCCAACCTTTGTGGCTAGGTGTCACAACTGGTCATAGTAGATCTGTCTCCAGTTGCCCAGTATATGGTGGGCTACCACTACTTGGTTTCTGAAAAACTGTATCTTTCTGTGGCTGGGCATGGTGCTGAGTTCTAAGTTGAAGATTCGAGTAATTGGGGTTTACATTTGACTCATCATTGGAACTCTGTGGGTGGGTGTTTGAAGGATAATCCTCTACCCCATTCAGTTGGGGTGGAGGGTTTGCCAGTCTGCCCTCTCTGGATAGCTAGGGTTTCTGGTAAAATCTGCTTTTGGGGTTTAGGGATAAAATCCCCACTAGTTTGAGCTTCATGATTATGAGTATGAAGTAATGGTGTTTGCTTTGGAGTACAGATGTTCCATTGTGACCCTTGTAGTGCCCGCAGGAATGTAGGTAGGCTTTGTCTCTTAGGGTCTTGAGGCTGAATGGTCCAGGTCAAGAAAACAATTATGCCTATTTCAGTCTCTTTGGTTCAAGGCTTTCTGGGGAATTTTAAAAACTATTTTATTATTTTAACCAGCTGCAGGGGATCCTCTTCTTTCTAGTGTATGTTGGCAGTTGCCTCAGACAAGTGCAGTAGCAGCTGATTTTCACTGGGGGGTGGTTAAGGGTGGGGGGTTAACACACTGCTCGGAATGCTCAGATAGCTCTACCCTGAGGTCTGGGGTGGGGGCAGGATGATCAGAGTGCCAGTCCCCTTTCCTCTGAGGAATTCTGAGGTGGGTGCATAGTCATTGGTGATGGAGGGACAGGGATGCCTGGGATATGGAGAACTTAGGAGGATTTCTCCAGCTCAACCACAGAGTGCAGCTGTGGTGCCCTTTTCCCAAATAGTCCAGTGGCTGGTTTCATTGCCTGGGAGTGTTTTCTGGTGGAGAGGGAAGCCAGTCTTCCCTTTGTTTTCACAAAGCCCCATACCCCACTAACTCTGAGTCCATTAAAGTCATCCTACCTCTATAAACCACACATTTATCTAAATCAATCCTCCTCCTCCTTCAACTATCCCTCCACCTCCCTCCCACTCCTCCTCCTCCTCCTCCTCCTCCTCCACCTCCTCCTCCTCCTCCTTCTCCTCCTCCTTCATTTGCTAATCACACATTCTCTTTTATCTGTCTGTGCTACCATCCCCTCATGATTGCTACTGGCAGCCATATTGGCAGCCCCATACCAGCACATCTTTGAATTATTATTTCTTAGGTTCATGTCTGTCTCTAAAAAATTTTTACAGTTTAGAATTAAATTTCAGTGTATTCACTTAATTCCCACCCTTGCACAGAAGTCATCTTCCCATCTTCCCCCTTTGTAGGTCTGATGAGGAGCTGCCCAACAATGTGTGCACCTTCTACTCTGCCATCTCCCCCCGCCATGAAATTTTTACAGTTTGACAATGGATAAGAAACAGAGGCTTCTGTGTACATTTCCTATTTGCCCACCCCCACTTTTTTGAGTAAAAGCATCATTTTGGTTGTCCTATTAATACTCCATCATTTAATATTAAATAATCATAAGTCAGATGACATACCTTGAAAACTAGTACCATATGTGAATCTGACAGAGATGACAACCCATCATCCATGGTGCTCATATTTTAAGATGTAGTATGTTTCCTTGGGATAAATACGTATTACTCTACATGGGAAGAATATATTCATGGATATTTGGGTTGCAAGACCTCTATTTGTTACACAAATCTACCCATTCTCAATTTTTATTTATAGACCCTCTTGTGTTTATTAAACTACTTGACTTCCCAGAAGAGATTACAGTTCTAAGCTTGTTTTCCAGCTATGTTTATGTATGTAAGCAAGTTCTAGTCAATGTGATATAGATGGAAATGGTTTGTTCCAATTAGGACAGGATTATGCCCAGTTCTAATTAGACTTGGGGAGATGTATGTTCTTAACCCAAATTCTTTCTCTTTGATGGAATATAGCTGTGATGAATATGTTAATTAATCTATCTCAAAGTTTGTGAAATATTGGTTGTCATGGGATGGAAAGATAAAGGAAGCAGTTTCACAGAGATTCCTATTATCCTTGGAGACTTTATTTCAAATGTACTTTTTTATAAGACAGAAAAGTAACCTCTATCTTTAGAATTATTGAGTTTCATTACAAATGTCCTCTTATTTATTCCCTCTGGAGCACTTAATTCTTTCTGCATGATCATATTTCCATTTGAAATCATTTTCTTTCTGCCTGATGAACTTCACCTAGTTCTTAGTACATGTTTCCTGACTCTTCACCTCATAAAATAGATTGCCTTTGAGAATTATTTTGGTTTTTACTTTTATTATGGAAAAAAGTTTTGTAGATTATACAATTTACATTTAGCTATTATCTTCCTACATAATTACTAATAGCTCACTTAATTTTCTTCCCACTATCATTTTTATTTGTTACAAAAGTAAGCTGTCAGTCTTATGGATATTTCTCTAAAAGTAACTTTTCAGTATTTTCCTTTAAAATACATGATAATGAATAGGTGTTGTTTTCTTTGCATTTTTTTAAATTTTGGATTTATAAGTATTTTGGAATCTGTAATGTCTTATCTTTAGTCAGTTTGGGAAATTTTCTGCCAATAACTCTTGAATATATTACATTTCTACTGCAATTACATATTTATAATGGAATTACAGAACCCTGTATGTGTGCATATATGTATAAATAAATATATATGATCAGATAAACAGAGATCTTTTATCTATTTATATGCATTATAATTTTTAAATTTGGATTTCCTTTTTCTCTTCACTTGGTTAAGTCTTTATATTTTCTACTGATTTCTTATTTAACTAATGCCCTCCTGTGCTATGTCAAATATGATCTCAATTTCACCCATTTTATAATAATTTTAACTGTTTTTTATTATATAGTTTTCTATTAATTCCATTTTATAGGCACCAGTGATCTGGCATAATTACCTATATTTTTATCTTTTTTTGCACATATTAATCCTACTTATTTTAAAGACTGAGTCTGAAAACTGTACAATTTACATTGCCTATTTACCTATTTTATTTTTAAATATTTTATTTTTTAAATTCTTTGGTCATGTCTCTTGAATGTCCTGTAATTATTTTTTAAATAATACACTTTTTATTTTAGAGAAGTTTTAGATTTGTCAAAAAACTGAGCAGAAAACAGAGTTCCCATATACTCTTCTTTCTCCAACAGGTTTTCTTATTATTAGCATCTTGCATTAATGTGATACATTGTTTACAATTACTAAGGTAGTGTTAATAATATCATTGTTAAAGTCTGTAATTTATGTGAGGATTCACTTTTTGTGTTATATAATTCAGTGAGTTCTGACAAATACATAGGTAATATGTCCACTATTAAAATTTAATAATACTTTTATGCTCCTAAAAATCCTTTCCATGTTCTCTACCTAATCATTGCTCCCTTTCTTCCCTAGAATCTCTAGCAAACACTTATATTTTTATTGTCTCTATAGCTTTGTTTATCCAGAATGTCATACAGTTTGTGTCACACAGTAGACAGCTTTTCTGAATGGCCTGTATCACTTTATAATGTAAATTTAAGGTAACCCAATGTCATGTCTCTTCATGGCTTGATAACCCATTTCTTTTTTTTCTCAATATATATTTTTTTTAGTTGTGGATGGACACAATACCTTTATTTAATTAATTTATTTATTTTGATGTGGTGCAGAGAATCAAACCCAGTGCCTCATATTTGTGAGGCAAGGGCTCTGCCACTCAACCACAATTCCAGCCTGATAACTCATTTCTTTTCATTGGTGAATAATATTCCACCAAACAATCAGATGCTGAGCATAATGTATGGAAAACTGGAGAATCTTTAAATGATGTCATCTTTCTACAAAATGGGTTATTTTTTGTAAGGTAGATGTGGGCATATTACTAGGATCCAATGAGTCTGAGTTGAACTTTAACTTTGGTCTTTACTGCAAAGAGTGGAAAATGTCTAATGACCATAATATATTCTGTTACAAAATAATTCACCTAGTCTTGATTGTCAAATTAGTGGTCAATTTCATGTGATTATTTATACTTTTTGCATGTTTACACTTACTTTAAACTCTCCAATACAACTGATATGTTTTCTTTCATTCATATATAAATATATGTGTGTATTATATATATGTATATACAACAATATAAAATTTCAAAATTATTTAAACCAATTGCTGTGAAAAACATTGAAAATTGTATTAGAAATATATTACTTAAAAGAAGATTAGGCAAAATAGAATGGAGACTAACAGAGTAGATGAAGGCAATTGACAGTGATGGAGTACAGGAGGGCATGAGGAAGTACCAGGGAATGCAATCTAGCAAATTATGCTGTGATTATGTACAAATGAGAGGAGTTTTTAAAGAAGGCAACATGGAGAAGGTTGCTTTCCTAGCTGCTCTGTGGCATTGAACCAAGAAAGCAAATAGGCAGCTTCTTAGCAAGGTGGATAAACAACAAAAAATAGGGGGGCTTTACTAAAATTTAATACTGGACATTCAAAACAGATAGTGGACTCAGGAAGTTGGCTATAATAAAATAAGGAAGAAATACCCAGTGACACAGCTGCTGCTGTAGCTGGACAGAACAGCCAGAGTGGTCCCTCTACAAGCAAGATGGAGTGATAAGGGAATTAAAGAACCTGCATTTTTAGGAAGCATGAGGTGTGTCTGGGTATGGAGAGTATAGAAATCAAAGACTCTGCCTGACTAAACTGAAAGATGTGCTGCATAATATCGTTGTCCATGAAAGAAGCCCCATTTCGCCCAGCTGCATGTGAAGAACAGAGAAGGAATCATTTTACAGCCAGGGAACATGGGCTAGTAGCTGGAGGAGCTGATTCCTGGCAAACCTGAGGGTGGCCCAAAATATGCCTGGCACTCACACTGCACAGAGTGTGCCTAAGTGACTAGGAGAAAGTCAAACATGGAGGTTTACACAGGGGACTTCTGGTTGCAGAAACCCACCTGGCTCTCTCCATTTCTCTTCTATATGGCTGCTTGCATGACTCACTAGGAGAGACCCAACTGGTAGGGAATTCAAAAGGGCAGGAGTTGGAGAGACTGAGTTTGGAGACTGAACTCGAGACCAGGGATGTGGGATCTATAGGTGACATAGTGAACTAAGAATTGGCTCCTCTAGCACATGAGACGAACCCAGGGAAGATCCCTGGGATGCAGTCTTCCAGTAGGGACTGGCAATTGCTAGGCCCTGGAAGGTGCTCTGATTTAAAATCTTTAGAAAAAGTGTCATTCAGAAAAGAGGATGGAGACTACCTAGGCCTAAAATCCCACCTTTAGGAGATCTACCTATGTAATTACCTCTCTCACTCTACAAACTCCACCCTAAGGGTGGAGCCAACATCAGAGTCTGGATGAACCCACCTAACACTGCTGAGAAGGGGAGCTGAGAAACTTTTGAACTTTAGTGTAAACAATTCTTTAACAATATTTTAACTTTTTTTTTTAAGCTTTTTGCTTTTCTCTGTTTAATTATGACTTCAATGGTACATGGATTTTGATACATATTCATATTTGGGTTTTTTCCATTTCTAGCATTTTTGAAAACAGTTATTTTTCAGAGATCAGTTTTTTGAGGACTAGAATATTTGATAGTATATTTCAGCTTTGTTATGTATTCTTTTATTTTTAATTTTTCAAATTTTTTACTTGACATATATTTTTATCTCACTAATCTCTTTCCCTTGATTCTCTTTTTCTTTTTTCTTCTGATAAGAGCCAATTTCTATTGTTCTTTCATTCTTTCTTTAACTTTTTAATTCTATCTTATGTTCTCCTCCCTCATGATCATCATATCATACATCACTTATGTTCCCTACCTTTCCACCACTCAAAATTGTAAGACCTTCTGGAAACTTACTTTTTTATTGTAGGCAAAAACTGATTAAATCATTTCTATTTATTGTGACAATTAACATTGTAGGTGTCATATCAAGAAATATTTGTTTCAATGCTCTGTAGTGTGCGCATTGGTTGTTATTATTATTGGTCTCTACCTAAATGGTGAGGTACTGGAAATCTTCAGGAACCCTATAAGTCTACAGGATAGAAACTACTGACTCAGATCCATACTGCTCAATGGGTAGAAACAAAAACAACATGAAAAACAAGGGAACACATGACCCCAAACTAACCAAGATACTTCAGTAACAGAATCCATTCACACCACAGTGGAAGAAATGTCAAAAAACTTTAGAATGTAAAGTGATCTGCAAAGATAAAAATGGTAAAGGACATGAAATCAGACAGAAAATATAAGAAATGAAAGATCACTTCAATAAAGAGACAGAGATTCTGAAAAAAAAGCAGAAATCCTCAAAAGGAAGGAATCAATAAACCAAATTTAAAATTCAGTGAAAAGCATCACCAACAGACTAGACCACTTGGAAGACAGAGTTTCAGGCAAAGAATACAAAATATATAATCTGGAAAATAAAGTTGACTGTGGACAAATGATTTTAGGAGACTATGAATAGAACATCCAAGAAATATGGGATAACCTGAAAAGACCAAATGTAAGATTTATCAGGATAGATGAAGGATCAGAGGTATAAACCAAACAAATACACAATATTTTCCAAGAAATAATATAAAACAAAATTTCAAAAATAAGAATAAATGGAAAATCAAATGAAGGAGGCTTACAGGACCCAAAATATACAAAATTACAACAGACACACAACAAGAAATATTCTTATGAAAATACCTAACATACAAAATAAGGATAGAAATTTAAAGGCTTCTGGAGAAAAATGACATGTCACATTTACAGGAAAACCAATCTGGGTTTCTGCTGATCTCAACCTGGACCCTCAAAGCTAGAAGTTCTTGGAATAATATATACCAAGCTCTGAAAGTAAATGGATGCCAGCCAAGAATATATTGCAACCAAAATTAAGCTTCAGCATTGATCATGAAATAAAAAAGTTCCATGATAAAAAAAAGTTAAAAGAATTTAAAACTAGAAAGTCTGCATTATTAAATATTCTCAAAAAATAGACCAATGGTACAGATGGAGGACACAGAGACTAACCCACAAAATTATAATTCTCTTATATTAGACAAAGGCACCAAAGACATTCATTGGAGAAAAGATAGGCTCTTCAACAAATGGTGCTGGGAAAACTGGAAATCCATATGCAACAAAATGAATAAAGCTCTATCTCTCACCATGCACAAAACTCAACTCAAAATGGATCAAGGACTTAGGAATACAACCAGAGACCCTGTGTATAATAGAAGAAAAAGTAGGCCCTAATCTCCAACATGTGGGAATAGGCCCCAACTTCCTTAATAAGACTCCTATAGAGCAATAATTAAAATCAACAATCAATAAATGGGATGGGCTCAAACTAAAAATTTCTTCTCAGCAAAAGAAATCATCTGTGAGGTGAACAGAGAGCCTACATCATGAGAGCAAATCTTTACCCCTCACACATCAGATAGAAGCACTAATATCTAGGGTATATAAAGAAATCAAAAAGCTAAGCACCAAAAAAAAAAAAAAAACTCAATCAACAAATGGGGCAAGGACCTGAAGAGACACTTCTCAGAAGAGGATGTACAATCAATCAACAAATATATGAAAAAATGTTCATCATCTCTAGCAATTAGAGAAATGCAAATCAAAACTACTCTAAGATATCATCTCAGTCCAGTCAGAATGGCAGCTATTATGAAGACAAACAACAATAAGGGTTGGCAAGGATGTGGGGGGAAAGGCACACTCATACAATGCTGGTAGAACTGCAAATTGGTACAGCCAATATGGAAAGCACTATAGAGATCCTTTGAAATCTGGGAATGGAACAACCATTTGACCCAGCTATCCCTCTTCTTGGTTTATACCCAAAAGACTTACATATTACAAACATATTACATATTAAAAATAGCATTCTACAGGGACACAGCCACATCAATGTTTATAGAAGCACAATTCACAATAGCTTAACTGTAGTACCATCCTAGAAGCCCTTCAGTGGATGATTGGATTAAAAATGTGGCATATATACACAATGGAATATACTCAGCAATACAAGAGAATAAAATCATGGCATTTGCAGGCAAATGGATGGAGTTAACCAATCAAAAAAAAAAAAAAACAAATGGTGAATGTTTTCTCTCATATAAGTAAGATAACCCATAGTGGGTTAGGGAGGGGGAGCATGGGAGGAATAGATGAACTCCAGATAGGGCAGAGGAGTGGGAGGGAAAGGGAGTTAACATACTTTATATACAACCAGAGAGATTAAAAATTATGCTATAAAAGTGTAATAAGAATTGTAATGCATTCCATTGTCATTTATTTAAAAAAATAAATAAAAAAGAAATATCAATACTGAATATATATATATATATATATATATATATATATATATGTGTGTGTGTGTGTGTGTGCATATCTTGAAGGAGAAATGAAAAATAAAAGTGAAAACAAACAAAGGTAGGAAGGATACTACAAGAATAGTCAATCAAAATAGAAACTGATTCAAATTAAAAACTAGAAATAAATCAAAATGACAAGGAATGAAAATCATTTCTGAATAATAACATTGAGTGTAAATTGTCTAAACTCCTCTATGAAAAGACACAGTCTGGCAGATTGGATTAAAAAACAAGACCCCAGCTGGGGTTGTGATTCAGCAGTAGAGCACTTGCCTAGCGCGTGTGAGGCCCTGGGTTGGATCCTCAGCACCACATATAAATAAATAAATAAAAAGTATTAAAAAAACAAGACCCAACAATATGTTCTCTACAAGAGACTCACTTCATAGGTAAAAGACATTCACAAATTGCATGTAAATTAATGGGAAAAAACATATCACTCACATGGTTCTCATAAACAAGCAGGGCTTTCCATCCTCATATCAGATAAAGTGGATTTTAAACCAAAGTTAATCATAAGGACATTTCATACTACTTAAGCCTCATTTCATAATGCTTAAGGGAATTATACATCAATGAGATATAACAATTTTAAATATTTGTGTCCTAAATAATGGAGCACTTATGTACATCCAACAAACCCTTCTCAACTTCAAGAATAAAATAGACAACAACACAATAATACTGGGTGACTTTAACATAAGTCTCTCACCACTGGGTAGATACTCCAAACAAAAACTAAATAAAGAAGCTATAGAACTAAAAACTATAATTAATAATTTACACTTAACAGATATATATAGAATATTTCATCCATCAGTGACTGAATACACTTTTCTCTCAGCAGCAAATGGATCCCACTATAAAACAGATCATATCATAGGCCATAAAGAAACTCTTAGCAAATACAAGAAATAGAGATAATATCTTGTGTCCTATCAGATCATAATGGAATTAAATCAGAAATCGATGATAAAATAAAAAATAGAAGCTACTCTAACACCTGGAAAGTAAATAATACACTATTGAATGACCAATATATATTAGAAGAAATCAGGGATGAAATTTAAAAAAATACTTGAGGGAAATGGGGATAGCAATGCAAAATATCAAAATCTCTGGGAAACTATGACAATAGTTCTAAGAGCAAAATTACATTGCAATGAACGCATTCATTAAAAGGCTAGAAAGTCACCAAATAAATAACCTAATATTACATCTCAAAGCCCTAGAAAAATAAAAACAAATAAACACCAAAGCAGTAGAAGACAAAAAAATAATTAACATTAGAGCTGAAATCCATGAAATTGAAACAAAAGAAGATTCAAAAATTGATAAAATAAAAAGTTCTTTGAAAAAATAAATAAAATTGATAAACCCTTAGCCAAGTTAATGAAGAGAAAGAGAGAAACCCCAAATTACTAAAATCCACAATAAAAAAGTAAATATCATGATGAACACTACTGAAACACAAACAATAATCAGAAAATATTTTGAAAAGTTATACTCAAATAAAATAGAAAATTTTGAACACATCAATTATTTTCTAGAGACATATGACCTACCCAAACTGAATCAGGAAGACATTGAAAATTTAAACAGATAAATTTCAAGCAATGAAATTGAAGAACTATGAAAAGCATACCAATAAAGAAAAGCCCAGGACCAGATGAATTCTCAACTGAGTTCTACCAGACCTTCAAAGAAGAATAACTGATACCAATTCTCTTCAAATTATTCCATGAAATAGAAAATGAAGAACTCTTTCAAACTCATTCTATGAAGCTAGTATCACCCTGATGCCAAAGCCAGATAAAGACAGATGAAGGAAAGAAAAATTTGGACCAATAACCCTGATGAACATAAATGCACAATATCTTTAATAAAATACTCACAAATCCCATACAAAAACATATTAAAAATAATGCACCATAATCAAGCAGGGTTCATCCCAAGGATACAAGGTTATAGAAATCAAATATAAACATATAGAAATCAAAATAAAATTAATCACATCAATAGACTTAAACACAAGAATCACATGATTATCTCACTAGATTCATACAAAGCATTTGATGAAATACAGCATCCATTTATATTCAAAACACTAGAAAAAGTAGGGATAGTAGAAATATACCTCAAAATTATAAAAGCTATGAATGCTACACCCAAGGTCAACATCATTCTAAATGGAGAATAATTGAAAGCATTCCCTCTAAAAACTGAAACAAAATAGGAATACCCTCTTTCACTACTTCTATTCAACACAGTTCTTCAAACTCTAGCCAAGGCAATTAGGCAAAAGAAGTAAAATAAAGAGATATGAATTTAAAAAAGAACTCAAACTATTCCTATTTGCCAATAACAAGATTATATACTTAGAAGATCAAAAAATCTCCATGAGAATATTTCAAGAACTCATAAATGAATTCAGCAAAATAGCAGTATATAAAATTAACACCAACAAATCGATTGTGTTCATATACATCAGTTATGAATCAACTGAAAGAGAAAATGAAAAAACCATCCCATTCACAACTCAAAGAAAGAAAATATTTGAGAATCAATCTAACAAAGAAGTGAAAGACCTCTACAATGAAAACTAGAGAACAAAAAGAAATTGAAGAAGACTTTAGAAGAAGGAAGTATTTCATATGTTCTTTGATAGGCAGAATTAATATTGTCATAATAGTCATATTACCAAAAGTGTTATACAGATTTAATGCAATTCCTATTAAAATTCTAATTACATTCTTCATAGACATAGAAAAGGCATTCATGAAAGTAATTTGAAAAAATAAGAGGACCATATAGCCAAGATAATCCTTAGTGAGAAAAATGAACCAGGAGGCATCAAAATACCAGAACTTAAATTATACTAGACAGCCATAGTAACAAAAACATCATGGTATTCACACCAAAACAGACATGAAGACCAATGGTACAGAGTAGAAGACACAGAAACAAACCAAAATAAATACAGTTATCTCATACTAGACAAACGTGCCAAAAACATACATTGGAGAAAAGATAGCCTCTTCAACAAGTGGTGCCGGGAAAACTGGAAATCCATATGTAGCAAAATGAAACTAAACCACTATATCTCATCCTGCACAAAACTCAAAATGGATCAAAGACCTAGGCATTAGGGTGCCTGTGCCTATTGGAAAGAAAAATAGTCCTAAATCTCCATTGTGTCAGATTCTGAACCAAATTCCTTAACAAGACTCCTAAAGTAACAAAAGCCAAGAATCAATAAATAGGATGGTATCCAACTAAAAACTTCTTCCAAACAAAGGAAACAATCAAGAACATGAAGAGAGAACCTACAGAGTGGGAGAAAAATCTTTGCCATCTGCATCTTAGATAAAGCATTAAACTTCAGGATTTATGAAGAACTCAAATACTTAATACCCAAAACAAATAACCCAATCAATAAATGTGCAAAGGAACTGAACAGACATTTCTCTAAAAAAGAAATGCAATTGGTCAACAAACATATGAAAAAACTTCAACATCTCTGGCAATTAGAGAAATACATATTAAAACTACAATGAGATTCTATCTCACCCCATTCACAATTATAATTATTAAGAATACAAGTAACAATACATGTTGGTGAGAATATGGGGGGAAATGTTGACTCATGCATTATTGGAGGGACTGCAAATTGTGCAACCAGTCTGTAAAGCAGTATGGAGATTCCTCAGAAAACTTGGAATGGAACAATCAATTGACCTTGTTATCTCACTCCTTGGTATACACCCAAAGCACTTAAAATCATCATACTATAGTGACATAGCCACATCAATGTTTATAGCAACTCATTTCACAATAGTTAAGCTATGAAACTGAAATAAGTGCCTTTCAACAAGTGAATGGATAAAGAAAATGTGGTATATATACACAATGGAATATTACTGAGCCATAAATAAGAATAAAATTCTGGCATTTGCCAGTAAATGGATGAAATGGGAGACTATCATGCTAAGTGAACTAAGCCAATCCCAAAAAAACAAAAGCTGAATATTCTGTCTAATATGTGGACACTAACACACAATAATAGGGGTGGGGAGAATAGAAGTTCATTGGATTAAACAAAGAGGAATGAAGGGTAGGGAGGGTTGCTGGGACTAGGAACGACAGGAGAATGAACTGGACATAACTTTCCTTTGTTCATATATGAATACACAACCAATGTAAATCCACATCATGTACAACCACATGAATGAAAGATTATGTTCTATGTATGTATAATATGTCAAAATACATTCTACTGTCTTTTATAAAAAAATCAAAAATTAAAAATATATATAGCACAATGAATCTAATTTTTATATATAATAATGCACTGATTAAAATAATAACTATAAGAAGAATAGAAGAGAGATCAGTAAAGTAGAATAACTAGATTAGGAGAGGGATGATAGAAGGGAAAGGGGAATAAAAATTTTCAAATTATGCTTTGTACTTATTCAAATATGGCATAATGAATCCAACTATCATGAATTATTATAATGCACCAGTAAAATAGCATAAATTATAAGATTAGACATCAGTTTACCATTGATAATTTCTCATTTAAAAAATTAAGAATAAGCTGGGTACATTGGCACATGCCTATAATCCCTGCTACTAGGTAGGCTTTGGCATGAGGACCACAAATTTGAGACCAGCCTAGACTACTTAGCAAGACCTATCTCTCTACTTCTTTGTTATTTGTTTGCTTGTTTTAAGACCAGGTTTTGAACTCAGGTGTGCTTACTCAGTGAGCCATATCACAAGCCCTTTTTGTTTTTAGACAGAGGCTCCCTAAATTGCTTGCTAAATTACTGAGGCTCATCTCAAACTTGCAATCCTCCTTCCTCAACCTCTGGAGTTGCTGGGATTACATTAGGGTGTGACCACGTCCAGCACAAGACCCTCTCTCAAAGCAAAATATAAGAATGGCTGATGATGTTGCTTAGTGGTAACATGCTCCTAGGTTCAAATCCCAGCACTGGACAAAAAATCAAGAATATGTACTTTGGCATAGAATGAATTAGCTGGTAAGATTTTTTTTAAAAAAAAAGAACCAATGTTTCAACTATAATGTGCCAATAAAAAATGTGAAATAAGTAAATAAATATCCCCCATGAAGAAAAGCAGCAATGTTGAAAAACAATATTTGTACAAGTTTAGTTTAATTTAGTATAATGAAATTGAAATTTTAAAAGGCTGATGAGGATGAATGGAGGAGAGATATAAGGACCTTAGAAAATGTATACCAAACATGGTTAGGAAGAGTAATTCCTATGTTTTTCAGCATATTATGGAGAATACAGTTCACAAAAACTTATTATATATTTTGTAATGAAATAAAAATGAGGAGTTTTAAAATCCCCAACAAACAGGTGATAAATGTTTAAGGAGATATAAATGATAATTACACTGATTTGATCATTAAACATTACATACTTGTTTTAATTTAGCAAACTGTACTGTATAAATACATAAAATTATTTAATGCCAAATAAAATATTTATTGACAAATTGGTCAATGATTAAATCATACAAAATTCTTATACACATGCAACACATACACAAATATGCATAGAGTCACACTCTGGAATTAAAATTCCAGATAATTTTTTAAAAAATACATTCATATATATTTGAAACTACATAAATATTAATTGAGAAAATTATTTTAATGACTCAAGACAAAATGGTAATTAATAATCTGTCATAGATACACGATAAATTAGAAAGATGGTAAATATACCTTTTTGGAAAAACATTGGAATTCCTGGTAGTTTTTTGGGGCAGGTTTATGATGTTAAAAGAATATAATTTATAGGCTATTCAAGCTATGCCAGAACACTGAAAAATCTCACAAACTCTTTATTAAGAGGTAATGATGATCACTTGACTAATATGTCACCTAAACAGACAGACAGACACACACACACACACACACACACACACACCTCAGAGACCAATATTATGTACACAAAAATCCCAAATAAAACATTAGTAAATTAAACAGCACATGAATACATCACTACAAATAGAGTTTGATTAATGGACGTAAAGATGGTTTAACATATAAAATCCATTAAATTTATTTAATAAATAATTAAGAAAATAACATGATCAAAAATTGATCAAATTTTATATGCATCTAAGTGTAGAAAGAAGATTTATTAATTTGATGAATACCACTTAACAAAAACTTAAAAACAAATACAAAAATAGGGAAACATTAGAATATCACTATTTAAATTAGACAAACACAAGATGCTCAAAATTTGTTTGAAAAAAGTAAAACAGTAACAATTATATAAAAAGCAACTGAAGGAACAAGACTTTATTAGTTATAGAGAGACCCTATGATCTTCAAAGGTAAGGCTCAGCCTTGTTAAAGCATTACTTAGCTCCAAACTTATCGAAAAAAATCAATAAAGAACATTGAAAAAGAACAGCTTGAAAATGAGAGCAACTTTCTTTACCAGATATCAAAAATTTTACTCAATCTTTCATTCATCTATTCATTCAACAGATACTATTTCATGTATACATTCTGTCAGACATTGTATGTAATGAAAATTCAGACCTAAGCAGAATTGTAATCTGTGCCCTTATGGAGCATAATCACAATCTAATCTGGGTGCACACTCATGAACAATTATAAAAATAAATCATAGTAAGGTGCAACTTTGCTGAAGTAGTTGCTGCCATGGGAGTTTGCATGTGTGTATGGCACAGCTTTATTGAGATATAATTCATATGCTACATAATTTTTTCAAATCTTTTTTCAAAAAATTTTTTTCAAAAATTTTTTCAAATTTTTTTCAAATCTTTCAAATGATTTTTTTCAAATCTTCGTATGTGAGCTTCCAAGAGAAAGTATTTTTTAGATAAATGCAATATCTTTATTTTATTTATTTTATGTGGTGCTGAGGATCGAACCCAGTGCCTCAAACTTGGAAGGCAAGTGCTCCATCACTGAGCCACAACCCCAGCCCAAAGAGGAAGTATTAATGGGGTTAAAATCTAATGTTGATTTTAGACAGTGGTATTATCAGCACACAGATGGCAAATTAATCAATGAAATAGGGAGCATTTCACATTGACAGGAAGAGCATATGTGGTTTGGGACCACTTGGCTTTTCACTGGGATAATCAGCATTAGGTTGTTTGTTTCATATAACTTACTTTATAAATTAAATACTTTGTAGATTAATGACATAAATATGAAGACAAAATTTTTAAATTACTAGAAAATATAGAGGATTTGATTTCTATTTGAGAAATGAATTCTTAAATTAGGGAAAAAATGATTCAGAAACCATAAAATAATTTTGAGAGATTCGATTACTTTAATTTGAACAAATCTTTTGTACTAAAAATACCATGAACAAAAATAAAATACAAAATGGCAGAAGTATTTGTACATCTTCTGAAAAGGTACTTATCAAAACAATTTACCACTATTTGTAATAGCAAAAATAGGGGGGGGGAGTTGGACTTTTTTTCATATACCTTTTATTAATTCAGAAAAAAACAATTAAAGTTTGTAATACTAAACTAAACCTTTTTCCAGTTAAGATATGCACAAGTGCCTTGTATTTTTACGAAAATGATTTTATTAGTGCATTATAGTTATAAATAATATTGGAGTTCATTTTTACTTAATCATACATGCATGGAATATAATTTGCTCCATTTCAGTCCCCAGTACTTCCTTTTTACCTCCCCTCCTCCCTCCTTCCAAAATTCAAGACTATGCACTAGTGAAGAAGAATAGACATTGAAATTTATCATACCAAGTGATTTTTAAAAATGAGGAACTGTATGCATAGTTTGCATAGGTGTGTAGGAAGTAGATAGGTAGATATACACATGTTGATAAATGCATTCATACATACATACATAAATGGAGAAAGACTATACTAATCATAAACATATATACATAAGTGATACAGGATAGTTTTGCACATAAAATTATCTAGATAAATCAAAGGAGTATAAATGGAATCATTAACGGAATTTTATCATCTAAACTGTGCAGTGAATCATATAATAATGATTCAAAAGGTGAATGTAAACAGCCACCTTTTAAAATTTAGATAATTGCCTCTAATCACTATTTTGTCACTTAGGGATTTCTAAGAGTGAAAGAGCTACCTGCTTGGTTCTACATTCTGCTTAAAGTTGATACTCTTAATTTAGTGATTCAGAAGCAAATGGTCTTGGTGGCATTCCAGTTAATCTGTCTCATGGGCAGGCACTGACTCAGCTGTTGAAATAACTGTGGTATTTAAGTTGATAATGATGTGACCTTCAATATTAGGTGTTTCCCATGAAGAGTTTCCATTTATAGAGTTCACTTTTTCGCTGAACTGAAGACAGTCAAATCTATTTTAAAGCCCCAAAATTTATTTCATTAATCAATGATGTAAATATGCTTTGAGATGTTGAGTATTTTTATTAATATAAAATTTGTTGATATAGTAGACTGAATAATGACTTCCAAAGATATTTGAACCTCATCTTTAGAACCTGTAAATATGAAAAAAGAGTTTTCACATATGTGATAAAATTAAGGATTCTGGGGCTGGGTTTATAGCTCAGTGGTAGAGCGCTTGCCTCGCACATGTGAGGCACTGGGTTCAGCCCTCAGCAGCACATAAAAATAAATACACAAAATAAAGATATTGTGTCCATCTTAAAAAAAACATTATAGATTCTGAGATGGGGAGGTTATCCTGTTGTTATGGTTTGGATGTGAGGTGTCCCTCAAAAGCTCAAGTGTGAGACAATTCAAGAATGTTTAGAGGAGAGATGATTGGATTATGAAGACCTTAACCCAGTAAATAAATTAATTCCCCTGACAGGATTAAATGAGTGGTAACTGGAGGCATTTGTGGTGTGGCTAGAAGAGGTGGGCATTGCGGGTGTGCCTTTGGGGTATAGATTTGGTGAGCTGAGATTAGTCTCTCTCTGCTCTCTGATCATCATAGGAGTCACTTCCCTCCACCACACTCTTTCACCATGATGTTCTGCCTCAGCTCAAGCTCTGAGAAATGGAGCTGGGCTGTCCATGGACTGAGACCTCTGAAACCATGCCTCCAAATAAACTTTTTCTTCTTTATAATTGTTCTGGTCAGGTCTTTCAGTCACAGCAGCAAAAAGTTAACTAAAACACCTGTTATGCAATAAACAGGATTCTTTTAAATACCATCAGGGGAGATTTAATACAGCAGAAGAGAATAAGGCAATGTAACTATAGAGGCAGAGATTATAAAGATGAAGTCTAGAGTCAAGAAATGCAGAAGAAATGTCATAGTGACTAGAAGAGATAAGAAGCATATTCTCATGTAGAGTCTCCAGAGGAAGTGTGACCCAGCCAATGTGACCAGAGGTCAATAGTTTGATATTTGCTTTGAGATACTGATTTTAGACTTCTGGCATCTGGAAAAGTGAGGGAATAAATTTCTGTTGTTTTAAGCCATCAAGTTTGTGGTAATTTATTACCATAGCCATAGAAAATTAATAAGTTGACAAAATTTTCATGCATCCATATATGTATCTCAGAATCTATAATGTTTTTTAAGATGGACACAATATCTTTATTTTGTGTATTTATTTTTACTTTTTTTATTTTCAGAAGTGCTTTGTCAATTTCTAGAATAAATGTATGCACTAAAAGTATACAGATTGTTTTTTTGGAAGTTGCAGTAAGTTTTTTAAAAACTTGTTATCTAAGATACAAGTTTTTACTCAGTCTACTTTCTGTGAAGGTAACCCCCCTTGAAGCTGCTGTACCCTCTCTATGGACTATGCAAGTTACAAATAAACCCCTACATCATTTTTTGAGAGAAATGTGATCTAGCAGTTTGAGAGAAAAAGAACATAAACAGTAATTCTATGATTCATAGTATATGTCCAGAAGTGGATCTTATCATATGTAAACTTTCTTAGAGTTAGTTAATTCAGATTCATCTGATAGGTACTGGGTCTAAAATTCTGCTTATGTCTTAGAACAGTCAAGTGAAAATAAGTTGCTGCACCTCATTAGGTGATATTCCAGCTACTGCTTATAAATAGCCAACTTCAATGAGTTTTGGTGTGAGTCAATTATTCTAGTTCATGAAATTCCATGATTTATCAATGAATTAGGGTACATGTAAAATAGGTATGCTTTTTCTCCTTGCTAGCAGAAAGATGAGTTATTGAAACTGAAGTCCATTACTAATGACTGTTCCAATCTGAGGCATGAGGAAGAACAGAATTAGTACTTGAGTGTAATACAGCAGATGAGGTCTTCTATTGTTTGGAAAATATCAAAAATGGGAAGGAAAAGTCATGAATGGATACAGAAGATTGATGGATAACAGGATGAATGCCAAACCCTAGACTCATTTTGTACAGAAGATTTTATATATTTTTTGTGTAAATGCCATAACTTGTTTCCCGGGTAACTGGCATAGGTAGCAAGAAGCAAGGATATTGGAAATGAGTGCAAAAAAGAAGCAATGACTTTAAAAAAATGTTTCTGTAGTTGTAGATGGATAGCATGCCTTTATTTTATTTATTTTTGTATATAGTACTAAGGATCAAACACAGTGCCTCACACATGCTAGGCATGTGCTCTGCCACTGAACCACAGCCCCAACCCAAGAAGCAATGTCTTAAAATATAAAATAATTGGCACTCTGTAGCTATTAAATTAATCAACATCAAATATAGCTTGTCTGTCCGTTTTGTAGTCTGTATGAGGAAAAATCTTTCCAATTCCTCTGTCTACACAGTCTGCAGCATGTACACACTAATCTCTCTTTCCAATTTCCTCTTTTAATCATTGTCACAATATTTTTCAGTGTTTTTCCACTTTGAACTAACTGCATATTATACAGGTTTTATAGAATCTATTAAAATTATTACATACTATTATTCTTGGATTTACAAAGTGAAAGGCTTCTACAAATTCATCTCTATCTTTTACTAATCTCCTTTCTTTATTGAAATTGTAGCAAAAATTAATGAAAGTTGAAGACCAGAATCTCTCATTTTAACATTTTTAACTTTCTAAATGGTAATATTCCAGCCTGAATTAGATCATTTAGAGGGAGCAACATGATCTAATTTACCAACTATATGCATATTAGTATACTGATCAGGCTTATGTTACATAATCTTTTGAATTTTTGATACATACTGTTTTCTAGGTGTAAGAATTTAGCTATTGCCTTAGAAAATTAAGAGCACCCTAATGTCTTAGTTATATGTTACTGCCTAAAAATTTACCCAAATCAGTGAAATTGATCAAATTATGTTGTATATATGAACAATGTGGCATAATGAATCTCACCACTATGTAGAACAAATCAATAAAATGATTACATAATAGTAATAAAATTCAAACATAAATTTAAACATTTTTCATCATACTCAAAGGAGGATTTGTTCAAGGGATTAAATAACAGGTAAATTATTGCATGTGCATATGTGTGTACCACAAATTTAAGCATATCAATGTACTAAAATTATATAGTAGAAGAAAAATTACTATATATCAAATTTTCACATTTGTAAAAAAAATCACCTGAATTTTTCAAAATCTGATTAATTAATTTAATTTAATGCCATAAATATGGGATTTGGAAAGTTTTGGGGGTTGGTGTACACATCCATATGACAGGAGAGTGGTGCAACCCAATTCCACAGGTACAGAATCTTCTTTTTTTCACAATTCTTCCAACTCAGCCTATACTTTTTCAATTGGCTATCTATTTGTACCCTTGGTAATTTTCATTATAAAAACCAGTAAATATATATGTAAATGTTTTCCTGAAATCTATAAGTCATTCTAGCAAATGATAGACTCTGAGGAAGTGATTGTGGGAAAGTTCAGATTGAAAACAATTTGAACAAAGTCAGGGGTACCTTGGGAAGTCACCATTTCAGTTATCTGAAGTTTGAGGGAAATCTTTTTTTCTTTTTACATATCTTTAATTAATTTATTTATTTTTATGTGGTGCTGAGGCTCAAACCCAGGGCCTCACCTGTGCTAGGTGAGTGCTCTACCACTGAGCCACAACCCCAGCCCCTAAGGGAAATCTTATGGGCCTGAGTCCTTAACCTGTGCAGTTGTTGCTAACTCCAGGTAGATAATATCAGAATTTAACTGAATTGGAGAATTGCTTGTATAGAAACCACATATACACACCTACTGTTTGAATTAAAGTATTCTTGCATTGAGTGTGAATGTAGAAAAAAATAGTTTGTTTTTCCTATACAACATATCTCATTTATATTTATATCCTCCAAAATAATTCTTCACAGTTCTCTGTCAATTTTATTTCAGCTTCTAAGAATATGCTAGAAATTATTTATTTCTGTAGTTTATCACCAATAATATAATGTTATTCCTAGGAATATTAATATTTCTCATTAAGAGATATTATGTCTCAGTTTCCCTACATTCTAAGGAAAAATAAAATTTTCCTCTTGAAAATATTGTAGCTAACTGCTAGATTTTCTGGAACATGGCCTAATCACTTTAAAAAAAGAGAACTAAAAGTGAATAGCAGAAAGATCAGTAAAGGGAAGGGAAAAGGATGAGAAAGGAGAAGAGAAAAAGGAGAAATACAAGGGACTGAATTAGAGCAAATTATATTCCATGCTTTTATAATTAATACAAAATGAATCCTAATGCTATGTAAATCTAAAAAGAGCCAATAAAAACAAAAATTGTTTTAAAAATAAAACTACAAGTAAAATAAGTAAATAATTAATTTATTAAGCTAACCAGAAAACATACTTAACATTCTCACTTTTCATATTTTAAGATTATGTTTATGAAGATTTTGTATTGATAAATATATATGTATTAAAATGTATAATTAAAACAAAATGTGTTAATCTATGAATAGACAGCAAAGAGGGATCATCAGAAGGGTGAAGAATTCACACACAAAAAAATATCTAAGTCTTCTTATTCCTATGGAATGTATTAAGAGTATTTATGGAGTTATTTTCTTTTTGGCACAAAATTTTACCTATTGAGATTGTTTCTCCCTAAAAAATACTTTTGCCCCATTGACTATAGACTCTATTAATTCCCACTTACAAAAATGACTAAAAGAATAGTATATTTTCCAATCTAATTTTCTTTAATGACTCATTAAATTGTTTATTTGGGAGATAAAACAAAATACTAGAAAATATAATTTGTATCAATCTCAATAATCATTCATTTCTGTGATTCCTGTTTCTACTTAATGCTTCTACGTTTACATATCAATATATTTTCTGGATGAAAAAGATGTTTTGAGGGAATATTCATAGTTTTACTATTACTTAGCATCACTTTACTCATTATTTACATGTCATGCTCAGTGATTTGTTATAGTATTCATAGGTCTCAGACCTTTTATATTAATAATTATAATTTATTATAGCAAAAGGAAAATATTCAAATCATAAAAGGAAAAGGCTCACACATAAACTTTCAAGTGTTTTCTCACAGTGGAGTTGTACTGCTTTGGTGTCCAGGGTTTTTACTGGGGGTAAATCATGTACACATCCAGGACCTGCATGACTGACTTCAGCTACTCAGGCTCCAGATACCAGAGCAAAAACAGGTGTTCACCACCAGCTAACAGCCAATCTGAAATGTGTCTTTCCTGGTGATATGTAGAGTTTGAGTAATTCAGACCTGAATTAACCATTTCCTACACAGGAACACACCCTGTATACTGCTTTAAAAAATAGCTTTATTAAAAACAATCACCTACATATTTAGTTCATTTCTTCCTCCAAGTTCTGTTTTTATCTTTCTCCAAACATCAAAAAGCAAGAGCAAAAACGGGAAGGGTATTATTTTCACTCAACCTTTTGAAGCCCCATTATTATCACTTTTCTATAAACAGGGATGGTTAAGTAATCTCCTTTAAAACAAGAAAAATTACTTCTTCTTCTGGAGAGAAGACACCATTTGTCAACAATCATTAATATGGGTATATTTGTCCTTTTAACAACCATTTCTGTTATAGGGTGACATATGAAAGTTTTTTTTCTGTTATTATCCATATGGAATGTATACCAGAAAATTATTAATTCTTGTTTAAGTCAAAGCTTGAGATAAATATACATAAAACTAATTGACTTTAATTGCTTTTTTCAAATGTATTTTATGTGTGTAATTTTCATCGAAGAAAAAAATTAAACATCACAAAGGAGTTAAAATTTTAAAAAGTAAAGTACCTCCTCTGCCTCTCATCCCATTCTCCAGAGTTAACACTCATTTGTATTAGTTAGGCATGAGTTTCATCCTCTTCCTCCTTCTCCTGTTCCCCGTCATTCTCCTCTTCAACACACAAAAAATAATAATTTTTAAAAACACCAAACCCCTTATCGTGACTTAAATATCCAGGGTTGTAAATGTTTTTCATAGGACAGAGGTAGGCATTCTAGTGCTGCTGTTGTTGACCTAGGATGCCATGAGATACAATTAGATTACTTTTTTCCCTCACTCTAGCATGTAAATGCTAGAACTCATGTTTGCTTCCTCATGGTGACCAAATGTCTTCTGGGCCACCTTCAAAGTAACAGTCCAGGGAAGGTAAATAAGGGGAAGAGGTAGCCATAACAGACTTCTGATAATAGCCAGAGAGGTTTCATGTGGTCAACCCTAACTGCAAGGGTATTTATGAAATCAAATTTTTATCTTTTATAGCCTTCACAGTAAAGGCAAGTAGGGGAGAGATGAGTTGAAAATAGAGATCATATAAGCAAACACATAATGACAACTACAGTTTCTATATATAGAAAATTGTGTGTGTGTGTGTGTGTGTGTGTGTGTGTGTGTTTAGGTATATCATTCAAATATATAACCACTGTATTCAATTGGTAGCATATATTATGTAGTTTTGTAACATGACTTTTTCTCTGAAACTAATTGAAACATTCTTTCTCTTGGAACACAGGCAGATTTCCTTATACTTTGTCATAAGTCATAATTATCTTAACCAGTTATCAATTGATGAACACTTAGATGTTTATTTAGATTAAGTACTATTTTCAATGTACTGCAGTGACCATCCTAGAACATATATGCCTGTTTGTACTTGTGTGAGTATATCTTCAGGATAAATATCTTCAAATGTAATTGCTGGATTAAAAGGGATACACATTTTAAATCTTCTTAATGGGGATTTAAAGAGATAAAAAGTGTTTTTTTCATTTATAATGGGAGGTAATATGTCCAATTGTATACTAGATACTAAAGACTGTAATGAAAAACTCAATAGCTTGAAGAATAAACCTGTGTTGTTAAAAATGAAATGCAAGTTTTGTTTCCAAAGGGCTGTTTTAAAGATTCTGAAAAATACAGGGATGATCTAAGGGATAGGAAAAATGCAGGCTGGAGGAGGATATTACATATTTGTGATAGAATTATATGTCATATGGGTCCCATGTATTAGTCCTTAGCTCTGTTTTCTGCAAACTTTGATATACATCCACATCACTTGTAAAAATGTGAGTGCTGATATTGTAGGTCCTGAGAGTGGCCTGATATTCTGCATTTCTAATTTCCTGGCTGATGAGCTCCAGTAGCTGATGCTACTGGAAACAAAGCTTTAGCTAGTCATCATGGGTCAGAAGTTGAGCTCTGAAGCAAGACTCAGCGTACTAAGCACCAATAGTAGTTTTCAACCTAAATATTCACCAATGGTAGTTTTTGGGAGCGCTTTGATAGCTCAGGCTCCAAACTACATGGTCACAGCTCCAAGCTGCATGTTCTAAAATTGGTCACAGTGCCAGTTTTAGATCACAATGACTGGTATCAGCACCAACATTGGGAGCTGACAATGCTAACCTTGGTTTGCACGTGTTCATATAACAGGCATCTTGGCAACATGGGCCTTCCCCTTATTTACCTTATTTGAAGTGGACCAAAGGAGAAGGAGTTGGAGGAGCATTTTCATGATTTCTCATAAAAGAGCCTTTTGAAATATCCATATATATCCTGGCATCAGGAGAGATGGTGGACTTTATAGTGAACCGGTTGTCTAATTCACCAGGTTCTCTGCTCAAGCTCTCACACAGGTGCAATCATTATGTCATTTGGAACTGTGGTTCATCAGAAGTCTGAGGAAAGAGCTGTTTCTCAGCTTCTTCAGGTTGTTAGAAAAGACTAAGGATTCTAGCTTATTGCTGGTTCTCAGCTCTTAGCTACCTTCAGGTTGTTAGAAAAGACTAATTTATTTATTTTTATGTGGTATTGAGGATCAAACCCAGGACCTCGCCCATGCTAGGGGAGCGCTCTACCGCTGAGCCACAACCCCAGCCCTGGTCCTTACTATATTTTTTTTCTTAACATGGCCAGCTCTGGAAGGAAAGACTCTTTATTCTGGGAGAGCCCACTCCTTCTTATCAGGGAGTTTATCTGATTAAGTCAGGGCCCCCCAGGACAAGGAAGATTTTTATTGCTCAGAAATAATTTTCACTTGCAATCCTTAATGATCTCTATAAAAATCCCTTCATCATGCCAGATAATATATCCTAATACAAGGAGCAACATCTCATTACCTTTGTTATATTTTATTTTTTAGAAGCAAGTCATAGGTTCTATTTACACTCAAGAGGAGGAGATTACATGAATACTTGAACACCATAAGTCAGGGATCATGGAGGCTACCTCTGAGTGTGTCTACTACAGCAAGAATTTAAGTTATACTTTTCAATGATGACAAACTCTCAATTTCATATACTTTTGGGATGAGTTAGACTATATAATTTCTGAAGATTCGTAAGATTAGAACCTCGGGGAGTCATTCGTATGTTAGAGGTATCTGAATTCTCATGATAATTCATCTTTAGCTAAAACATGAAAGCAACCTAAATATCCACCAATGAATAAAAGGATAAAGAAAATATAGCACACATATACACAGACAGGCAGACACACACACACACACACACACACACACACACACACACACACAATTGAGTATGACTCAGACACACAAACTAAGGAAATTCTTTCATTTGTAATAGTATGGATGAACCTAAATGACATTATGCTAATTGAAATAAGCCAGGCACAGAAAGACAAATATCATAATGCCACTTACATATGAAATATAAAACATCAAACTCATAAGAGTAAACAGTAAAATAGTATTTATCAGGGGCTGGGGGTGGGGAGAGGGAGTGACAATTGGGGAGATGTTGACTGAAGAGTATAAAGTTTTAGTTAGAAATGGGGAATAAGTTTTTGAAATCTATGGTATAGCATTATTATTATTTTATTATTGATTATTAGCCATAATTAATATCATGAATTAAATGAGCTATATATACACTATTATTTTAATGGAAGATACTATATTACATTTTATGACCAAATCCAGAAATGTAACATAGAATTATATTACTTTTAGGGAAAAGGGAATATTTATTTCCATGAAGATTTAGAAACATAAAGCTATAAATTACTATTTTAAGAAACAGAGTTTTTCAGATAGTAATCATTATCTTTATTTTCTTAAAAAAAAAATAAATTACAAATATACTCCAAGGCTTAGGTAGTTGACATAATTTGCTGAAGGTCTTAAGTGCCAGAATGAGATTCTGAAATCCATCCATTTGATTCCTTAGCATGTGTTTCTCCCACCTACCTCTATACCCTCTTATAAACTGAGTTTGTGGAGTTGCCAGGAAGAAACAGTGAGGTGGTAATTATAGTAGTTTGGAAGTACTGTTTCAGATTTTCATTTTTCTTGATTGTGTTCATTATTTTTTATATACATTAGTGTCTTGTCTTTATAAATGAAACTAACTTTTGACCATTTCTAGGGTCAGAGCATTCTGAGAGCAACATAGTACTGAAGTAACCAGAGAAATTCTTATTTCAAAAAGTTGAATACAGTTTGTACATTAATATCAAAACGTCTTATTTTAATGGCTTAGTAAGTTAAGAATAAGGCAAAAATATGAGCACTTTATCACTACAAACAGTTTTAGGAACACAAAGTCTGTGTTCATAATACTATATTTATCTAGATGTTCTGTATTCACAGAGAGTACTTGATAATGTTAAAATGATTCAAATAAGATACACAGTGTTAACGCTTCTGATATACAAACAAAGGAAAACTTTAAACAAACTAGAGACAACTTTTGTGATCAAAAGACAGAATGGATTCCACTCCTGTTTAAAATCAAATATAAAACTTGGAATTAGTGACAAAAAATTTTAAATGAGAGATATAAAGTAGAGCTATAAATATTACTCATTTTCAAATAATGAAAAATACTATGACTTTGACTAATATATCAAAAGAATACATTTTAATTTTGTTAACTCCATTTTAATATTATTTTCATTTAATCCTAAGAAATGTTGAACCTATTTTGCATAAAATACAACAACTAGTATAATAAAGATTTTTGAAAATGTATTTTTACACTTATTCAATAAAGATGCTTCATTAACTAGCAAAAATAAAAGAATAACTACAATAAGTGGTTATTTTACATATCTGTGTATGTGTCTGTGTGTAAAATAACCACTTATTGTAGTTATTCTTTTATTTTATATATATATATATACTTAGATATAAATCTATCATATGTAATGTATAATAAATACTACAATCACAATATATAATATATTATAAATATCAATGTATAAGTTATTAAAATAATGTAACAAGTGATATATGTAATAAAATTACATATAATACATACTAGCAATATTATATATGAATAGTATATATATATAGTTTATAATATATAACTATATATTCACACCATATAATAAAAATTATAATATAATGATATATAACATGTTTCATATAATATTGTTGTGATATGTAGTATGTGACATGTAAAACTACAGTTTATATAATGTATTTCTACTTCTATATTTGTAATTTTTCATATTCAGACGACATGTATAAGTATATATATTTGTATATAAGCAGGATTTGATAATGATGACAATCTTTCTCTCATACTTTCTCCCTCACTTTAATTCACATTGTTTAAAAGAATCCTAATAACATTTTGCTTAAAATTTTTAGATTGCATCTACATTTCAAAAATAGTCTTAAATTCTAAATTATCATAGGTCTTAAATAGACATACACACATTTATTCTTTTAAACATTTCACAAAGGGTTCCAAAAGAGGTTAAGAGAAAACAAGACATTTGAACAGGCAATCTCACTGAATCGTTATATCAATCCTATGAGAGACATACTACTTGTGCCCCCTTACAAATAGGTTATAATTGCTTGGATAATTATCTTTTCCAAAGTATTTCTAGGATTTGAACCTAAATGTATTCACCTCAAATGTTATTCTCTTTGCCCTATACTATATGGCAATCCTGTCATAGTTTATGTAGCATATATCTTTAAATATGAACAATAACTAGTAATATACATTTCCCAGAACAGGTACAAAATAATTATCCAGATTGAATAAAGTAAACTATTTTGAAAATTGTCAAAATTTTGAAGAAGTAGAGGATTTGATGTGAGCTTACTTATACCCCAGCATAATAATTAAACTGAGTTCCTGCTATTGTCCATGAAGAGTTAGCCTTATTTGTGAGTTTTGCCTGTTATCTGTAGTTTGAAGAAATCAATAGTATGCTATAGATCCTCCAATTACCTTGAATCATTATCATCCCATGTTATTATGAAGAAGAACTCATAGATTCATATTAAATCCAAACTTTTTAACCTTGTGTTTTCATCATTATGTAAGATTGATATTGAAGGCGGTTTTGAGAACTATCCAACCTTGTAATAGAAGGTTATTTTAGGAAGGTACGCTGTATTAATCCCAGCATGGGTTATTGATGCTAACATCAGGAAATGGGGAAATTTAGGTAGGCATGACCTTAAGATAAAATGACCCTTCTGCTGCAAAGGGAATACCCTGGAGGAGCTCCTGCTTTAGGGATAATTACTGTGTAAGATGAATGATCTTGGTTTGCTATACCTTACATTCAGCTTCCATGTCCTGTATTGTCCTTTATATAGAAAATCAGAATAACAGTAAATATCACAGTGTAGGACCTGGAAATTTTATGAACATTTTCAAAACAACTGAGCAGAAATGACAGATATTCATTGACTCATCCTATTTATTAGAATAAAATGAGGGTCATTTAAAACTATTGCTGTATTTCATTGTTCCTTTTTTAATGTCTTGGTGTTCTTCTGATACTACATTGTAGCAACTTTATGCCAATAATAAACTGAGTGATCTTATTGCAAATAACCTTTGCAACCCATAATCTATGCATTTAAACCAATTAATTAATATTTGAAATGTTCACTGAATGCTAGCATGTGTTTCTTTTAGAAATTAAAGCTTAGAAACACTTTCAGTTGATAGTGATTTATATAATTATTTTTACCCCAAAGGTATATATCTCTTTCTTTTGTTCCTTTACTGAGATTCTGATTCTCCATCAGTTTCCATTTGCTTTCATAAATTCTTGTGGACAGGAAATGATGGCATAATGAATGGTGTAGATGATAGATAAGTTTGCAGATTTATTATCATACTTACTAGCATTTTGATAGAGCTTAATTCTAAGAAATTATTTTATAAATGTAATTCCTTTTCAACATGTGTTGTGAGCAGTAAATAAATCATTGCTTTGAATTATGTAAAACCTGGACTGTGAGACAATGCTTCTGGGAACCCTGAGGTGTCAAGCTGAGGGGAATGCTCATTTGCAAGATAACTCCTGTTGATAGAAGAGATTCCATGCTTGTCATGAAATTCACTAGTTCAAAGGCCTTGATTTCAAATCCCAGCTACCTGGAGATAGAAGAGATGGGCCTACACTGCTAAGCCCCAACCTAGCTATTTTGTTCAACTTCATCCTGTTTCCCTAAAGAAGTTTTTTCACACTGAAACACTTTGATGCTCATACCTATATAAATAAACGTGCTGGTTCTCTTTTTTTTTTCCTTTGTTAGACCCAGACTCTATCACAGCTCGATCATCCCACCAGGTCTCCACATATCACTTATTTCCATGTCTTTGTCTTTATCTCTTAAATTTCTCATACCTTTAATATTTTTAATCCAACTCACCACATGAGGAAACTGAGGAAACTGAGTAAACATCATGTAGGCAGTGACAAAGGTGTATTTTAGACAGCTTTAAATAAATTTGAATGCAAAGGAATTTTGATATGTTCTCAAAGCAACCTCTAAAAGTTACTTTTGAAGAAGCCAAAGAACTAGAAAATGTCAGATTATTTTTTAGATAGACAATAAAGTATGATCATTACAAGGAAGTTAAAATTAAATGAAACAAATCTATATTGAAAAACTAAGGAGATGAACATAGCAAATATGTATAAAAGTGGTTTAATTTTGGACAATGAGTTTTTGATGGATTACAAACAAATCATATGGCCAGTTAATAGATACAATATTTATTTTATTTTAAAATTTAGTAAAAACTTTAGTAAATTAGGTATAGGAAGGAATTTTATAACCAGATCACTCATATGTGTACATATAAATGTGTGTGTGTGTATGTGTGTGTATCAGACAACTACTCCAAGTGAGACAATTTTAGAACCATTCCTTTTAAATCCAGAAACAGATGAGTATGTTCACTATTACCACTTCAGTTCTATACTGTGTTATATGTAGGTTGTTGTAAAAAAAAAAAATGTTAGGCAAGTATTAGTGACAAAAGGATTAGAGGAAAAAAATAAAACCACCACCAATTAGAGAGAATACAATAATTTATAGAGAAGTCTCAAAAGGATATGCACACAACTTAGAAAAATAATAGGTGAGTTTGGCAGTTGGATAGATATAGGATTAATTTGCATAAATCAGTCACATTGCAATATATCAAAAACAAGCAACTTAATAGGTTTTTAAGCAAAGACAACTTACACTAGTATCACAGAGTATCACATAACTGAGAATAACAAAAGATGTTCAAAACTGACAGGAAATAAGTATAAATTTCTATCAAGCAAAATTACAAGTGACCTAAGTAAATGGAGAAATATACCCACAGACAGGAAGAAGATACAAAAATAATAATTGTTCCTTAGTTTGATCTCTAGATTCATGCTATTCATACCACATCCCACAGCAAATTCAAATTAGTTCTACCAGGAGTTTTCATGGAATTTAATAATCTGATTATAATATTTATAGAGAAGATATTTCTGAAGAAAAGGAAGAAGAGACTCATTTCAACATATAATTTATTATAATAAAACTATATTAATTTAGTGTCTCACAGGCATGGGGAAAGTCAGATTTACCAGTAGAGAACAAAAAGCTCAGAATCAGAGCATTTGTATGGAACTTCAGTTATCAGAGAGCTCTTGCACTACATCACTTTAGAAAGAAGGCATTACTCAATGAATGGACCTAAAATATTCAACTATATGAAATAAAAAATAAAATTGCATTGTTATCATACACCATTAATAAAATTAATATATTTTAATAATTTTAATTCAATAAAATTAATAGATTAAGGGCTTAAATGTCCAAAAAAAAAAAAAACTTAAAACCTTAGTGAACTAGTAACTATCCTTTAGGCTTCAGGGAAGGAGAGAATTACTTTGCACACAATACCACAATTCATAGCAAGAAAAATATATTTTTCAAAATGATACACTATATGTCCATTACAGCAAAAGTTCTATGTTAATAATTACTCAGAAACTCAGGTTGACCAAAATTTAACCTTGAAGAATATTTTTCATGATTATAAAAGCAGGGAAGAAAAAACATGTTTAATTGAATGCCAGCTCATAAATCTTCATCCAGGGAGTGACAAGTGTCATTTCTGTTCCCAGTTGCCCAAAATAAATCACACTACTTTCTATGAATAAATTCATTAGGATATGGTGTAAAATCCTTTCATTTGAGGGGCAACGAATATTTTGAAAATAATTTGATTTCTACAAACAATATATATTTGACAATGTTACAATTGATATACAGTTAAAACTCTTCAAATGCAAAACAATTAGATGGGATTGTTGCACAAAAATTAAAATATTTCATAAGCTCACATAATCAAAGATTATGGTAATCATCCATGAATAGACAGATTAATATAATATTAATACAGAAATATATGGAAACTTACTAATACAGTTTTGTAATGCTATAAAAATACTGACTGTACATTTACAATAAAACAAATAACTAAATAAAATAATAAAATTAGTAGCCCAGATTTTCTCCTTGGAGAAACAGGTGATATTAGATATTAAGTAGGAAAATAAAAGATAAGCCTAGAACTTCTATTAACTGAAAATTAAAGAAACACTCAAGGTCTAATGAGGATATGTCAAAAGATAGCTGAGGCTTTGGATGAGTTTCTTCTAACATAATTTGGAACATCATGAAATTAAAAAGAATACAATATATCACATTAAATTTTAAAGAAAACAAATGAGTTCACTGTGATATGCCTTTTATTTTCATTAATATATTATTTATTACACATATGAATGAGGTCAGTGTGATATTTCAGTGTATGCATACAGAACAAACTAATCAAATTCAGACTCCTTTTTACCTACCACTCCTACCCTTTTCAACCTCTAGCAACCAGTATTTTATATTCAGGATTATATTTTTTTAGCTTTCATGTATGAGATTCATGTGATATTTATCTTACTATGTCTGGCTTATGTCACTTAACATAATAATGCCCTCCAGTTACAGTCATTTTGCTACAAATGATAGGATTTCATTCTTCTTCATGGCTGAATAACATTGCATTGTATAATACATACAAACACACACACACACACACACACACACACACACACGACATTTTGTTCATCCATTCATTCCTTAATGTACATCTAGGTGCTATTAAGAATAGTACCTTATTAAACCTGGGTTTACTGGTATCTATTTTGTATGCTGACTTCATTTCCTTTGGTCTTATGCCCAGAAGTGGGATAACTGGATCATACAGTAAATGCACTTTTAATTTTTTGAGTAACCACCATACCTACAAAAAGAGCCCCTACAGCTAACCAAACTTAATTGTAACAAACCCAAAGCTTGCTATGGTCAAGAACAAGACAAAGATATCACCTCTCTGACACTGCTTTTCAACATTGTACTGGAAGTTCTAGCTAATGAAACAAGACAAGAAGATAAATGGACAAAATCCAAAACAATGAAAACACCAAATGCTGAGGAACAACAGGAATTCTCAGTCATTGCTTGTGGGAATGCAAAATGCTATAGCTTTCAAAAACAGTTTGACAATTTCCTACAAAATTAAACATACACTTACCATATGACCCAGTAGTCATCTCTTTGGTGTCTACCCAAATAAATTGAAAACTTAGGTTCATACAAAAAGTTGCACATGGATGCTTATACCAGTTTATTCATAGTTGGAAAATTTGGAAGCAATCAACATGCTCTTCAATAATTGAATGAATAAATAAACTGTGATATATCTCAACAATGGAATACTGTCTGGAGCTAAAAGTAAATGAGTTATCAAGTCATAAAAATATACAAAGTAATCTTAAATGCATAGTACTAAGTGAAAGAAGCCAATCTGGAAAAGTTAGATACTTCGTGATTTCAATTATATGATTATCTGAAAAGAAAAACTATAAAGACAGTAAAAATATCAATGGTTGCAAGGGATTGGGGAGAGGGAGAGATGAATAGGTGGAGCAAAGAGAATTTTTTAAGGCAGATAAACTATTATATATGTTACTATAATGGTAGATATTGTCATTATACATTTGGTCAAACCCATAGGATGCACAACACCAAGAGTGAACCTTAATATAAACTGAAAATTTGCTAATGATAATGCATCAATGTAAGCTCATCAGTTTTAACAAGTATGTCCTGCTGGTAGAGGAAGAAGATAGTGGGACAGGTTCTAGATGTGTATGAAGTCAGGAAGTACAAGGGAAATCTCTGTACCTTCTGCTCCATTTTGCTATGAACCTTAAATTATTCTTTAAAAATCTCCAAAAAATGTCATCAGCTTTGAAACACACACAAGTATATATGAGAAGCTAGTTATAGAATGAAGGTTGTATGTTTCATCTGTTGGAGAAAAAATGTTTATTGAATATAAAAGATGGTGGAAATATTAGTTAATCATCTAGGAAGATAAAATTGAGCTGTATCTCACAACTTACATAAAAATTCAGATAACCCAAATGTTGTAAAGAAAATACGGGCAAATATTTATCTCTTTGTCATCTCTTGATAGGAAATGTAATTTTTAAAATACTTTTTTAGTTGTATATGTACACAATACCTTTATTTTATTTATGTGGTGCTGAGGATTGAACCCAGTACCTAACACATGCCAGGAAAGTGCTCTACACTGAGCCACAACCCCAGCTCCCAGGAAATGTCATTTTTAAACCTAAAAACAGAAATATATCAAAAGACATATGTATTTGCATATGAAATGTTAAAAAATTATGTCAAATATACTATGTAAAATATAAAAGACAAAATACTAAAAAAAGGTTTTAAAAACCTGGTGAGGTTTAAGCTCTTTTTTTATAGTATTTGCTAGCTAATAGGTGTAGAAGCAATAATAAAATTAGGAAATTATCATTTTGCAACCTCTAATGCAATAGTTATAATAATTAATTGATTCCAAAACCATTAAGATTATTTGCTATTAAAGCACCACTACAGATTACTTACTAAATGCAAAGGGAAATCTTATCTTTATGATGGAAACATCAGGTCAATAATCAAATTCAGTAGTACTACCAACAGTGAGACAACTAGACTTTACAAGTTTCTAATATGACAAAATATTAGAATATTGTATTGGAAGTTCTAGCTAATGCAACAAGACAATACTCACTATAAGGCATTTATGTTTTATAAATCTAATCATGAGGAAACAATTACTAAGATTCAGAATAAAGGACATTGTGAAGGACAATAAACTAGATTCTTCACCAATTTAATGCCATGAAAAACAAGGATAAAAACAAATAACAAGGAAAAAAGGCAAGAGAATATTTGAATTTAAAAAGTAAATATAAAACCCGAAATAAATTTTGAACTTTAGTTGGATTTTTAGAAATTACAAGAGACAATTTAGTGACAATTGGGGAGATACAAATATTGGCCCTATATAATATAAAAATGTGAAATTTTTATCATTTTAAATGGTAATGATATTGTTGTTAAGAAAATGCCCTTATTCTTAATAAGCACATGGTGAAGTAATCAAAGTATCATGATGTCAACAATTTCCTTTAAAGTGATTCAGCAAAATGATATGTATGTTGCATGCACACACACACACACACACACACACACACACACACGTGGCAAAAATTCAACAATTGGTGAATATTGGGGTTTACCTTGAGTAAACTCTGGCAAACAATGGGTGTTTATATTAGAATTCTTTTAATTTTTCAAATTTTCTGTAGCTTGTTTTTGAATTCAGGGGTATTCTACACTGAGCTACACACCCAGCCCTTTTTAATTTTTAAGTTTGTTTTGAGACCAGGTTTCCCTAGGTTGCCCAGGCTGGTCTTGAACTTGTGATCCTCCTGTCTCATCCATGTCTGGCTTCCTATTCTGTAGTTTTAAAAATGCTAAATACAAAAATTTGTGATCAAATAAGTCTGGTTTATCAAGATATTCCTCAAAGAAAGCAAAAGTTACCCACTGGTAATATATTTAGAGTTACACACAAATGACAATACAAGGAATATGTAAAAATCTTCTACAAATAACTAAAAAAAATCTGATAGAAAAATTAGGGGAAAAAAAGAATAGACATCACACGAGGTGCAGTGGTGCACACCTGTAATTCCAGTGGTTTGGGAGGCTGAGGGAGTAGGATCGCAAGTTCAAAGTCAGCCTCAGTAATTTAGAGAGCCCTAAGCAATTTAGTGAGACCCAGTCTCAAAATAAAAAACTTTGAGCTGGAGATGTGGCTCAATGGTTAAGTGCCCTTGGATTCAATCCCTTGTACCAAAACAAACAGACATCTGACAGATGATGAAAACTTATCATTAAATTTCTGAATATGTATTTTGATCAGTGAAACACAGAATAAGACCAAAGTGATGTGTAATTTTTTGTCATTGGGATGGTGAAAAATATAAATGTCTGACAATATTACATAGTGAGAAGATACAGACAGATAGATGCACAGCATTACATAAATTGTAGCTGAGTATCTAAATTGGAACAATTACTTTGGGAAACATTTGATGTTATCTCATAAAATTGCAATACATATTACTTTTGAATGAATAATTCTGTTTCCAGGGAAATCTCATATATTTACGTTGAGAGACAGGTAAGAATGAGCATAGTAATACTGAATTCAAGAGCAAAAACATGGGGATAATCAGTATCCATTAAGAAGAAACTAGAAGAATTAATTGTGTAGGCTCACTCAAAGGATATTGTACAGCAGTTATAGGGAATATTTTACAGCAGAACATGACATGAGTGAATCTCAGAACTTTTAAGTTAAAAAAATCTTCAAAAGACAACATACAGCCAGATAAATCCCTATTTACATATATGTAACTGACTGTGTATGTTTTTGTATATTTTTTAGAAGTACAAATAGTTACTATAAAACTGTATAAAATTTAACTTCATGAATGATGAAAATATTTAGATGATAGTTCCATTTGTTCCATTAGATGGGGGGCAGGTAAGAGAGTAGTTTCTATGAGATTACTTATACAGATTTAAGTTACTATTAAATACTGATTTTCTTGGTGAGTGCTGGCTTCTCTTACAGCATTGGCATAGATGAACAAATATTAACATATGTAATCTAATAAAGTTAATAATAAGAGTGTCATTTGTAGACCAATAATGAAGGTGTGTGGGGAGGTAGGCAAAGTTAATTCACAATCTAAATCCCTGTCATCAGGCAATATGAGAAGCATTTGCAGGATGAAGCATATATGAATAGCTACTGGGAATAGGCAGTAAGCATACAGAGAAATTCGATGCCAAGCCTTTAACAGCACTGAGAGTGAACTAAACACTGTCATGTCTTTATTGTGCACCTCCTTAAATATCCTATTGATACTTTTCTCCTTGTATATAATTTCACTGAGTATCATTTCCCTTCAAATTTCTACAAAAATCTACTTACTATGTGCATGAATCTATTCCTGAGAGAATCAACACTGGTGTTTTGAACTGTTTTTTAAGGGCAATTGGGCATGGTTGGAAAACCCTGGATCAGGAAAGCACAAATCAAATTTAGAAAGTAATGTTACCTTTTTTCCTTCAAGTACAACTTCTAGACTAAGAAAGAGCCAGGTTTTTCAAATTCTCTCCCATTTTCCTGTGTGACAAGGAAAATTTAAATTGTATCTAAAAATAAGGCTTTGTCTTTTAAGAAGGTCTGGGTAGTTCTCTCACTGATAACAGACAAAGATCGATGTGTGTCTACATCTTTTCTACTGAGTAACTCTCCTAAAACTGAAATAAGTAGCAGTGTAAAGATCAATTCAAAATGTGATTTTCACATTTAAAAACTCATACAGATGAATAAAATAATGGACATAATTTTTTAGTTATACCATTCCTCCATTCTATTTATTGGAATATTATTGATCTTATTGAGCATATCACTTATGTGTCTGGAGTCAACTGAATGGATGGCTTTATTGCCCTTGGCTGGGTCTATTTACATATCTGGAGACTGTTCACTGGAGCTACTGCTCTGATCCATGTCTGTCTCTCAACCTCCAATAGGCTATCCAGAGCATTTTCCCATAATGATAACAAAAGGCCAAAAGGCAAGCAAAACTATGCAGACTCAGAGCTGGTGCACCTAAGCTGGTAGGTCACATTGCCAAATCCGCATTAAAGGAAGAAACTATTATAATTTGTGGATACAGGAAGAGAAAATCACTAGTGTCAGTTTTGTAATCTGCCAATGGTACTTATATTAGTAACACTTTCCCACTCAATGTTCCTTGAATTATTAAGGCCAATTTATATCCCCTCACATTTCTTTCCAAACTATATACAGTAGTTTAGACGGGGCCGTTTTTACCCTCAGGCCTGAGAGAAAGATTTTCAATAGTTTGTTGGGCAGCTTGGTTGAAATTCTGGCCTCTATTTCTAATTTAAAATTCATTGATTAATTTTTCTATTATGGCTCATTATTTCAAATAAAAATGTCTTCACAAATAAAATGATATGCATTGAAGAACATGTTTTAAGTCTCTTAACTTTTCTCAGAGAATCTAACCCAATTAAAGCAGGTGTTCAATAAATAATTGGCAATTGTTTAATGTATTTGCCATTTTTGAGGCTAACATACAATCTGTCATATTAAAGTTTAAAGGAGTCCAAGCTATAGAGAGTTTTCAAATGTGGATTTTCTAGAGGTAGTACAGAAATGTATTAGTTTTATAATAAAAGAATAAAGCACTCAATTATTTTCTTTTTTTCTTGATGGAACACTTATTTAATTGACCTTTCAGAAGCTTATTATGAAGCACAAAAAAGTTCAAGTAACTGCTGTTATAATAAAGCAGTGGTTTTCAACCCTAGCTTCACACTAAAATCACATGGGGAGCTTTTTAAACAATAACAGTACCTGGGGTTCACTGCAGATCGATTAAATCAGTATCTCTGGAGGTAGTGCCTAGGCACTAAGTTAAAAGTTTAAAAGTTCCCTAGATGTTTCTAATGTGAAGCCAAAGTTGAGGACAGATGCTTTAAATTCTTCTAAAAATGCCAACAAGAAAGTTCAGAAATTGAGCAACACACCTGGAAACAACATGCGGCTGTTAACTTGGATATTGCTAAACAACTCTGACAGATGAAACAGTATCCTAATTAATTGGTCTTCCTAAGTTCATTATGGACCTTCACCTGGCAGTATTTTCAAAACACAGATTTTGGAAATGCTGAATTTCAGTTATTATAAAGTAGTCCATACATGCTGGCCAAGCAAACTTACAACTTGACTTATGCTGTGATATAAAATTGATTTGATATCACTGGGATGCAGATCTCCTGATGAGAGCTGACAAAGACCAGCTGAGGCTTTAGCTAAATGATGTGTGAGAGCTCTGAGGAGCAGACAATTGGAAACTAATGAGATGATAAAGGCTTTCAGGTATGTGAGTTGATCAGCTGCATGCTGAGACCCTCTTGCTGTAGAAGAGAACTCTCTGGCTCAGGGCCCTCTTTTTCAGTTCAGGATCTATCAAGACAAGTCCAGGCTGTGTGTGATATTCCATTAAGTGTTGTTCCTGCTCATTTTGGAGAAAAATGGGAGACAGTAAGTATGGCTTCCATCTCCCACTTATATTCCACTCTAAGGAGCAGTCTTATTAGCATTTGCATATAGTGGCATTTGAAAGACTAGTGACAGCATTTAAGAAGGTAGTCTTGGGTCACAGATTCAAACACCATGGTCACTTGACATTATACTTGCTGCCTTATAAATCTGCTGACCTTGACAGAAATCTCTTCTCCCATCCACCACCAAACCAGCCACTTACTACCTCTCATTCAGAATAGTGTAGTTGTAGTGAGAATAACTGTGAGGCTACAATTTAAAGTACAGAGTAACATCATTTGGGAATTCTAAAAAAATAAAAAATCAATTTAATTTAGCATTTTCAAATTCGAGCAATTTTAAATATCTCAGGAAAAGAAGATAACAGTTTGGAATGAAAAATATTGGAAAATTATAAAAATGTATAAATAAAATAATCAAGAAGTATTGAGTTATTAAAAAATATGAAAAATAAAAAGTCTGTTAAAAAGTGGTGTCCAAACCATCCTTAAGAAATAAGTTTCATCTTCAAATAAGTGTAGAAAATGCTGGAAACTATATCTTATTGTTAGAGCATAACTGTTAGATTATCAGAGCAAAGGCTCAGAAAAATAATACAATAAAGAAGAAGGTCTGAGCTTGCTTAGTTCTGGGATGCAAAAATATTCTTAGAATTCTTTCTGTCATATAGTGCATATTACATCTTGGAAAGCACTGATCTTATACTGTTTGTGTAATTAATCATAAGCAAAAAAGTTGATAAATCAGATAAATATAAAGGAATAAAAAACACAGAATAAGAGTAAGATTGGGTGAATTATTCTCCCATAATATTCACAAATAATTTTTAGGTGTCATTATAAAATAATCTTTTAGGTTTCACCATCCACAAGAGTATGGCTACTGAACTACTCTACATTTAATTCTGAGCATAGTTCTAGAGAAATTGACAGAAGAAATTCAAGAGTTTCACATTCAGGTCACCTACCTCTGAATGTATTCCAGTTATTCAATGTCTTTCAGCTAATATGATGCTTACAATTTTACAATATTATTGTGCAAATTAGACCACAGACAACTATGTCTTTCTATAAAGTATTTTATTTCTCTCCCCATCTTTTGTCTTTTTTCTTTATTTTATGCCTTCTTTCTAAAAGTAACCCATTTTAATCATACTTATTCAAATCCTTTAGAAAGATGTTAGATTCTCCTTTACCATATTTTCAAAGTATAATTGTTGATCTTGTGTTGGATCATAATGGTATTTCTGTAACACTTATCTTACTATTACTACTAAAAAGGGAAGGATTATTTAATATCAATGTAGTTTCATTAATAGTATTTGAATATGAATATTAATTTTCTTGAAAAATAAGAATGAAAAGCTATTTTACATTAGAACATTACATTTTACTTAGCATGATGGTTTTGATAATAAATTACTATTTGAAAGTTATTTTCAGGAAGGAGTAATTTTAAATAGCTCTATAATGATTTTTTGATGTCAGATAGATATAGCATCAACAAAGATGTAGAGAAGAAATAAATATTCGCAAATGAATGAAAGTCAATCAAAGGTAAAAATATATGATATGTGTACCTAACTGTTGGAACCTTTTACCTCCTTTGGGACCGCAACCATTATTGGGTGTTGGCTGAGGTGGCCTTATGAGTTCTTCCAGAGCATTTCCAAATACGTGACCTGGCTGGATTGGCATTCATGGGCTTTTAGCCCATGCGCAGGCTTTTGACCTTAGTCCCGCCTAATGGTTTAACTTGAAATCTGCCTAGGCCCTTAATGATAGTGACGTAACTGCCCCCTATTGGTTCTCACTACTGTCTCTTATTTTTTATTTATTTATTTTTTTTTTTAAGAGAGAGAGAGAGAGAGAATTTTAATATTTATTTTTTAGTCTTCAACGGACACAACATCTTGCAAGCGCGCTTATCTCTTGAGCCACATCCCCAGCCCACTACTGTCTCTTCTTACCCCATCCTTCTATCACTCACTATATAACCTTGTCCCTGAAACAATAAAGTTGAGATCTGATGTGCCTTCACGGCTGACACAGCTCCCTGCTCAGTGTGGTTTCTTCCCAATCTTGGGATGGGGACTGGGCCGCGACACTTACCCTCTTGCTCAGCCCCTCGGAGACGAAAGGCTGGTCGTGCCTGTCTACCACGTACCCTTGTTGAGGGAGCAACACCTAACCTCACATACTCACATATGTGTCTCTATGTTATGTGTGTGTGCGTGTGTATACCACTAGACTTGTGAGTATTAGTGGTGTAACCCCCAGCTGGGAACTGAACACCAATGAACTGCCTCCATAGACCATATACAGTCAGGTATCACATAACAACATTTTGTCAATAACAGACTGCATATATGATGGTGGTCCTATAATATTATATCACCTAGTGATATCAGTTTCTGTTAGTACTATCTATGATGTTCACATGTCAAATTGCCTAATGAGGCATTTCTCAGGACCTGTCCCTATCATTAAGTAATTAAAATCCCTTTACCATTTTTCAAAGTATAATTGTCCATGACAATAGACTAGCATTTGGTTTGATAGCCTCATATGAGGTATGAACCTATCATCAAATACTCCAGCCAATACTTCCATGAGTACACTAAGACTGATACTTGTTGAGTCAGATGTCACAAATCCTATTTCCAAACTATGATAATCTACCAAGATATACTGCTCTATACATAGCTTTATTAAAAGCTGTATTGACCTTGGCGCTTTCTCAAGGTGGCACTGAATCTACAATTATAAAGGATGCAAAACACAAAATACTTTGGGCTGAAATCTCAAGATACACAAGACTAATATTTGAATGGAAGCTATTATGTTACATTTTATCACCAAACCCAGAAATGTAACACACAACAATTTTATTACTTTTAGGAAAAAGGGAAGATTTATTTGCATAAAAATTTAGAAACATAAAACTCAGGATTGTAAAATTGCTATTTTAGGAAACAAATGTGATTTTATTCACAGAATAATATAAGCAAATTCATTTTTTATATTCATTTTTAATTGTAATTGGACACAATATATTTTTTGTTTATTTATGTTTATGTGGTGCTGAGGAACTAACCCTGGACCTGGCCTCTGCTAGGCGAGTGCTCTACCGCTGAGCCACACCCCAGCCCAGTAAATTCATTTAATTTTCTTGTAAATGTGGTAGTAAATTGAGAGAAATTTTGGCACAAATGATCAAATTCCTTGATGACAAGATATTTAAGTCACTTTTCTTCAAATTAATGACACTGGTCTGGGGGAATGGGTTCTCTTTTGCTTTTATAATTATTTAACCAGAAGATAGGCACTGTAAAAAACTAATGAAAAATAATTTTTGTGAAAATGTATTTGAATCAGAATTAAAGAGGCTAAGAATTTCATATAAGAAAGTGTAAATAACTAGTTAGTTTGAAGAATACATACATTAAAGGATAACATATTGCTTATTCTTTTACATTTCTATGAATCTAGGAATGGAAATAATTTTAAAGTCTGAGCATTATATTAATAAGGTTTCTAAAAATTCCAAATGTAATTTCTTTCTGATGACCTTCACTTAAAGATGAATTTCTTGGAAATAAATATGTCCCAGGACAATTAAAAATGAAAACTATTAATGCATAAATCTATCATAAGTCTATGCCTTTAAATTTCAAAAATCATAATCTTATGATTATAATAACTCTTATTCTTCAGTGAGCTGCTAAATTCCACTATTAAATTAGTGAAGTACATAAGTAATTTAGGGAAGTAACATCTTTTTTTTCCTCAGGATATTTTCTTATCTATCCCAAATTCCAAATTCCCTGCAAATTCAATGCTAGAAGACTTTTCTCCAGACTACACTATCTTAATTAGTCAATTTTTTAAAATTCGAGAATTGTGCATCTTCTTATACATAAAACCAAACACTTATAAAGTAGGCTAGTTTTTAAAAATGTTTTAAAAAGTTTTTTATTGTGAATTGATAAATTCTAGCCTTCATTAATTCAAAAATAATAAAAATAAAATTCAGAATACTCAATAAATATCGAGCATCATTACTCATATCAACCAAAATGATGAAACAATTATAGAAAGACTAAATTAGTTTTAAAAATGACATTTCCTTTCATATTTTAAAGAAAGAATACCATGAGTTATGAATTGTGATGCAAATTCTGTGTCATTCCAGAAGACAATCATTGAGTAAATCCCCAAGTTTGTATTTACAAAATAATTAAATAATGCATATATCTTTAAGAAATCCTCATGGTGAAATAAAGAAAAATATAATTTGCCTGAAAGTGGCATGGCCCCCAACTTCTCTGAGTCCCCAGGCCTTTCAGAAAGTGATTTTTTTAACCATCTGTAAGACCCTGTAAACAAGAACCCAAGGTGGTTATTTTCTGGACATTTGGTCCACAAGTAAAGACAATACTTGCTCTTTTAGGGTGGGTCTGATATACCCAATTTGATGAGAATCATTGGCAGATATAATATTATCAAGGATGGCCATGGTTTTATAATTTGTTCACTTATAATTGGGTAAAAGGACATTTGCTTATTTTTAGTGTTAAAAGTAAAGATACCCAAGTAAAAGTACTTCTTTCTGAATTCTGAGAATCTAGTGAGACTCTGATACACTTAAAATGTTTCTTTTTCATTTACAGTCTACTAACTTGAACATTAGAAATAGCTTAAAAAGAATGGAGATTCCTTATATACCATTAAAACATCAAATAGTAAAAGGGTATTCCAATAGTCTTCCAACAAAATAACTATATTAAGCTTTTTCTCCTCAGTCCCATCTGATAATTTTATTCCACTGGATTTCAGTTCAACAATCTGCTTCTACAATCTGCTTCTGGAATAAAAAAAAAAAGGGTCCTGTCCTGATTCAGTTCATGTTACAGATGAATTTCTGTAAAAAAATTGATTAAGCCATGTCAACTGGGAAGCCTATAGTCAAAGTCTATTTTTTCAAGTATAAATAGTTCAGGGTACCAGTTACACTCCTTTCCAAGAGGTTATGAGATTCTTCTCTGTTGAAGACACAGATTTCAGCTTCTATTTTATAACAGTCATTTCAGGTAAACATCAGAAAGTAGAAAACTATTTGGTAATGAGACTAAGAAGTTATGGTTAATTTATCATTGTACAATAATATCAGAATTTTCTATTCAGTTGGAGTGAACAGCTCTTTTATAAGGTTTTAATCAAAGCTTTCTCTAAGAATAAACATACATTATGGCAGTAGAGGCATTGAAAAATCCTTAAGGGCTTCACATAGAATGTATAAACTGTGGAATATTTATATCAAAAACATTTGATTTATATAAACTTTAATCTTAGGAAGGGTATTCTGATCTGATGATTTTTTCATGTAATTCATACACTACTATTGAGTAATTAAGATTCATGGATCTCTCAAACAAAACTATTTCTAGCATCTTTTCTTTTATATAACAAATATTTGTGATTTTCCAAGAGTTCATTAGAGAAATCTAAAAGATATCTTCAAATGAAAAGGTAGCCTGAATTTATTTTTTTTCTCAACTTAGACCTGATGATGTGAAAGTAAAAAGTTTTCAGACATTTGGTCATTGATTCAAATAGGGTGATGGGTGCCTGAAAATCAATACTTTGTTACTTATTTAATCCAAGTCACAAAAAAAGTTTTACAGTAATGATATAAGAAGGTAACACAATTGTAAATGTTGTCTTTTTCAACAAAGTGAAGAAGTGGTTTTGATGTTGTTATTTTAAATAATAACCCAAACAAATCAGAGAAAATTATTTTGGTAAGAAAGAAAATTACCCACGGAAAATAAATAATAACTTTTATTGCGCCTTGTTAGGACCTCTAAGACAAGTTAATTATTTTAACAGAGAAAAATTATTTTCCTGCATTTATATAATATTTGTCAGGAAATGCTTCAATTTTTAGTATTTATTTTTATTTTTCTCTAACTTTAAAAAATGTTTAAGAAGTTTTTAATCTGAGTTTCATTACTTACTATTTCTATAAACTTGAAGAAACTGGGTTTTTTTTCTGTGACCTTTTTTCAATGTCTATAAAATAAGGATAATATACTCTAATTCAGGATTGTGGGGATTAAATGAATAATAAAAAATCGTACACCTACTAAATACCTGATAAATGTGAACTACTATTATTTTATAACCAAATATAGCAAGAGTCAATATACTTATTCCCTTATACATAAAATTAAAAAATGAGCCAAGAATGACAAAATTTTAATCTGCTTAATTGGTTTTTTATTAGTTGCTCAAGACAATACAATGATCTTGACATATCATATATTTGATTCAAATGGGGTATGAATTCTTATTTTTCCACATGTACAGATTGCAGGATCACATTGGTTATACAGCCACATTTACACATATAGCCATACTAGTGTCTGTTGTATTCTTCTGCCCTTCCTATCCCCCCTCCTCTCCCCTCCCCACCCATCACCTCTCTCTACCCAATCTACTGTGACATATTTCTCTTTTTCTTCCTCCTCACACCATCTAATATGTAATTTTGTATAACAAAGAGGGTCTCCTTCCATCTTCCATGCAATTCCCCTTCTCCCTCCCATTCCCTCCCACCTCTAGCTCCTTGATCCATTTTGAATTAACTTTTGTGCATGGCGAGAGAAAGGGATTCAGTTTCATTTTGTTGCATATGGATTTCCAATTTTCCCAGCACCATTTGTTGAAGATGCTATCCTTCCTCCATTGCATGCTTTTAGCCCCTTTATCAAATATAAGAAAGTTGTACTTTTGTATATTGGTTTATGTGTCCTCTATTCTGTACCATTGGTCCACCTGCCTGTTTTGTTACCAGTACCACGCTGTTTTTGTTACTATTGCTTTGTAGTACAGTTTGAACTCTGGTATAGCTATACCTCCAGATTCACACTTCCTGCTTAGAATTGCTTTTGCTATTCTGAGTCTTTTGTTTTTCCATATGAATTTCATGATTGCTTTATCTATTTCTACAAGAAATGCCATTGGGATTTTGATTGGCATTGCATTAAACCTGTAGAGAACTTTGGGTAATATCGCCATTTGGATGATGTTAGTTCTGCCTATCCATGAACAGGGTACATTTTTACATCTTCTAAGATCTTCTTCTATCTCTCTTTAGGGTTCTGTAGTTTTTATTGTATAAATCTTTCACCTTTTTGTTAGGTTGATTCCCAAGTATCTTATTTTCTTTGAGGATATTGTGAATGGAGTGGTTTTCCTCATTTACATTTCAGAAGTTTTGTCGCTGATATACAGGAATGCCTTTGATTTATGCATGTTGATTTTATATCCTGCCACTTTGGTGAATTCATTTATTAACTCTAGCAGTTTCTTTGTAGACCCTTTTGGGTCTGTTAAATATATTATCATGTCATCCTCAAATAGTGATAATTTAAGTTCTTCTTTTCCTATTTTTATGCCTTTTTTTCTTTTGTCTGTCTAATTTCTCTGGCTACTATTTCAAGAAATAAATTGAATAGAAGAGGTGATAGAGGGCATCTCTGTCTTGTTATAGATTTTAGAGGGAATGCCTTCAGTTTTTCTCCATTTAGAATGATGCTAGCCTGAGGCTTAGCATAGACAGTTTTTACCATGTTGAGGTAAGTTCCTGTTATCCCTAGTTTTTCTAGTGTTTTAAACATAAAGGGATGCTGTACTTTGTCAAATGCTTTTTCTGCATCTATCGAGATGATCATATGGTTCTTATCTTTAAGTCTATTGATGTGGTGGATTACAATTATTGATTTCCATATATTGAAGCAGACTTGCATCCCAGGGATGAATCCTAATTGATCATGGTGCACAATTTTTTTGATATGCTTTTGTATTCAATTCGCCAGGATTTTATTGAGAATTTTGGCATCCAAGTTCATTAGAGATATTGGTTTGTAGTTTTCTTTCTTTGAAGTGTCTTTGTCTGGTTTTGGGATCAGGGTGATGTTGGCCTCATAGAATGAATTTAGAAGAGCTCCTTCTTTTTCTATTTCTTGAAATAGCTTGGAAAGTATTGGTATTAATTCTTCTTTGAAGGTTTTGTAGAACTCTGCTGTATACCCATCCGGTCCAGGGCTTTGTTTGGTTGGTAGTCTTTTGATGGCTTCTTCTATTTCTTCCTTTGTTATTGGTCTGTTTAAATTGTGTGGGTCTTCCTGACTCAATCTGGGCAGAACGTATGACTTAAGAAATTTATTGATATCTTCATTATCTTGTAATTTATTGGAATATAGGGTTTCAAAATACTTTCTAATTATCTTCTGTATTTCTGTAGTGTCTATTGTGATATTGCCTTTTTCATCCCGTATGTTAGTAATTTGAGTTCTCTCTCTTCTTCTCTTCGTTAGCATGGCTAAGGGCCTGTCGATCTTATTTATCTTTTCAAAGAACCAACTTTTAGTTTTTTTCAGTTTTTTCAATTTTTTTGTGTGTGTTTCAATTTCGTTGATTTCTGCTCTAATTTTAATTATTTCTTATCTTCTACTACATTTGCTGTTGTTTTGCTCTTCCTTTTCTAGGTTTTTGAGGTGTAGTGTGAGTTTATTTATTTGTTGGTTTTTTCTTTTTTTGAGGAAAGAACTCCAAGGAATGAATTTCCCTCTTAAAACTGCTTTCATTGTGTCCCATAGATTATGATATGTTGTGTCTGTATTGTCATTTGTCTCTAAGAATTTTTTACTCTCCTCCTTTATGTCTTCTGTAACCCATTGATCATTCAGTAACATATTGTTCATTTTCCAAATGATATAGGATTTTTCCTTCCTTCTTTTATCATTGATTTTCAGTTTCTTTCCATTATGATCAGATATGGTGCATGGTATTATCTCCACGCCTTTATATTTACTAAGAGTTGCCCTATGGCATAATATGTGATCTATCTTTGAGTAGGATTTATGTGCTGCTGAGAACGTGTATCCACTTGATGATGGTTGATATATTCTATATATGTCAGTTAAGTCTAGGTTATTGATTGTGCTATTGAGTTCTATAGTTTCTTTATTCAGCTTTTGTCTAGAGGATCTGTCTAATGGCAAGAGTGGTGTGTTGAATCACCCATAATTATTGTGTTGTAGTCTATTTGACTCTTGAACTTGAGTAGAGTTTGTTTTATGAACGTTGCAGCACCATTGTTTGGTGCATACAAATTGATAATTGTTATGTCTTGTTGGTGGATGGTTCCTTTTAACAGTATATAGTGTCCTTCTTTATCCCTTTTGATTAACTTAGGTTTGAAGTTGATTTTATTCGATATGAGTATGGCCACTCCTGCTTGCTTCCAAGGGCCATGTGAGTGGTATGATTTTTCCCAACCTTTTACCTTTAGCCACTGTATGTCTTTTCCTATCATATGAGTCTCCTGAAGGCAGCATAGTGTTGGATTTGTTTTTTTGATCCAGTTTACTAGCCTATGTCTCTTGATTGGAGAGTTTAGGCCATTAACATTTAAGGTTACAATTGAAATATGATTTGTACTTCCAGTAATGTTTATTCATTTATTTATTTTAGTTTGGCTAGTTTTTTTTGGTCATTTTCCTCCCCCTTTACTGAGATACCTCCCACTGTTAGTTTTGGGCACTATTTTTCAATTCCTCTTCTTGTAGTATTTTGCTCAAAATGCTTTGCAGTGCTGGTTTTCTGGCTGTGAATTCTTTTAGCTTTTGTTTATTGTGGAAGATTTTAATTTCATTGTCAAATCTGAAGCTTAATATTGCTGGATACAGTATTCTTGGTTGGAATCCATTATTTTTCAGCATTTGAAATACTTTATTCCAGGATCTTCTTGCTTTCAAAGTCTGTGATGACAAATCAGTTGTTAACCTAATTGGTTTACCCCTGAATGTAATCTGCCTCCTTTCTCTTGTAGCTTTTAATATTCTCTCCTTGTTCTGTACGTTGTCTATCTTCATAATTATATGTCTTGGAGTTGGTCTATTATGGTTTTGAATGTTTGGGGTCCTGTAGGCTTCCAGGATTTGGCAATCCATTCCATCTTTCATCTCTGGGAAGTTTTCTAGAATTATTTCATCTAATAGATTGTCCATTCCTTTGGTTTGATTCTCTATTCCTTCTTTTATCATGATGACTCTCAAATTTGTTTTTTTATGACATCCCATATCTCTTGAATAGATTGTTCATGGGATTTAAGCATCTTTTCTGTGTTGACTATATTCTTTTCCAGTTGATAAACATTGTCTTCATTATCTGATGTTCTGGCTTCTACTTGATCTAGTCTATTTGTAATATTCTCATTTGAGTTTTTAATTTGGTTTATAGTTTCCTGCATTTCTAGGATTACTGTTTGATTTTTTTAAGATCTCTATCTCCTGGTAAAGCTCATTCTTTGCCATTTGAATTTGTTTGTTTAATTCATTTTCAAAATATACTTTTAATGCTTGGACTTGCTGTCTCATGTCTTCTCTAATATTCCTTTCCATCGGAGTTATGTATGCCTTGAGTTATTTCCCCATCAATGTTTCTGATGCTTCTAGGTCCTCATGTAGAATTAAGTTGTCCTGCATTGTTTGTACTCCTTTTTTCCCTTGTTTTTTCATGATGTTCACGTTATTTTCCAGCTCTATTTGATTGCTGTGTTTCTGCTCTCTTCTCTAGATTTGTTTTGGTTTTGTATATCTCTGTTGTCTCTCCTTTGTGTTGGTAGAATATGACTGCTAAAGTGGATTCTGCTGGAAAGGAATTCTGACGCCCGAGCTCCAGTGACGTCACCTCTCTGCTATGGCGGGCCCCAGGCTCCTTGCCGGGGTGTCTGAATGGGGGGGTGGGACTGGACTCTCTCTGGTTGGTTTCAGCTCCCGGTTGGGCGGGCGGTCTCCAGCTGCCCAGTCGTGCTGGCAGCCGGCAGGCGATCTGTCGCCAGCGAGCGGGAGGTCTCTAGCCACCCAGTCGCGTGAGCAGCGGGTGGGCTGTCACCGGTGTGCGGGCAATCTGTAGCCGCCCAGTTTCTCGGTCGGTCACTGGCGGGTTGGCGGTCTCCAGCCGCATAGTCGCACAGCCTGCAGGCGGGTGTGCGGTCTTCAGCTGCCCAGTTGCATGGGCAGCGGGTGGGCTGTCGCCAGTGGGCGGGCGATCTCTAGCTGCCTAGTCGCACAGTCAGTCACTGGCGGGCGGGCGGTCTCCAGCCACCCTGTCCGCGGGCAGCCGGCGGGCCATTGGTTGCCTGTGGGGGGGCAGACTCCAGCCGCCCAGTCGCGTGGGCAGCGGCCTGTCTGTCGCCAGCGGGCGTGTGGTCTCCAACCGCCCAGTTGCGAGGGCCTGGCCCCTAGTCCCCTGGTTTAGTTGCGAGGGCCTGGCCCCTAGTCCCCTGGTTTGTCCTGTTATTCCTGGTTTCTCCTGCTAGACCAGATTTCCCCTGAGTGATGCCTCTCGGCATTTCAAACTGTACTCTGGGCCTGTTGGGTGTGGAGGGTAGCTATTGGGAACTCCGGCACTCTATTGTTTTGATTTTTTCCGCTTGCCCCTCCCCAGCGCTCGCAAGACAGGTTTCGTTTTCGCCACTGATGGGAGGGGGAGTTGAAGGTTAGGTGTCTCTAGCTTTCCCAGCGTCTTTATGCAGGCTCGCTCTGATAATCCCTCCCCCGGAAAGCCTAGGTGAGATTTTATGCGAATTCCCCACTGTATGGGAGATGAGCTGAGTAACACGCACCTGTTTTATTGTTGCAATCTGTCGGAGAGTGGAGGTGGTTACTTTAGCTCTCCAAGATGGTGGCCGCTGGTTTCCTTGGTGGAGTTTCCGTTGTGGGGGATAGAACTGTACCGCTTCCTTCCCCGTCTGAGATCCCGAACTCAGCCCGGGATTCATTGAGAGCTCAGCCAGCAAGATTCCACAGAACCCACAGCAAGGTTTCTCTCTGCTTACTAGCTGCTTCTGGGCGGCGCCCTGCCGTCTGTAGCCACGGGGCGGGCACACACCTGTTTTATTGTTGCAGTCTGTTGGAGAGTGGTGGTGGTTACTTTAGCTCTCCAAGATGGTGGCCACTGGTTTATATAGTGTCCTTCTTTATCCCTTTTGATTAACTTTGGCTTGAAGCTGATTTTATTCTATATGAGTATGACCACCCCTACTTGCTTCCAAGGTCCATGTGAGTGGTATGATTTTTCCCAACCTTTCACCTTCAGCCTGTGTATGCCTTTTCCTATTAGATGAGTCTTCTGAAGGCAGCATATTGTTGGATCTGTTTTTTTTAATCCAGGTTACCAGCCTATGTCACTTAATTGGTGAGTTTAAGTTATTAACATTTAGAGTTACTATTGATATATGTTTTGTACTTCCAGTCATGTTTGTTTATTTATTTGTTTTTAAAATTTGGTTTGTTTTTCCTCTTTGATTAGTCCCCCCCCTTTACTGAGGTACTTCCCACTGTTGGTTTTGTTTGTTGTTTTTAATTTTCTCTTTGTGTAGTGTTTTGCCCAAAATGCTTTGCAGTGCTGGTTTTCTGGCTGCAAATTCTTTTAACTTTTGTTTATCGTGGAATATTTTTATTTCGTTGTCAAACCTGAAGCTTAATTTTGCTGGGTATAATATTCTTGGTTGGCACCCATTATCTTTCGGCATTTGAAATATGTTGTTCCAGGATGTTCTCGCTTTCATCATCTGTGATGACAAATCAGCCGTTAACCTAATTGGTTTACCCCTGAATGTAATCTGCCTCCTTTCTCTTGTAGCTTTTAATATTCTCTCCTTGTTCTGTATGTTGGATATCTTCATAATAATGTGTCTTGGTGTTGGTCTGTTGTGGTTTTGTACATTCAGCGTCCTGTACGCTTCTAGGATTTGGACATCCGTTTCATTCTTTATGTCTGGAAAGTTTTCTAAAATTATTTCATTTAACAGATTGCTCATTCCGTTGATTTGGACCTCTATACATTCCTCTATCCCAATGACTTTGGTTTTTTTATGATAACCCATATCTCTTGGATGTTTTGCTCATGGTTTCTTACCAGCCTTTCTGAGTTGACTAGACTCTTTTCGAGATGATATATTTTGTCTTCATTGTCTGATGTTCTGACTTCTACTTGGTTTACTCTACTGGTGATACTCTCATTTGAGTTTTTAATTTCGTTTATAATTTCCTTCATTTCTAGGGTTTCTGTTTTTTTATAACCTCTATCTCCCTGTAGAGTTGTTCTTTTGCTTCTTGAATTTGTTTATGTAATTCATTGTCAAAGTGATCTTTCATTGTTTGGATTTGCTATCTAATGACCTCTTTAAGATTCCATTCCATCTGAATCAGGTATGCCTTGAATTCTTTATCTGACCATTTCTCTGATGCCTCTATCCTCTCCTGTAAATTTAAGCTCTCCTGCATTATTTGTGTTCCTTTTCTTCCTTGCTTTTTCATGATGCTCGAATTTCTTTCCAGCTCTGTTTGATTGCTGTATTACTATTTTCTCCTATAAATTTGTTTTGGTTTTGTATAGCTCTGAGATCTCTCCTTTGTGATGGGAGACAATGTCTAGAGATGTTGGGTTTAATTGTAATTTAAAGTAAATTCATTAGTTTCATAAAAGGCATATGGATTCTGATGTCGTATAGAGAACTGCGACTTGGTCTTAGTACTTTATGTTTAGGTCGGGTGATGTGATGGTATGGGGGTTAGTATATCTTAGCTACCTTGGAAGATTGCTCTACTGAAGGGGGATATTAACAGGATAATATACAGGAGTATTTGGGGGTAGCTAGGGACATAGGAACACTATAGACAGCCTTGGAACATTCACCTATTTGCATTTAGTAAATTACATGTAATAGAAGTCATAATGCTTGGGAGGAAAGGTAGGGAAAGGGGAAGGAAGAAGTCACTAAAGAGGAAAGAGAGAGAAAAAAAGAAATAGAAAAAAAGAAAAGGAAAAAATTAAAATTAAAAGAAAAAAATGCACTCTTAGAGTTCTATTTTCTTCTCTTCTATTAGGTGAAGCTGTGCTTTCCAGGTTAAGTTTCAAGATGCAGGAAACAATCCGTGTGGGGCGGCTCTCCCTCTCTAGCCCGATGACTCTGCAATCCCAGTTGCTTAGGGTTACTCCTGGTCTCTAGCCCCCTTGCTTCTCCTGCCTGCCAGGCCCTACTTCCTGGGGCCATTCTGTACAGATCTAGCTACACTCTGGGCCTGCAGTTTCCTGGATGCCCTGCTCTCTTGAATGACTGGGCACTCTCTTTGTTTGTCATTCACTCAGACCTCATGGTTGTGGAGCATGGGTGTTGGAAACCAGCAGCTTATTCTGCCTGATTCCCTCCGATAGTCACGCCTGGAGAGCTGGCGAGAAAGACCTCAGTTTTCGCCACTGGTGGGAGGGGGAGCCAGAAGTCAGGTGCCCTTCCTGTTTCCCTCGGCTCTGACAATCACACCCACGGAGAGCTGGGGAGAGATTTTTTGAGTTTTCCTAGCTGTATGGAGATGAGGTGCTGAGGGTCACACACTTGTTTTCGCCAAATTCGCTGTGAAGTGATCCGATCTGCCAAATTTTGATGACATCAGTTCTTAGCCATGGTGGATGCCGGCTTCCCTGGCAGGGTGTCCAGCTGGAGGATGTCTGGGCTGTCTCTCTCCCAAGTCCCAGCCTCAGATATCAGTCTGGAGGCCCGTGGAGGTGCAGATGGCAGCCCCTCACAGGATCTGAAGCTTTGCCTCTCTGTGCTGCTGGCGGGTCACCGCAGTGCTGAGTCGCCTCCAGCTACAGGCGGCTGCTGATCAAAGCCAGTACTTCTGCACAACTTTGCCAAATGCTCCAAACTCACTCATTGCAAGCGCAGCAGAGCAGGTCATGGGAGTGCCACCTCCCCACCCGCCGCCATGTTGTGTCCTCTGCTTAATTGTTTTTTATGTTCAAATATACAATGTAAATTACCTTTCTTAAAACCTTTAATATTTTTCTATATGTAATAAGATTTTGACTTTTCTCTTTTTGACATTCTAGAACTCCTGCACCCCTTTAAGACAAAATTATCACTAGAATGGCAATGTGTAAATCAATGGAAATGTAACTGATGTAACCGATGTGATTCAGCAATCTGTATATGGGGTAATAATGGAAGTTCATAACCATTCTGAATCAAATTGTGAAACATGATATATTAAGAAAGATGTAATGTTTTGAAAGACCAACAATAAAAATAAATAAATAAAATTAAATTAAAAAAATATTAAAAAAAAGTGAAATTCAGTAAGAAATAAAAATCATTCTACAACAAGAAAAAAAAAGACAAAATTATCCTCTTTTTCTCTTGAAAAACAAAACTCAACCATTGCCTTATATTCCTAGTTATATTAAATAGTGATCTACTGTAGTCTCAACCAACCATATTAATCATAAATTTTAATAAGGAAAATGAACTTCTACTTTACAGAAAAAAAACTGGAAGTTCAATAACTTGAGAACTCTCTAAGACTTTAGCAAATAATACATTATGTGAGTCACACTCATATTGCTTTTATACATTCTTAAAGTGACATAAATGAACATGTTCATTAATATTACCCAAAAATATAGTCAATGTAAGGAATATAAATATAATGGAGATATAAAAAAATCAGTAAAAGCATATGAACTTAAAATTATGTTTAGTAATTAGTGTTTAGTATTAAATTTATGTAGAAATTTTCTAGGCATTTGAAGAATGAAGGACATGCTTCTTCAAAATAGATTAACATGGAAATTGAGAAAACAGCTGAAGAAGAAATTGTACTCTCTTCTTCTTGCCTTTCTGTGTGAGAACTCTTAATAAAATAATTATATGATGTACCTCCCCTAAAGGTACGTCATAATACCATTACCTGAAAGATGTCCAGCCATATTTAGGAAGAAAGGAATGTTACACAGAGAGGCCAAAAAGAATCTGAAAAAACAGTTCATGCTAAGTTATGCTCAATATATTTATTACCATTAGATAATACACTTCCTTTATTTTTAGTTATTTTTACATACTAAAATCAAACACAGGGTCTCCCAAATACTAGGCAAGCACTGTATGACTGAGTTACATATACAGACCTTTTAATTTCAAGATAGCTTATCGCTATTTTTCCCAGACTGGCCTCAAACTTGCTATCCTCTTCCTTCTGACTCTGGACTATCTGGGTTCACAGGCATATGCCTCCCTGCCTAGCTTAGATAACATTATTTTTTTGTCCAATAAAACTGCTAGAATAAACCCCTATCTCTCACTATGCACAAAACTCAACTCAAAGTGGATAAAGGACCTAGGAATTTGACCTGAGACCCCAAGCCTATACAGAATTAAAAGTACAACCAAATCTCCATCAGGTAGACTTAGGATCTGACTTAATAAGACTCCCAACACAAGAAATAAAATAAATAATAATAAATGGGATGAAGTCAAGCTGAAACGCTTCTTCTCCACAAAAGAAACAAATTAATGAGGTGAAGAGAGAGCCTACATAATGGGAGCAATTTTTTACCACACACACATCAGATAGAGCACTAATCTCTAGGATATATAAAGAACTCAAAAAAACTTAACACCAAAAAACAAATAACCCAATCAATAAATGGGCTAAAGAACAGAACAGACACTTCTCAGAAGATGATATACAAGTGATCAAAAAATATATGAAAAAATGTTCAACATCTCTAGCAATTGGAGAAATGCAAATCAAAACTAATATTTCATCTCATTCCAGTCAGAATGGCAGTTATCAAGAATACGAGCATCAATAAGTGTTGGCGAGGATGTGAGGGGAAAAGGCACACTAATACATTGCTGGTGAGACTGCAAATTTCACCAATCTGGAAAGCAGTATGGAGATTCCTTAGAAAACTTGAAATGGAACCATCATTTGACCCAGCTATCCCACTCCTCGGTCTATATCCAAAGGACTTAAAAACAGCATACTACACTGATACAGCCACATCAATGTTTATAGCAGCTCAATTCACAATAGCTAAACTGAGGGACTAACTTAGATGCCCTTCAATAGATAAATGGATAAAGAAAGTGTAGTGTATATACAATGGAATATTACTCAGTATTAAATGAGAATAAAATTATGGCATTTGCAGATAAATTGGATGGAGTTGGAGAATATCATGCTAAGCAAAGTAAGCCAATCCCAAAAAACCAAAGGCTAAATGTTTTCTATTATAAGTAAATGCTGATCCATAATGGGGAGAGGGGCATGGAATGAATGGAGGAAATTTGGATTGAGCAAAGGGAGTGAGGGAGCATGGTGGCAGGAAAGATGGTTGAATGAGATTAACATACTTACCCTAGGTACATGTATGTACCTAGTCACACAAATGGTGTGACTCTACTTTGTGTACAACCAGAGAAATGAAAAATTGTGCTCCATTTGTGTACAATGAATCAAAGTGCATTCTGCTGTCATGTATAACTAATTAGAGCAAATTTTAAAAATACCTTCTAGATGACATTTTTTTCATCAAACCTAACTATAAGAATAGTTTTCCCTGAGTGTTTGTGTATTCACTTCTACAGGTCCTGTGTCATATAAAACTGGTTAATATTCAGTTTTATATAGTATACATTGTAGAAGTATTTCATTTCTTTGGTTACTTTTATTCCCAAGTTGTTTTTGTTTCTGTGGGTTTTTTATGTTATTATGAATGAGAGAGTTTTCCTGATATCTCTCTCAGGAGGTTCATTATTGGAGTATAGGAAGTAATTGATTTTGTATGTTGATCTTCTTTCCTGCTACTTTACAGAATTTATCAGCTCTAGAAATTTTTTGGTCATTTTTTCTTTGTTTGTTTGTTTGTTTTTTGGTTGGTCTACATATAAGATAACGTCATCAGCTGGCTTCTTGTTTTCCTATTTGGATCCCTTTAATTTCCTTTCTCTTGCCTGAGTGCTCTGGATAGACTTTCAAGAAAAATGTTGAATAGGAGTGTTACAAGTGGACATACTTGTTTTATTGCTGATTTTAGAGCAAATGCTTTAATATTTTCTTCATTCAGTACATTGGACGTAGGCTTAGCATATGTGGCCTTTACAATGTCATGGGAAGTTCTTTCTAACTCTAGTTTCTCTAACATTTTTAACATTAATGGATGCTGAGTTTGCCAAATACTTTTTATGATAATACTTTTATAAAAAATAAAAAGTATTTTTATGATAATACTTTTATAATCGTGTGATTCCTTTGCTTAACTCTATATTTGTGGTGAATTACTTTTATTGGCTTGCTTATGTTGAACAAACCTGGCATCCATGGGATGAAAGGCACTTGATCATAATGTACTATCTTCGTTGTATGTTTCTGAATGTAGTTTGCCAATATTTTATTAAGGAATTTACATCTATGTTCATCAGAGATACTGGCCTGAAGTTTTCTTTCCTTTATGTATTTGTCTGCTTTTGGTATCAGGGTGATACTAGCTTCCTAAATTGAATTTAGGGCTATTCTAGCCCATTATGTTTCATGGACTAATTTGAGGATAAATAACAAAATTAGTTTGTCCCCAAAGTTCTGGTAGAACTCAGCAGAGAACCCATTTGGTCCTGGGTTTTTCTTTGTTAGAAGGCTTTCAATTGCTGCTTCAATCTCATTGTTGATATTGGTCTATTTAGGTTTTCTATATCCTAATGGTTCAATTTAGGTAAGTCATATATATCTAGAAATTTGTCAATATATTCTAGATTTTACATTTTATTAAAATATATATTTTCAAAATAGTTTCTTATGCTTCTCTGGATTTCAGAAGTGTCTGTGGTGATATCTCTTTTTTATCTCTAATTTTGTTGAAGAAATAAATTGAAGAGGGCCTTGGAAGATAGAAAGACCTCACAAGTTCTTGGATAAAAATAATTAATATTATTAAAATGGTCTTATTACCAAAAGTAATATACAGATTCAATGCAATTCTCATCAAAATATCAATGGCATTCTTCATATTACTAGGAAAAAAGGCAGTTCTAAAATTCATTTGGACAAATAAAAACTCAGAGTAGCCAATGCAATCCTGAGCAAGAAGAATGATGCTGGAGGCATCACAATACTAGACCTCAAATTATATACCACAGAGCTACAGTAACAAAACAAGCATGGTGCTGGCATCAAAACAGGCTTGAAGACCAATGGTATAGAATAGAAGATACAGAGACAAATAAACATAGATACAATAATTAGATACTTGAAAAAGTTTCCAAAACATACAGTGGAGAAAAGATAGCCTTTTAAACAAATGGCGCTGTGAAAACTAGATATTTATATTTAGAAGAATGAAAATTAGATCCCTTTTTCTTACCCAGCAGATAAGTCGAACCAAAGTACATTAAAGACTTAGAAAGTCAACCAGAAACTTTGAAACTGCTCAAAGAAAACAGGCTCAGCACTCCAAAATATTCGTGTATGTGCCAACTTCCTTAACAGGACCCCTAAAGTTCAATAAATAAAACCAAGAATCACTAAGCGGTATGACATGAAATCAAAAAGTTTCTGCACAGTGAAGGAAACAAGTAAGAACATGAAGAGAGACCTAGAGAATAGAACAAAATCTTTGTAGGCTACTCCTCTGACACAGGATTAATATCCAGAATATAAGGAACCCAAAACACTTAACAACAAAAAATAACCAAATCAATCAAATGGTAAAATAATAAATAGATATTTTTAAGAGAAGAAATAAAAATGGCCAACAAATACATGAAAAATTGTTCAACATTCCTAGCAATCAGAAAAATGAAAATCAAAACTACATTGAGATTTTATCTCACTCCAGATAGAATGACAATCACTTAAAATACAAATAATAAAAGTTGGTGATGATGTGGAGGAAAGAAAAGGTACACTCATACGTAGTTGGTAGGGCTGAAAATTAGTAAAACCACTTTGGAAAACAGTATGGACATTTCTCAAAAGACTAGGAAATGAACCACCATATGACCCAGCTCTCCTACTTTTCAGTATATATCCAAAAGATCTAAAATCAATATACTACAGGAATGCAGCCACACCAGTGTTTATAGTAACACAATTCACAAAAATCAAGTTGTGGAACCACTCCAGGTGCCTGTCAGCAGATGAATAAATAAAGAAAATATTATATATATTATAATATATAATATATATATATAAATAATATTATATATTATACACACACACTCACACACACACAACGGGAGGTTTTACTCAGTCATAAAGAAGAATGAAATAATGCATTTGCTTGTAAATGGATGGAAATGTAGAACATAGTGCTAAGTGAAATAAGCCAGAATCAGAAATATAAGGGTTGAATATTTTCTCTCATATTCAGAAGCTAGCCTAAAATTTGAGAAAGAAAGGCCACTGGGAAGATCCTATGAAAATAAGAGGGAGATCAATGTAACAGAGAAGGGGATAGAGGGGGAGTGAAGAGGGACAGGAAACGGGAAGAACTGTGGAATGAAACTGAGTGAACTATTCTATATACATATATGAATATAGCACAGTGAATTTTACCTTTATGTTCATCTATAATACACCAGTTAAAAAAATAAACTATAAATTAACATAAGAAAGACCAGTAGATGAAAATGGAGAAAGGGTGGGAAGTGGGAAGGTAATGAGGAAGTACTGAGACCAAAGTGGAGCAAATTATATTCCATGCATGTATGATTATTCCAAAATTAACCCCAATATTACATATAACTATAATGTACTAATAAAAATCTTTGGTTTAATACATTTGTTATGCTTTTCTCTTGCAAATCTATCTTTTTGTTATATGGATGTCAGCCATGAACAGGGCAAAGAAAAGATATTACTTTTTCTCCCCTACAGCATCTAATTATCATCCATTAATTAACTTGATTTGATGTTAATCTAAATTTTTACATCATCCAAGAATCATAGATATTTTATTTAAGCTAAAACACTGCAAAATATAATTGCTGTTGAAAGAAAAATGAGTCAGAATAAAGATGCATTTTAGTTTAACATAAATTAAACTTTTAAAAATGATCTTTAATGGTTTCCAGAAGTAACAGTAATATCTCTGATTAGTAAACCAATATAAGTCTTGGAGTTCACATTTATTCATCACTTGAAGAAAACACAAATCCAAATTAAAGAAAATGAAACAAAAACCAAAATACTTGTATTATATACAAGCACTGATAGACAAAAAAACAAAAGACATGGAGTTGCTATTTATTATTTTAATCAAAACTGCTAAACCAGTTGAATTTGTCCAAAAGATACAGTCTCATTAAGTAAACTTGGATTTAAAATGACTTTTGAGCTAGAAATTCCTGTAAGATTTTAAATATTGCACATTTTGAAATATTAGTTCAGGGCTTTGTTTTTAAATTTATTTTCTGTGATTTTGAGGGTGGATATCAGATTTACATGTGGGTCATTTATCTATAAATCAATCAGAATAGAGTTGTTTCAAATTTAAGGGACATTCAATCTAATCCCATAAAGTTGAAAAACATTTCACAGTGACATTATGATAAATAAATTTCTTTTATCAAGTATAGATGCACAGACACAAATCGAGTTTATAATTTCTGTTCTACAACTTTAGTCACAGGTCAATATTGAACAATAAAATTCCCCCAATTAAAATCCCAAAGAGATTTATTCCTTCCTAATGGGAACAAAATTCTCAATTGGTAAACACTCAAACCCCAAAGTCAAAATATTAACATACCCAATTCTCTATCTTCTCTCACTCAGTAGAGAATAAATCTCTACCATTCATCTAACAGATGTTACAAATGGTATGGCCATAAAACCAAATCTCCAATTATTGCTGCCAGCAAGGAAAAACAACTTATAAGTTGAGCACAAAACAGAAAAATATATATATATATAAGAATAAAATGAATAGAAGTGGGGGACAACATAGAAAAACAGAGTTGATGAAGTGAAATGTTAATTATCACTTGGAATTCATTCTAGGAACCAGGAAAAAACAAGCCTGAACTTAAACAAGAGATTTAGTTTACTTAGCTCCATCAGGTGAGTTACTAGGGCATTTCAATGAAACCTCCAAGATATTTAAAGTATAATTTTCAGAAAGATAAAATCACAAAACTAAGACAATATAAAATGAACAATACCATTAATTCATTAATTAAGATATCAGAAATATGGTTTAAAAAAAGTTCCACAAAAGCATTTGAAAAGTCAGGTATATAGGCAATTTAGCAAAGAAATGGTAGAGATGGATTAAGTACACAACTGCTTAATGTCTAACTGGCTCATAAACTCTTGGAGCTATCTGTTCCAATGGACAAAAATTACCTTCATCTCTATAAAATAAAAAAAAACCATACACGTTAATCTCTGATTCATAGAGTTGTAAAATAGCCAGACAAAAGTCAAGTCCAGTAATCTCTTCTTTCCTATTTTAAAATTATCAGATAAGAATGATATATTTTAACAGACATTTTGCCAAAGAGTGCATATGAATGGAAAATAAGGCCCTGAAAAGATGTTTGAAATCACTAGCCTCTAGGAAATTGCAAATTAAAACTATGAGAGATATAATTACACATCTGTCAGACTAGATAAAAGAGAAAAACAGTGAAAGTGAAAACACCAAATGTTCCACAGTATATAAAGAAGTTGGATTACTCACACATTACTGATGAGGATATACAGATACAGTCACTCTGAAAAGTTATTTGGTGTTTTCTTTTAAAAGTAAGCAAACAACTACCACAGGACCCAGCAACTGAACTCCTGGATATTTATCTCAAATATGAAAACTTACATTCAGTTAAAATTGTACACACATATGTTCACAGCAACTTTACTCATAATTTCCCAAAACCTGAAAACAACCACAATTTTTCTCCAATGGGTAAATATGCAAACTATGGTATCATGCCATGCAATATTATTCAGCAATATAAAAAGAAAAATGATGCTTCAAAATAGCTAGAAGAAAGGATGTTGAATGGTCTGGACAGAAAGAAATGATAAAGGCTTAAGGACTGGATACGCTAACTACCCTGATTTGTCCTTTGTATATTGAATAGATGTGTTCAAATGTCACATTGTACTCATATATATTTATAATTATTATGTCAACAAAAATATTTTCATTGGGAAAAGGAACAAATGATATATATATATATATATATATATATATATATATATATATATATATTACAATTTGGTTGGATGATCTCAAGGACATTATGCTGAGTACAAAATGTCATGCATACTGTTTTGTTGCATTCATATAACAGTCTCAGAATGACAAAACCATGGAAGTGAATAGATTAGTGTTTTCTAGGCTTTAGGGATGGTTGAAGGGACCAGGTTGGTGTGAGTATAAAAAAGTAGCATAAAGGAAGATCTTGTAGTAATGGAGTAGATCTGTATGTTGATTGAGGTAGTAATTAAATAACTCTATACAAGTGAAGAATGTGCATGATAATGAATCCCACTATTAAGTATAATCATAATGCACCAAGAACAAAGAAAAAATAAACTTACATATATGCATACCAATGCCAATTTTCTGGTTTTAATATTGTACTATAACTATGTTGGGTATCATCATTGGGGGAAACTGGGTGAAGAATATATGGGAATTCTGTACCTTTGCAATTTTATACACTATGATCATATCAATAGAGAGCATTCTGAAAAAGGTACATAAGAGAAGATAATTGCTCTAGAAAATAATAATAGCATATCTTAAGGATGCAAATAAACAGAATAAAAAATAATTCTAAGAAAAAACTAAAAATATTTTTAAACAAAAGATGAATGAACGTACTGAGCAAGAAGGTGTACAATAGTCTAAGAAAAAATACAACAGATGAAAAAAACACACATATTAGTAATGCTTTGAAATTTCAAACAAAGGATAAAAATCCTACAGAAAATATAGTGAAAATCAAGGCAGACTGGCAACAATATTTGAGTATCAGACTGGCCTCAGTCCTCTTCAAAACAATATTCAATGCAAGCAAAACAAGGAAGACACATATTGCTACACATATTTCTGTGAAATAAAATATGACAATGTAATTATAATTCCAACACTGAAGTTCCAGGCATTATTAAACAAGTAGTAACCCAGTATGTGCTGTCTTTAAAAAAAACAAACAAACAACAACAAAAAAGAAAACACCATTTTTGATAATGTAAACCATTTACCAATACTGTACCAAGAAACCTTTGAGAAACAACTGATAGTAAGCTTGGAATCCATTAAAAGCTAGAGCTAAGGCTAAACAGACTTTGGGGATATAATTACATGAGGTTAAAATTAGAAATTTTCATAATATAAAAGACATAATATGCAGAAAAAAGGTGTCGAGGGGGAATTAAGAGAGAATGATAATGGGAAGCAGTAAAAGTGCACCAATTTCTTTGTCTCTCTGTGAAGGATAATACCTAAACTTTATATATCAACAATTAAAGATTCTAGTGTATTATAAAAATTTCAAAATTATATAAGAACTAAAAACAGACTCAAAAGCTTCCATATTAGAAGTAGAATCAGATGTGATTATAAATACATAACAACACAAAAAACAAAATAGATATTATACAGAATATGTCTATAAGTCTCAGTTAATATCTATTTTCCTCACATAATTATTAATGAGACTTCTTTTTAATCTTAGTGAAGTCCTGATTTGGTTGATAAATTATATGGTAAACCTAGTTATAGAGCAAACAATAGAAATCAAGATAGAACTAAAAGAGAAATATAGATTAACAAGAACAATGGTATAAGAATATTTAAAAGTCCCTTCTGTTATGACAATGCCAAACCAATATTGAAATCTAGATGAAATGAATAATTATCTAGAACCAGTATAAATTTCCAATGTTTGTATAACAACAGTCCAGAAAGAAAAAAATGTGAAAATTATCAAATATGAAATTTGATGAGTACACATATGAACTATTATTTCAAAGTTTCTAGGACATGATAGTATGATTCTAACCTATTAAAAAATTTCCCCAGTAAATTAAATGAAGGTGAAGCCCTCAAAATATTTTTAAAGCCAGTATATAGACACATACAACAAAAAATTATTTAGTTCAAAAATTAGAAATATATAAAAATTGCCACTTGTGACTATCAATAAAATAAGTTAAACATTATCAAAATTTAATAACAGCATGCAATATACTACATAATGACTACATGGGGCTCAACACAGAGAGTACATATAAATCTCATAACTCTTTCCATGCAAATACTAAAAAGCATTTGTTTAAAGACGTTACCCATTTTTTATAGGTGACAATCCCTTCTAAATAGTGTATATATTAGGCCAAGACACAGCATCATGGTTAACCCTAGCAGCATGACTATCAAAGTCAGGGCTGAGCTTTCTGTCCATAATATTACTTAATATTATTATTGAAATGTTCTTTATATCATTTTTAAAAAATAAAAAAAAATTTTAAAAGATACAGGATAGTCATATTAAAAAGTAAAAGAAAACCATGATTTTGGTAAAATAGCTCTTGCAAAATCTATATTAAAACATATATACAGCTTACTTATATACAAATAACCAGTAACAAATATAATAGAATGAAAATACTGCATTTACATTAGCAAATAAGAAGAATATCTAGGGGGCTGGAGTTGTGACTCAGCAGTAGAGTTCTTGTCTAGCATGTGTGAGGCCCTGGGTTTTATCCTCAGCACCACATAAAAATTAATTAATTAATTAATTAAAGGTTTTGTGTCCAACTACAACTAAACAAATAAAGAAAGAAAAATAGGAAAAAAATTCTAACAGGAAATATGCTGAACATATATATGTATATATATGTGCATGTATATATATATACATGTATATCATAAAGATAAACCAAATAAAAGAAATATATAATTCTGTAACAAAGAGTGTGCATTATAGTATTATTGGCAGAAAAAAATAATTGAAAATAAATCAAATCTCCCTAAAGCAACTATGAAATCAATGTGATCAGAATGAAAATATCATAGTAATTTTTAGTAAATTTTAAAAATAATAGTAAAGTGTACTTGGATATGATAAACAAATAATGTTTAAATTAGAAAAAACCAATGAGGAATACTTAAATGGAAAAGACAGGGAAGGATACATCAAATAGAAATATACTTTATAAACATGAATTCAAGTATTGACAGGTATTGGGCATATGATAAAGATGAAACATTAATTCACATAAGAAATAATAGTATATTTAACAAGGGATATTAAACCAATTGGCTAATCATTTGGAATGTTATTCTTATCCAAAACCAAACACCACATTTACATTGGGTTCTAACATTTAAAAATAATAAAAACACTAATGTACTTGAAGGAAACCTGTTAATTTCATATATAATACCAGCATAAGAAAGGACTATATATGTAATTTAACAGAAAACCAGAGATCTATAAGAAGAAGAATTAATTAATTTCATGCAAAATTATCATAGTATTGATAAGGATGTAGTAAAGTATTATTCTTATAAATTATGAGTAAGAAGATTGATTATTGCTCATTTTTTTAAGAGAGAGAGAGAGACTTATTTATTTATTTATTTTTAGTTTTCAGTGGACACAACAACTTTATTTTATTTTTATGTGGTGCTGAGGATTGAACCCAGCACCCCGTGCATGCCAGGTGAGCGAGCTACTGCTGAGCCACATCCCCAGCCCCGATTAGTGCTCATTTTAATTGTAATTTTTTTGGTAAAATCTCTTAAATTTAAATATACATACAATGTTCCCATTTATTTAAAAATTAAACTATTATAAAGTTTACCCTATATTGTGACAAAAATAACTCAGGATGCAACTATATATTCAATTACTATTTATAATAGTGCACACTGAAAACAATCTAAATCTCTGTCAGCAGCTGGCTATTCAAACAACTCACACACATACACATAAAAAAAACTTCATCTACAAATAAATGAGGCTACCTCAAGAGAAAAAAAAATAAATTATATTTTAAATTAAATGGCCATATGTAGAATAATTTATACTGTGACATCATTTGACCTGAAAAAATGTACAAGAAATGGTGTTACCTTTGAGATGTTATTATACATTTTTTTTTAACCAGTTTATGTAGTAGCTTTTTGTCTGTTTGTTTCAGTATTGGGGTTTGAACCCAGAGGGCATTTAGTACTGAGCTACATCTGCAGTCCTTTCCATTTTTGATTTTGAGAGAGGGTCTCACTAAATTGCCCAGTCAGGTCTCAAACTTGTAATCTTCCTGCCTCAACCTCAAGATTAACTGGGATTGCAGTTTAGTACTTGAAAACAAGTACTAAAGTTACAGTACTTGGATTGTACTTTACAATTAATTTTTTATTAGGTCTTTCAAAGTTTTAGTGATAGGGTACCTTCTTTAAGCACCTTCTTTAATTAATATTAAAATATCATCATCAATAATAAAAGGAAGTTCCTTGAATAACCCTTATTCATTTATTGTTTAAGGCAAATGATAAAGAGGTATATAAAGGGGCTGAAATTTCATTGCAGCATGCATTTATTAAATCAGTTTAAGAAATATATATTCATGTAATTTAGACATTTCTCAACAAAACAATGTTTAGAATTTTCTGAGCATATAATGATGATAATGATTTTAGTGTTCTTGGCATTTTTATAAATATTAAAATTAGTCAAGAAAATAAAATTTATATCATATAGAAAAAACAGGGTAACAAGGCCTAAGACCAAGGAAAATAACTTCCAGCCAATATTCTAATTGAGGGAGAAGTCAAACCTTAGTAACTAAGAGTGCTTCTTTGGTTCTTCTAGAAGACACAAAACATAAATGTATAAATTTGGTAGTGGTGAAAGGGGAAAGGAATCAAGGGGGACTTCAACATTCTTGATCAAAAACGTGTACTTTTCTCAATGCTGTCAGAGATCCACTTTGAACACCATAGTTACTTATTCCTTGACTGTCCTGATATATAGCTCAGTTATTTCCCTGTCATCTAGATTTTTGAATATACATATCACAAACAAGTGTATGATTATTTCCTTCTTTCACATTTTTATCAATCATGGCATACTTACTTTACCTGGTAACATTACTTCTAACTCTCCAAAAACATGTGGTATTTTCTTATTTTCCAGATCTACAGCCTCCATAGGACTACTATGACAGAAAGAACAATGGACCTCAGAGATGTCTACATCCTAATCCCTAATGTTTGTAAATATGTTACCTTATTTGGTAAAAGAAAAATAGGAACTTCACAGTTGTGGTTAAGTTTCTAGAGAAGGAGGTAATCTTTGATTTCCTAGGTTAACTCAATGCACAGGGGTCCTTATAAGGGAAAGAATGAAAGCAGGAGAGTCAGGAGAGAGATGATAGAGTGAAGGTTGGGGTGATATAGAGCCAAGAACCATGGAATGAGGGCAGCATTTAGAAGCTGAAAATTTTAAGGAAATAGATTCTTACCCAAAGATGTTAGAAGGAACCAACCCTTCCGACCTTTAAATTTAATCCTGTGAGAGCCACTTTAGACTTCTGATGGCCCAAACTCTAAGAAAATTAATTTCTGTTGTTTTAACTCACTAAATTTGTGGTCACTTCTTATAATAGCAATGGCAAATTAACACAGCTACATTTTAAACTCATATAGACAGCCTAGTGTTTTAAGAAAAGTTCCACTTAAAGCAGATATAATATTATGCTTGTAAAAAATTACATGGAAAGTTTACCAAATACGAATAAATGGTATCCATAATAATATATTTGTTTTTCAGTGGCAATAAGAGTAATAAATTAGAATCGCCAAACTAAAAGTTTCACCCCAACTACATTAAACAGCCAAGGCTGTTGCAGTAGGGAAGGGAATCCAGAACACAGGTTTAACTCAATACCACAGGAAAGGGAACCTTTAAAGGGCTGGAGTGTTTTAAAGGAATAGGAATGAGTTAAAGAATAGAAATGGAGGACTTTAAGGAGAAGTTGAAAAATGTAAAGAAATAGATTCTTAATTAGAATTTAAAGGTATTTTTAAATTTATTTTTAGTTGTAGTTGGACACAATACCTTTATTTTATTTATTTATTTTTATGTGGTGCTGAGGATGAAACCCAGGGCTTTGCATGTGCTAGGTGAGGGCTTTACTGCTTAGCCACAACCCCAGCCCAAGTTTATTGACATTTTGACAAAAGAATAAGTTCCTGTTTTTCCCAAATATTTTGAGGAGTAATGTACCTAAAATGACAGAAACATTTTCTCTGTGATATCTGAATTCCCTAAATTAAATATTATATTTGAAATCTCTCATTAAAATCATAAAAACATTAGTGTTGATTTCACTATCATTTCATGCCATTGATTTAACATAATTATGGAGCAGCATATTTTATTTTGTCACTGAAGATATATATAATGTTTGCTGCCATTTTTTCCTTAAAGTTATTTTATTTCATCATTTTTCAAAGAGTTCTAATTTTAAGTATGTCTCAGTGATTCACTTGTTTAAGTTTACAATAACATTTACTAATGTCATATATTTTGCATATCAAAAGTAAAGCTATTATACCACATCATTGTGGTTTGGATGTGAGATGTGTGAGACAATTAAAGAAGGTTCCAAGGAGAAATGATTGGAATGTAAGAGTCTTAACCAAATCAATGATTTAATCTTCTGATAGAGATTAACTGAGTTGTAACTGAAGTTGTAGGGTGTGGCTGGAGGTGGTGGGAATTGGGGTGCTGCTTTGGGTATATATTTGTATCTGTTGAGTAGAATCAATCTGTTTCTTGATCACCATGATGTGAGTTGTTTCCCTCTGCCACCTCTCAGGCCATGATGTCCAGTCTTACCTGGAGCCCTGAGGAATGGAGCTGGCTTTCTATGGACTAAGACCTCTGAAACCATGAGCCCTCAAATAAACTCTTCCTCCTTTATAATTGTGTTCATTTGGGCCCTTTTAGTCACAGCAAAGAAAAAGCTGATTAAAACACACATATCCACCCCCCAAATCCACAAAGCAGCTAATTAAAACAAAAATTTGAAAAGCACTTCTGACACGTTAGAATACAAAACATTATATCTTACCATTTGTGCTTTTCCCAAACTTGATGCCTTGGGTTTTATTTAAATTTTGACTTGCCTAAATACACTAATAAATGCAAAAGTCATTGATAGTTCCCATCTAACATTAGATATGATTTCACATACTTTTCATGTAATGATAATTGTCAGAATGTACAGAAACTCAAATTTTACTTTTTTCCCTTTACTTTTTAAGTAGCAGTAAAACAATGGTCCACCTCATGGTTTGAATATGGGTCTTGCAGCTGCCAATGAGGCTTGTTTTTAAATTGACATGTTTTTCTTTTCCTCTTGTCCCTCTTCCCCTTCCTAACCTGGGGACAGTGAACAATATTAACTTTTTCCCATCCTAGACTAAGTTATCTGTATTTAAGCACATCCCCACCACAGGAACCAAGTAATTCAGACCTCAGGGGAAGGCACCAGAAGATCTAAGGAATTACTATCTCCCAAATTAACAAGTGAATCACAATCCCCCTACAGGGAATATCTGGAAGGGAGTCTTTGAATAGCTTTTTTAAAATCCCCCTGTTCTCTGGGAAGGGCAGAATCACAGCCTCTGGGAAAGGAGTCCCCTGTGCTAGCAAAGGGCTAGCAAAGCAATAAACCTTCTTTTTCCTCATTCTCAAAACCATGTTCTCCTTAATAAATTAGCATCCAGGACTAGTCTGAGCTTTGGTTATGTAGCTATAACCATATCCCCACACTTTTTGGAAAGTAATACGAAAACGTTTAGTTGATGTTTGACATTATCTTATATAAACCTCATACACGGATTTTTCTCAGTTCAGATTAAAGCAATTAGAAGCAACTCATGTGGTAGTTTTAAGAAGAAAACTATGGGGATATATAGGGATATCAACTGAGTTTTAGTTTATACATTTCACTGAAAAGTTAAAGAGTGCTCCACAAGGAATACAGAATGCTATTTATCATGAAGGATCTGATCAGAGCAGTGTTCCTTGATGACAACTGGGACACCTGTATTCTGTAATACACATAATTCTAAAAAGTGTTCATTTTTTCCACTTGAAAATTTATCACAACTAAAGAATTATCTTACTATAAGTATCATCTTATCATTGTCATGTCTCTTAAACTGGTGTCATTCTAGGTTCAATACATTATGTCATGTTTGGAGTTTTTTTATTTATTGCTTACCACCTTGCTTATCAACAAGAAACCCAAGAGAACGTGTATAGATAAATTTGGAACTATGCTAGAGGGAAAGAAAAATAATTTCTTAATGTCCTACAAGAACTTCCCTTATTAAAGCACTAAAACAAACTTTTTTTTTTTTTGCTTGCTTTAAGGTAAATTAGATGAAAACTAAAGTGTCAGAAGTTCATACACATAGAATGAGCTGTATCCAATGGAGGGCTGTCTAAACCTGTGGGAGTTTTGCCACATGAATTTCAGGGTTGTTTTATTTTGTGCTTCTTAGACCATCTATTTGATCATGCAGATATTAATGTGTATCAATTTATCTGATCAATTTAGGGTTTATATCTATCTTAAAATAGCCCATAGGTATTGATATAGTCTTTGTAGGTGTTTTGTTGTTGTTGTTGTTGTTTATATACCTGGGATTGAACTCAGGTCACTCAACCACTGAGCCACACACCTAACCCTATTTTGTATTTTATTTAGGGGCAGGGTCTCACTGAGTTGCTTAGCAAATGACTTTTGCAGAGGCTGGTTTTGGACTCGCCATCCCCCTGCTTCAGTCTCCCAAGCCGCTGGGATTACAGGCATACACCACTGTGCCTGGCTTAGTCCTTTGTATTCTTGAAATTTATTGACAATTTTCAATGGTAAGAAAACTTATTTCAATTCCTCTTTGAGTCTCTTAAATCCATCAGGGTTTGGACTGCCAATCTGAGAAGGGAAAACCAGACCTGATTGTAAAATGAAATTACAAGAACCTTATTTGAGAAACAAATGCCTGGGGAAGTGGTTAGTTCCCCTCCCCTCTATCATTGTTTCTTCAGGAAATCTAATCAATTATAGGACCCTACCTTTTAGATTGTAAATAACTGTCTTTAGGAGTTTGAATATTCCCTTTTGAAATGTAAACACCCTGTGCTAGGCTTCAGACACAAGGCCAGAGATTTGTCTGATGCCTGTGAAAAAAGCTGGTTTCTCTTATCACTTTTTGGCTTCTGTAAACACACTTTCTTTTAGAAACCCTGCACAAGGCCTTCTGTCATGCAGACTAGAAATTTTATGGCACCAAATAGCCTACAAATGTTGTGAGAAACTGTGGATCAGTGCTCATAATTTGGAGTTTGTTCTCCCCTGGGCCCAAGGCATAAGATAATGTTTGGAGTTCTCCTTTTCTTTGTTTTTTTTTTTTTTTTTTTTTTTTTAAAGAGAGAGTGAGAGAGAGGAGAGAGAGAGAGAGAATTTTTTTTAATATTTATTTCTTTAGTTCTCGGCGGACACAACATCTTTGTTGGTATGTGGTGCTGAGGATCGAACCCGGGTCGCACGCATGCCAGGCGAGCGCGCTACCGCTTGAGCCACATCCCCAGCCCTCTCCTTTTCTTTGAATGCCACTTACTGCTTCTGGATCCATCTGTTTCCCACAAACAATCAAATGAAAGAGACTTTTTTAGCTCCTTCCTTTTTCATTGATTCAGATCTTAAAATAACAACCTGTATTTACATAAATAGTGATAAATAAAATATGCTGAAATACAAGGGTATTCCAACTAACGTATCAGAGGCAGGATCTAGGAAACAATGAAAAGAAATACTTAATTGAAACACATAAAAAATTAAGTGGAAAGAAAAGAGGTGTACTATGGTTTGTGTAAGTGTCCCCTAAAGTTCATGTGTTAAAGGCTCGGTTCCCACCCTGTTCACTATTGGGAGGTGATGGAACCTTTAAGAATTGGAACCTAGTTGGAAGTCTTCTGTCATATGAGGTTATGCCCTTGAGACCTCAGCTCCTCCTCTTTCTCTCTTTGATTCCTGGCCATCATGAAGTAAGTAGCTTGCTCTACCACAAATTCCCCATTATAAAGAATTGCCTTGCCACAAGCCCAAAGCCAATGATAGAAAGTAACTATGGACTGTAACCTCTGAAACCATGATCCCAAATAATCCTTTTCTCTTTGTAAATTGATTATCTCAGGTATTTTGTCACAGTTACAGAAGCTGACTAACATGGAGGTAAAGTTGGGGAAATGAATAGTGACTAGATATAGGGATCTAATAAATACAAGTTATCTTAAATTATTTCATGGGGGGAACCAATTAAAGGGCTTTGTGCATAAGAAAGATTAAGGAATGGTTGAGTCATTCTAAAGAGCAGTATTTTAGAGGATGACTGTAGATTTATCTTTTGGAATACTGTTTTAAGTCTACCTGTTTACTTTCCAATCCTTCTCCAAACTTACAAAATGAAAAAAAAAAATGCAACATAGATAAAATGCATAGTAATGCCAAAAATGAAACAGGAAGTCTTTATAAAAAATTTGAAAATGAACTACATGGAATGAATGTGTGAAGAATAATCAATAAGAATCCATCTCCATTTCAATAATGGAATAACAT